>NC_059150.1:10846666-11478125 GCF_020740605.2 Lemur catta
CATCAAGAGATAGAGTCTAAATCCATCTTCCTTTAATCTGGGAAGGATTCTAACTGCTTCTACCAGATGAATATGGTCGTGAAGCTGTGTTGATTCTGAGGCCAGGTTGGAAAGGGCAATGTGACTGCCAGACACCCCGTCACCTACCACCTCTCAGCTCATGCCTGTGTCCACACAGGTAGTGCCTTGTGATCAGCTGATAGAGGAGGGAAAAGCCAGGCTGGTTCATGGAGGGATCAAGCCACAAATGGGCTGGTGCCGCATTACAGCCCATTCCAGGGCAGCCCTAAAAGACACAGTGAAGGGCAATCTTCCCAGTAGAGCTTCTATGCAGCTGCCATTCATTGATGAAGAAAGAGAAATTGCATGAGATAAAAAAAAAAAAATACACAGAGATTCATAGGTATGGCTTGGCTGTGTTGGTCAGGGGCCTGGAAGGTGAAAGATTTAAACATCAGGGACAAGAAGTTCTGAGAGAGAACGTGTGTATGAAGACACACTGTTATGAAGTGTGAAGATCTTCGAACCACAGGTTAAAGACCTGCAGGCATCAGACAAGCAGAATGACTTAGCCAGTTGATGTCAGATAGTCTCTGTCATTGGCCACTTCAGTGCACCCATGAAGACTAGTCCAGCTATTGCTGCTGCAAATGTCCAACTTACCAAAACCAGATACTGTTACTTAGCCCCCAATACAGATCCTACTTTGAAGGGATGATCCTGCCATTTCATGGCAAGTTGATTACATTGGGCCTTTCTCACCCTGGAAGAGATAATAGTTTCTTTGGACTGGGATTAAAACATATTCCATGATCTCAATGTACATGTAAAATGTAAAGTTATACAACTTTTAGAAAAAACAAGAGAAAAAAAATCTTTGGGCTCTAGGGTTAATCAAAGAGTTCTTAGACTTGACGCCAAAAGCATGATCCATAAAAGGAAAATTTGATAAATTTGACCTCATCAAAATTAAAAACTTACTCTGTGAAAGACCCTGTGGAAAAGATGAAAAAAGCTACAACTGGGAGAAAATATTTGCAAAGCACATATCCAACAAAATCTAAAATATATAAAGAACTCTTAAAACTCAACAGTAAAAAACAATCAAATTGGAAGATGGGCAAAAGGTAGGAATAGACTTTTCACTGAAGAGAATATATAGATGGCGAATAAGCACATGAAGAGATGTTCAATATCATTAGTCACTGGAGAAATACAAATTAAAGCCATAATGAGATAGCACTACACATGAAGTAAAAGATAATGACAACATCAAGGGCTGGTGAGGATTTGGAGAAACTGGACCAGCCATGCATTGCTGCTGGGAGTGTAAAATGATACAGGCATTCTGGAAACAGTTTAGCAGGTTTTAATCAAATTGCAATTTAATTTAATTTTAATCAAAGGTGCAATTACCATGAGACCCAGCAAGTGCACTCTTGGGCATTTATCCCAGGGTAATGAAGACTTAATGCTTATCCCAAACCTGAACACAAATGTTCATAGATGCTTTATTCATAACAGCCAAAAGACTGGAGACAGCCCAGATGTCCTTCCATGGGTGAATGGTTAAACTGTGGTGCATCCACACGTGGGATACTCAGCAATAAAAAGGAACGAACTATTAATGAATGCACCAACCTGAGAGAATCTTCAAGGAATTATGCCAAGTGGAAAAAGCCAATTCAAAAAGTTACGTATGTGTGTTATTCCAATATTTTATAAAAATGTTTTAGGAAACATTTTTGAAATGACAAAATTTTAGAAATGAAGAACAGATTAGTGGTTGTCAGGGGTTAAGAATGGGGGATGGGAAGGACAGGTGAGTTTGGCTATAAAAGGCCAACACAGGCATCCTTGTGGGAATGACACTGTTCCATAGCTTCACTGTGGTGGTGGACATACAAACCTGCACACATCACACACACACAAATGAGTACAGGTAGAATTGGGGCCATCTGAATGAGTTTGGGTGATTCTATCAATGTCCCTGCTTGTGATATTTTACTGTAGTTTTGCAAGATGTTACCATGGGGGAAACTGCATAAAGGGTACATGAGATCTCTCTGTGTTATTTCTTGCAACTGTGTGTGAATTTACAATTATCTCAAAAATAGAGGTATAATTTTAAAACAGTATATTCCTGCTTGATCTTCCAGATTTGGGTTTACCTTTTTTACCAGTAGAGCCTCAACCAACACTAGCATCCAAGGGCTTATGGAGCACTTGCTCCACTGACGTGAGATCGAGTTTAACCTTGCCTGGAACCAAGGGCCTCACTTTTCAGCAAAGGAGGTATGGAAGTGGGCACATGACCATGACATCCATTAGTCCTGCCACAGACCCAAAAGCTGCTGGCCCAACAGAGTGGTGGAAAGGCTGTTAAAAGATGCATTTGAGGCTTCAACTTGGAGCCGATATCCTGCAAAGTTGAGGTGTTTCCTCCAGGCTGTGGTATCATCCCAAGTCAACAACCACTACATGGTGCTGTGTCCCCAGTAGGCAGAATACATAGGTCCAGGAACCAAGAGGTAGACCCACTTAGCATCACTCCAGTGACCTCCTTGAAGAACTTGTGCTTCCTTTCCCTGCAACCTTGGGTTCTGTGGCTCTGGGAGTCCTGGCTCCCAAAGGGAGAATGTTTCCACCAGGAAGAAGAACAGTAGTTTCACTAAACAGTTTAAGTTCCAGCTGCTGCATGGTCACTTGGCTCCTCGTGCCAAGAGACAGTAGACAAGGAAAGGACACACAGGTTGAGGTATTGATCCTGATCATTGGGAGATGATGAGGCTGCATTATGCTGTGGGGACAGGGAAGAATGTGTTTGACTCTCACTTAATCCATCAGGGCATCTCCTGACACTTCTCCTAATTACAGAGGTGAATGGAGAAGGGCAGCAGCCTCTATCTGAGAAAGGCATGGTGACCCATGGCTCAGACCCCTTTGGAATGAAGGTCTGAGTCATACCACCAGGAAGACACTGGGAACAGCAGAGGCGCTAGCCAAGGGCGAGGGGATTCTAGAATGGGTAGTAGAGGAGGAAGATGATGAGTATCGACTTGGCCTCAAGACTAGCTGCAGTAGTAGGGATAGAGGGAGAGGTGGCTAGTTCATCCCACTAACCTTGAAGTTTCCCAAGGAAACAGACCAACCAGAATCCTGAGGAAGTTGTTGCCAGGTGGGGTGAATTTATTACAAGAAGCAAGTGGATTTGAATGATGCAAGGGGTGGTTTGTGGCTTGTAGTGGATGGATCATCCAGATTCTCCCTTAGGGACTAAGACATTCAGCATGCAGGAGTGTTGACTATAGATGGCTCACAGCCGTGTCCCTCTCTGGGCAATGCTATTAGCCAAAGGCAGCTTCCTTGGCTCAATGCTACACCCCCTCACTGGGGACAGGCCACATGCAAAGACTGTCCATGTGGGGCTGCAAAGCCCTGGCCAGCAGCTCAGTTTGGGACAATCCTGTCTAAGAAGCATCTCCAAGTTAACTCGTTCACAGCCAAACTCTTAGAGTCCTCTGTAAACCTAAACTCATTCCAGTAAATGTCAATTCCATTCTTCTAGTTGTCCAATCCAAAACCTTGGAGTCTTCCTTCACTTTTCTCTTTCTCTGGTTCCTCATGTCTAATATACCAGCAATCCTGTTGGCTCTACCTTCATATCCACAGTCTGACCACTTCTCAGCCACTGCTAGCCCTCTGGTCCAAAGCCCTATAAATGCTCCCCGGGGACCCACTACACCCTCCCAACTGGCTTCCCTGCTTCTGCACTCGCTGCTCCCTGTCTATGCCAAGCAAGCAGCCAAAGTGGTCGTGTTAAGAGCTAAGTCCTATCATGTCACTCTAACAAATTCCTCTAGTGGCCTCTCATCACATTCAGACTATGAGCTAAAGAGCCTCCAAAGCTCCATATGACTTGGCTCTGGGCCACCTGTGTGACCTCATCCCCACCCCTCCTCCCCATCCCTGTTCTAGCCTTGGGCCTCTGTGCCGCTCCTCAAGCACGCCAAGGATGCTCTGGCCACGGGCTCTTTGCACTTGCCTTTCCCTCTGCTTGGAAAGCTTTCCTCCCAGGTAGCCACATGGCTCAGGTCATTTGGGGCTCTGCTCAAATACCACCTTATCACAGAGATGTTTCCTGACCATCTCGAATACAACAGCAAACTCCACTCCCACCTTATCACCACCCTCCTCCCTCCCCCCCGCCCCCCCCCCCGTGTCCCCCCCGTCCCCCCCCATCCCCGTTTGCTGTGCTTTAGCACTTACCACCTGCCACCAGTTTGGGGTTTACTATCTCTCTCCCTCCACTAGAAAGCAAGCTGCCCAAGAACAGGGACTTTGTCTTTTCGTTTATTGCACTGTATCTCCAGTTCCTGTAACAGTGCTTGGCATCTAGTAGATACTCAAAAAGATATTTGTTGAATGAACAAATAAAGTTTCAAGGACTTTATAATTTAGGTGTTTACACTACACCCCTCCACTCCAAAGCAGCTATATCCTGAAATGCAGATGTAGAGAAAGGTAGAGAAAGAAACGTGGCATGGCCAGACCCAGCCATGTGCAACACACACTCTCACTGACCTTAGGGGAAAAAGGCCTCCTCGTTGTGAATTCACTGGCCTGTAAACCACCTTGATTGCAACAGGACTCAGAGATGCAGGAAGAAGGAAAAGACCGGGGCCTGCAGGAGTGGCTCGTGGCCTGACACCAGGCTGATTTATCCCTTAGGCACAGGAAACGCAGTGCTGAGAGCTCGTGGTAACCTTAGGGCCCTACAAAAATAATTTCTTTTAGAACCAGAAGAAAAATGAGTATAATAACAATAAGCATAGGATAAATCCAGCTTGTATTATATTCATCTTTATACCAAGGCCACCATAAAACATAAGTTTTAACATTGTTTTATGGAGAAAGCAACCCAGGAATGCAAAAGGGATCCCTGACGTTGTGACGTGGCCCTGCCTGACATGGGCCCCTTAAGGCTCTGACTGACACCAAGGGCCAGTCAGGACAGGGAGGTGGGGGGTGGGGACTGATGTTCAGCGTGTTTTCTCATTTGTCACCCCCACCCGGCCTTTTGGTCCCATGTTCCAAAAGGGGAAACTGAAGCTCTGAAAAGTTAACTGACTCTGCCAGGGCCGCAGAGACAGTAACTAGCCACGCTGAGATTTGGGCCCGGGACACCAGAGACGGAGCCACAGGTCACCTTGCTTGCCCTGCCGCTGCCAGAGGGCACCTGCACAGGCCCAGGCACAGATGTGCAGGGAGACACTCGCCTCGGATCTGCCCCCGCCCACCACTGAGTCACCCAGCTCCACCCTGCCCTTCCTGTGCCCGGAGTTGCCTGGTCTGCCTCATGCCCCACGCCAAGCCCCTGCCCCACCCCTCGCTCCAGGTCTTAATCATGAAAGTTTGGGGAAACAGGGTTAAGTGGGAACACCCCGCCCTGTGAACAAGCAGGGCTGGCTGCCCTCTCTTGCCTGTCGGCCCTTCTGGAGAACATTAACTCAGCCCCGAGGAAGAGAAGAACGGCCTGGGAAGGGCTCTTCCTTATTATTCCCACTGCAGGCTGGGTGCCAAGCCCTCGCGCCTTGTGCCAATGGGAAGGTCGGCAAAGACTCTGAGGGCCTCTTCTGACTGCATTCTAATCCTCCTCAGCATGATCTCAGGGCGAAGTTCTTGCTTGAGGCCTAAGCAGAGATTCTCTAAGATTTCTTTGTCAATCTCCCCTCCATCTCCTGCCCCTACTTGGTGAACCCTCAAATAGGAGCAGTTGGGCAGTGCTCAGTGCCCAGGAGGAGAATGAGAAAGCCTAGCTCGTGTGAACTTGGGAACAGAAGGGCTTGGCTGAACTCCAGCTCTGCAGTTAAATAATGTAGCCACTCCAAACGCAGCTAAAACCTTGCTAAACAGACACAAAGAGAAAACAAAACGTTCGTAAAGTGCTTAGTGCAGAATCCGGAATAGAGTTGTGCCAATAAATGTTAATGATTAGAGTGCTTTCCACTCTAATCTGCCTGATTTTTGTGGTGGTTGTAGTCAGGGTTCCTCATTAATTTAGTCTTTCATTATACATTTATTGAACATTTACTGTGTGCTGGCCACTATGTAAGCATGAGAGACACAAACTAGGACATGGAAATCTTTGCCTTTGAGGATCTTGTGCTCTGGTGAGAGTTGCAGAGAAGTGAGCAGTCAACTACAGTCTGACGTAGCAATTGTCCAACTCTGCATCTAAGCTGGGAACCAGAGGGTCAGGTGGCAGAGAAGCATTTAGCCTTCGAAGAGTAGATTAACAAAATGAGACCAAAGCATGTTACAAGATGGACAAGAATAGATAAAAATAGGACCCCGAGACTTAGCATTTGGCTATTCTTTTTGTGTGTGTGAGACAGGGTCTTGCTCTGTGACCCCAGCTAGAGTGCAGTGGCATCATCATAGCTCACTGCCACCTCCAATACCTGGGCGTAAGCCATCCTCCCACCTCAGCCTCCTGAGTAGCTGGGACTATAGGCGCATACCACCACACCCAGCTAATTTTTTAATTTTCTTATAGAGATAGGGTCTTGCTATGTTGTCCAGGCTGGCATTTGGCCATTTTATACAGTGGAAGGTGCAAACCTGGCTGTTCCTAGCTATTCTTCCTAAGAGAGAAGCTCCTATTACCATTCTTGGGATTTAGCCCTTGGAGGTTTCTAAAACTACAACAGATTGTTTTTGTCAGGGCTGGCGTCATGAATGAGTAGAGTAGGTTGCCACCTATGTGTGTGTTCTGAGAGAAATAAGGAGGTGCCTCAGCCACATACGAAAATGCCTCCTCACATCACTGTTCCTGAAAGTCCATCATTGGAGTCTGTCCTTAGAGACTCATTTAGCCCTCAGAATCTCCATTTAAGGCACAGAGTCCAGAGGGGGATGCGCCTTTGCACTGGCTGTCCCCTGCTCAGGCTGCCCTTTTCCATGTATTCAAAGCCTAGCTGTTATTCAGGGCCGGGAGCAGTTCCTTAATGGTTTTCTTACAGCCTGATCTGCCCTATTGCCCTATTCTTTGGGCTCTTTATTGCTGGTACATGTATTTGATCCAGCCACACCTTTTGTGGCTTCTGTGACTTCGTGGTTGGATTCTCTGTGTGTGTGTGAGTGTGCACATGCATGTGCATGTGTGTGTCCTCTATTGCTAACTGATCTATCAATTATTGTTGCATGAAACCCCCCCCCCAAAACTTAGTGACTTAAAACAATTATTTATTAGTTCATGACTGGGCTGGGATCAGTTAGGTGGTTCTTCTGCCTGTTGGCTTTATGTTTCTTAGGCAGCTTCAGTCATCTGAAGGCTCAGCTGGGATGGGAGCATCCAAAAGGGCTTCATTCGCACGTCTGATACCTCTGTTGAGGAGGTTAGAGTGGGTAAGGGCTGGTTGGCCCCTGTCTCCATGGAGTCTCATCCTCCAAGACCTCTCCATATGGCCTCTCTTGCCAGCAGGTTAGCCTGGACCTCCTTACGAGTGGCCACCGAATTCCAAAAGAGAGCATGTCAAGAAGTTGAGGCCCAATGTGCAAGCACTTATCTACTTGGTTCATGTTTGCTAGTATCTCACTGGCCAAAGAAGTCACATAACAAACCCTAGAATCAATGTGGGAAAGGACTTCAAAAGTGTATGATGGTGAGAGATGCGATTTATTGAGGAGCCACCAATGTTTACCACAGTTTATAAACACTTAGGGTAGAGATTACATCTTCTATTTTTGGAAGTTTTCACATTTGCTAGCATTGCCTAAAGTATATTGGTATGAGCAATCCTAAGCAAAAAGAACAAATCTGGGGGCATCACATTACCCAAGTTCAAATTATACTTACAAGCCTGTAGTAACCAAAACAGTGTAATACTGATATAGAAGTAGGTGTATAGATCAGTGGAACAGAATAGAAAACCCAGAAATAAAACCATACACCTACAACGAACCGATCTTCAACAAAGCAGATGAAAACCCACACTGGGGAAAGAACATCCTATTCAACAAATGGTGCTGGGAAAATCAGAAAGTCACATGCAGAAGAATGAAACAGGATCCCTATCTCTTACCATACACAGAAATTAACTCAAGATGGATTAAAGACTTAAATGCAAGACCTGACACCACAAAAAATTCTAGAAGAAAACATAGGAAAAAACTCTTTTGGACAATGGCCCGGGCAAAGAATTTATGACTAAGACCCCAAAAGTAAATACAACAGAAACAAAAATAAATAAATGGGACTTAAACTAAAAAAGTTTGTGCACAGCAAAAGAATCAACAGAGTAAATTAACACCTACAGAATGGGAGAAAATATTTGCAAACTATACATCCAACAAAGGTCTAATATCCAGAATCTATAAGGAACTCAAACAAACCAGCAAGAACAAAACAAATAACCCCATTAAAAAGTAGGCAAAAGACATGAACAGACATTTTTCAAAAGTGATACAAATGGCTAACAAACATATGAAAAAATGCTCAACATCATTAATCATCAGGGAAATGCATATTAAAACCACAATGAGATACCACCTTACCCCATCAGAATCACCATTATTATTGTAGTCAAAAAACAATAGATGTTGGCACAGATACGGTGAAAAGGGAATGTTTATTCACTTTTGGTAGGAATGTAAATTAGTACAACCTCTATGGAAAACTAGATTCCTCAAAGAACTAAAATTAGACCTACCATTTGATCCAGCAATACCAGAACTAAATATCTACCCAAAGGAATTGAAATCACTATATCAAAAAGACACATGCACTCATATGCTTATTGTGGCACAATTCACAATTTCAAGGATGTGGAATCAACCTAAGTCTCCATCAACTGATGAGTGGATAAAGAAAATGTGGTATACCGTGGAATACTACTCAGCCATGAAAAAGAATGAAATAATGTCTTTCACAGCAATTTGGATGGAATTAGAAGCTATAATACTGAGTGAAGTGTCTCAGGATTGGAAAAACAAATACTACATGTACTCATGTACTCACTTGTAAATGGGAGCTAAATGATGGGTACATTTGGTCACACAGGGTGGTATAAGGGACTCTGGAGACTCAGAAGGGGGGAGGGTGAGAGTAGGATGAGGATCAAAAAACTACCTGTCGGGTACAATGGGTACTATTTGGGTGAATACTAAAAGCCCTGACTTCACCACTCTACAATTCATGTAACAAAAAACCACTTGTACCCTCTAAATCTACCAAAATTAAAAAATAAAAATAAAAAAATATATATTAGCAGACTTTTTGTTGACTGAATAAATGAATGATGAGTTAACAGAGAGCAAAGATTTATAGAATGAACCTTGTAGGCAAGAGCTCCATGAGGAAATCAGACGCCTCAGAGGAAAGGTGGTTGAATATCAAAACCAAATGGGTGGGTGTTAGTGAATTTAATGCCCTCCCAGTTGATTTCCAGACCAGAAGAATGCAAGCAAGAAATAGCCTAAGACACCAGAGTGTGCTCAGCTCAGCACTGTATTAAGCCTCATGGAGGAGACAGAAGAAAACAAGGCCATTGTGGTTCTTGAAAAAACTATAAATAAAGACAGGAAAACTTAAATATTACAAGGCCTAATAACATCCTTAACATAGTAGTAGGATACACTAGACACCCAAAAATGTTCTGGAAAGAAGGAACATGATTGGTCAGAAGGTGAAAGATAGGTTAGATCAGGGTTCAGCACACTGTAAACCACAGGCTAACTCTGGCCCTCCATCTGTTTAGTAAAATAAAGTTTTATTGGAACACAGCAACTATGTCCATTTGCTTACATATTGTCGGTGGCTACTTTTCGTCTGTAACAGCAGAGTTAAGTAGTTGCAATAAATACCATAAGGCCTGCAAACTGTAAAATACATGCTGTCTAGCCCTTTACAGAAAATGTTTTCCAACCCCGGGTCAGTCTAAAACAACTCAATGAATGCTTTTTAGACTCAGCAGAGTTGGTACAATTTTTCTTGATGAAGGATAAGATAGGGGAGTGCAAAGTTAGATAGAAGATGAAATGTTTTGTGCTCAAAACTGTGAATAATTCTGGTCCCAGGTGAAAAAATGTTTTGGGGGACCCCCAGCAAGGAAGGACTGGTGTTGATATGCCACAGTGTCAGGTCCTGGGCCCCTGTTTAGATCAGTGGTCCCGGTAATTCCTCCCAACTTTCTCTCCTATTCATTACCCTGTTTGCACATCCCCATCCACATATTTGTCTGATGTGAGTCAAGGTATCCAGATATTGAAATCAGATAACAGGGAACCACTGGCCAGGTAGATGCACTTTCCGTTTGAACATACATCTGGGTCCACAGGAGAAAGGGAGCATCTAACTAGCAAGAGAAAGAGCTGGTACCTCAAACCTTATTCCTTCAGCTTACATGGGTCTCAAAAGGTCATCTTCATCATTCCCCTATATCTAGACTGGATTGATTTAAAATCATCTCCCAGATCTAATACACACACCCACACACACCCTACTATACCCCACACACACAGGCTTAAAAATAGTATAGCCTCTCTCCAGGGCTGACTATTCCACAGGCACAGTGGGCACAGTGTGGAGAGTTCGTGGTATTTTCGGATCCAACAAAGATGTCGTATTTTTTTTCTTTGAGACAGGGTCTCACTCTGTCACCCAGGCTGGAGTGCAGTGGCATGATCACAGTTTACTGTAGCCTCAAACTCCTGGGCTCAAGTGATCCTCCCACCTCAGTCTCCCAAGTACCTATGACTATAGGCATGCACCACCATGCCCAGCTAATATATAAATTTGTTTGTAGAGATGGTGTCTTGCTATGATGCCCAGGGTGGTCTTTAACTCCTTGCCTCAAGGAATCCTCCTGCCTTGACCTCCCAAAGTGCTGGGATTACAGGTGTGAGCCATAAAACATTTTAATTTTTCTTTTTTGAGACAAGGTCTTGCTCTATTTCCCAGGCTGGAGTGCAGTGGCATCATCATAGCTCACTGCAACCTCCAACTCCTGGTCTTAAGCGATCCTCCTGCCTCAGCCTCCCAAAGTGCTAGGATTACAGGCATGAGCTACTGCACTCAGCCAAAAATGTTTAAATTTTGATTTCTTTTCAAACCAGGAGAAAACAAAGAATGTAATAATAATGGATAGACAATAATGAATCCAGCCTGGATCATACTCATCTTTATACCAATTATAAAATATAATCTTAAATATTTTTTATGCAGGAAGGACCCACAAAGGCAAAAGTGCCAAGGGCTGGCAGAAGTCACAATGCAGCCCTGCCTCCCTCAAGTGACAGGTTTTAGGATCCATGAACTTCCTGGAGAGTGGATTTTTCCCAAGATCTGAGAATTCCTGCTGTGGCCCTGTCCTTCCTTGGCCCAATCCTTTGGAGAACTGAACACAGCTGCCTTTAACCATTGAGTCAGGATAAAAAACAAAACAGCTTTCTGGGAAGGCACTTGAGGCCTGCAGGTTGGAAAGAAGACGGCTGGTGTCAATTCAGCTGGCCCCAGGGCCTGGCCAGGTGGGGCTGCACAGCCCAGGCTGGGCACAGCAGAACCCAGCCCAGACCCTCCATGAATAGCTACTGCTTCAGGCCCAGGCGTGTTGATTTAAGAAGCTGTAGCTTCTTCCCCCTTCCCTGGAAGTGCACGTGGGGTGCGCTGGGGAAGCCACGCTCCAGCTAAGGGCTCTCAAAGAGGTGAGCACCTGGAGTTCGCTCTCAGGACTCGGTCGCTGCTGGTTTGCCACCTGGGCTTTCAGAGCTCCGTCTCTCAGGAGTCAAAGATTTTGTTTGTTCATTAACCAGCTGCTTTAATTTTCCTCCAAACTCTACCCTCTACTTTCCTTTGTTTCTGCCTCACAGTGTTTCTTCTTAGAAGGTTGGGGAGAAATTTCCTTTCCTTAAGTCAGAGCAGCTGGGGTTATTTAAAATGCAACTTAAAATTTACCTAGCTAATCTTTATTATGGATTAAAATGTGTCCCGCTGCCCCCCCCCCAAAAGATATGTTGAAGTCCTAACCTCTAGTACCTCAGAATGGGACCTTATTTGGAAATGGGGCCATTGCAGGTGAAGTCAAGTTTAGATGAGCTCATGCGGCAGAGTAGGGTGGGCCCCCTAATCCCATAATGACTGGAGTCCCGATAAAAGGAACAGGCAGACACAGGGCGAAGGCGCCATGTGATGACAGAGGCAGAGACTGGAGTTACGCAGCCACAAGCCAAGGAATGCCTGGGGCCCCAGAAGGGATTGACTGACATGTAATAATCACCCCGAGCCCTTGTCCAGTGTAAAATTTCTGCTTCTCAGAGTTCTTCCTTCTCCATTATCTCACTGTAGCCTCATGCCTACTTTGTAACCAGGGCAGATTTCATTACCTCTCATTTTACAGATGTAAAACATGACGCTCAGGATGTAAAATTGTTTGCCCCAAGTCAAACCTCTGGTGTCTCCGCGGCTTAGAAGAACTCAGCTAGTCACAGACGGTCAAATCCAGCTCCGCCCTTGACTAGATGTGTTTGGCCTTCAGTGAGTTCCCTGACCCTGTGGGGTCCAAACTTCGGGATTTCAAGTACGGTCATTGCTTTTTCTAAAAAAGGGCATTAAAAGTCAACTGCCACCTATGATCATCATTTCCAAAAAGAAAGGGCATTTTAATATTAAAAACAAGAAAGGCGATAATTTCAGAATAAAGGGCTCATCTTTTAAATTAAATAAATTCACCTACTGATTACTTTGTCCATATTTTCTTCATTTTTCTGAAGACTGATATCAGAATTGGCATTTGGCAACCACTTCTGAAATCTCTCCGGGCCTTGTTTACCTTATGAGAGGTGTTGGATTGCTCACTGATTTCCTTCTTAACATTTTATGAAGGTCTGATTCAAGCTCTGCTTCCCTTTCTGCTAACACAGTGGGAAATGGGAAGTCCCGCGCCTGGGCGGTGGAGGCCGGCCCGAATCCCTTCTTTAGAGGAGCTGCTTGAGTGAATGTCCAGGTTCTGTCCCGAGACCACACCATTCCCTGCTGTGCTCCGAGAAAGCAATCAAGAGTTGTTTTGGTGGCACCAGGTAAGCAGCAGGAAGAGCTGACTTCCTTTTAGAAAAGGGCTCTTTGTGTTTATGGCAAAACGGGGGATTTGATGTGCAAACTGCAGCCTGTTTTCTCCCGGTACCTCAGGCTGGTGCTGGCTGGCTTGGCTTTCGTCCTGAGCGCAGAGCTCCTCAGCCCACAGGGCTATGGGTCCCCGCCTGCTGCAGTTCTAGGTCACAGTTGGGGAAAGCAGCTTGGAGAATCCAGCGTGTCCTCCACAGGCTGCCACTGGGCTCAGCTGGAAGCTTGAATGTTCACCACTAATAAAGTCCATGATTTTATTATCACCAGTGATAATGGAAAAACATCTTTTGCCCATTGTTTTTCATTTTTAAAATCCACTGTCTTTTTAGAATAACATCAGTGCTCAGGGAATCTTCATGAAAGAGATAGGACTGGAAGGTTGCCCTGAAAAATGGATGGTGCTAGGTTAGACAGGAGTCAGGGTGGGAGGATGGAGGTGGGGTGTGGACCGAGGAGAGAACACTCTGCAGGGTGGGGAGCAACAGGGCACTCAGGGACTGGGGAAGGCCCTGTGGTGGGGGGTGCACTGAATTCCCATAGGGAGAAGGGGGGATGAGCTAGGGATGGGCCAGACCTGTGGGGATCTCACAAGCTGTTGAGGTGCACAGACTTGGTCACTTACTGCTGCTGTTCCCCCACCGCCCGTCCCCTCACTGTGAGGAAAAGTGCTTTCAGGCCAGAAAAGGTAAGTGATCCTGAGGGGTAGGGAAAGACCAGAAACAGAGTGTGTCTGACAGGGTTTCTTCCTATTAAAAAGTTATTTAGGGAGGCCGGGTGCAATGGTTCACACCTATAATCCTAGCACTCTGGGAGGCCGAGGCGAGAGGATCACTTGAGTTCAGGAGTTCGAGACCAGCTCTGAGCAAGAGCAAGACCCGTCTCTACAAAAAATAAAGAAATTAGCCAGGCGCGGTGGCACAAACCTATAGCCCCAGCTACTTGGGAGACTGAGGCAGGAGGATTGCTTGAGCCCAGGAGTTGGAGGTTGCAGTGAGCTATGATGATGCCACAGCATTCTAGCCGGGGTGACAGAACAACAAAAAAGGTTAGTCAGGGAAGTAGTCAAACTACCTCTACCCTCTCAATCCTTTGAACTGGGTGTTTCTACCTCTTCCTTTTCCCTGAAAGTTAAAAAAAAAAAAAAAATCCATGGAAATCAACAGGTCTTCAGACAAACTTGACCCCTCTAAGGCAGTTTGACCGAACCATCAAGCTGAGGAAAAGTCCCTTCCCTTCCCTCTCGGGCAGGGCTGTCCTAAGGACTAAGGAAGTGACCTCTTTTCAGGAAGTGGGTGGACGAGTGACCTAAAATTCAACCCTTTTCTTCTTGGAAGAAACTCATCATCTCCCTTTTCAGTGTAGGAGGGAAAAATGACAGGGAGGAAGAATTTACTGTCCTGGAGTAGTTTAGAATATGAACGAAAAATATTTTCTGAGAATGGGCACCTGTTCCCTGCAACCTAAGTGGAGAGTTTGCAGCTTTAAAGACATCTTTTCCCTGGAAAAATTAGCCTCTATTTTTATAATTGTCCCAGTTGGAGACCTTGGAGGATTTTTGTCATATAGGATGTTGATCTGTTTATTTATTTACTGCATTTTGTTTTCCCATCACCTCCTGTTGCATTTGTTGTGATTCAAGCTCGGTGGTGTGTGAGGAGATGAGGCTGGGATAACAAGGAAAAGACTGTCAAAGGAGCTGACCTGTGAACCAGAGGGAGATTGGGAACAAACTCCTAAATGACAGTGTATTTGGCTTTCCATGTCTTTATTAATAAATTTTCATTTTTATGATGAAAGTAATATATTCACCTGGTCAAATTTGTATTTTGTGATGGTTAAATTTATATCTAGGCATCGGGTTCCCAGATACTTGATCAGATATTGTTCTGGATTTTTTTGTGAAGGTATTTCTGGGTGAGATCAACACTTGACTAGGTAGACTGAGTGAAGCAGATGGCCCTCATTTAATCAACTGAAAGTCTGAATAGAATAAAAAGGCTGACCCTCCCACAAGTTGGAGGGAACTCCTGCTTAACTGCTTGAACTGGAACATCAGTCTTTCTGCTTTTGGCCTTGAACTGAAACACTGGCTCCTCTTGAGTCTTGAGCCTGCCAGCTTTTGGACCAGAATTACACCATCAACTCTCCTAGGGGATGCTATGGACTGAATTACGTACCCGTAAAATTCATATGTCGAATGAAGCTCTAACCCCCAGTGTGACTGTATTTGGAGATAAGGCTTTTAGGAGGTAATTAATGTTAAACAGAGTCAAAAGTGTGGTGTCCTAATCTGATAGGATTGGTGGGTGGACTTTGTAAGAAGAGGGAGAGAGAGAAAGAGAGAGAGAGAGAGAGAAAGATGTTATAACATTGATGAGGAAAAAAAAAAAAAAAACCCGGCTGTGTGGAGTTTGCACTTAGGCCCTGTGTCTGTGTGGATTTTTTTCAGGTCCTGCGGTTTCCTCCAACATCCCAAAGCTGCGCCCGCTAGGTGAGTGGACGTGTCTACAGGTCTCTCTTGGGTGAGTGTGGATGTGAGTGGGCCCCGCAGTGGGACAGTGTCCTGTCCAGGGCTGGCTCCTCCCTTGTGCCAGGAGCGGCCAGAATAGGCTCCGGCCATTGTGATCCTGACCCGGAATAAGCAGTAAATAATTCTCTTGTTTTTATTAATACTAATCTTTCTCAAATGTGTATATAGCTCACATTTATTTCTGCATTTAATATTAGAAGTGTTTTGGTATTTTTTTTTTTTAAAAGTTTGGTGATGTTTTTATGACCAGAAATATACCATAGGGACTGGACTCTCGTGCATGTGAATTAGCCTATGGTCAAGTTGGTTTCATTATACACCTTTCCCTTAACATCTCAAGCTTCCAGGAACCTATAGACGACATTAAGTGAGGACTTCTTGTATTCCATTGCATGGATATGCCGTAGCTTGTTCACCCACCTTTGACATTTTGAACTCCAGCCAAACTGCTCTTCCAAAGGGAGGAACTTCAGGCAGAGGCGCCAGTCCAGGGTAGCGGTTTGCAAGGTCTCCTCACCGTCGGAGCCTGGGTCCTCCCTCACTGCTTCGCTGGACTTTAGATGGACAGGTCATTGCCCCCCTCACATGGCCGCAGTAGATTCTTGTCTGGTCCCTTCCCTTCTCCTGAGGGTGCCAAGCCCTCTTCCTCCGGAAGACACTGCCTGGCTCCCCGGCCACCATGCCGGCTAAGACTGGGGGGGACCTTGTGGGTGCTGCACTCGCAAGCACCACTTCCCCGTCTTGCACGCATTGCATTGAACTCTTATCCCTTCTTTAATTTCCAGCTTCCCAGCTGGACTCTGTAATAGTTTCCTATTGCTGCTATAACAAATTATCACAAACACAGTGGCTTAAAACACATAAATTTGGTGTTTTACAGTTCTAGAGGTCGGAAGTCTGCAATGGTTCTCACGGGGCTAAAATCAAAGCGTCAGTAGAGCTGTGTTCCTTCTCGAGGCTCTGGGGCAAAATCTGTTCCTTGCTTTTTCCAGCTTCTAGGGACTGCCCCCACTCCTTGGCTCATGGCCCCTTCCACCTTCAAAGCCTGCAGTGGCTGATGGAGTCTTTCTCACATTACATCACACTGACTCTTATTCCTCCCTCTTCCACTTAAAGACCCTTATGATTACATGGGGCCCGCCTGGATAATCCAGGATAATCTCCCTATTAAGTCAGTTGATTAGCAACCTTAATTCTATCTATAACATGAATTCTCTCTTGCCACGTAGCATAGTGTATTCACGGCATCCAAGGATAAGGACGTGGACATCATTGGGAGCTGTTATTCTGCCCACCACAGACTCCAAACTCTGCAAAAGCAGAAAGTATATCTCACTTCTATTGTATGCCCCATGCCTGGAAGGTGGTGAGCACTCAGTGACTGCTTGTCAATTGACTGCTTCTTGCCTGTGATCTTGCAGGCCAGGTAAAGAGAGCTGGCTCTAGGGTCCCTTCAGAAGGTACCTTGCTGTCTACTCAAAGCAGGCACGAAGACCTCATTGAGGCAGTGGAAAGAGTGTTTCCCCCACGAATCCTCTCACCAGCTGCATGGTCTTCTTCCAACAGCACCATTTTTAACCTAAGGATGCTGAAGACAGAGATAGTCACAGGTGTCCTTCAGGGCAGGGGCATGTCACGTGTCTGTGTTCCCTAACACAGAGCCTGGCACACTTTCAGAACTCAGTGCGTGTATGCTGAGGGGTCAGGGGGGAGCAGGAGTCCATTGGGGCGGCAAAGCTGATAGCAAGCTGTCCAGTAGGGCAGTGGGTCGGGGTGAAGGATCCAGTGCCCACAAGGGCCACCTCCTACGTGACTGCAGGTTCCTGAGAAGACAGTGCTACATTGGTCAGGCGACGAGAGCACCAGGTGACCTTGGACTTGGTGAGTCAGGCCAGGCAGGAGGTGAGCAGCAGGACAGCACGAGAGGGGCCAGGGACCAGGTGAGTTCAAGAACCTGGTGTGGGCGGAAGGTGAACCTGAAGGG
Source organism: Lemur catta (assembly GCF_020740605.2). Classification (NCBI taxonomy): domain Eukaryota; kingdom Metazoa; phylum Chordata; class Mammalia; order Primates; family Lemuridae; genus Lemur; species Lemur catta. The sequence continues at coordinate 10,864,304 of NC_059150.1, forward strand.
GCACATCAGGAACCTACAGGACGGGAGGAGCAAGCTTAACCTGAGGCAGCTTCCTGCGCCATGCCCTGGCGTTTCCGTTGTCCTCTGTAGTGAGAGTCAACTCAGCCTCACCAGAGGCTCCCAGATCACGGGTGGCGCCCACAGCGTGGCAGCAGGGACAACAGCTGTGACGGCCTCTGGTCGGCAGACTTCAAAACCAGATGGGAGCTAGAGACTGTCACTTCAACAAGCACCAGTCACAGCAGATACAAAACTGAATGGGACAGCTGTCACCGTGGGAAGCTCACAGTCTAGGGCAATAGTTGGGAATACAACTAACTCTTACATACGGCGGTAGATGAGAACAAAGGGCTACTCAATGGGAAACGCTTTTCTTTTTACAGTCCTATTTATCCTTTCCAGTCACCATGATAGACACTGTTTCCTCCATTTCATAGATGAGAACTGTGAGGCTCAGAGAGGATAGGTAACTTGCTCAAGGTCACATAGCTGGCAAGTGGTAGATCCAGTTTACAAACTCAGATTTCTTTTACTCCAGGGTCCACACTTCTAAACTTCATTCCATAAAAGCTGAAGCTGTTTTTCCTTATTGCCAAGCACAACACCAGGCAAATAGTAGGCATTCAGTCAATGCTTGTTAAATGAATGACTCCTTGAAGTAGATTTAATTCTTATGCTCCTGAACTCTTTATGCAGTTCTGTTATAACTCTATTTTAGTACCAAGCCTTTGGTAGAGTAAGTATATTCCACTCATTTCAAACAGGACTTGGATTGAGATAATTTTGTGTTTCTGAGCTTGCTAAACTACCAAACTGTGTAATTCTGAGAGACGGGGATTATATCCTACCAACTTTTTAGCCTAGCACACAGTAAGTGTTCAGTAACTGTAAGCATGAATGAGTGAACCTGGCAGTGTTGTACTTGATGGATTGGAGCGGGAGCAAAAATCTGGGCTGGGATGGTTGGGGCTATTTTATTCTTTCTAGTGTTAGTATGGTGCCTGGTGTGTTAGAAGTGCCCATAAACATTGGCTGAATCGATGAGTGAATTCTGCACTTACTCTAGTTCTAGTAAAGTTATGACAGTAGAATCCTACTCACTCTGGTTAATTCTAGAGCCCGTGGAGATACTGTATTACATTCTGGAGACCCTCCAAATCCAAGAAATTTGAATATACCCCTGTCTCTGAAGGAACTGCATTTCAGTTCCAAGTTGTTGAACCACAGTCATAAACACAACCACAAAGGAATGGGAGCAAACCACGAAAACACTGTGAGTGGGAGGCCTGACTCCTCTCAACCGGTCAGGAGCATTTCTAAACAAACACAAAGGGAGCTACACCTGCTCCAGATCCTGCCAAAAGAATAGAAAGCAAACCCAAGAAAGTCAGACTGGCACCCAGTGAGTGCCCAACAGGGCCAAACAGGAAGCTTACTGAGGGAGGAGAGATGCCAGGATTAGTGGTGGTAGGAGGCTGACCTAATTCCATGGTGTTCAGGGATATTATTGCATGGCCTGATGAATCATACAATTCAGGCACATCATATCATTTTAATCAGAGATGATAAGAATAACAACAGACTTTTATTGAGTGATTACTAAGTACTGGCTCTATGCTTTACACATTAGCTCACTTAATTCTCACAATGGTGCCGTGCAACTGCTAAGATTGGGCAGGGAGGTAACTGAGTTGTGGGAGTCATCCAGGTAGGGATAAAAAAAAAAGTTAAGGCAAGTGCAGCACTGAAGCTGAGGATGGGAAATTCAGATGTCGACAGACAAGTGTCTGCCCCACCACGAATTCATTAAGCTGATGATCCCCAAACACACATCAGAGTAAACTGGGAAAGTTTTTGAAAGACAGCTTTCTGAGTCCCCCTCAAACTCAAAGAATCAGAAGTTCTAAGGATAAGACCCAGAAATTTATATTTTTATCTATATTTTTATTTTATTTTATTTTGAGACAGAATCTCACTCTGTTGCCCAGGCTAGAGTGCCATGGCGTCACCCTAGCTCACAGCAACCTCAAACTCCTGGGCTCAAGCGATCCTCCTGTCTCAGCCTCCCGAGTAGCTGGGACTACAGGCATGCGCCACCATGCCCGGCTAATTTTTCTACATATATTTTTAGCTGTCCATATAATTTCTTTCTATTTTTAGTAGAGACGAGGTCTCGCTCTTGCTCAGGCTGGTCTCGAACTCCTGACCTCGAGCGATCCACCCGCCTTGGCCTCCCAGAGTGCTAGGATTACAGGCATGAGCCACCACGCCTGGCCTATCTATCTATATATCTATCTATCTATCTATATATATATATTTTTTTTGAGACAGAGTCTCGCTTTGTTGCCCGGGCTAGAGTGAGTGCCGTGGTGTCAGCCTAGCTCACAGCAACCTCAAACTCCTGGGCTTAAGCAATCCTCCTGCCTCAGCCTCCCGAGTAGCTGGGACTACAGGCATGCGCCACCATGCCAGGCTAATTTTTTTTTTTCTATATGTATTTTAGTTGGCCAGATAATTTCTTTCTATTTTTAGTAGAGACGGGGTCTCGCTCTTGCTCAGGCTGGTCTCAAACTCCTGACCTCGAATGATCTACCCGGCTCGGCCTCCCAGAGTGCTAGGATTACAAGGCGTGAGCCACCGTGCCCGTCCTATATTTTTAAAATCTATATTTAAAAATCTCTACTTAAAAAGAAAATGCACCCTGGATTCACACTTGTGACATGTACATGGGCCCTTAAAGAAAGTGAAGATGCCAAAATAACCTAAGACCCTGCATTGGCTTGTTCCCAAACTGCTTTTGTTTAGTCCTAGCTCTACCTGTTCCCAAATTCATGGCCCTAAACCCCTAGACCTTCTCTGGGCCTGTGGAGACGGTGTTTCTCTGGACCACACTTGGTCTTTGAGTCTGAGTTTGTTCCCGTATCCTTTGGATTAACTTGACCCCTTGGCATTTTGTGCCACTGTAGGTGGTAACGTCCCCCCAACCCAGACATTTGCATTCAGCTGAGCAGGGCCAGAGCCCGGTTGGTGAGGATAAGGGAGGGGACACTCGGACCCAGGGTACCACCAATGAGATCGTCATACAGAAGGATGAGGGTCCTACGAGACTTGGCCCAACCAAAGGCTTCGTATCTACTGCCCGTTAGGAGAAGAATGAATCCCTTAGCCTTCCTGAGCCCCTAGAGAAGAGGCTGCCAGTGAGTGGAGACTGAGGGGTCTGAGCTTAAAGGCAGACCTAGAAGCATCACAACAGGCTCCTGGGGTCTGAATCCTGTCCACAAATCTTTCTTCCCCTGCATCAAGAGCCATGTCCACCAAGCCCATCCCTGGTCGTTACCACAGGCGCACACCTCTGTTCATTCTTGGCAACCGTCCACCACCCACAGACAAAAATAGACCAGCCGGCCTCGGCAAGCACTTTGCTTTCACTGATGAGAAACAAACACCCGTTTGGTTTACTTTCCCTTCAGAAAATCCAGGAAGCTTCTTGACAGAAGATATTGGGAAGGTTTAGGGAAGGCCCAGGGTTCAAGTTTTAAAACCTAAACCATTTGACAGGCCCCGTGAAGGTGATGAACACTGAGAAACTTATGGTTGACTTGAAACTCTTACACTTTGTGTCTTAGTTGCAGAAAAAATTCACTATAGTGAGGCAGGTTTGCATTCCACGTAAGAAAGAACTTTCTAATAGAGTCATCCATCCAGGAAAAGTCTGCCCTGGGAGATCGACGTGCGATCATTATTCCCATCGGATATGACTCTGATTATCTGTCGGCCATGCCATGGGTGAGATACTGGAGCAAGATGACCTCTAAGATATCTCCCACGCCCCAGTTCCATGACTCTGTGATCATTATCACCAAAAACTCTGAAGTCTTGACTGAGCACCTTTTGCACATGGGACTTGTGGTAAAACGTACAACAATGAACTCATAAAAGACCTATTCAAGAATCAGAACCCAGTGGCTCACACCTGTAATTCCAGCACTTTGGGAGGCTGAGGTGGGAGGATTGCAAGCCTAGGAGTTTGAGACCAGCCTGGGCAACATAGCAAGATTCCATCTTTACAAAAAGGAAAAAGAAAAGAATCAGAACTGGTCATGTTCTAAGGGATATTCCTGGAAAGCTCTGAGGCCATGATAACGTACCAATATACATCCCAGTGATATTTCTGGATGTTTCAGTCACTGAGAATGTAGGAAGCCTCACCTCTGGGCAGTGTCTGCTAATCAGCTCTACTTTTTGAAATAGTCTGTGTCCATCACCAAATGCCCCTGGAATGTTATACCTTCCTGATAGACACATTAGAGTTTATTTTGGATTTATCTCATGTGCCTAAATCTCTAACTCAGACCTCTCCTCCGATTAGATTGTTCCAATCAGTCGTATATTTCAGATATGTATTTCAAACTGCCTACACTTGAGTATTATTAGACATTTTAAACTGAGAACTGGCGTTCCACCACCAAGCCTGCTCCTTCCACAGCCTTGCTCATTTCAACTAATGCAACTCTACCGTTCCAGTACCTTGGGCCACAAACCTTGGAGTCATTTGTGACTTTTTCCTTTGCACTTTATAGCCAGTCTGTCGGAAGAAAACTGCCATCTCTGCTTTCAAAATATATTCTGAATCTGACCACTTCTCAATGCCTCCTCTGCTAGCACCTGGTCTAAGCCGTGGTTATCTCTCACCAAGGTTAATGCAATAACTTTTCAGCTCATTTCTCTACTTCCCTCTTTCAGTCTTTCCCACCACAGGGACCAGAGTGGGGAGATGGAAATGTTCTATGTGATGATTGTGGTGGTGGTTACGTGACCCCATACATCTGTCAGAACTCTTCAAATGGCATGCTTAAAATCAGCAAATTTTATTATATATAAATTCTATTGCAGTAAACCTGATGATAAATGTAAATTGGATTATCTCAATTCTTTAATCAAAACCATCAAAAATGGTTTCCCATTTCATTCAGAGTATAACCCAAAGTTCTTATAATGGCCTTCAAGGTCCCATGTAGCCTGTCACCCTCATTGACTCTCTGACCTCGTCTCCTAGTACTTCCCTTTTCTCTCCCTTAGCTCTGACCACACTGGCCCACTCGTTTCCCTCTAACACACCGGGAAGCTCCCACCGCAGGATCACGCATGTGCCGTTCCCTCTGCCTGGATCACTCTCGTCCTACTTATTGTCAGGATGCCTCCCGCTTCGTCAAGTACTTTTCCAGTTGTCACTTTCATAGTGAGGGTTTCCCTGTCCTTCCTACCTATCCAGCCTGCCTTTTCATTGTAGTGTTAAGACTATTTATGTTTAGTGTAATTATTGATGCGTTTGGGTTTAGGTCCACTGTCTTGTTATTTATTTTCAGTTTATCCCATCTGTTCTCTGTTCCTTTTACTTCCTTTCCTGATTAATTTTGTATAAAGCTAAAAAAAAAAAAAACTAAAAAAAAAAACCATAAAAACCAGTGCTCCATTTTATCTCCTCTATTGGCTCTTTATCTATTTTATATAGTTTTTGTTTGTTTGTTTTAGTGGCTGTTCTAGAAATTACAGTGTGTATTCTGAACTTATCACAAGTATATCTTGAAGCAAGATTATACCACTTGATGTACAAGGTAGGAAACACCCAACAATATATTTGTATTTACTCTCTTTCTGGCCTTTTTGCTGTTACTGCAATATCTTTTATTATTTCTATGTATGTTATAAACCCCACAAATTGTTGTTAATTTCTGGTTAAAAGTCAATTGTATGGACTCGTGGATTCCTATTTTATTCAATGACATAAACTATTACCGTTATTATTTTTTTTGATCTTCAAATTGTCCCAGATTTGGCCAATGGGGATCCCTTTAAGTTATTTCCTGTGTCCTTTTGATACGTTCCCCCATCATTGAGCACTTTGTTACTTCTGGCGATAGGGTCTAGGCTCATCTTACACTCCTCTGCTTTTGCCCTGAAGTCAGCCATTTCTCCAAGGAGGCTTGATTCCTTTTCATGGAAAGTGATAATCACACACCAGGATTTGGCTACTCAATGTGCTCATTGCTCTGAGAGTGTAGTCCACTGCTTCTAGGCCCCTGTCCTGTCAGTGGGCAGAGCTGGGAAATGTGCGTATGTGTACACTCGCATATACGTATGCATGCACACCTGTGTCTACTTCTATTATTAAAAACCGTGAGTCACCAATTCCAACCCAATCACAGGGTTTATTTTAGCCTTGTCCTTTCCATATTTGTAACTCTCTTCCCTGACAGTGAGGGAATTGGCTTTTATTACCCTTAGTATATTTATGTACTTGCTCAATCCTCCTGTATGGAACCAATATCCCAGCCACTCTGGGGCCAGTCCCTTGGTCCAGTTGCCCCACTGATTCCCACTAATGACAGTAGGTTCATATCCTTGTCCCACTAGTCCCTGCTGGCCAGGCTGGAGCCAGAACTAGGCCTGGACAAAGGGTTCAGTAAGCCTTGGAGAGGCAGCAGGAGGGATGTCGGGATTGATCCAAGGCTGATAATCCAAGGCTGATCTGTAAAGCAGCTGTGACAGGAAGATGAGGGAGGTTGGATACTGAAAATGCCAGAGGATATGCCATGGGTTTCAGGCAGGATGTAGAAGAAAAATATGCCAGGAGGGACACTGAATTGGTAGAAAATGGAGGGGTGGAAGTACTGAAGATCTTGATAAAAATCAAAGGGTAGGTATGGTGAGGGTAAGCTATCTGGAGGACCCAGCCACTTCCAAAGAGCTGGCCAGATGCCTGATCATATCTACTCATGAGCTGGGCTTCAAGGAGATCTGATTCCATTGGAACTTTTATTGTCCAGTGGGTCACATCCGGGAGAATTGGCATTAAGCAGACATTTTCCCAAACAGGGATTACAGGTGCTTCCCCTCCCGTAAATTAAACCCCTAATAGCAGAAGTAAAGGAAGCACATGTCCACTCACACACAGACTGAATAGAATACTGGCCCCCAATCAAAAATCATCAGGAAGTCAGACTCCAAGGCAAGCTCTCTGTCCTGAAACGACTCTTTCACGATCAGATATCACAGGTATCAAAGAGAAAAGGCAGAAATGGAGCTTTTGCAAGTTCCTGAACCCAGAAGCCTGGTTCTGAGGGACCAATGGCAATTGGAAGAACTAATAGCTGCATAAGTGAATAAAAAAAAACCTGAGCTGGGCCTTGCGGACTGTGTGGGATTTCCATATGTGAGAGGGAGAAGGAGTAGAATTCCCAGGGGAAGCAACTCAATCAAGGCTCCAGACCAAGCCACAGAATAGTGAATGCATGTGTGTGACAGGACTATGTGACAGGAGAATGGATGCATCTGCTGCTTTGAGGGTGACACAGGTCAGAGCCATGGCAGAGTCATGTCTCTAGCCCAAACCAGGCACTTGTTGCTGCTCGGCAACATGGCTGTGCATCAGTTTCCTCCTTCATCCCCGGTGGTGGCCATTCAAACCCCTCCCCTTCTCAGCAGACAGCGTTGCTGGCTTCAGTGATCAACATCAAGACTATCAGTCATGAATTGCCTTAACCTCCTGTCTCTGCACCTGCAAATTATTGCATTTATACCGACTCACTACTTCTTTCCTCCCCAATCACAGGAAAAGATGGCCTATCCAAGGCTAATTCCCATACCACACTCATGCTGTCTTCTCTTCTCCCTCACGAAAACATCATGACCCCAGTTGTCACCCTCAATCCCTTTCAGGCTCTTTCTCCAAAACCAGGAACAGGCAGATGTCTGTCCTATTATGAACACAGGAACATCAATCCTATACCCTTTAGCTATTGCCTAATACTATAGATTTGAATGTGTTGCCTCCAAAATTCAGTGTTGCCAATATGATAGTATTTAAAGGTATGGCCTTTAAGAGGTGATTATGCCATAAGGGCCCCTCCCTGGTGAATGGGATTAGTGCCCTTATCAAGGGATTTGGGGAGGGAGTTGGTTCTTTCTTGCTCTTCTACTTTCCACCGTGTGTTGATGCAGCAAGAAGGCCCTCAGCAGGCAGGGGCTGGCGCCTTGGTCTTGGACTTCCCAGCCTCTAGAACTCTGAGAAGTAAATCTCTGTTCTTTATAAACCACCCAGTCTGTGGTGTCCTGTTTCAGCAGAAAAAACTCTTGACAGCAAAGCTTCTTTCTCATTAATTACATTTTATCTGTAATTATAAAAATAATACATGTTCATTACAGAATATTTAGAAAATGAAGCAAACTGTACAGGAAAAAAAGCTTTATAATCCTGCCACTCATTTTGGAGTATCTTCTTCTGAAGATATTTTGTTTCCATGTGTCTATATCTATGTTCAACATTTAATAGCTAACACTTTACTGAGCGCCATCTGTGTGCCCAGCTCACCACCTGCCGTGAGGGGCTTACCCACGGTTGCACATCCAGTCAGTGGCCCAGTCTGGATTCAGTCCCAGGAAGTCTGGCTCCACAGTGTGAGCTCCTAACTCAGCTCTTTATGCCTCTAATTTATACCAGAATTGGAATCATATATTATAGGTAGTTTGGTATTCTGCTTTTCACTTAGTGGTTTATTGTGCACATTTTTCAATATTGCAAAATATGTTTTGGAAGTGTGATTTCTAAGGCATAGCCACACTTTCTGATAGGACAGTTTGTCCTCTTCTGTTCAGTTGTTCAACCATTGACATTTGCCCCCACTCCTCACCACTCAACAACAGAAATAGGCCCCAGAAGGGTCAGAAGGTGACCTCTTTGATGATAACTCTGATGGGCATGTTATAACCCTTCTCTTTCTTGATTCCTCAGGAATATTTGACATCGTTGTCCTTCCTTCTGTCATTAAGTCAGTAAATTTTTATCAAGCATCAGTTATGCACCAGGTATGCACAGTGCCAGGTATCAGAGACTTTCTCCTCTGTGGATTTCCAGGACACACTCTTTTTTGGTTTCCCTGTCCTTCCCTGATCATGTTCTCTTAGTTTCAAAGTTCATGGCCCTCTGGTCTTCAGCCTACTTTAAGTGTGGGACCCTCCACCCCAACCTCCATATTGGGGTCTTTACCAATATTTCTCAGCCTTGGTTGTGCCTTAGAATCATCTGTAATATGTGGCTAAACATTCTGATTGCGACAGGGGCCCAGGCTTCAATATTTTGCAGAAGCTAAATGTCCTCCACTCAGTGGTCTCTTTCCCTCCTGTGTTCCCCATCTCAGGGAACAACATACTTCTCCATCCACTTATGTAGGCTGGAAACATTGCCTTCTATCTCTCTTGCAATCACTATGTCCTATTGAGTCTACTGCCTTTTTATTTTTCAAATCTTTCTACATCTTTCCATCTCCATTTCTATTACCTGTGGTCAACCCATCATCACCTCTTACCTGGATTGCTAAAATGCCCTTTTAATGGATGTTGCCTCCAATCTTGCCTCACTCCAGTCTTTTGGTGCTGGTTGTTCCACATTGAAAATAGCTTTGTTGGTTTTTTCCTGATTATATAAATACTACAAGATCAATATAAAAATTAAAGCAATCATAAAAATAAGAGGAAGAAAAAAATGACCACCTAAAATCCCACCACCCTAAGATATCCTCATTTCTCCATTAACTTTTTATTGATTGTCCTTTCATGCACCTTTTTATGTTGGTCACTCATATGAGAAAAGGGTCTGAACTCTGATCTTTGTTGGGATTCAGATGCCTCAGGGTGGCCCTGAAGGAGGAACAATTTTAAGTAGGAGCAAAGAGGGCCTGGAAAGAGTGTATTATAAATAAATGGGATTATATCATAATGCTGTTTTGTTTTTAATGAAGGGCACTTTTTATTTAAATAATATTTTTTTCCTTACCTTCCCTCCTCTTTCTTTCTCTACTTCCCGCACCCTCGCCTGCACCCCAGGTCACCAATGCCAATAACTCAATATAGTTACTTTCATACCTTTTCTTCATGCTCATATAATCATATCTCATGTTTGGCTCCCCATAACAGTGAACCCAACTATAGAGGCTCAATCACATAAGGGTTTATTCTTGTGTGTAGGAGTTCAGGGCTGTTATGGTAGCTCCACAAGGTAATCAGGGAGCCAGGGCTGATCAAACTGTCTCCCCAGCAATCTTTGGCACTGTTATATCTTCAGAGTCACAAAATGACTGCAAAAGTACCAGCTATCACATCCTTATTTCAGATTTTAAAAAGGGGAAGACCAGGGGCAAAAAGGAGCTTCATCAAACACTCCATCCAAAACTTCCATTTGTTATCTCAATGGCTATTTGCATGGACAGGAAAAGCCAAGAAATGCCCTTTTTCTTTGAGCACATTGCTACCCCCAATAATGGAGGTTCTATTCATAAGGAAGACAGAGAAAATGGATTTAGGTAGGCCATCAGCAGGCTGTCTCTATCCACACACACACACATACACATAAAAGGTCTTAGGGTTGTTGATTTGCCATTGGTAGATGTCATCATTTTCTGAAAATTGGTTCAGAAAGAGTATATATACACCTTTGCATATAGCTTTTCCCACTTAATCACGTTTCATGGAAATTCCCCAAGTCCATTGGTATAGATCTAATTCATGTTTTTAAATGGCTACATAATTCCCCATCATGTTTACATACTATAATTTATTCAGTCATTCCCCTAATGGTGGGTATTCATTTGGTTTTCAGTGTTTCACCAACTACAAACAATGTAGCAATAAATGCCTTTGTGCATGTATCCTTTGTCCCAGTGCTTTTATTTCTATAGGCTAGATTCCCAGCAGTGGGATTGCTGGGTTGAAGGGCAAATGTATTAAAATTTTATAGTCTTTGCTTGATTGCCAAAATGTAGTAATTCATATTTCACCCAGCAATATATGAATACCTGTTTCCTCTTCATTCTCACCAATAGGTATTTCATTCTTCTTAATTTTTACTAATCTGAAGGGTATAAAATGATATTACATGATTACTTTCATTTTTATTTCTCTGATAGTGATATTGAGCATCTTTTAATATATTTATTGGACATTTGAATTTTCTCTTCTATAAATTACATATTTGTGCCATTTATCTATTTCCACTAGGTGTGTTTTCTAATCAATTTCTGTGAGTTCTTTGTATATTATATATATTAATAATCAATTTATATAGTACAGTTTGTATACTAATAGACTACTTAAAAACTTTATTGGCTCTTCATTGCCTACAGAATAAAGTCCAAGTTCTTTAACAAAGTAAGGCAGGTTGTCTGGCAGGAAATGGTGTTCAGATGCCTTTGATGGGGAAGTTTAGGCAATTCCCTTTGCCCATGTGTCCATTTACATCTGTTGATTTACACAGCGCTTGAACAGTACAGTCTGTGAGAAAAAGGTCTGACCTTGTTCCTGGTTGGATTTCAGTTGTCTGATGGACTGGGATGGCCTTGAAGGAGGCGTGACTATAAGAAGTGGTGGCCCTGAGAGCTAAGTCACCATAGAAAAGAAGGAATCTGGCCCCTTGAATCAAACCCAGCGTTTGAGCCAGACTGTCCAAGGGTAATGGTGCTCTGGGTCACCGTGGAAGCCGATGCTAGAACTTGTCTCACCTCGTCACTTTGGCAGCAGGTGTGGCTCCTGGAAGAAAAGGGGGGTCTCAGTCTGTTCAGTCTGCTGCTATAACAAAATACCATGGACTGAGTAATTCATAAACAGTAGGGATTTGTTTCTTACAGTTCTAGAGGCTAGGAAGTCGAAGATCAAAGTGCCAGCAGATTTGGTGTCTGGTAAGGACCTGCTCTCTGCTTCCAAGACGGTATCTTCTTGCTGCGTCTTCACAAGGCGGAAGGTACAAACTCTGTGTCCTCGCATGGTGGAAGGACAAGGGCCGGGGAGCTCTCTGAAGCCTCTTTTGTAAGGGCATTAATGCCATTCACAAGGGCGGAGCCCTCATGACTTAATCACTCCCCAAAAGACCCCACCTCTCAATATGGTTGCATTTAGGATTGAGTTTCACGATGAATTTTGGAGGGACACAGACATTCAAACCATAGCAGAGACCGTGTGTGGAAGTTTAAAGAGCTGTTGCTTTGGAGCCAAGCAACCTTGCCATGGAACTCTTAACTGAACTGTATCCAATGAGAGCATTTTCCTTCATACTTGGCTAGAGCAGTGGCAATAATATCTGGTCTTCAGATGTAGCAGTGATGCTCCAATTTCAACATTATGAACCTACATGTCTAGATATTTGTGCCAATAACAGGGAGAATGTTCCAACCATGTGTTGGCGCCCTGTTAAATCGTTAAGGCCTGGAACTGCAGAATTCCAGCCTGGCTAGACAAATTCTAGCAAGTGATAATGTAGATGGGTTCATCAAAACAGAACAGTATTCTCCAAAGAGTCTCCTAAGTTTTGGTAGAAAAGACCCTGAAAATAATTTTGATTTCCTGCAAGGATCTTGACTTCCCATAGTCAAGCCAGCGAGACTCGAGAGCTTGTGCTGGTGAGAGCTGGGTGCTGACGCTGATGGGACCGCCTGTGTACACACTGGCGAAGCCTGAGACCGGTGCTTCTTTTCTCATTGTACACACAATGGTCTCGCCGCCTCTCCAGCCTCATCTTCTGTAACCTTCTCTGTCCCTCTCTAAGTTCTGGATATGTTAAGCCAGTCATAAATGTCTCCAAGCACCATACTTTCTTTGTCTACTGTAACTTTGAAGATGCTGTTCTGTCTTCCTGAAACACTCAATCCCTCCATTGCATTATTTATTGGCTAACTCCTGTGAGTGACTTCAGAAAGCCCCTTCCACTTGAATCCTCTGCTCTGGGCTTGAGGTCCCTCCCAAGGCTCTGATAACATTCTGCATGCTACGCACACCACCCCTTCTATCAGACTGTGCGCTCATTTCCTCAGCATTGAGTGCAGTGCCTGACACATAATAGATGCTCAATAATGCTTGTTAAACGAGTGCATGAATAGATTAAAAAAAAATCTTCCCATATGCTCAATGCTGTGCTCATATTTTCTAAGATAAATAGAGGATGTATTCCCTGCCCTCAAATAACTGATAACCCAGCGGAGGAGACGGGCTTTTTGTTGTTGTTGTTTGTTTGTTTCTCCCTACAAAGTAGTAAATAGTTATACACATATAAAATTAAACATTTAATTATATAATATACCCTGTAAGAACAATGAGTGTTGGGAAAAGGGGATATAATAGAGCCATATCCATCAGCAAAAGAAAGAATACCCTATTTTGTTAGTGGACATCTCTCTATGGATCAAAAATAACCTCCAAACATGTATCAACAACTATGAGTCTGTGAAGCCCATTGCACCAGCTACAGAAGCTAAAAAGCGGGCAAATTGTTGGCTTTAAAGGCTTATTTTCTAACTGTAACTACTTCAGATTCTGTTTGGAAGTAGACAGAGTAGACACAGTAACAGGTAACAAAAAAATGAGCACCACACTGGAGTGACAGGGTAAGTTTGCCACATAAAAATAAAGCAAATCAGTTTCACTCATTAAAATAGCAAAGATGCAAATAGAGATAATACGCAGCCTCTGTTGGGGGTGGTGATTCAATGAGTGCTATTAGACACGATTAGTGGGAGGGTAAATTGGTACATATTTTCTTGAGGGCAATTTGGCCTCACGTATCAAGACTTTCAGAAATGTTCCAATTCTTTGACCTAGTAGTTCTATTTCTAGTAATTTATACTAAGGAAATAATCAGAGACATGGACACTTATGCAAGGATATTAATAGCAGTGTTATTTTAATGGAAAAACATTAAAGCAGCCAAAATGTTGAACAATAGAAAATTGGTTAAATAACTTATGATTCATGCCTATGATGGACATTATATAGCCATTCAAATCCATGTTTTTCTGAGAATTTTAGCAGTATGGGAAATTTTTCATGTCATAACAGGAAGTGAAAAAAATACACAAAACTATAGACACATTACCTACATTCTGTGACTGCAAAAACCCCAGATGTTAGCAGTGGTGGAATTATGGCTAGTTCTTTTTCCTTCTTTATCATTTTATTTTCTAAATTTTCTACAGCAAGTATGTATTATTTTGGAGTTAGAAAAAGGTTTTAATTTTTAATGAAAGAAAGTTGATGGGACAAGATGGTTTATACTCGAAGCAAAGTGAGCAAGTGACGGTAAGTTCACATTCACACAGACTGGCTAGGAATTGTGCCCCCTCTTTGGTGTTCATGCTGTTTGGCCACATCCTTGTTCTCTGTCACCTCTGCAGTGTTTGACAGGGGAGTGCATGGGGAGAGAAGCACAGAGAGAGAATTTGAGAGTGAGACTATCATTTCTTTTGTGTTGTATTCAAGTGTTTTATGCAAAGCTTATGGGTGGGCAAGTTGGAGGCCACCGTAGTGAGCACCCCCTTCCCTGTGTTCTGTGAATCTTTTCTTTTCTTTTTCTTTCTTTAAAATAATGCCTGATGAGGAAGAGGCAGGAAAGAGTAAAGGTTGCTTTGCTGGAGCAACACGAGCCCTGAGAGGGTTTGCAAGGCGCGCAGAGAAAGCCTCCTCTCCCCAGCAAGTGGTGGTCAACTTCATGGCCTTTGAGTCCTTAATGACCATTCAGGGACATCTGGCCTGCCCAGGCACGATAAGGTCAGCACTGTCTCAGTCCTTTTGGCCTGGTGGAGGGGTTAACTGAGGGAGGGAATGGCCGAGCAGGAGAGAAGAGGCTGGCTCAGATGTCTGCCAAGGCATTGATTAGACAGCCTAGGAAGTCAACCCAGTTAATGTACATGCTTCAGGCAGCAGATGATCAGTGAACATTCGACATGCAAAAACTAGCTTCCATTCGTACCACTCCTCCAACCCCCAGTTCATCAAGGGCTTTTACATTTATGATTTTATTTGATCCTAACCGCTACCCTTTGAGAGAGGCACTGGTCTCCCCATTTTACAGATGAGATCATTGAAACTCAAGAAGATTAAAGGATTTGCCCAAGGTCTCCCTCGGTTAATAGGATCGGGAGTGGAAACCCAGACTTCTGATTCCTCTTTCTTGTTTGAGACGTTTAAGCCCCGACAGACACATTCTCATACAAGAACACTCACAAATAATCCTGAAAAGTGAAAAAGAAAAATGAAAATCTGTCTATCCACTGGAAATTTTATTCATGTGATATTTTCCCTTTTGAAATTATTTTTCCTTTCTCAGCCCATATCATGGTTGCCAAGGAGACACAGAACAGACAGGGCCACGGCACCACCTCTGGGCCTTAGCCAGGTTTACTCTTTAATCCAACCCTGTGAAGTGAGTGAGTGCCCCATTTTACAACTAAGGATCTGTGGCTATGAGGGATCTAGAAACTTACTCAAGGAGACACAACCAATAAGTGGCCCAGGCAGGACTCGAACCCAGCTCTTTTGGCAGCAGAGCCCAGGCACTTCCCAGGGTACTACTCAGCCTCCTCAGGTAGTATGTGCTCAATAAACACCTTGACTCGTGCTGATCCATCAAAGGAGGGTTGACAGCCTGGAGTGTTTCAGAGCTGTACTACCATAGCTGATCACGATGAAGCACACAGAGGAGCATTGATATTCAATAGATCATGCACGAGACAGACAGAAGACAGCTGTCCTTCATCAGTCAAATAGATTTGAAATCCCCTTTACTAGAAAATCTTCCTGGCTTTACCTGAATCTGCTACCCCTTCTCTTTCCTGGCTTCACCTCCAAATGATCTTCCCTGGAGGTCCTTACTGAGCGGTCACAGGAGCATCTCAGTGCACCCACATGCCAACTGCCCATGTGTTTGCAGGAGGGGAACCCATCTCAGGTTTTTGGCCCACAGAAGGCCGGGTAAGGGCTGCCTAAATCATTGCAGATAAGGCCCAAATCGGCCTTGAATCCTCCCTCTTCCCCACCAACCCTCTCCAGGGGGAAGACCTGAATCATCTTCTCAGCCTTCAAGTTCAGATCTCAACTAAAACAACAGCAGAGTTTTCCCTTTCCCGGGAGAAAACAGGAGATTTTCAGCCTCTAGTTAAAAAAAGAAAAAAAAAAAAGAGTTCTTTTTTAGAGTTTTTTCCTTCCAATCTCTTTTACAACCAGTTCCCTGAACTTTCAGCTAGACCCACCTGTCTTTTCTCACACACACGCCCTGAGTCCCTGTGTCCAGCCCCACGGTCTCCTGCCTTCAGCCCTGCTGTCAGTGGTCTGGGGCCTGGCTGAGGACCACAATCTACACAGCCCGTGCTTGAGGCAGGAAGCTGAGGCTTCCCTCTATCACCGTATTTCTTGCTGCTTAGCATGTGTGTATTTTTGACATCTGTTTATCCAGTCTCCTCCGTTAAACTGGAGCCACAGAATGTTAGGAATGGGAGGAACTTAAGAGCCCTCTAGTTCATGGAGCACCTCCACAGCCTGTTCCCAAACACCTCCAGGGCCTTTGGCCTTTGTCCCAGATCTCCCCCCCCACATCACAGCAGCAGTTCTTAGGGGGACTGCTGCTTCTTTTTTCCTGGTATTTCTGCCTGGTTGCCTCCAAAACTGAGGCAGGGCTCTCCAAAAATCAGTGTTCAGTGTTGTTGACCAAGGAAGCAGAAACTTCTAGCTCCAATTACCCTCAAGGGACCACTTAGTTTTGCCAACAGACCTGCAGGTACAGGCATGGTGCTTTACTCTGCTTCTGTGGTGCCAAGGAATGGCAGGCAGGACTGCTCTGAGGCTGGGGCCAAGCCACTCATCCTGCCTTTGGTCCCTGGCCCCTCTCCACTATCCCAGCCCACTGCCCTTCCCTCTCTGGACTCAGCTGCCTGGATTCCTGTGAGCAGAGGCTGGCGGTCTGTAGTGTAGTATAGGATAGTATAGCGACTTTGCCATATCCCTTTCTGGATAAGTCTTGCCCTCACACGTCCCAGCCTGGGAATCTCAGCAGGGCATTTGCACTCACTGATGGCTTGGGTTGGTGACGGTAATCACGCCCTGATGAGGATTAACGAGCTTCCCAGGCCTGTTGGGTGACTGTGCCTTGGGAAACTGTCCAGTCCAGAGCTGGGTCTGTCCCCACAGCACAGCATGCTTCGCTATGAGTCAGAGCTTGCGAATGCTGAAATTACCACCACCATGTTTCCAGGGATGACACATACTCCCAAATGCCACCACTGTATATTTTCTTCCACAGTAAGCCTTATAGCTGGTCTGCAAGTCGGCTTCTGCTTCGGGTAAGTTTCTTTTTGTGTCAGTTCTCAGTTATTCCTGCGAGGGGAAGCCACGGTGGCTTGGATAATCCAAAGGGACAGATTGTCTAAAAATAATATACATTTATCTTTGGAATGTGTTAGGTGATTTATTTGTTTTAAGCAGAGCAGTTACCTTCCTCATGATAATTCAGGGTAATGAGAAAGAAATGGCATTCCATCATCTCAGATTAGTTAGATACGTGGTTCTGGAGGTAGGGGAGGGAAAGGTGAGCCAGTGAGGCAGGATTATGAAACAGTGTGCCCAATGTCCACACTGGCTCCAGGAGATAAGCGCACTCCATCCCTAAATGTCCAGGGGATTACACCAGCTCAGTGCTTTTGCTCCCAGGAGTAGGTTCACACATCCTGCCATCTTGCCAGTTGGTTGGAGATGCCTCCCACCTTGGGAATGATGGAGAAAACCAGACAGAGAAAGAAGTGCTTCTTGTGTCCAGGAATTTGAGAGCTGTCCCTAAAATAAAAAAAGGGTGGGATATAATATTCCTTTTCCAGCAAGTATTGGAAAGCCCCCTTGAGAGAGAGAGTGTGTGTTTTGGGAGCCCGTGAATGACCAACTCCCTGTTGCCCTTTCTAGGCTCCTTAGACTCCTGGCTCTGCATGCCAGGACATAAGAAGACTCCAGTGTACAGAGAATGGGACAAGGCAGGGGGATAGAGTGTGAAATGTACAGAATTTAGACTCAGAAGACATGGATTGCCTCTTGTTAGTTTTAGGATCTTGGGTAAGTTATTTAATTGCTTTCTCAATGAACCCGTCTGAACACACCAACAAGAATAAGCGTAACTACCTTGCAGATGAGTGGCTGCTATGATCTGAATGTTTATATCCCCACAAAATTCATATGTTGAAATCCTAAGCCCTGTGGTGATGGTATTAGAAGGTGGGGACTTTGGGAGGTTACTGGGTCATGAGGACAGCACCCTCGTGAATGAGATCAGTGCCCTTATAAAAGAGGCCCAAGGGATCATCCCTTCTGCCATGTAAGGATACAATACAAAGTACCATCTGTGAACCAGAAAGCTCTCACCAGACACCAAATCTGCCAGTGCCTTGATCTTGGACTTCCCAGCCTACGGAACTGTGAGAAATAAATTTCTGCTGCTCATAAGCTACAGCAGCCCAAATGGACCAAGACAGTGGCAGCTAACTAATATTTATGAAAATATTTTGGAAGCTGTAATGTCCTATATAATTGTTAGTTATTATTATAACCACGACTGGCTTAGTGAGACCCAACAACAGTCCTGGAAATAGAACTCAAAGGACATGCCCTCCCTCTGGTGACACACCTTAGAGTTTGAAGGGCTATGTGTTCTCAGCACCTAAAGGGTCTATTCAAGGGTGTGCTTAATGATTACTATTCTGATTCCGACGTAGGTGGAGATAGCACAAGAACCGCGAGTAAGACTGACTGCCTTCCTGCATGTAGTCCTTTCTCATTCTCCTGACATTTGGTTGAATTTGTTAATGATTCTAGATCTCAGCCTCTTCAGAGCTCAGCCTCTTCAGAAATGCTTGGCAGGAGAATTGCCATACACCTTAGATGCCAGGTTGGAATCTGCCCAGACTCTCAATAAGAGGGCACTTCCAAGCACTCTGCCCAGGCTCCCTTATCTAAGTCCTTCTTCAAAGGACTGGTAGGAGGCAGGGAGATGGGGGAGGGAGGGAAAGGGGAATGGTAGCGGATGTGTATGTGTGTGTGATCTCCATGGCTGATCATCCACTTTCCCATTTGACTATATTCTCTCCCACAGAGGAAAGGAAAAAAAGAATTATAATGGAAGTTTCAGGATACCCTAATTTTTCCTTTCCTGGTCTGTACCTCCTCATTCTCATCTCTCAATTTGTCCCCTTCTTTCCTGTGATCATAGCTACCACCTTGGCTTTAGTGTTTCTGTTATTTTGTCCTCAGATCTCAAACCACAGGGCTTCTGGGATCAAGTGGCAGACTCCATTAGAGGAAAATGGGATGTGTGCTCCGGTACTGGAGAAGTAACCTTCAGGCTCTCATAGTTGCTGAGAAAAAAAGACCAACAAGTTCATCTGGATGATCTCAAACAGCCTACTTTGGTTTAAGTTTAGGTATAGCTGTTCCTAAGTCTTCATGGACTTGTGTGCCTAACCCATCCAAACCCAGTGGAACTCTAATCCTCTTTCAACATGTAGCCATCGGCTGTGTCTTAGTCCATCTTGGCTGCTATAACAAACTACCATAGTCTGGGTGGCTTATAAACAAAAGAAATCTATTTCTCACGTTCAGGCAAGTCCAAAATCAAGATATCAGCAGAGTCAGTGTCTGCTAAGGCCCACCTCCTAATTCATAGATGGCCATCCTCACACGGAAGGAAGGGCAAGAGAACTTTCTGGGGTCTCTTTGATAAAGGCACTAATCCCATCAATGAGGGCTTTACCCTCATGACCTAATCACTTCCCAAAGACCCCACCTCCTAATACCATCACATTGGGGATTAGGCTTCAACATACGAATGTGCAGGACACAAACATTCAGTCCATACCAAACTAAATTAATCCTTCACCTCAGGATCTTTACCTATTCCTCAACTACTGCACCTGGAGTCCCAGCTGTTGGGGAAGTTGAGGCAGAAGGATTGCTTGAGCCCAGGAAATTTTTGGTCCTTCACATACCTGTGAGGAAAGAGCCTGTTTACTGACTTCTAAAGCCATCTCTTACATGCTCCTGGGATGAAGTTCTCGTGTGTTCCAGTCAATACAGACGTTTTTTGTTAGTTCATTTAGAATAGGGGTGGTGGTGCAGGCTCCATGTTGTATTATTCCTTCCTCCTTCTAGAAGAATATTTGCAGCCCTCTCTGTATCCGTGGCGTGAGGTGCTTAGCTCAGCATTCTAACATAGCCTGCATCCGCAGTTGTAGCAAACAATGATCTTTATGCATTAACCAATATCTGGCAGTGCCTGGGACAAGATCCACGGGAGTGGAGAGGAAACAGGAAACGGGGTTCTAGTTCCAGGAAATTCAACTTGATTCGATCGAGGCTGACCAACACCTGCCACGTCCAGGGCCCTGAGCCTGAGCGGTCGGCGCAGGCTGGGCTGGCAGAAGGTCTTCGGCCTGGAGCCGCACGGCTGGGCTGGTGCAGGCCCAGTTAAACGTGAGGAAACTGTACATGTACGTCAGAGATACGTTTTCTCTCTTTCCCTTTGGGAAGATGTTCTCGGGAGTTCTTTTGCCAGGAAGTGGGTCATTTCCTGCCCGCATGATGAGGTTTCCGAAAGGCATAAATAGCTTCTCTCGCCACATGGAATTGGCTACAGATGCTCCGCGTGCCAGAAGGCGGGTCTGGGGAGGGTTCTCTGCAGCATCAGGAGAGGGGAGCGCATCAGGGAGCTGAGGGACAGGAGGCCACCACTGCCAGACGAGCAGCACCAGCTGGGCCCAGTGGGCTCGAGGGCTGAGGGCAGAGGGCAAAGGGCAAAAGGACCTGGAAAAGTGGCAAGTCTGCTGGAGAAACTGCGGGAAGAAATGTGCTGAGAGTGTGGGGAAGCACACATGAGAAAGAGGTTAGTAAATGACGAGTAAAAGAAAATGTGTTTCTAAGAATCTGCAGAAGGAACAACAAAGACTCCTAGAAATGTCAGTAACTAGTCAGTCTCGCAGGGCAATCCACACACAGACAGGGTTCTGGGGGGTGCAAGGAGGGGAAGAAAATGACAACTTATAGGCCCGAAGGCTGTGAGACTCCACTGCTCATGCTAGACTGAAGAATTCCCCAAGTGTAGTTGTGGATGCTACATTCAAATTTGTGTTGCACAAACATTTT
Source organism: Lemur catta (assembly GCF_020740605.2). NCBI lineage: Eukaryota > Metazoa > Chordata > Mammalia > Primates > Lemuridae > Lemur > Lemur catta. The sequence continues at coordinate 10,885,295 of NC_059150.1, forward strand.
TTGCATATAACTTAAATGTGTACTAAATTCTATTGGTAATTTATCCACGGGAGTGACTGAAGTATTATCAAACACGTCCTTTTTTGCTAAAGGTATCGGTCTGCCCAGGCAGGAGGGACCTCTGCCTTGGGCCTACGCTTTAGACCTTAACCATGCAAAGCGTGGTCCTTGTACCACGTGCTGGTGTCACCTGGGAGCTTGGCAGAAATGCAGAATTTCAATCCTCACCCCAGACCTGCTGAATGAGATCCCAGGTGGTTCATATCACGTTAAAGTCTGAGGACTGTACTTCCTCCAGCTGTGTCTCTCCTCGCTAGACTCAGAGTCCTCAGGGCTGAGATGGGGCCACCCAGAGCCCACCTCCCCTTCTAGCTCCTGCTCCAACTAGCCAGGGCACCAGACTCCTCTGCACAATGGCCCTCTCCGACCCGGCCTCTAGGGTCTTTGTGGCCTTTCCCCAGGCCCATCCTCCCAGGGCTGAACTCACAGCTGCTGTCAGATCTCTGGGCCTGAGAGGGGACCTCAGGGCAGGTATTTGCAGCAGATGTGGACAGAGGTTGGGCTGCATGTGAGGCCCCTTGGACAGAACCAGACACAGGAAGAGAAGCTGAGGAAGGGGGTCATCGTGTTCTGTGCCACCACATTCTAGGAGGACTCCAGGGAGTTTAAGAATCTACACTGGAAATGGTCCTTCCAGGTCATTCTAAAGATGTATTTGTCAAGCTAGGGGAATAAAACATATCATATTTAACAGCTGATTCTCTCAATTCATCACTTTGAAATATTAATATTTAGACATATGGGACCCCATTTATGCTTTTGCTTATGCCCTGCAATATTTTTGTTGTACCCCAAATACACAAATCTGGGGGGAGCCAAATGCCGATCCTCATACTGTTTCCCAAACAGAGCGGGACTGTACCCAAATGGGTCTGTCTACAGCCCACCTACCCCGGTGGTAATAAAAGGAGCAAATATGTTTCATAACTTGAAAAGGGGTGTTATAAAGGAAAATACAGATTCTAGAAGGTAGAGCAAAAACAGATGAAGAACCAGCCATTATACAATTTGAAAAGTGCTATAACAGAGGATAAGTAGAATATCCTACTATCCCAGAGAGATAGAGATTACCTCAGCCAGGGAGGTTTCCGGTGTGAAAGCTGGACGAAGGGTTTTTTAGAAAGTGGCCACTTCAGTAGGAGTCAGGTGGGAAAGGGCAGCCATAGCTCAGTCGGCGGGAGGACCCAGTGTGTAGAGAGCCCCGAGGGCTGAGTCTGCAGAGGTGGGAGGCACCAAGCCATGCAGGGTCTTTATTTAGGAGAGCGACATTTCCCAAGCTGCTCTGCAGTCATCTGTGTGCCAAGTGAAGTTAATAAAATAGTGCCAATATTTTTCTTCTAAAATTTATTTAAACATTTTCATAAAAAAGATGTTACGTGGGACAAATGGTTGTCCACAGGCACGAATAGAAGAATCTAGACACAGACCTTACTTACAACCTTCACAAAAATTAATTCAAAATGGATCCTAGACCTAAATGTAAAACCCAAAACTATAAAACTCCTAGAAGATAACATAGGAGAAAATCTAGATGACTTTGAGTCTGGCAATGACGTTCTAGGTGCAACACCAAAGGCACAATCCATGAAAGAAACAATTGGTAAGCGAGCTTTCAATAAAATTTAAAAGTTTTGCTCTACAAAAGATGTTGTCTAAAGAAAGAGAAGACAAGCCACAGACTAGGAGAAAATATTTGAAAACAGTCGTCTAATAAAGGACTGTTATCCAAAATATGAAAAGAACTCCTAAAACTCAACAATAAGAAAACAAACAACCCAATTAAAAAAGGGCTAAAGACCTAAACAGACACCTTACCAAGGAAGATATACAAATGGCAAATAAGCACATGAAAAGATGTTCAACATCATATGTCATTAGGGAATTGCAAATGCAAACAACAATGAGATACCACTACATACCTGTTAGAATGGCTAAAATTCAAAACAAACACTGACAACACCAAATCCTGCCAAGGATGTGGAATAATAGGAACTCTCATTCTTTGCTGGCAGGAAGCAAAATGGTTCATCCACTTTGGAATATAATTTGGAGATTTTTTACAAAGCTAAATATACTTTTACCATACAATTCAGCAATTGAGCTCCCTGATATTTACCCAAATGAATTGACAAATATGTCCACACAAAACCTGTACCTGTATTTTTCTAGTAGTTTTATTCATAATTGCCAGAACTTGAAAGCAATCAAGATGTCCTCCAGTAGGTGAATGGATAAATAAACTGTGGTACATCCAGACAATGGAATATTGTTCATTGATAAAAGGAAATGAGCTATCAAGTTGTGAAAAGACACAACTATGTCTTTTCATGTAAGAGGCTAAGTGACAGAGCGAATCTTAAAAGGATATATACCATATGATTCCAACTATATGGCATGTTGGAAAAGGCAAAACTGTGGATACAGTAAAAAGATCAGTAGTTGCCAGGGAAGAGGAGGAAGGAAGGGATGACTAGGCAGAGCACAGAGGATTTTTAGGGCAATGAAACTGCTCTGTATGATACTATAAAGGTGGATGCATGTTATTATACATTTGCCCAAACCCATAGACTATGTAACACCAAGAGTGAGCCCCAATGTAAACCATGGATTTAAGTGATAACCATGGTGTCAATGGAGTGATTAGTGGTGTTACACCATGTGGGAGTGGGATGTTGACAGTGGAGAAGGCTGTGTGTTATGGGGAGAGGACAGGGGGTATATGGGAACTCTTTGTACATTTTCCCAGCTTAAATGAGGTATACTGGACAAATAATTGTATATATTTAACATATACAACCTGATGTTCTGAGATACCTATACATTGTGAAATAACTACCACAATCAAGCTAACCAACATAGCCATCATCTCACATAGTTGCTTTTTTTTGGGGGTGTGCATGGTAAGAACACTTAAGATCTACTCTCTTAGAAAAGTTCAAGTATACAATACAGTATTATTAACTGCAGTCACCAAGCCATATGATAGATCTCAGAACATGTTCACCCTGTATAACTGAAACTTTGTACGCTTTGGCCAATATCTCCCCATTTCCCTCCCATCCCCAGGCCCTGGCAAGAACCATTCCACTCTGCTTTTATGAGTTCAACTTTATTAAATCCATATATAAGTGAGCTCATGCAATATTTGTCTTTCTGTATCTGGCTTATTTCACTTAACACGATGTCCTTTGGGTTCATCCATGTTGTAAATGGCAGAATCTTCTTCTTTTTATAGGGCTGAATAATATTTCATCATATTATATATATATTCACACAGACATCCAAACCACATTTTCTTTATCCAATTATACATATACAGACACTTCAGGTTGTCTCTATATCTTGGCTATTGTGAATAATGCTGCAATGAACATGGACATGCAGGTAACTCTTTGAGATACCAATTCTATTTCCTTTGGCTATATACCCAAAATGGGATTGCTGGATCACATCATAGTTCAATTTTTAATTTTTTGAGAAACTTCCATAATGGCTGTACCAATTTACACTTCCACCAACAATGTATGGGGTTCCTTTTTCTCCACGTCTTCACCAACACTTGGGTTCTTTTTGTCTTCATGATAACCGTTGTAACAGGTATGTAACAGGTACAACATATCTCATTGTAGTTTTGATTTGAATTTCTCTGATAATTAGTGACGTTGAGCACCTTTCATATGCCTGTTGGTCATTTGTATATGTTCTTTTGAAAACTGTCTCTCTTCAAGCCCTTTGCCCATCTTTTAATTGGGTTATTGGAATTTTTTTTTTTTTTGCTAACTCGTATTTTTTTACTCAGCTTTGCTGTGAACCTAGAACTGCTCTAAAAAATAAAATTTATTAAAGAATAGATCCTCTCCTAAAAGATTTTTGTGAATAAATAAGTAAATGTAGAACAGCAAGTCTCCCCAGAAGAATTCCAAATACTTTATGTAGATACTCCACCCTCAAGGAGGGGAGCGTAGATCCTCACTCCTTAAGTGTGAGCTGTATACAGTGACTTCCTTCCGAAGGGCAAAGTATGGAAACAGGGAGAAGGAGAAACTTTACAGGAGAGACCTGACAAACACCATCTCAATCAGGTGGTCAAGCCCAACCAAAGTCAACAGTGCTACATCGTGTTGATAGTATGTACCCTTGATATGATGTGATGAAAATGGCACCTTACCTCTGTAACCTTCCACCTAAAAAGCCTATAATCTCAGTCTAATCATGAGAAAAACATCAGACAAATCCCAATGCAGAGATATTCTATAAATTACCTGACCAGTACTTCTCGAAATTGTCAAGGTCATCAAAACCAAGAGGAGCTTAAAGAGACACAACAACTAAATGAGTTATGGCATCCTGGATAAATCCTGGAACAGAAAAAGGACATCAGGTAAAAGCTAAGGAAAGCTGAATCCAGTGTGGATGTTACTTAATAATAATGTATCAATATTGTTACATTAATTATAACAAATGTATGATACTAATGTAGCATGTTAACAATAGGGGAAGCTGAGTGTGGGTATGTGGGAACTTTCTGTACTATCTTTGAAATTTTTCTGTAAATCTGAAACTGTTCTAAAAATAATATTTATTTGAAAAAAAGATACTGAACACACTTAAATGGTTTTTACCCTGCAGTGTCAACTTGCCTTTAGAAATGGTGAGTCTACACAAACATGGTGGGTGGTGCACCCACGCCTGTGCACGTTGGGAGCAACACTTATCAGTAAGGGGTCATCTCTCATTCGGTGTCGTGTATTATGATTTCAGCACGTGTGGTTATGCTAGTCAGTGTTTATTATAGCCTAGACATTTACACACCCATTCCCTAAAATTCTGTTAGGGGGTAGAAGGTGGGTGTAGGGTACTGGTTATCTTAGTCCACTTTGCTGCCTCAGCAAAATTAGCTGGGTGACTCAAAACAACTGAATTTATTTCTCACAGTTCTGAAGGCTGGGAAGTCCAATACCAAGGGCTGACAAGGTGGGGTTCACTCTGAGTCCTCTTCTCTTGGCTGCCACCCCGCTGTGTGCTTACGTGACCTCTTCTTGGAGTGCATGTGCAGGAGTAGGGGAGAGTGCTCAGGTGGCTCTTCTTATAAGGGCGTTAATCCCATGGTGAGGGCCCCACCCTCATGACCTCTTCTAACCCTAATTACCTCCCAAAGGCCCTATCTCCAAATATCACACATCAGGGGTTAGGGTGTCAACATACGAATTTTGGGGGAACACAAGCATTCAGTCTACAACAGTAGAGAAGGCCTCTAGGCTTTGCAGTCAAACTACCTTGATTGAAATTCTGACTTCACCCCTTACTAGTTCTGTGAACTTGAACAATTTACTCTGTGCCTGTGTTTCTGTTTCCTCGTTTGTAAAGTGGCGGATATTAACAATGCCTACCTTGCAGATTGCTTTGAGTATTAAATGTATATAAAGTGCTTAGAATAGTGTTGGCATGTAAGTATCAGTGAACGCTATTATCGTTATTATTATGATATAATTCATGAGCTCCAACTAATATTTTTCTTTTTATATAAAAAGTGTTGTGAAGTCAGATATGTTGGAGAAATGCTACAACAAACAATGGGGACTTTTTAAAAAAAGGTGTGAGCAGGGAGGGTCCGCCTCTAGTGTTTCACTTTCTCCGCAGATGTGCCCATCAAAGACACCCGGCCAAAGTTGGTCATTTCCTTCCTTTGTTCCTTACCTCATGTGTCTGGCTGGAATATTATGTACTTGGCACGTTCTGATGTTAACTTAGGGGAAAAGGATGAAGTTACATATTCAGCTATATAATATTATTGTTCTCAGTTCCACTTCATAATTCTTTTTTAGAGAATATATAAATAAACGCAAACATCTACTAAACATACCACTTAATTATACATTCAATTCCATTTGGATTCCAAGTACAATTTTAATTTTTTAACAAATGCCTACCTTTATTCCATGATTAATTTTAATGGTCCTTTTTTCCCCCCTTTCTTGACTTGTGCATATCATAGTTATTACCTGTACTTACCCTTCCGTGAGGCTTAGTCCAGCTTCCACCATAAGTTTGTGCTTTCACAATTTTCATTTTCAACTTGCTACCCTTTTTTAATGCTTGGTCTCATACACAGATTGGTGTTTTTTTACTTTTTATTTTTAATTGTGGTAAAATACACATGCCATAATATTTATTATCTTGACCACTTTTAAGTGTACAGTTTGGTATCACCATGTTTATTGTTAATGCTTGTTTTATGGGCCTACCTGCATTTAACTTGTGGATTATGTAAATACAATATATATATCTCTACTTAAAAAAAAAAGTCCTTAGAGGCCTGGTAACCACACCCAGAGGGAGGCTATGGAAAGTTTTTCTTTGCTTCTTTTTTGTTTTTTAATAGTTCAGCTCTGTTAACAGGAAAAGGTTTAGTTTTCTAAGAAAATTCTAATAATCTGTATAATGGTAATTGCTGTCATAACTCCCCTAGACAACAGACAATGCATTATGTTCCTCTGATACCTTGTCTTTTGTATAAAAGATAAACATCTCTTTGGTTATCTCAGCCTTCTGGTGAGGAAAGAAGTAGCACAGATAAATGCTGATTCCGTTCTGGCCAAGAAGGGAGCCTGGGAAGGGGTCGGTGATGTTGGGAGCCCCAGGGCATGCTGGGAAGGAGAGTGGAGAGGCCTAGAACATGCTAGAGAGTCTGCTCTCCTGGGCGCCTCTTGAAAGCTGTGGGTTCAGCTCAGCTAAGTCCCTGTGACTCACACAGCTCTGCCTGTGAAGTGCCTATAGTCTAGTCAGGAAGGTAAGATGCACATATTAATATATATTAATAGTATATTTTAAAACTGCTCATGCCTGTAATCTAAGCACTTTGGGACGCTGAGGCTGGAGAATTGCTTAAGGCCAAGAATTCAAGACCAGCCTGGGCAACTTAGCAAGACCCTGGTCTCTGTAAAAAATAGAAAAATTAGCCAGGTATGCCTGTAGTCCCAGCTACTTGGGAGGCTGAGGTGGGAGGATCACTTGAGCCCAGGAGTTCGATGTTACAGTGAGCTATGATTGTGCCACTGCACTCTATCCTGGGTGACAGAGCAAGAATCTGTCTTCAAAAAATAAATAAAGACAAAGAGCAGTTCAAGGCCATATCCAAGTGTGTCAGCAAATGAACAATACAGATAGTAAAAGCAGAAATCCTGTGGGTTGGAGGGTTAAAAAAGCTTCCCGGGAGAAGTAGAATTCCTGATGCATCTTAAAAGATGGGTAGATTGTTGGAGAAACAGAGCGACAATTAAGGTCCTGCTGCCAGAGGGAGGAAGAGGAAACGAACATAGCATGGTGGGGAAAACCTATATCTCCCAAATCATTTTATTATTTGTTTTCATCATCTCCTGAACTTTGGTTGGTTGGATTGGTCTTTGCCATTTTGCTACCACTCCTCAAATCCCTAAGGCGACCTCCTGCATTTACCTTTCTATATTTCTGTGGGTGAGAAACAGATCTGTCTTTTTGGCTTTTTGGGCATTGGTTTCCTGAGGGTAGAGGCCATGAGTGTGATGTGCAATGTCTCTGGGAAAAATACGAGGATTACTCCTTGGATTTGAGGTTAGATTTCTGTCATGGCAAGAGGTGCCTGGGAGTAGTGTTTGACAGCGATCCTACCTGCAGACACTTCTGGGGTGCTTGTGGCTTGCTAATTTGGGGGTAAGGGTCTCCCCTGTCACTGATTTTGAGTTTCTTCAGAAAGAGATCACACGTGGAGTTTCCATGACTGTGTTTATTCAACAGCAACACTGACCAGTCTGGCCTCAGAATCAGGACTGGCTCAAGTCTAGACCCTGTAGACACTGATCAATTTTGTGGTCTCTCCTGAGCCCCTGGGGTCTCGACCATTCATCTGGCTACTCAACTTACCCTGGCCGTGTGGCTTAGCCAAGAAGAAAGGGATTCTGGGCAGAATGCCATCAGGAAGGTTGTCCCCCAGGAAACAACACACCCTTTATTTATGGTCTTTTGCTTTTCCCCCATCAAATCAGATTTTGCTTTCTCCCACTACTGAGGTGAAAGAGACAAAGACCTGTGTTTAACATGCAAAAGCAGTAGCTCACATCCAAGTTGCTATTATCCCTGCAAGAAGAGTTCTTTCAGTGCTTTAACATTCTTCAGCTATTTACTTTCTTTGCGTGGGTTACATTTACCTATTTTTTGTTGCAAGTTTTATATAGCATAATCACAAGGAAAAGGAAGCAGTTCTATACTACTGGTTTTTTTTTTTCTAACCAGTCATCCCATTGAATTTTTATTAAAAAAATTCTATCTGGATGGGAAAAAAATTTCATGTAAAGGAATTTCAAATAAGTATAGAATATGGGTAAAAATTTATATTTTATCTTATTTTCCAAGACAGATAATAAAATCACTGACCTATACAAGTATAAAAGTACTATTTGCCTTTCATTTCTTTTGGTTTCCTCATCTATAAAATGAAAGGTTTTCCCTGAATAGATTATTTTTAAGCTTTATTCTAGTTTAATATTCTGTGGTTCTATAGGAGGATATGGTGCTGTTTTTGTTGGAAATTCAAGATGGTAACATCATACAAAAAGAATATTAGATGGAGAAACAAAAATTTGACCTGGAGTAAATTGGTAGCCACCACTTAAGACCCTTTTCTGTCTGGACAGGATCTAAGAATGATCAACATTAGCATAAATGGAAGGAAGAGTCAGCAGTTGTTTCATATTTACCTGGAGTTTAAAATTTGCAGCCAAAAGTTGCAAACTCAAATGCTTCCAGGGTTTTGAGGCTGGTGATATAAGTGTGTGAAGTGGTGACCTGGGTGTTCGAGGGGAGTGGTAGGAGCCACAGTCTGTAGGGGAGCAATTGTTCCCTCCCTAAAAGTATGTAAATAAAGAAATAATAAAACACTGTGGGCCTGTAATCCTAGCACTCTGGGAGGCTGGAGCAGGAGGATCCCTTGAGTTCAGGAATTAGAGACCAGCCTGAGCAAGAGTGAGACCCCATCTCTACCAAAAAGAAAAGGGGGAAAAAAAGAAGAGGGGAAAAAACAAAACAAAACAAAACACTGTGGTTGCCAAAACACACAAATCTGTGGCTGTATTTGGCTCACAGGTTATTAATTTCCCACCCTTAAATTGTAATCCAGCCAATCTCTTCATTTTTTAAGAATCTGAGGTCCAGAGACAGGCAGTAATTTGGCCAAGGTCACACAGCTCTTTGGTGGCATAGCATGAGGCAGAAGCGAGGTTTCTTGCTTCCCAAGTCAGTATTCTTCCATTGGATTATCCGTGAGCTCAGATCTGCTCCAGCCGAGCAAGCCTGCTGATTGTCCAAACACTGAATAGGTTGTGGCCTTGCTGCCTCACCTGAAAATTGATTATGACAATACCGACTTCATAAAGGCAAAAGTAGATTGCTATGATTTGAATATGTCCCTCAGAAGTTTATGTGCTGGAGATTAGATCGCCGGTGCGAGTTTGGGAGGTAAGACCTAGTCCAGTTGTTTAGCTGTAGAGGATCTTCTCTTTCAAACTTCCATGAAGATTAATGCCCTTATAAGAAGGGCTCATGGCAGTGCGTTTCCCTCATTCCTCTCTCTCTCCCTCTCCCTCCCTCTTCCCCTCCCCCACTCTTGCCATTCCACCTTCCATCTCCAAAGGATGCAGCAGGAAGGCCCTTGTCAGATGCCAGCACCTTGATCTTGGACTTTCCAGCCTCCAGAATTGTGATAAAATAAATTTCGGTTCTTTACAAATTACTCAATCTCAGGTATTCTGTTATAGCAGCAGAAAATGGACTACGACATAGATCTATGTTAAAGTCACTTTCAAAAAATGTTGATATGTTGTCATTATGAAATCATGAACACTCTAGAACAGTGCCATCCAACAGCCACATAGGTAATTTTAAAAGGCCAGTAGCCACATTTACAAAAATAAAATCAATATGCCAAAAATATTATCACTTCAACTTGTAATAAATATAAAAAATTATTAATGAGACATTGACATTCTCTTTTTCATGCAAATCTTCAAAATCTGGTGAGTGTTTCATAATTATAGCACATCTTAATTAGGACAGCCACATTTCAAGTGCTCAATAGCCACATGTGGCCAGTGACTACCATATTGGACAGTGTGGTTCTAGAAGGTTCTTTGTTGTCCCATTCTTACCCCATTCACACCCAACCAGGGAAGAGAGAAAGTCCCCAGAGGCTTGTCTCTTTCAAGCCTTCTATTGCTGGTTAATTAAATCCCTAAGCAACGGCTGAGTCACTTGCAACTACGGAAGACAATTTAAGGAATCTGTCTCAAAGCCAAGAACAAAGTACCAGGAGGGGAGACAAGTCCTTTGGGCCCGATGCCTTGAAGGAGGAAGAGTCTTCACTGAATCAGGTGCCCCTGTGTCAACAAAAAAGAACCCAAACTCTATAAAATAATTTAAAGAAGTTTATTCTGAGCCAAATATGTGTGACCATTGCCTGGACAGCCACGTCCAAGAAGCCTTGAGCAAGCGGTCTCATCATGGTTGGGTTACAGTTTGGTTTTATACATTTCAGGGAGACAGGAATTACCTGTGAAGCCATAAATCAATACAAGGAAGACATATGTTTGTTTGGCCTAAAAAGGCAGGACATCTTCAAGCAGGTGATTACAGGTTATAGGTGGGTTTAAAATTCTTTGATTTGTAATTAGTTAAAGAAAGGAAGCTTTGTCTAAAGGCTTGGAATGTTTTAAGATAAGAAAATCTGTTAATCACAGACAAGGACTATACAGAACATATACCCAAACTCAAGTGATTGTTAAGTAAATTGATGACCTGCGGGTGTGGTTAACCTTTGTCTTACACAGCCTTAGGCTTGTTAATGGTTTTATATCTTATGGTTACAAAAAAATAACTCCAGAAGGGACAAGGCTTAACTAGGCATGTCTGACCTCCTTACTCCTCGTTGCCAGCAACTCAGGTTTAAGGGTTTTTTAGGGGGGTGGGGGGAGGCCCCTTTGGCCAAGAGGGGATCCATTCAGTCTGCTGGGGAGCTTAAGATTTTATTTTAGTTCACACCCATGTGGGAGGGAAGGAGATAAGTCATTGCCAAGGGGATGAAGGAAAGTTGAGAAGAGAAATGCGTCCCCTTAGGGTCATTTCCCTCCAGAGCCACTGTGCAGGAGGGTCTCACAACCTCTCTAGTTTTACAGAGAGGAAGATAAGGCAGGAGACGTCATGTAGTTGCCTGAGGTCATGGAGCTAGTAATCAGCAGAGCTGGTGCTCAACACCCAGGTCGGGCCATGTTGAGAGGGTCTCACACTATTGCGTAAAATGCTCATGAGTGTTCGGTGATTACAAATAATGTTTTATTGTCTGCATGACCGAATGGTTTATTTTCAGGCAATTTTTGATCTAAAACAGTATCAGTGCTACCCAATAAAGTGGTTGTTTCTTAATGTTTCTCTTTGCTGTTCCTTTTCACCCTCTTGATATTTCTGGTGGACCCCTGGGAGCAAAACTATATGGGGTGGGGGATGGGAGGCTCAGACAGCAGAGAAGTAGGAGGTGAATGGCAGGAGTCAGCAGGGTGGCTGCCCACATAGGAGCTGGCTTGTCTGTGGCATCTGATTGGGGCTGGGAGAGGAGGGAAGAGTCACACGCCTTGTCTCGGCATATCCTGCCAACCTCAGTTCTGTGGTTGGTGAGTTCTTCCCACTAGGTAATTCATTTCACTGGAGGGAAGGCATTTTCCCCAGCACACCCTGTTAGAATGAAGCGGGTCTAAGCAGGAAGCCAGATGGCCTAGCGGCTGGGCCTGCGGTCCTGGGGGCCTTGTTGCCTGTGTCTGACAGCCTGGCCGCCACTTTCCAGCCGGAGCACGTTGGACAGTTTACTGACATTTCTCTGCCTGCCTCAGAGTCTTCATTTAAAAACTGGATATAAACATCGTTTGACCTGATAGTGTTTTCAGGAGGATTAAATGAGAGGAGAACTAGCAAGTGCCAGCACTCCTTAACCCCAGGCTGCACACGGCAGGAATGCCTAGCTCAGCGGTCCTCACCCGGGATTACCCATCAGGATTACCAGGAGAGTTCATTCAAACACAAGGGCCCAGGCTGATTTTCCCAAGAGGGGGAGGGGTTACAAACAAGTCGCAATTGTCCCCCTGCCTTGGCTGGCGCTGGTGTACCAGAATATTAAGTCTTTATCCGAGCGGTGCCAAAAATACCAAAAGGCCAAGTGATGTAGTGGGAAAGACACGGGCTTTGGCGTCGGACAGGCCTGTGATGAAACTCGGGCACAGTCACTTGCTGGCTAAGTGACCTTGGGGAAGGCACTTCATCTCTCTGAGCCTCAGTTTCCCCATCTATGTGGTAGAGGTCATCATAGCTTTCTTTAAACTTGTGGTGAGGATTAATCTAGGCCTCGTGGTCACCAACGTGGTCAGGATGGAGCCCTCTCAGAAGATGGGAAGTGGGGCTTCTGGAAGCATCTCTGGTAGCAATTGGGCTGTTCAGCCATGCAGCTGACATTGAATGGAACGGAACTTTCTGTAGGTGGAACAGCTGCCAGGTCATGGGTGGGCAGGTCACTGAGGATTGGTGCCAGCTCAGTCGTGGGGAAGCTGAGTGAGGCAGAGATAGGTAATGAGAAGGGGTCCCTTGGCTTCTGCCTTACTAAAACATAAACTCCTTCCATTTCCTGGAGCCAGCATCCTTCATATTAGCCTAAGGGGTATTCCCTCCCTGCCAGTGGAACAAAAACATCCCATCCAGGCTGAACCCTTTCGAAGAGGGAGGCGAGCCCTGTGCCTGGTGGAGGTGGAGGTGGAGATGCTCCCTCCCACCCCACCAGGGCAAGACTCTCTTTGACATCTCCCTCTATTCACTGCAGATTTATAGTCTCATGATGGAATGATTTAATTCTCAACATTAAATGCACAAGCAGACTTACACACATTATGACACAAAATCAACCATGTGCCGGCAAACCAGAAGTTCTGAGCCTTAGTCTAGAGACGAAGAGTGACAGACACAGCGATTCTCCCCTCCCCGATTTCCCGAATTGCACCCTCCACCTCCACCCCCAACACCCAGAAGTTGTCCCTCATCCGTCCAGGGGAGGAGGAAGCCCTCAAAGGGGAGATCTCCCCTGCTGCTTCTCAGGATAGGGCCAGCTTTACCAAGATCTCTCTAGCCACAAGACAATCTAACAGGGGATCCTGGGAATGGGGGCAGAGGAGGGCGCTTTGGAAGTCAAACTCAGCTTTCTTTGCAGTTGTCTCTTTGCTACTCGCATGGTGACTTTTCTTGTGCTTGAGCTCTTGTTGATGTTTTGCCTTTATTCTGGCCATGGCTGCCTCCTGGCCTGTTTCCAGGAGTGCACACGCCCCATCTCTCTCTCAGGGGTGCTAGAATGTAGTTCCTTGTCTGACTCACTCCTCTTCCCATCCTCTTCACTCAGCACCGAGACTCTCCTCTACCACGACTGCTGATCCTGTGAGCAGCTTGTTATTTCAGGGCAGGGAGACCCGCTTGGAGAAGGGCGACTCTGTTACAGTTTCGCTAAAAGGTGGCTGTGTGTGTCTCTGGCTTCACTGGGCAGAGGGCAAACAAGGGGCAGTGGGGACGGGGCACCAGCGGCCTCCCGGCTCCTCCCCCAGGCAATGGGGAACACCTGAGGTTTGCAACCTGCAACCTGAATTCAAGAGACGGACCTTCCCCTTACTGTAACTGCATGAACCTTGGGCCCAAGAACCTCAGTTTGTTTATTTGTTTATTTCCTGGAAAATGTAATAAGATTTTCCCTCCCTGCCTTACAATCTAAGAAGCTGTGACAACGAAACAAGATTTATGAAAATGCTCTATAAAGAAATGTGTGCATGACAGCTATTATTTTTCATCAAGCGTCTTCCCTGGTGGGTTCGTAGTGCTGTGGTTCAAATGGATCAGGCATCTGCTCCGTGCCAGGCAGGCCCTGCGCTAGGGCTTTCAAGAAGTGCATCATCCATCGGGATGTGAAAAGAGTGTTGTGAAGGCAGCTCAAAGAAGGGAGCCTTTCATAAGCAGCACCCAGCCTGGGGGCGTCCTAGGTGTTCCTGTTGCTGAAGCAGTGTGCAGCCTTTCATCTGTGAAAGTTCCAAGTAACACGGAAGTCATCCTCGTTTGGCTTCAGGACGCCCCCAGGCCAGTCTGTGAATGGCTCCCTTCTTTGGGCTGCCCCGGTTTGCACCCATCGGTGGCGGCCACCAGCTCCAGGATTGCTGAGAAATAATCAGATGTAGTCTCCGCTGAAAGCCTCGCATGGTCACGGAGACTGTGTGATTTCAAGTATCAGCGTCCATTCTAACAGTAGGTATTGTAGGAGGAAAAAATGATAGAGTTAGCTAAAACTTGCTTTTCCCCATAGGCCTGGCGCTATTCCAAGTGATTTACGTACACTAACTCATTTAATCTTTACAAGAACCCCACCAGGTAGGCTGTATTATTATCCGTAGTTTACAGATGAGAGCACTGGGGCAGAGAAGCTTTAAGTAACTTGCCCAAGACTCTCAGACTTGAGTGGGGGATCCATGATTTGAACCCAGGCAGTTAGTCCTGCACCAAAGGAAACTGGGCATGCTGCCGACCTCGAGTGCAGCCTCTAGGACAGCACCTGGACTCTGCCAAGGAGGGGCAGCACCCCCTGACAGTGTGAGCCCTGAGTGGCCTCTTATTGGTGACCACCTCTTCCTCAACTTGCCCTCCAGAAACACCAGGTCATTAGCAGTTTTCCAAGGGTTGAGGAGGAAGGAGGCTCTTCTAGTTCATGATACTTCTTGTTAAAGGACAACTTTTAAAAAAAACAAACAAAAGGTAAATTTATGACTCTCCTACAGATATAAAATGAACACGTTGCTATGGCTTGAATGTGTCCCCAAAAAGACATATGTTGGAAACTTAATTCCCAATGCAACAGTGTTGGGAGGTGGGGTCCCATGGCAGGTGTTTAGGTGACGAGGGCTCCACTCTCATGAATGGATTAACAGTGGCTATAAAAAGGCTTGAGTCTGCAAGTTCAATCTCTCGCTCTCACCACGTGGATCCTTCTGCCTTGTGACACAGCCGGGCCTCTCCAGATGCGGCCCCTTGATCTTGGGTGTCCCAGCCTCCAGAACTAGCAGCCAAATATATTTCTCTTCATTATAAATTACCCAGTCTGTGATGCTCTATTGCAGTCGCATAAAATAGACTAAGACATGTGGTAAAGATTTAAAAACCTCATTATTAACAAGAGGACTAGGTGGCTGTTACAACTGGTCCAAAGGTATCCAAGGGACAGACATATTTATAGATCAGGAATATTGAAAATAATTTGCAAATGATTATAAAACTGGTTTTTCTAGGGTGAGGAATGGGGGCATTCTCACTCTACTGGACAGAATTTATCTGCATGTCTAGAGACAAGAATTATTTTGCATTGCTATCAGTTCTCTACTAATTACAGAGTTGTAAAATAGAGCAAAGGCAATGAAAAACTAGAATCACATAATCCTAAAGGATGTGCCCTAAACAACGCATAGTTTTCTGTTGGAGACAACTGGTAATATTTTTTGTAGCTTATTTCAAATTTCCTTACATTCAGCATTGCTAGAATATTTATAACATGCTTATATCATTGTATTATTTTAGTAATTAGTATATGATATGTTAACTGTATTTTTTTTAAAAGCATATAAGCTCAACACTCCATTCTTTCACCTTTTTCCTGACCTCAGGACTTCTTTCCTCATTCCACTGACACTAACTTTATTTAATTTATATTCTGGTTTGATAATTCTGGCATCTGAAATATTTATAATCTGATTCTTCTGTTTGTTGTTTCTGTTGACTCTCACTCATGGTGCTTTGTTTTCTTATGTACTTTGTGATTTGTTTTTGAAAACTGTGAGTTCGTATGGTTGGAGACCACCAAGAACCCCAGAGTTGATATAAAGATAATTTTAAGCTGAAGACATTTGAGATTCAACAGATGTAGGGAAAAAAAGCCTTCTTGGAGCTTTCTTTATCCTACTAAAAGCAGCAACTTCTGGGAAATAAGGCTGCTATAAATTCCTCTTCAGGACAGATCTACTCCCAAAAGGGAAAATGTGAATAAAACCTCCCCCAAATCCCTTCTCCAGGGTAGTTTTATGGCCCGGAGGGGACAAAAGGACCACTGCATAACTATAAATATACAGACAAACATTATCACCAGGTTTCTTAGCTCCTGGTGCTCTCCTGAAAAATCTGTTTATCTTTCGAAATATTCATTTGTTTTCTGTAATTGCCTTTCTCTCCCTCCCCTTCACCCATTAAGATGGGATATAAGCCCCAAATTCTAACCACTCCTTTCAGGTTACTCATGACTGAGTTTTCCCATGTATATGGGTGTTGCCCACAAAAATACACTCTGCTGTTTTCTGCTGTCAATCTATCTTTTGCTGGTTTAATTTACAGGCCTTCACCACCGAACACAAGAGGGTAGAGGAAAAATGTTTCCTCCCATACAATATTTCCTTGATCTTTACCTATTGGAATTTTTCGAGATGTGATGGAAGAAGGTATGTTGAGAGAGGATTGACATTTTTGCTTCTAATGGGCACCCGGAATAACATATACCCAGGATCAATTGAAATGAAACTCTTTTTTTTTTTTTTTTTTTTGAGACAGAGTCTCGCTCTGTTGCCTGGGCTAGAGTGAGTGCCGTGGCATCAGCCTAGCTCACAGCAACCTCAAACTCCTGGGCTTAAGCAATCCTACTGCCTCAGCCTCTCGAGTAGCTGGGACTACAGGCATGCACCACCATGCCTGGCTAATTTTTTCTAAATATATTTTTAGTTGGCCAGAAAATTTCTTTCTATTTTTGGTAGAGACGGGGGTCTCACTCTTGCTCAGGCTGGTCTTGAACTCCTGACCTCGAGCGATCCACCTGCCTTGGCCTCCCAGAGTGCTAGGATTACAGGCGTGAGCCACCGCGCCTGGCCGAAATGAAATTCTTGACTGGAGGTTTTCCAGAACATGCAAGTAGAGTGAATTTGGACCCCACATCTGAGCTGAGGGCCGGCTTCTGGTCACACATATCTCAAGGGGAATTTTTTTTCATTCTCGCAAACTGAGAACCAAAACAAGTA
Source organism: Lemur catta (assembly GCF_020740605.2). Taxonomy (NCBI): domain Eukaryota; kingdom Metazoa; phylum Chordata; class Mammalia; order Primates; family Lemuridae; genus Lemur; species Lemur catta. The sequence goes on from NC_059150.1 coordinate 10,902,499, forward strand.
CATTCCTTTAAGTCCCTTTGCAAGGTCCCCAGTCCCACTGTAGCTCAGCCTTTTAGAAGTCCCAGCGTTGTGCTGGGGTCTCTGATCTGATCCTTCAGCTTCTGTGAGCCCCGCAGTCCCTGGAAATTGATGGATTCCCCCTCGGGGTGCCTCTGGCTTTAGCATTCACTTACCTCTAAATTTGTGCTATTATTACTTTGATTTTTTTTCTTTTCAGTTTTTTCTTGTCTCTGTGTGTATGTGTGTGTGTGCACCAGCTCAGCAATACATTTTAAAAGTTTTAAAAATTTTATTCACGTATTTTTAGAATTTCTAGTCTTCATATTTCTGGACATAAAAGTTATCTGTATCTATCTATCTAAAGTAGTAGTATGGGGTAATAAAACACAACTAGGATTTGGGGATGGCTACCATGTGCCAGGCACTGTCCTAGACACTGGTGAACAAAATTCTGCCCTTGCCCTCAGGGGAGGAGTCCTGGTCCAGTCTCCTTCACAAAGTCAAAACTGGGTTGAATTTGGGTTCTGCTGCTTCCCAGCTGAATTAACTAAAATGCATTTCTTAACCTCTAAAGAGAATATCAATACCACATGGACAGCAGTAAAGATTAAGTGGACTAACCTATGGATGTCAGTTAGGATGATCGCTGATGCAAGTAACGGAGCCCCCAGCTTAATATGATTTACGCAATAAGAAGTCATTGTAATCACATACTAGGGAGTCCCAGGCTCCAGGGGAGAGGATCAGGACTCTTGGCTCTGCTGTCCTCTAGGTGTTGACATTCATCCTTAGGCTGATAACAAGATTACCGCAGCAATTTCAGGGATCTCATCTAGATGCAATACGCAGAGAGAAGGCCATCTCTTTCTGTCTCTCCTTCCTAGAACCTGCCTTTCCCAGAACTTTCCTTCCTGTTTCATTGGCCAGAGTTGTGTTATGTGACCTTTCCTCAAGCAGTTCTTGGCAAGGGGGATGGAAATATCATGGTTGGCTTAGACTAATCAATACTTACCTTCAGAATTGGGGACAGGGTCACCTTTCTCCAAGCCTCAAAGGGGAAAAGAAGATGAACAAAATTGGGGTTCCATTAGCTAGGAAGAAGGGAGAAATATAATAGAACTCGAGCAGGCCTGCCGCAGGTCCCACAGCAGTCTGCAAATGCCAAGCACAAAGACCAGCAGCTGGCAGGTATATGCCCAGGAAATGTTAGTCATCAGTTTTCTCAATTGCACCCAATCTACACAAACTGGTTTGAAGGCAACATCTTAAAGCAACTCTTCACTTAGAAATCAAGTCATTCAACAGGTGCTGATGAAAATTGTTTCAAAAACTTCAGACGGACAGCGTCCAGAAGTAACTGCTGCCTCTTCGCTAGCTTGAGGCACGTTGCACAGCATAGCTCATTGCCAAGCAGGTGTTACAGGATTGCATAGTTGCTCCTTCTGCTTTGAGACCCCAGGGATCTGGTGTTTCTCTCGTCTGTGTTGGCGGATCCTCTGGACATCCACACAGCCTTCATTCCACAAATGGCAAAGAGGTCTCCCCCGGGTTAGAGCCCACACACGCTTCGTGCCTGGGGAGGGACAACTCCCAGCCCTGTCCGTTCACCTCAAATGAAATATAATAAATATGAAAGTAAAACAAAAGACAGGCAGACAAAAAACAGACTCCAAAGACAGAATTAGAAAGACACATATAGGCCGGGCGGGGTGGCTCACGCCTGTAATCCTAGCCCTCTGGGAGGCCGAGGCGGGTGGATTGCTCAAGGTCAGGAGTTCGAGACCAGCCTGAGCGAGACCTCGTCTCTACTAAAAATAGACATAAAAAGTATCTGGACAACTAAAAATATACGTAGAAAAAAAAAATTAGCCGGGCATGGTGGCACATGCCTGTAGTCCCAGCTACTCGGGAGGCTGAGGCAGTAGGATCGCTTAAGCCCAGGAGTTTGAGGTTGCTGTGAGCTAGGCTGATGCCAGGGCACTCACTCTAGCCTGGGCAACAAAGTGAGACTCTGTCTGAAAAAAAAAAAAAAAAAAAAAAAGACACATATACTTTCGCTAAAGCAACGAGAACAAAAGCAGGCAAAGGGGAAACATCCCTCTGTCTACTGGGCACTGAGAAATCAGGATTTTTTTTAAACTATATTTTAAATGTAGAGATTTATTTCTTATCCTCTCCTTCTTGGAGAGGGTATGCAATAAACAGTCCTCTTTTCAGCAGTTTCTTTATTCGTCTGGAGGCAGGAGATGACCAAATGATCTTTCCTCCTTAAGAAGCACCCCCTCCTTCCTCAACTCCACACCCCTGCCCTAGGAATCCATGACTCCAGGAAACAATTTCAGATAAAACAATTCCAGTTACTGGAAAATCATAAGGCTTTCCTCTGTGCGTTTACAACAGCCTGCCCTCTGACCCACCAATAAAAGAGATTTACTAAGTGAGTGTAGCACCTTTTATGCAATCTCAGTGTGACCAGTCAATGCATCCGCCTCAAGTCAGACTCCTCGATCATACGATGATGAAGGCTGAAATGGAGAAGTGGTTTTCAATGTGTCTGTGTGTGTGTGTGTGTGTGTGTGTGTACATATGTATTTACTTAAACAACAGAGCATCATTTCCAACGATGACCTCTTATGTGGAACTTCTACATAAAAATAGGTAAAACAGAGGTGCTTTGATTGCGGAAAGGTGGGCATGGAAAGGGTGGACTGAGAGCAGGAGGGTCTTTGATGTCCTCATCCTCACCCCAACCGGGTTTCCCAGGCATTTTGGCAGCCACTGGCCTAGCTGTTCACTAAGACACCTTCAGATCTAAAACACTAAGGTCCTGCTCTTTCTTTCTCAAAAAGAAAGTCTAATTCTTTTCTAGTTCTGCCCAGTAGCACGATACACCTTGATGTAGAAGGAAGACAAGAAGTAGGAGAGAAAAAAATTCCCTTCCTAACCTCATTTCTCTCTCTCTCTCTCTTTTTTTTTTTTTTGAATTCTGAAAAAAAAAAAATTTTAATAGTAAGCCATCCAGGGAGTAATATAACTCACACCTACCACTCATAAAATTACAACTTGACATATTTGTCTCAAATAAATTTTTTAAAGTCAAGAAATAAAACCTGGCAGGTAAAGTTCTCTTAGTTCATGTCCCCAGTCCTATTTTCCTCCTTTGCTCCTCAGATAAACACTATCATGACTAAATAATGGTCCCCCCCAAAGATAGCCATGTCCTAACCCCTGGCACCTGTGAATATGTTGCCATGGCAAAGGGGATTTTTGCAAATGGGATTAAATTAAGGATTTTGAGATGGGGAGGTTATTCTGAATCAGCCAGCTGGGCCTAATGTAACCACGAGGGTCTTTCTGAGAGCGAGGTGGGAGGGTCAGAGAATAGTTAGTGATGACGAAGCAGCGGCTGCCATAATGCGTCCAAGAGCCAAGGAACGTACGCAGCCTCTAGAAGCAGGAAAAGGCAGAGATTCTCCCCGAGAGCCTCCGGAAGAACATGGCCCTACCTGCCCGTGGTCCACTTCTGTCCTCGAGAATGTGAGAGAATGTGTCTGTGTTCTTTCACGCTGCTGGCGTGGGCTCATCTGCTACAGCGGCAACAGGAAACTAATCCAACAAGTTGGGTGAGCTGCCATCTGGCCCATGTTTTTATATTTCGACTGGATAGATAGGTATATAGAAATAGAGAAAATAATTTTGTTTTATACATTTTCTATACTCATTTGATGTTTTGAGTATATCCATTTGATGCGTAAATGTCTTGTTCATCCGACTTCACTGCTATACAGTATTTCCTCCTATGACTATACCACAGTTTATTTATATAGGTCTCTAAAATGAGCATTAGGATACCTCTAATTTGTGATAGTGATAAAAATCCTTGTAAATATTTCCTTATACACACATCTCCTTGTATATATCTGCAAAAGATCCACTACAATATATATTTAGAATTTGCAGATTCTGGTTTTATTCCAGCCTCCCGATTACATGATGAAGTTCAAAATCCTTAGCATGTGTGCCCAGACTGTTAATAGGGACTGTCTGTGGGAAGGGAATAGGATTCAGGTGAGGCAAGGGGAGGTAAACTTTCACATTCACCTTAATCCTTTGATGTTGTTTGGATTTTTTTACAGGCATATATTATTACATTAAAAAAAAATGTTAACCAGGCATTTAGGACTCTAAAATAGAGGTTGAAAACTATTGATCCTCAGGCTGAGTTCAAACTTTTTTTGTTTGTTCCACATGGGATTTTAAAAATATTGACATATTCATTTATATTAAATAATTAGATTTCCCATAAAAACCCCAAATTCTGAATTCTCTTGAAAAATTAGAACAGTTGGAAACATTGGACCTGCATTTTCACGTGAAGGTGAAAGATGAAGTTGGGCTATTCCCACGTGAACAGGAACAAGTGTCCTCTCATTTTGCTGTGGTCTCTCTATTGCCCACCCACGTAACTCATTTATTTTATCCTCTGGCCTCCTGTAGGCATTTGAGTTTGCCTCTCTAACTAGAGTTGCTGTATAAAAACACAGGACTTACAATTGAATTTTAATTTCAGATAAATAACAATTTTTCAGTATTAATGTCCCAAATATTGCTCAGCATCTTGTATTTTTATTTGCTAAATCTGGCAATTCTAACCCCAGATCCCCAGCTCTCAACAGCCTTGCCTCCCTTCATTCCAATTTTATCACTCATTGCTCTCATCTACAGGCCCTGAGCTCTGGCCAAATCAGATTGCAGTTTCCTGAATATATTTGCATTCTTCTCTTATCTTGGAGATCCTACCTTTGCTGCTCTCTGGTAACCTAAGATTAAATTAGCACCCTTCAAGACCAAGTTTAAGTTCCAGCTCCTGCGGAAATATCTCTGCCTTGGGGATCCCAGCTTCCTCCCAATCCCCGTTGCATTATTAATAGAACTCACTTATTATTTATCATTTTGAACTGCAGTGTTCCTTATCTTTTCACAGATATCTCACCAACTAGATTATAGCCTTTGAATTTTTACTTATCATGGTATCCCTCATGCCTAACAAATGATTTGTACAAGGGAGGTAATTGATAAGAGTGTGTTGATGTAAGGATGATGTGTAAGTTAGCTTTTCATAACCACCTCAAAACTCGAGGATTTAAAATAACTGTCTTAGATAACTGTTTTAGTCAGATTAGGCTGCTATAACAAAATATAAACTAGGTGGCTTAAACAACAACTTATTTCTAACAGTTCTAGAAGCTGGAAAGTTCAAGATCAAGGGACCAACAGATCTGGTGTCTGATTCATAGATGGTGCCTTCTAGCTGTGTCTCTCATGTGGTACAAGGGACACATGAGCTCCCTTGGGCCCATTTTATAAAGACACCAATCCCATTCATAAGGGCTTCATGCTCATGGCCTCATCTAATCCTAAGTACCTCCAAAAGACCCTACTTCCTAATGCCACCACATTAGGGGATAGGGTTTCAACATATGAATTTTGGGGAGACAAACTATACCAATTTTGGGGATAGTTCATGATTCTGTGAGTTGGTTGTGGTTCTTCTGGTCCGGACTGGTTTGGTTGGGGCTGGATGGTCTAGGAAGGCCTCCCTCATACATCCGGGGCTTCATGTGGAATCCTGGGACGGCAGGTATGGCTGGAGCCTCTTTCCATGAAGTGTTGCTCATCCTTACAGAGGCAGGGACGGGCTTGTTCACACGGTGGCAGAAGGGTTCCCGCCAGCAAGAGCCTCTGCTTGTGGCATTTGCTGTTGTGCCATTGGCCAAAGGTCACATAGCCAAGCCCGGATTCGATGGGTGGAGAAACAGACCACTGCTTGCTGGGAAGCGGGACAAAAATCCCATTGCCAAGGAGTGTGCAGAGAGGCAAGATCCAGTTGGAGGCTGTTACTGCAACAATCTGACTCAGATGATAATGAGACTCCAGCTTCCATTGTGCTCAGAAATTTCAAAACTCATCTCAATTCGGGAAGTACGCTTGGTCTCTGCATGTCAGTGAAACTGAACTTCTCTTGGTTGGCCAACTCCTTCCCCCAGGGGCCTTTCCCGTGTGTTTGCTCTGCCTGGAATGCTCCTCCCATCTCTTGGCCAGGCTAATTATTACGTTTCCTTTAAGTCCCTTCCTTAAAGTCACTTCCTGAAGGAGCCTTGCCTGATTCTCCCCAGCCCAGGCCTGTTCTCCTGTTCTGCACGCTCAGGGCACCATGGTGCTGTGTTAGTAGCACTCGCCACCACCATCATGGACGACTTTCTTGTGCAGTTATTTGTTTAATCTCTCTCTCTCTCTCTCTCTCTCTTCCAACCGAAAGAGCCCCAGGGCAAAGACTGAGTCTAGTTTGTTCGCTAGTGAATTCCCAGCATCTAGCACAATGCCCAGCACAGAGCAGGCGCTCAGAATCGGAGAAAAAAATGAATGAACCTGTGAATGAATGGCCTACGATGTGCTCAGCGTGGAATAGGCCTATTCAGAAAACTGTCAGAGTAGAAGGCATGAAAAATGTAACCTGCTGGGGACCGGGTAGCACAAAATGATTTGCAAACAGCTCAGGACCAAATAGAGAGTGAAATACCAGATGTTGGGCTGTGAATGCCAGGGGAGACCAGGAGGAAGGGAGCCAGATAGGCCCAGAGGTCACCGAAGGCTTCGCATAGGAGGCAGCACACGAGCTAGGTCCAGAGGAGGAACGAGATTTGGATGCAATGAAGTTGGGGAAGGAAGCTAACACGTTAAGGTTGAGAGTTTGATCCTCCGTAGCTCCTAGTATACTTGTACCCTCATAAGCTACTGAGCACAAGACAAAGCAGGCAGAGAGTAAGTGGAGATGGTTCTGGAAGCCTTTCCTGCTATGGCTGAGACGGCTTCAGGAGGTTATGTTCCAGAAGAAACTGCAAAGTCAAGTGCCGTCACAGGTACAACAAGCAGCTCGTTCAGAGACCAGATTCCTCTGAGCCATTTAAACAGAACCACAGTAAACATCTGCTTCTACTCGTCTGGAAACACTGTGGTCTGGATGTTCTCTCTCTTTCTTCTCTTTCACTTTTAATTATTTATTATGAAAACTTCCAAATATACACAAAGAAAAGAGCACAAGAAATCCCATCACCAACTTCAACAAGCATCAGTACTTTGCCATATTTGTGTCATCTCGCTCCCTTCTCAACCTGTTCTCTCTCTCTGCTTTTTTTTTTTTTTGCTAAAGTTTTTTAGAGCAAATCCTAGATACCATAACACTCCTAAATACTTCATCTCTAAAAGAAATAAGGGCATTTTCTTACATAACCACAATACCTTTTTCGCACCCAACAAATACAGCATAATTCCTCAAAATCACTTAATACCCAATCCATATTCAAAATTTCCAGATTGTCTAAAAAAAAAGGTCTGTTGACAGTTGGTTTCTTTGAATCAGGATCTAAACAAGGTCCTCACATTAACTTAATTGGCATGTCTCTTAAATCTCTTTTAATCTAGAGTAGGGATGTTCTCTTTTAACTGGGGCTTCTCTTTGCCAACAACCTGCCTCAGCCCTCACAGCCTTTATCTCAGCCCTGGACTGGCAGGGAGCCGAGAGATCAGAGGCAGGAGGAGTGGAGTCAACGTGGGGAGAGGGTGGGAGGGATGGAGTGAGTGGCAGAGTCCTCAGATCTTATGAAATGAAACTCGGAATCAGCTTCAGGAGAAACAGATTAGAATAAGAGACTCTTAAGAACTGAAGTTGACCCGCATGCTCTCCTAACACCTAAGAATGACGAGAATTTACCGAGATTGTAAGAGGCTGATTCCTGTGGGCAAGAGAAAGGAAATCAGGATGAATATGATGGACAACATACAAGCACAGGCAGGACCCGTGGCCTAATTTGCATGGCTCAATGCAAAATAAAAATCCCAGAGCCCTTGTTCAATAATTATTAGGAATTTCAAGATGGTAACAGCAGACCATTGGACCAAGCATGCGGCCCTTCAAAGCACAGGGACCTATGTGACTGCACAGGTGACGTGCCCACCCCAAAAGCTGGCCCAGTGCATAGGTGGCTGAGTCCAGAGGCCCCAGGGAGCTGTTCTACAAGGCAAGCCTTCAAGAACCGTGTGTCTCATTTGCATTTCAGAGACAAGCACAGGCAGTGGGTATTGTTTTCGCATCTGGAGCCACCAGCAGCATTTCAGACTTGTCAGGATACTCAGGGGTGGTGAACGGCTTCCAGAGGGTCACAGAAATCAGCACTACAGAGTTCCAAACCACGGATATTGTTGGGTCTGGACCCTCTGGCCTGTGTCCTTGTCTATGTGAGCCAGAATGCCCGGCTCCGTAACCAGGCTCTGTCACTCACTGCTACTGTGTAAACTTGGTCAGTTATTTGGCCTCTTTGTGCTTGTTTGCTCATCTAAAAAATGGGGTTAATAGAAGAACCTACCTCAGAGGATTGTTTGCATGTTGAATTGGTTGATACTTGCTGGCACGTGGAAAGCACTGTGTGCTTGTCACAGCAAAGTAAATTCAGAGGCTAGAGCTGTAAGTGTCCAGACAGATGTCTTGTAGTGGTGATGCGTGCAGGACAGACGGACTCGGCTCTTCTAGCGGTGGGAGGCTGTGCCTGGCATCTTGATCGCTGCTCCCCAACAATTACACAATGATCATTCACTCAATTAGTGTTCATAAAGTGCCTACTATGTACCAGGAGCTCACTGAATGGAAAAAGAGCCAGGCATGGTGCTTGTTCTTATGGTGCCGACCATCTAGCACAGGGAGGGCTCCACCTGCAAACTCAGTCCTGCCCAGGTGTAGGACCAGGCTTGGCTCCAGGTAGGAGGAAGAGGAGATTCCCTCAACCTGCAGCTCATCAATACGGCAGTTCTGCAGCTGGTAAGCATGGTTTGACTTTAGTATTCTGATTCCCTGCTACCATTCTACTTTGTGATGTTCTGTTTTAATCAAAGCCCAGCCTGGTAATTCAGCATTCTCCGTCAAAGATCTAACATTTTATTTCCTGTCCCAAAACCCAGACACTCCCAGCCTGAGTTCTAACACCTGGTGGGGAAACCTCCAAGATGTTGTTACCTGTTTGGCTGCCCCTCCCACCTTTGGAGGGGTTCTCAGGATCTTGGATTTGGTTTGGGCCACTCTTGGTTAACAATGATTATGTCATTGTTAGGACAGACAATGGGGAAGGCCAGGGCACAATGCCAGGAATTTTTATGGCCTTCTCAGCCTGGCCTGGGCCCATGTGTGTCCATCTCTCTAGTAACTAGTCCAGACCTTGCCCTCATGCCCTTAACACCCGGCTACTCCTTGACTCTGCATAGCTGCGTGGACTTAGATGCTCATCTCACCAACAGTCAGGCCCAGGATCTGAAGGATTTGATCAGGGAAGGTTGTGAGAGCCCTTACGAATGTCAGTGTGACATTGAAACAAGATTGTTTTCCTTCAACTAACAAATTCTTGGCTCTCTACCAAGGGTAGTTTGTGGCAGGATGGCCATGAGAGGATCAGGCAGGGTGGTAGAGGTGGAAGGAGAATGATGGATAAAGACACCAGCAGCTTTCCAGTGGCCGGCTCCAACCCTGAGGCCATTCTGAATGCTGCTCTGCCCAGCAGCCTGGGGACACTGTCTAGAACACCACCATCCCGGCCAGCAGCCTACAGGCAACTGGACTCTTCAGGTAGCTGGTGATCAAAAAAAAAAAGTGGCAGATGGAAGCCAAGAGAGAATTTTTTTACACATCCTTCTTCCCTAATCTGCATTTTAGAAGTTCTGAAATGGTAACAACTGGGCAGGGGCAGTGAAGGGGGGTGGTTTTCCAAGGTCAGTTTGAACGAAGCAATCAATGCATGTTTTCCCCATAGAGCCTCCAAGCCATGGTAGGTTAGAGAGCTGCAGGTCCTGCTGATGAAGTATCATCGGAACAGCAGGGTGACGCCAAGAAAATCAGAGAGGACTTTGATGTGTAAATCTGGGATTGCCTCTGAAGCCTTTGGCCCTGGGAAGGCAGAGCAGAGCCTGGCCTGGGAAGAGGCCAAGCAGGAGGACAGACAATGGGGAAGGTGGCCAGGGCACAGTGCCAGGACATTTTATGCTATTAGGCCATCACATCCCTGCATCTTCCAAATATACAACCTTCATTCACCTTACAGAAACTCTAGGCTTCTACGTGGGGGAAAAATCAAGTCAGTTTTTAGGGTAAACTTTTTTCTATAAACTAAGAGATTTTATAACCATGGATATTGATGTCTTAAAGGACCAGTAGACAAAGTAATTAACATTATCTCCTAAACAACAGCCAAAGGCCCATGGAGGGGAGGGAGAGAAGAAAAAGTGTGACTTCCCTAAAGCATATTATAGTTTAGTAGGACAAAATATTTTAAATCTTAGAAAACACAAAAAATCTACAAGAAGAGAGAGGTAACACTTTACAGGCAATGAAGGATACATTGTTCTGAGGTAGCAGAAATGCTTCCTGTGGAGTGTCGGGGAAGACTGGGAGAAGGTAGAATTTGAGCCTGACCTTGCTGGTTGGGGGATTTAGATTATGAAGCACCTACTGGGTGCTAGGCACTTTGTGTGGGAATGCAAAGATGAGCCCTTCGTGGGCTCTGTCCCCAAGGGCGTGCTCACAGTCTAGCGTGGGCAGCAGATCTGTGAACAAACAGAGCGGAGCCCTGGAAAAAGGTGCGATCGTTGTACCGCTGGGGAGGTAGGCAGGGGCATGGGGCGTGGCGTGTGCGCGCGTGCACGTGTGTGTCTGTGTCGGGAGAGAGAAGATGGGAGAGGGTTCTGGAGCGGCTCCACTGAGAATGTGGCATTTGAGCTGAGTCTTGAAGCCTCGTATTACTCTGGGGACTTGGAGGAAGGACATTCTAGACGGGGCATGTGGGGGGCAGTTTGGGGGAGCAGCGAGTGAAAAGGCATAGACAGGTGCCACATAGCAAAGACAGGGAGAGCTCAGAGACGTCTGTGCGACTGGGGTAAAGGACACACGTGGGGTGTGGTAGCAGACGTGTCTGGGAAAAGTGGGCAGGAGAGAAATCATGAAGGCCTGTGTGCCAACAACTTACACAATGGTCATTCACTCAGTAGGTGTTCACTGAGCACCTACTATGTACAGGCACATAGTAAATAAATAGCTGATAAATAAAGAGTGTGCATTTTACCCTGCAGGGGATCGAGAGCCAGCCACAACTTTTATGCAGGAGAGGACTGTTCATGCTTACCTTTCGGGAAGCTCGGTCCCTGGGAGGAGGGACCTTAGCACTTCAAGAAGCTGGAGGAAGGGAGACTAGTTAGTTGTAGGGTGAGTGGGTTGGTCGGCGGTTGGGGCGCTGCGGCTTTTAGGCAGGGACATAGCGGCAGCTCACAGCTGTGTGGTTTGCAAGGTGGATTTGAGGCAGGGGTACCATTTGCAGCTGGGGGGCCTTTAGAGGAAAATGTTCTATGACAGGTTTTTTTTTTTTTTAAATACTTTCCCATTGCTCTGGGATTTCCCCCTTCAGAAGCACCTTTGATTTTAAAATGGTGAAAATGTCTGTCACTTCCATAGCTTTCTGAAGTTTGGGTAACAATTTCCTTTTCCTCTCCATCAAAATGGATTCTGCTCACAGGGCTTATCAGAGTTGACGTTGACTTCTTGTCTTCTGAGACCTGCTTCAGAGTGTGCGGCCGCTGGTCCACGCTTGAAGGAAGGTCTGGGATTATCACAATGCTGTGAATTTTCTAGAAATGTGGACTGAGATCAGTTGGCACAGCTGTGTGTGTTTAAGAAAACAAAAACAAATACCTCAGGGGCAGCCCCCCCACATTCTGCAGAAAGGGTCGATCCTGCCTACTCAGAACACCCCACTCTGATGGGAAAAGCTGCACCCTAAGGAAAGGGCACTGAAGGAAGTGACTTTTGCTCTAATGTCAAATCCCTGGGAGACTGGTGCTCAGAACGTTTACATGCTCCTGACTTTTTACATGATTTCTCCAATTCTTACATTTCATGCACGAAGAGCAAAATGCAACTTGACCCGGTGGCTCCTCCGGGCTGGCTGTGCAACTCGGGCTTTGCCACGTGCATGGGCGGGTTGGTCAGGAGCCGGGAGCAGAGGGCAAATGAGGTCTAGGTCATGGGTGAAATTCCTATAGAGGCCCATTGGCTGGGCACACCTGGCCCGTGTTCTCTCTGTCACCCGGTCAGAAAGGGGACCGAGGGAAAGGGTGTGAGTGGCTCCACACAGCCCAACCCACTCTCAAAAATCGCATGGCAAATTGCATCGTGTGACCTGAAAGGCCAGTCAGTAATGCAGACTTCAGACGTGGCCAGACCTTGCTTAAACAACTCTCTGGAAGAAAACATCATTGTACCTTTCAGCTGCAATTTTTTCTCAGCCTTCATTAGTGATATGGAGCAGGATTGATTGCAGCGCCTTTTCTACCAAACAGGAAACATTTCGTCTGCTGCTCTCATCAAAAATACCTGCTCCACAGACGTAATTTGCCCCCAGACAACTGCAGGTCCACAGGTGAGGCCAGTTTCCGGTCCCCACTCACCGATGGCCTCTTCTCCCCTGGCAGCCCCCGGGGGCCGTTCTTCTCCCTAGCAAAGCAGGGAAAGCTCTTATAATGTTTGTTTGGCAAGGATTTCTGTCACCCTTACTTCAACCAGACGCTGCGTTTCAGGGCTTCTCCTGGGAGGCTGTAAGCAGAGGCTGGCAGTTAAGAGTGGGAAGTTCAGAACTATCCTGGTGATGGTGTACAGTAATTAAAAGTATAGAAGTGCTATAAGCAAGATTAGTGGGATGGAAGAGAAAATCTATTAATATTTTGAATTGGAGAAAAGAGTGGGAAGTTCAGAACCAGATCAAAGCCAGGTTGGGATCTGGCCCTGACAGTTACCATCTGTGTGACTTGTCATAAGAATGTCTCCTTGCCAAGCCTCAGTTTCTCTCTCTTAAAGGATAGCCCATAATGCAGCGTTGCTCTGAGGACCGAAGGAGAAAATGCATGTTAGCTCTCAGCATTGCCTGGCACACGGTAAATGTTAGTTATGATTACTTATTAGCTAACTGGCACACAAAAGACTTTATTCTATTATAATAAAGCCCTTAGTACAATAGCTAGCAAGCAGAGAGAATCTTTGTAAATTTTTTTACTATAAAAAATTTCAAACATGTAGCAAGTTTGAAAGAATAGTACAGTCGGCACTCAAATCCCTCACCTAGATTCTACACTTCTTTACATTTTACCATACAGAAATTTCTTCCTGAGCTATGTCAACGTTAGATATGGACATCACTCCTAAACACTTCCATACACCTCTTAAAAATAAGGATATCCTCTTACATATTCACAGTCACCTTTATTACACTTAAGAAAATTAATGATCATTACTTAATAGCACCTCATTCCCAATCCATATAAAATTTTCCGAAATATTCCCCAATATGTCTTCTAACAGATGTCTGCTTCAAAAAAATCCAATCAGAATTCTTACATTGCATTTAGTTGTCATGCCTCTTTGTGCCCTTTTATGCTAGAGCAGTAAGTGTGGGAAAGTTTTAAGGACCACATTGTCACTGAAGTCAACTGTTGGCTGCCAGGTGGAAAAGGCCATTGCCGCCACTGGGGCCACTGGGGCCATGCCACATTTATTAACACGGGCCTTGCGATACGGTTGCATACTTTGGTTTGCAGAACTTGTCAGTTATTAGCTTTACTACTTAATAACTGGAGGTTAGGGACTCTTATCTTTATATTTCTATGACCTACATAGCACCTAACAGACAGGTGGTCAATAAAAGTGAATGGAAGGAGAAAAGGAAGGGGAGGGGAAGGAAAAAGGAAGAGAAGGAGCGTGGGAAGGAGGCAGGCACAGGCAGGCACCTGCTTCTGTGCCTGGTAGGTGCCTGGAGGGGGCACCCTGCTCAGAGGGTTGACTCAAGGAATCCTGGCAGAAATGCAAGCTGAACTGAAGGAAAGAAAGATCGCCCTTGAAGACAGGTGAATGACACGTGTGCGATCGGGGTGAAGAGTCATGGAAGGGGAAGTGGGCAGCGGGTAACCAAGGTGTGAGTGAAGACTGAGGGTAGGGGCGGGGAGAGGACTCCTGGCTTCCTAAGCAAGGCCTAACGTGTGCTGCAGGATTTCCTGGGAAGCACCCACCCTCCTTTGGTTTGGGGAGGACGATTCCTTGCTGTGGCACCTGCCTTTGTCCAAAGACGCCTTCTTCCCTCACTCTCTCCTTTTCCCATCTCCCACCTTCCTTCCCTGAGCACCAGCTGCGCTCCCTCAGACCCTCTGCTATTTTAATTTCATCTCTCCCTCTCTTCCTGGAGACATGATTAACATTTGACATTATTTAAAAAGTAATCTGTAATAGGTTGCCTTTTCCTACAACCACACTCGTTTCCCCAATACCCTGAACGGTGACTCCCATGTGATTTCTATCTTTGGTAATGAAATTCTTGACACCAGGTGAGTCACGAGGAACATCCGCTGCATTCAGAGAGGTGGCATGGTGCCTATGAGGGGCACGCCCTGCGTGGGGAGCTGTCCTCCAAACACAACCCATAAAGTTTCAACGAAGGCTTCAGAGCCAAACTGTTGCTTCTATTCTTTGTAGAGAGAACAATGACCGCATTGGCAGAGAGTAGACCAAAGTGTATCTAGTGAACTTTCTCCATACCTCATCTTGAATCCATCTCTAAAAGTTTGACTTCAACAAAATTCTGAGCTAAGCAAATTTTGAGTTGAAATTTTTGAGAAGACATAGGGAAGGGATGCAAGAAAGTCTCGATTATCTGCATGGCGGACTGGCTAATTTTCATTCCAGGCTGACCTCGTTGATATGCTGCTCTGTCACCTCTCCTTGCTGGGCAGTTGGCTTCTATTCAAAGTACACAAGGCCATTTAATTATTAATCTGAGCAAAACATTCTTAGGGAAGTTAAACCATCAAGTGTGTGTGTATCTGTGCACACGTGGGTCCTTTGATTACCTGGCTCTTTTGTTTTGCTGTTCACCTTTCTGAGCCCCTGCTCTTGCTCATCTGTGGGGACATCTATAAGGTGATTATGAACACTGAATTCCGCAGAGCTCTTGGGTCCTCCTCCCCTTTTCCTCGGACGTGTGTGGAAATATTTGCCAGCTGTGGAGGGCTCGTGTACACACGAAACAACTGACCTTGGCCACTGAGTGGAGTGTGTATCTATGACCAGGAAAAAGCCCAGTGTTTGTGTTTGGTGATGGCTTTATGCCCTGCTGTCAGGAGAGCGTACTTTGCAGGGCTTGCTGATGGCCCAGGGCTCCAGGAACCATCACGATTATTTAGCCAGTGATTTTAATGGGCCCATATAAACCCGTTCTATTTTTGTACTAATAACAGGGAGGGAGAAGTTGGAAGATTAAATACAGAGGAGGATGTGTTTTAGCTTCACTGCTCAGGGCCACTGGAAATTCTTCTACAGAATTAGATCCAGCCTGTTTTCATTCTTTCCTTCTTCCTAAGGCCATCACTCTCTCCTTATTCTTCCTTCCTCTTATTCCTTTTCTTCTTTCTTGCTTCCTATCTTTCTTCTCCTTCTTTCCTTCCTACCTCCCCCCACCCTTCTTTCTTTCTTTCTTTCCTTCAACATGTAGTGCATGCTCCCCGGGTATTAGGCACAGTGCTAAGTGCTGGGATGCAGAGAGGTCTAACACACGGCCCCAGCCCTCCTGGGACTCTGGTTAGTGTGGGAGGCAGAGGGAGACAAGGATCACCCCGATGCAGTGGGCAGTGCTAGAGGAGAGCTAGGATCCGCACAGAACCACTGGACTGTCTCCCTCCCTTCTTGCTCTGGGAGTCCTCCATGGGTGTGAGGGAGGCACGGATAATCTCTAATAAGCTGGGTGGTCTCCCAGGAGTTTGCCACAGGGCGTCTGGTGTGTGTTCAGAGGCATTGCAGCTGTGGACCCTTGAGGTTGTGCAGAGAGGTACACTGTAACAACAGACATGCGGAGAGCTATGGCTTGGGAGGGGGACACCAGCCTGCCTCAGACTTCCTTAGGAGCCGGTCCCCCTCTGCAGAGGGGCTGCACTGTTCTCAACTAGGGGAGGCTCATCAAATCCCCAGGTAGGAGGAATCTGCAAAGGTCATTTATCCCAGTGCTTCTCAGTCTATGAGGTTCGTGCATCTTACCTAAGAACGCTGTTAAAGAGGAGATTCTTATTTAGTAGGTCGGAGCCAGGACCTTAGAGTCTGCATCGTGGATGAGCTCCCAGGAGTGTTCGTTGCTGGTCTGCGAACCTGACTTCAAATAGCAAGGATTCACTCTACCCCTGCATCAACGCAGGCTGAATTGCAATGCCCACCCCAGTCGAGGCAGTGTCCATCCTGCTACAGAAAAGGAAATTCCCTGGTTTAGCAGCTTTCGCTTTCTGACCTTTCAGAAGTTCTTACTTAGCAAGCCCAAATCCCTTTAGTTTTGGGGCCCATTTTGCCAAGTTCTGCTTCAGCGGAGTTGGAGATGCAAGGTAGCCCTCTCCCATATCATAATCTTAGTTATTTAAAGACTACTAAGTCAGATCTATTTTTAAAAGCATTGCTTCTCTCTCTGTTCTTATGCTGGCATTACCCAGTTCGGTCAGGAGGAACGAAACTCTTTGGGCACTTGTGGCTGAGGTTCCGGCTGGAAGCAGAACCCTTGTCACTTACCCCAACACTGTCAGCTCTCGGTGCTCTACAATAAGGGGACGGCAGGAGTTATAAAAGTCAAAATCTGGAGATAGAACGAAAACGTCAGTTTAACATTTAGTCTCATCGCTACCCTTCAGAACTCGATCAGGCTGTTGTTCACAGGTAACAGTGCCCTGGTTTGGGTTTTCTCTTTTCTCCCTGGCTCTAGATTTCTCCCAGTCGAGAGATTTGGAAGCAAGGCTTCAGCCATCTACTGCGGCCAAGTAGAGAAGCCTGAATAACCCACAACCTGAACGAGAGTTACGAGGTTGTTTAAGGATCTAAAAGTCTGTGACAGGTGCCAGGCCACTGCCATCTCTGTTCTGTCCCCATGAACTCTGATTTCTTTTTGCCCCAGAAGGGTTTGCCGTCAGTTCTTTGCACCTTTCTGTGACTTTAAATCAACATGTTTCCTCTCTCACGGGCACTGGTATTTTGAAATCTTTCTAAGTATGGAATGAGATTTGTCCTTTGTTGCAGAGGCTAACTGGTCACCTAATGACGGGTTATTTCATGTACCTGCCTTAGATGGAACAGAGAGGTTGACATAGACATCACCTGCTAGAAATAAGGTACTGCCACTTATGAGATACACGGGGATATCCTGGGAGGAGGGATGGACCATTCCAGGAGAAAGCAAGGCATGCAGGAGGGGACTGCCAGGACGGCCTGTGCAGTTTGCAGGTTTCCAGGGTGCAGGGAACTTCCTCCACCATTTCAGTAGGTACAATGGGCCTAGCGAGCAGCGGAGGAGACGGTGGCTTCTGGCTTACCCCGACAGCCCGTGTGTAGGGCGCTCTTCATGGGGAGGATGACTCACCAGTCTTGGTCATGACTCCGGGCCCAGGATTCACAAGTGTTCCGAAATTAGCAGCCAGCCGTGTACACCCACGGAGTAGTTCGACACTCCCCATTGAAAACACTCAATGGGATAAATACACAGAGAAAGGGAAGGTTAAAAGAGCTGTAAGTTATTACAGCTCTTCTGGGTAGCCTGGAGAACATAATCCTGTCTGCCTGGCCATTTGTATTTCTCTCTCTGGAAAATATATTCCTCTTTGCTTTGCCATTTAGTACCCGTTCATTCACCCATTTAAGAATTTTTTATGAAACATCTTCCCTGTGTCTAGCACTGTTCTGGGGCCGAGGGAGGCATCAGTAGAAGGCAGTCCTTACCCCCAGGGAGCTCACCGTTCAGTGGGAGAGCCTTGGGCAAGTGACCTACCCTCTTAAAATGTCCTCATCTGTGAAATGGACTTAATAATTTACCTGATTCATTGGATTTGTTGGATAATGCCTATAGAGCACTCATCAGAGCACTTGACACTTAGTAGACATTGAATCAATGTTAGCTCTTAGCTTCTGTTGAAAAACAACTGGTTAGGACTGAGATTATTGGTGCCCTGATGCGCATGTGCCTCTATCGGTCAGACTCAATCTAAAAGGCACTGGGTAATCAAGTAGTGCTTGATGGTGCTGGTAAAGAATCTCTCTAGAGTATAATTCGATTTCGTAGTCATCATTCATTTCCTCTTTAGTATGGGGCCCCACCCTCCACTCAGACAGCTGCACAATGAAAATAAAGGCTGGGAATGCCAAGGTGTGTCACTGGTTGTCCCACGGCTAGAAAGAGGAAAGTCCGATTGCAAAGCCAGCGCTGCCTGCCTTCTTGGAGAAACCCTGCTGCCTCCCAGGCCAGCAGCTTCTCTAGGCCTCAGCTCCTTCCCTGGGCCTCGTCCTTGGTGAGGTTTCTGGACCCCTGCAGGCACTGACAGCTTTTTTTACGCTCATATAAAACTCCTTACAAGTGTCTGTTAACACAATCTCGTGGTATTGTCATTATTTGCTTGTAAGTTCCTTGATAGATCTTGTTTATTTCTCTATTCCTGGTGACCCTTCTACGAGCCCCTTTGGGTTTGGTAAAGGCAGGGTAGACCCTCTGGCCCTCCTCAGTGAGGGCCTGGGCTGGTGGTGGTGGCAGGAGTGGGTCGGTAGACAAAGCCATCATTAAGGAGGCAGCTTCCGCATCAGCCTCCATTGTGTGATTCCAGGCAAGGGCCTAAAATAGCTCTGCCACTACCTGGTCCCTCAGCCCCCTTAACAAGGGCAAACCTTTCTCTCCTTCAGTCAGGGGCAAAAGGTTTAAACATATGAAAGAGGCAACTGTTGCTTTAAGTAGCCTTAAAGCTGACAGAGGGGCACTGAATCTCTCTAAGATTCCTTCAGCTCCGTGGTTCTAGGATTTAACTATCTTGAGCTGAAGATAGTTTGAAGCTGGGCTGACAAACCCTGGGAGAGGAGAAGAGAAAAGAAAAAAAAAAAAATAGATGGCTTAGAAAGTGAGCAGGGAAATTGAGACAAGTGTTGAGATTTTCCCATTTGAAATTTGGCTGCATTTAAAGCCATTTTTTCAGCATTTCCAGGTTCCCCTTTCTAAAAAGCATTTAGAAATCTGCCATTGTCGGATTTAAATCAGCTCGCCGATCTGGCTAACTGGTGGGGCTGGAAAGCAGCAATGGGGCAGGTAATCAGAGGTCTGGCTTTGCTGTGCCTGGGTGCTGCCTCCAACAGGCCTGATTCGCACGTTCCCAGCTTCTGTGGTCTTGCGGTGGCCTCCTGAGCATTTTCCTGTCCCTTTGCAGGATCTTCTCTCTGTGTCAGGGTGTGGTGGAGCCAGACAGGCCCGGCGTGATATCTTAACCACTTTTTAGTTAAGAGACTTGAACATAGTTAACCTTTCTGGGCTTCAGTTTTCTCATCCATAAAATGGGACCACATTAGCCTGGCTCGTAGAGTTACCATGAGAATTAACTGGATTAAAGTATACATGATCACATTTCAACTTGAATAGAAAAAGCATTTGAGTAGGTATCTTAGTCTGTTTTCTGTTTCTGTTAATATAACTGAATACCTGAAACTGGGTAATTTATAAAGGGAAGAAATTTATTCCTTACGGTTCTGGAGGCTGAGAAATCCAAGGTTGAGAGGCTGCATCTGGTGAGGGCCTTCTTGGGGGTGGGGAAGGGAGACTCGGTAGAGCCCCAGGTGGCATGGGGCATCACATGACAAGGGGTGCATAACAGAGAGCCAACCTGCAGACTGACTCTCAAAATGGCAACCCATGAATCCATTAATCCATTAACCCATGGATCACCTCTTAAAGGCCTCACTCCCAATACTGATACATTGGGGATTAAGTTTCCACATGAGTTTGAGAGAGAATATTCAAACCAGGACAGTAGGGATTATGTGCATGTCCGGCTGTGCCATTTAGTAGCTGTGAGACCTTAAACAAGTTACTGTACCTCGGTTTTCTCGTCTGTAAAATGGAGATTATATACTACCTATTTCAATGGGTTTTGATCATGATTAAATGAGTTAATACATGCAAAATGCTTGGCACAGTAATCAGCAGGTGGTGTGCACTATGTCTTAGCTGTTAATATTACTATTATTATGCGACATACCTAGTATAATGCCCGGCACAGAGTAATGCTAAAGAAAATTATTGAATCCCTCTGCACTGACACCTTTAGTTCTAAATTTGGGGCTGGTCCTCTGGAGCTCCCTCCTCTGTGGTTGGCTCATTTAGCTGAGCCTCCCTCCAGCTAACATGAAGCTGGGGTCTTGGTAGCTGCTAGACCATCAGGCATTCAAGGCCCAGGTTTGGTGGCCCAGGTAGGTCAGCAGGTGGGTCCAGAGGAGGTGGAAGGGGTGAGAAGGACCAAGAACTTTCACTGACTTCATTCCATTTTTTTGTCTGGGATTCTCGCCACAGGGACACACCAGAGAGGGAAGCCAGGGCGTGTGACTCAGGGCCCTCTCAGGAAGCAGGACTTCCTAGGGGGAGGAGTCCCCAAAGCAGATGGCACCTCTACATTTTGTCAGCTCTGCCACAAGCTTAAGGAAGCTCTGGGTTAGCTTCAATGGGGATGTTTTTCTAAGGCTGCAAACCAAAGTAGATGACAGTAACTTCCAGTCCCAAGAATTGGACCCTGCATTTAATATAAAGCCTCCACTTGCTGGCGAGGGTGGCTGGTGCTTTGCCCTACTTCGGGAAGGCTGCCATGGAGGGAGGAGAGCTAGGCTGCTGGGCCAGCTGCCCACTGCCCTGGCCCAAACTGGCTGTGCCGGGTCCACAAGGAAAAGACACTGTCACCAACTGGCAGAATCAATCGCAGATTGAGCAAAGGCAGAGTGGAGGGCACATTGGAACTTAAGACCAAGCCCATGGCCTCGAGGAGTTCCCCAGGCTGGTGGAGGAAACAAACACTTGAAGAGTAAACTAATAATAGCAGGATATCTGAAGTCACCAGTTTGTCCTTGCAGATATCAGTGACCTGTAAGACTCTTTAAACTCCTGAGATTCTAGGTAGAACAGACCTTCCCAGGAGAGGCATAACACTATCTATTGCATACTAGGCATTCTTCTAAAGGCTTTCATATGTATGATTTTATTTAATTTTCACAGCAACCTTTTGCAGTAGGTGTTGATACCCACATTTTCAGATGGGGAAACTTAGGAACAGGGAGGCAAAGGGACTAGTTAAAGATCATACATGTAAGAAATGATGCAGCCAGGATCCAAACCCGCCTCTCCGGCTCCAGAGGCCGTGCCTTTACCCTCCCGGTCGAACCACTGGGAGGCGGGGAGGGCGGCTCTGGGAATCGGACTGGAAAGGATTCCTTCCGCTTTCGGGTTGTGGAGAACCCACTGGTGACTTCAGTGGATGGGTTTAACCCATGGATCCATCACGGTGCCCGCTCCTGCCCTTGCCGACTGAGGGCCACGAGCGTGTCTTGCATTCAGTGCTTGAGGGAGAATCTGCTCAGTGTCTCCATCCACCACCCGGGATAGGAGTCCCTCTCAGGGCAGGGGTCTCCTGCTAGACCCCTCACAGGCTCTGGCCCACTCTAGATGGCTGCCCTTGGGGAAGAAAAGGATGCCAGTCCAATCACTTGTGACCGGGATGGTGGAGGTTGCATAGTACAGAGGAATCAAATGGTTCTTTGCACCCACCTGATTGCTAGGAAGAGCTTACCCAATGCACGAATCCACAAAGGGGTGTGACAGCTCTACTTCCCTAATCATGCTGCATTGCAGCTGGATTCTCACTCAGAAGCCTTAAAACAACACGTTTGCACGTAGTGTATTTATAAGAGTGTTAATAATAGTGAAAAATAAATCTATCCAACTATCCAGCCATAGGGGATAGTTAAATAAATTTGGGTGCACCTAAACAACAGATTACTGTAGAACTATTAAAATCAATGCTATACAAGTGTGTTTATTCACATAGAAAGATGTTTTTCCAGTATGTTGCTAAACATCAAAACCAACTTGAAAAATACAGTGAATAGTCTGATCCTGTTTTCAGAAGGAAAAAATGTATATGAGTATATAGAAAAACATTTTCATTTATACACACAAAATATTAATAGAAGCTATCTCTACCAGAAAGATTTTAGGTTAATTTTGCTTATTTGTATTTACATTTTTCTATAGTAAACATGTATTTCTTATTTAGTAAACCTATGATTTAGAAAAAAATCTAATGGTATATTAGAAATAACTTTAATTTTGTAAAAACAATCATCTTACCTTAAATATGGAAAAAGAAAATATCCGGATTTCTTGTTCTTTCTCTCTCTTTTTCTCCCTTGTTTTTGTTTTGTTTTTGGAAAGCAAGTAGTATTCAATGTGGAGAATGAATATAGGCCAGTAATTTACCTTCGAGTCATGGCATATGAGGGCTCAAGGGGATTTTGAGATCCTGCCCGATTCCTAGGAATCCTTTAGCCCAATTCCTAATGTAGCAGAGGAGGAAACTGGCCCCAGAGGCTTAGCTAGTCTGGTAAGTTCTGGGTAGTAAAACCTTGGTTGGAATCCAGGTCCTTAGACTCCCAGACCAGGGAATTTTCTACACCATCATGCGAGACCATTACATTTGCCTCGTTGACACCCAGAGGATTGGCATCATTTAGCGTGGAATTGACAACTAAGCATGGCAAAGAAGGTGGTCAGCCACTATTCTTCAGCTCAGAGGCAAACATGGGGCTTGAGTTACTGCAGATCCAATAGTGAGAGTTAAGATACTGCGATGACTGATGGGAAGATAATTCTTACAGTCTGTTCTGGAAATCTCTTCCCTGGAAAGCCCATATGTGATTCCACATGAGGGCAAAGGCCAGGCCATGGGCTTCTCTCTAGGTCCCTTCCTCTTCTTCCTCTATTAGGTCATAAGTGCTGCTTGGGATATTTTCATTCTTCTTGCCAACACTTAGTGATAGCCATTCAAAGCCAGCATACCATACACGCTGCCCTTACCTCTTTGGGAAACACATTTTGAGATGCTACTCTGATAATATTCCTTTGTCAACTTCCCTGGAGAATCCTTGGTGTTAGCACTATTGCTTTAGTCAAGGCATTTGGTTGCACCCAGCAGAAAACCCACTTGAACTAGTTTAGGCAAAAGAGGGGCTGTATTAGCTCTTGGAATCCATGGAAGGGCTGAGCACCCAAACTCAGCGAAGGTCAGGGGAACATGGAGCTAGGCCTTGGCAACCACGGACAGCAGGGACCTCAGTGGGCCAGGCCTTTGTCTCTGCCGTTCCTCCGTTTCCCACTCGTGGTTGCTTCACTGTTTTTCACTGCAGACGGGCTGTCTCCGTTTCCATGCCTGTATTTCCATACGACAGCCTCCATCCCCAGAGATGAAGTTAGCTGATGATCTCTCACTTGTCCCAAATTAAGAAATCTCCTGGCTGGGCCGGTGTGGATCAGCTGTGACTAGGTACGGGGTCACGTAAGAACACGGGAGGAATTGGACCGTGGCCAGGAAATCCTCTGCCCACACCCCTCCTTAGAGATAATGAGCTTGATGAGAAGAGACTGAACCCTTGGCTGGTGAGTGAGACTCCTTAAGAAGTCAAAATAAAAACCCTGAGAGTAGGATGTGCCTGGCCAGGGACATTCTTTTTTACAATGTTTTGACATCCAGTGAAAAAAAATCGCTGTGATTCTCTCCTTGACTTGGCCCCCAAAACGGCACACCTGGGTATTTTGGGCCCCGAGTCAAGTTTGAAGAACTGTGCTCCCTCTCCCCAACGCTCTCCTCCAAGAACTCAGCCGCGGGGGTAACAGTCCTATAATTTTGACTGTATTTATAAATCCCTGATCCTTTAGGCAGTGCTTTTTTGTACTCCGCGCTTAGTCTGAATGTTGCTATTTTCACAGAGGAAATCAGAGGAAAGAGACTGTAATTATAGGTCAAACACCAGCTCCGGAAACAACGAAGGCAGCGAGAGCCCACGGCTCCCGGCCCTCTTCCGGGTTACACCCTGGACGTCCCCTCCCTCTGTCCCTGAGCCCAGGTCAGTTCCTTGCCTCTTTGTCCCCATATCTTTGCCCTCTTTTGTTTGCCACTTCAGCATATCATGAGACGAAAGGGACAAGAAAGCTAGAATCAAAAGCCAACAAGTTAAAACTGCATGATGCTGGGGCAGGCCTGCCTCTTGGAGATAATTCAAATGGAAAAGAAAAGACAAAAAAAAAAAACAAACAACATTTCAGGTCATTGGCCTTTTTAAACAGACCGCCGGCAATATTTACTCCTCCTGAAATAGCACAGTCACATGAAATAAAACCGTGTTGGGTAAAGCCCACAAAACAAAAGGACAATTTGCAGGCTGGGGCGCTCACGCAGGGCCTGCTTCTGGCTCTCCTGGCCACCCTCTGCCCAAGGCCTGCAGGAGATCTGTGGGGGGGTCGTCAAGGTCAGATTGCCTTGGAGACCCTCCCCAACTTCTTTCCCCTTAAATAATTTGGAAAGGTAGCCTGAGAGTTGAGAGCAGAGCTGTGCTGGGTATGTGGCAAATGTGGGCTCTTCTGTAGATCCAGCCCGGGAAGCCCTGGTTGTGGACGTCACAGGAGCTGCTGCTAATTGTGTCCGTCACTCTCCAGCATGGCCATCTCTGTCGCCTCTGTCACCGCTACTCCTTACTTCTTTATCCATTTACTCCTCCCACCTCTCTCTCCTCTCTCTCTCTCTCTCTCTCATCTGCTTTCCTCCATCCCATTTCCCTTTCTCATATTCCCCTTTTGCCTTCTTTCCTGACCTCTTAGTTCTGCTGGGCCCTTCCTGGGCCTCTACTGGTTAATCCAGCTGTTGCCGGGAGGTCTGAAGTAGCCACCAATGGCGGGGTCTGGAGTCATGGAGAATTCCCACTGAGACTGAAACCTCACTGAGCACTCAAGGGAACCTTCTCCACCTCACTCTGAATCTTTTGTTGCCTGAATTGTTCCTCATTTGCTCGGTGATGATTGGGATCATTAGCATTACGAGAGGCCCTGTATAACTCAGTGCTAAATTGTGCAGCACGAAAGAGCTTGCTTGTATAGATCGCATATTGTCAAACCTCTGTGGCTGTATGTGGTGGCCCTGGCCAGTGACGTATTTCTGTGAACTTCTCTAACACTTACAGCCCAAAATAGAATGTTGGATACTTTTTTTCTAATTATTTCATGAGTGCTCATCTTATTCCCCCAATTGCAATGTAAACTTTGGAGAGTGAGATCATGTATTTGTAGGCAAAGGGATTCCTTCTTCCATTCCTGCCCTAAGCTGAGCACAGGTAGGTTCTCCCTGACGCTGTGACCTCCCTACCTGACCCCAAGCTGAACGTAGACCTTATTTCTGTCCTGATATTTCTTAGCATCATTTGATCCTTTCCGTGGGGGCTGTATTAATAAAAATCCCTTCATCGGATTTTTCTTGGTCACATACACTCCAACATGGAGTAGGCTGATTATGATAATACATTCGATATGAAACTCCAGCAGAATCGAGGTCTCAGCCCTGAGGCCAGTTGCAAAGTCACTACAAGTTTCTCTTTCAGTAGCAGAAAAAGGAATTTCCAACTAAAATGTGGGATGTGGCTCCCTCCATCTAATACCTCCTGAATTTCCTAAGTTTTGGGGACTAAAAATAAATCACTTTCTGACAGTGGTTAGGTAGTTCCTTTTCCTCTGAAAACCACGGTCAGAAAGGTAGATAACTTCCCAACATGCCTCTGTGGGTTGTGCAGAGGGGCCAGGCCCCCTTGTCACCTTTGCACTTGTCCCCTGTGAGAGCCATCGGCACAGTCAGTTCTCCCCTCCATGGCCGGCATTGCATAAGGGGATCTGTCTCCAGACACTGGGCTGGGTGTTTACTTGATGGCCTGGGCGGACAGGAATGCCACTTCCTTATTCCGGCGCGGCGGAGCCTTCTCCCCTCTGCTGGCTGCTAGCCACAGATGGCCCAAGGTCTAAGTGTCCCCACTCTGCAGGCACGTTCGCAACACGCCTGAGCCCGGGTCACATCTGGACTCAGAGCTTCTGCCTCCTGGGGGAGTATGAGTGTTTGTGTGGTTTTGTGTGTGTGTTTGTGGGGTTTATATATGCATATTATGGGTTGGGGTACTTCCGTGTCTGTATGGGTGTGTATATTTGGGGAGCTGAAATGGCTAAGTATATGTAAAAATCAATATTTATTGTAAGACAAACAATAAAGGAAAATATAAGTCAAAAACCACTCAATATCACCTTAGTGAACATTTTCCAAGTACCCCTACATTCATGTGCGTGCACACACACACACACACACACACACACGTAGATGTAATTTCCCATGACATCTTCCGGTAAGGGAAGGCTGTTTTCTAAGCTAAAAATAATAATGGATATTTAGTGAGTGCTTTCTGTGTGCCAGACAATGCAGTCCCTTAACATGGATTAATTTCACTTAATCCTCATGGCCACTCTCTGAGGTCGGTACTATCATTATCCCCATTTTGCAATGAGGAGACTGAGCCCTGGAGACGGCAGGTAAGGGTAGTCTCCAGTGGGTGGCTACACAGCTAGCAGGGAGGCAGAACCAGGAATTGGACTCATCCAACTCCAGGACTCTGCTCTTGACCACTGCCTGATAGAGCCAGGTGACAGCAGGCAGCACAACTGGGCAAGGGTCTTGGAGTTCATTCACTTAGAGTTCACTTGTCATTTATTGAGAGCCCTACCTAGGTCATGGGGGTAAAAACACAAACAAGACACAGATCTTCTTGAGACTCAAAGTGTTTTGAGGGAGACAAATGTGTAAGTAAATTATTGCGATTTAAAGTAATTCGACAAATTACAAGGAGAACAAAGGAGAAGCCATTACTACTACTTGGGGACACTGTAGAGGTAACATTTTAACTGAGTCTCCAAGGGAAAAAAGAGAGAGGCTATTTGTCAGGGAGTGAAGGGCAGGTGGAGTGGGAGGGAGCAGGGAAAGGCCACTTCAGGCTGAGCAAATAACTCGTGCAAAGGTACTGGCAAGCTCACACGTGTGGCGTGGCTACAGGTAGAGAGTAAAGGAGGTGAGGGTCGCAGAGGAGAGTGCAAACTGTGAAGGGTCTGGATGCTCCACTGAGGACTTTGGCCTTTACTGTATGAGCAGAGGGAAACCACTGGAGGTGTTTGAGCGGGACAGTGGCATGATAACTGGTGTTTTAAAATATTAAACAACTGGACAGCAGCCTGGAGGAAGGTTTGGCGTGGAGGGGAGCTGCAGATAGAGCAAGTGGTCATGCATGGGGCCAGCCACGCAAGGGTTCTCAGCCCTGGCTGCCCATGAGAATCACCCGAGGAGGTTTCTTAAGCTACCCATGTGCAGGCTCAGCCCTCAGAGATTTTGATTCAATTGGTCTGGGGCTGGGGCTAGGATAATGGCAGTCTCTAAAAGCTCCCCAGGTGATTCTAGTGTGCCACCAAGGCTGGGACCACATCACTACAGGGTGGTGGTTAAGAACACAGGCTCTTTGCACCACGACTTGCCAGCTAACAGGAGAGCTTGGGCAAGTGACTTAATATTTCTAAGCCCAGTTTTCTCTTCTGTAAAATGGGATGATCATAACTACCTTGCTGGCTTGTAATTGTACCAGATAAGGGGTGTATATATATATATATATATATATGGTTTGAATGTCCCCTCCAAAACTCATGTTGAAATTAAATTGCCATTGTAACAGTATCAAGAGGTGGGAACTTTAAGAGGTGATTAAGTCATGAGGGCTCCACCCTCATGAACGCATTAATGCCATTATCACAGGAGTGGGTTAGATATCAAGGCTCCTGATAAAAGGATAAGTTCAGCCTCCATTTTTCCATCTCACACACTTTCTTGCCCTTCTATCATGGGATAGAAGGGCAGCACAAGGCCCCACCAGATGCTGGTACCATGCTCTTGGACTTCTTATCCTCTAGAACCATAAGCCAAATAAATTTCTGTTCTTTATAAATTACCCAGACTGTGATATTCTGTTATAGCAGCAGAAAACAGACCAAGACAGTAGATGAGGCTTTGAGCACTGTTCCTGGCACAGAGTAAGCACTCAATACATAGCAGCTATCATTATTACCTTGCAATAATTCAAGAAAGAGATAATGAGGATTAGAACTAAATCGAAGGCAGAGGAGATTGCAAGAAGATTTTGAATTATAAAGATATTTCAAGGGTAAAAACATGGGGCTTGATAAACAATTAGAGGGTAGGTGAGGAAAAGAGAAAAATTGAAGAGAAGTCCCTGATTTCAAGCTTGAACAACTCAAGAGATGGTGATGCCATCACTGAGTTTGGGAATGCAGGAGGAACAAGGATAGGGGACAAGGCAAGGGGAAGGGACAAGAGATAAGTGCTGAGATGGAGAAATTAAGTTGGATGCGACATATTGAGTTGGAGGTGCCTGTGGGCCCTTAGGTGGAGACATCCAGCAGGAAGTCGGTATCACGGTCTGGAGCTCAGGAGAGAAAAGTCTGGGCCAAAGATAATTTTTGGGAGCCATGAACATATAGGTGGGAATTTGGAGATATAGAAATAGATAATGTCTCTCAAGGAGAGTATATTAGTGAGAAGAGATGATGGTCAAGTTTAGAACATGGGAAATGCCCAAATATAAGGGGTGAGCGGAAGATACGAGCATCTGCCCTCCAAGAATAAGGTAGGGGATAGAAAGCATAAAGTAACTGAAATTGTCATAGAGAAAACACTAAGAAATACCTAGCTATTATCTGCAGGAAAAGAAATAAGCATGGGATAGAAAAAAGTCTAGTTGAGAGCATTGAGCAAAATAACAAGATTTTTTATTGTCATTTTGATTCTAGGAGGCTCTTAAAAGACTTTTAAGTTTTCTCATTTTGCCCACTTCTTCCAAAGGGCATCTTTTCCGTCCATATCTGGATGACAGTCACTGGAGCAGGAGAAGTGGCAAAAAGCCTCAGTCACGTCTTACACTGTGGTAGCCCTGTGCAGGGCATGGTGTGAATCACCATTCGAGGCAGAGCTGCAGGCACAGCCTTTATTCCCAAGACCTTTGGCTTGCAGCACCCAGATCTGGCCTGGGGAAGGCCGCTGCTGCCCATTTCAAACTTTCTGTGACTCACAGAATCCAGCGGACCCTCCTCCCTGCCTCCTCTACCCCACTGTCACCTCCCTCATCTTACCCCTCTCTACCAGGAGAACGTGGCTTCCGAGGAGCTCCTCCCCACAGGAAGGTTCAGACAAGGCCCTTTGCTGAGCCCAGGGAGACCTCAGAAACAGCAGCCTTGGGAATCAGCACTGTAGAAATGGCCGGGCACCAGGGCTGTGGGAGACTTTTTGAAGCTCATGTCTGATATTCTGGTATTAGTGCTTCTCAGAGATTGATCCCTGGGCCAGCTGCACCATCTTGCAACTTGTTAGAAGTGCTAATTCCCAGGACCCATCCCAGACCTGCTGAATCAGGAACTCTGGGGTAGGACCCAGAAATCTGTTTTTAACCAGCCCTCCTGGTGATTCTGGTGCCTGTTCAAGTTTGAGAGCCACTGTCCTGTATAATTCACAGAACCAGAAACACCAAGGTTAGGACTCTATCTCCTTCTTCTGTGTCTCTCTCCCTAATATACAATTCTGTAGGTAGTAGAGCTTCATAAATGTTATTCAGCAGGTATTTATTGAGGATCTAGTGTCTGGAAAACTCTTTGTGATGTTGAAGCCAAACACATACGTGCACGCACATACACACACACGATAGACTGTCTCTTCAGGAGCTTGCAGTTCCGCTGGGAAGAAGCAGTGCTTATGTATACAAAAGTCGGGTCAAAGACAGGGCAAGGCAAGGTATAAGGGTTGAGTAGACTATAAATGATACCACAAGGAGATAATCGGCAAATCCAGAATGTGGGACATTCTACAGGACAGTTAACTTGGTTGTTAGATATTTACTTAGTCAATGGCATGGGGGAGAAAGTAGAGGAGAGACCATTCTAGTTTAAAAGGTATTAAAAGAGGCCTCACAGACATAATCAAATACAATGTAGTAAGGGACCTGACCTTGTTTGGATCCTGATTGAAACACACTACTCTAAAAACGTCCTTTCTTTTAAGACAATTTGGGAAACTTGAACATAGACTGTCATGATAAGAAGGAATTATTATCAATTCTTAGGTATGATAATGGCATTGTGGCTATGTAAGAAAATGTCCTTTTCTGAGATGCATGCTAAAGTATTTGGGAGTAAATTGACATAATGTCTAAAATTTGCTTTAAATGGCTCCAGCCAAAAACCAAAATGGCAGGTAGAGGTGGAGGGAGGGTAGGTGAAATACAAATGGCAAAACTTGATGGTTACTGAAGCTGGCTGATGGGTTCAGGAGAGTTTTTTATGTGAGTTTGGAATTTTCGTAACAAAAGTTTTTGGTTTTGCTTGTTTGTTTTTTAATGAGTGGTGCAGACACGGATGGTGGAGGAGTTCAGAGGAGGTTGCTAGGGGTCAGGACTGGAGCCCCTGGAGGAAGATTTGTGGAGGAGATGGGGCTGTGTGTTTCCTTCCTCCCTCCTTCCCTCTGTCTCTCTCTTCCTATATGTTAGCATCTCCTACATACCAGTCAGGGTGCAGGAGCAAACAGTCTGGCGGGAGAGTGGGTGTCTTTGGAGAGGTGGGGGACTGCCTGGGGAATGTGAGGAATGCCAGGCCAGGTGCCTCCAGGTGCCTGGCTGGACCTTGTACCGTCAGCAGCGATGAGGCTTCTGTGCACAGGAGAGTGACGCAGTCTGCGCTCTGGGTGGGTTACCGAGGACACGCTGGGCATCAGCCTGGGAGGTCTGGTAGGGGGCCATCACCCAGGCCCAGGCATGAGGAAATGATAAGAGCTTTGACAGTGACTAGGGACATTTCAGATGAATGAATCAACAATCAGCAGAATCTGCTGGTGACTGTGCAACTATCAGGGGTGAAGCAAAGATGAACGCCTGGGTAAATGGTGGTCCTGCCTAATGGAAATGAGGGAACTGAGCCGGTTTGGGAGATGAGGATGAGGGTGGATTCTGCATGTGCAAAATCTGAGTTGAGGACACAACAACCGAGCTGAGATATTTCACACAATAGACTGTTCCAAACAATAGGCCATTGCAGGGGGAAGTGAGGAGACTCAGATGAATTAGAGCCTCGGGTTAAATCTTTCACGCTATCCCCATTCCCAAAATCAAACCTGAATAGAGTTGTTTTTTTTTGAGACAGAGTCTCACTCTCTTGCCTGGCCTAGAGTGCTGTGACG
Source organism: Lemur catta (assembly GCF_020740605.2). Lineage (NCBI taxonomy): Eukaryota > Metazoa > Chordata > Mammalia > Primates > Lemuridae > Lemur > Lemur catta. The sequence goes on from NC_059150.1 coordinate 10,933,813, forward strand.
TCAGCCTAGCTCACAGCAACCTCAGACTCCTCGGCTCAAGCGATCCTCCTACCTCAGCCTCCCGAGTAGCTGGGACTACAGGCATGTGCCACCATGCCCGGCTAATTTTTTTCTATGTATAGTTGGCCAGATAATTTCTATTTTTTTTCAGTAGAGAAGGGGTCCCGCTCTTGCTCAGGCTGGTCTCGAACTCCTGACCTCAAGCGATCCACCCACCTTGGCCTCCCAGAGTGCTGAATAGAGTTTGAAGACCAAAGTCTAAAAAAGAATATGACAAGGCGAGTGGGGTAGCAGACATGAGAGGTGAAACGACCGCGAAGGTGAGGGGGCGAGTGGGCATCTTTGCGGGTGCTGAAGAAACCTTGCTTTTGAAACCCGCTGTCCTCAGCCTTTGGCTTCCTGTTGTGCTGGGAGAACCTTCCCAGTGTCCCGGGGGCACGGCTCTCATGGGTCATGCCGTCTGCACCGTGCTGCCTCTCGGGTGGATAACCGCGTGGCAGAGGAAGGACACTGGGTGTTGGACGAGGCCCCCGAGGGTGGGGACAGCTCTGTTACCCCCGTCCCAAGTGCACAGGAAAGAAGGTGCCTGTGACCTCCCGGGTCCTCACCCCCCAGAACTAGGGGACTGTTCTGTCACGACTATCTAATTACTGAACTCACAAACAAGAAAGAAAAGTCACATGGGGCAGGATTTCAAGAGCAGAGTTACTACACTTGCCTGTGGCAATAACAGCGGTTGTGCAACAAGACTTTTAGGGTGAAAAAGCCACATTAGATCTGGGTCTGACGGTCTGAGCATCTGTGAAACCCAGCCCACTGTTTCTTCTTGGGAGCTGCAGACAGGACAATGATGGGCCTCCCGCCCCCAACAGAAACACAAAGAAAGGCCTGATGTTTTGTGACCCCCTGGAAGCCTTGCTTTGATTCTTTTCTCTGATTTTTTATTTTCAGAAAATGTCACCAAAAGGCCAATAAGACAAAGTGGATTTTTTTTTTTTTTTTTTTTTGCTCAACCTTCCTTCCTGCTAAAAATCTCTCAAGCTCCACCCATCCCATCTTTACCCCGCCCCCTCCCCACCACAAACCCACTTCCTCCCCAGTCCCAGACTGTTACCAACACCTTCTTTCTCCCCTGCCCCTTCTGCTCCCCTCCCAGGCAGCCTGATGCTGGCTGAGATTCTCACCTCGCTCAGCAGCCCGGGACAGAGCTGGCACCTCCAAGCTGGGTCACCTTGGGAGAAGGCAGGCAGGAGTGATTGGGGCTGTGTCCTGAGAGCATGGCTACCGTGGGTCTTGTTATAAACACTTAAAATATGGCTTCTATTATTAATATTAATACATGAAGAAGAGCCACCAGTGAGCGAATACCTACTGTCTTCCAAGCACAGGGCTAAACACGTTACGTGCCTTTTCTCACTTGATGCCCCAGCAAACACATGCAGTAGGTACTATCACCATCCCCTCTTTAAACATGAGGCAATAAGGTTTAGAGAGATTAAGCAACCTGCCTGAGACCAGACAGCAGCAAGCAGTAGCGCTGGGATACAGACTCAGATATGCCTGGTTCCTAATGCCCTGCTCTTAACACTGCTTGAAAGGCATTTACCTGGACTTATTCCCACCTGCTGACATAGGAAGACCATTTCAGAGAAGAAGCCGTGGGGGTTGGGGGGAAGCTACTCACCAGGGATCTGGGGTCAGACTGCCCCCAAAGCTGCAGGATCTGTAACTCGTCATCTGGAGGGTAGCCTGCTCTTTCTTAAGGGAGCTGTGGCCAAGCTCCATCTTTGCCAAGCTGCTGGGCCCACATCCTAGTTGGTTCAGTGGTAATAGGACCAAGGTCACGAATCTGATTCCTCTGTGGGCCAGTTCACTTCCATCTGTCCCGGTATCACAGGTGTCACTCCTCATTTTGGCCAACATTTCTTAAGTGCAAACCACGGGGTGAGAATAAAAATGGTTTAGCACAGCTGTCTAATTATTTTTTATAAATAAATACCTCACAAAATCGTATACCCTGCAGATGGATGGTCAACAGTTACAACCTTATATAAAAGTAGCTTTCTCTCTACAATAGAAGATACCTAATATCTCAGTGAATCCCAATCCCCGAAGGCCAAGCTTCAAATTTACCCCTTCACCCCTTCTAAAAAGGGTATACTTAGAAATTAATAGAGGTATTCCAGCTGAGATATCACATTTTGTTGAATTGTTCTGAGCTTGGTTAGGTCACAATTCACTACCATCTCATCAGAAATCCCTGAGACAGAAGTGAAATGTTAGTGTTCAGTGACTCAGCCTAGATCCAGTACAAAATACAGTAGAAATGAATAACTATGGGGAAAAGTTGCACTAATTGGCCTCTTGCAATGATGGCTATGGACTGTAGGGCTTGTGAATTATCCCCAAGAGCCTCTGGGCCAGTGAAGGGGGCAACTTCCATTGTGCACACAGCACTGCAGTGGCCTTGGTGGCAAGTCATGGCTGGACTTTGACCTGAATGGAGGAAACAGGACACACACCCATGCATACAAAAACAGACATAGAAACATGCACCCAAAACATAGCATACATAATGATGAGGGGGCAGAGACATAAAGGGAAAAGAACCAAGTGGGCTTAAACAGAGAACAGATTTCCAAAATAGGGACAGCCTGGAGCTCGGCATTGAAGAGTTCAAGTCTAGATGGAGAGAATGACGTGTCTGCGTGCAGATGCAAGACCCATTCCGAGGGTACCTGTGGAGCTGCAGACTTGTGCCCACAGGAGAACTGGAGATGAGACCAGTTATATTCTATGGCACTGTGCCAATGCCAGTTGGCTGGGATGCTTCTACTCCCAATCTATACCTAATTAATTAATTCATCAACATCTATTGAGCTTTTACAAGTGACTGGCATTGTGCAAGTCACCAGAAATACAATGATAGTTAATATATAATCTTACCTTCAAAGCTCCAGTCTAGTCAGGGGGACAGAAAAGCAAAGAGACGATTACAGTATCCTGTAGTATCCTACAACTGAGATCTGTCTGGGATGATCAGAGGACACAGAAGAGGGAGATCAGGCTCAGGAGGGTGTCAGGGATAATGGCACCTGAGTTATCTTAAAGAACAAACAGAAAATGGAGGGTGAAGAAGGTGGGAAGGGGCATTGTGAGAGAGAGTTCAGCCCGGGCAAAGGCACTGAAAGGAGAGAACACGCTGGGAACTGCAAATAGTATTTAGGTGTGGCAGGGAGTGCCGAGAAATGCATTTGAAGATACAGGCAGGACCAAATTTGAATTTGAATGTCAAACCTAGGATGCAATGGGAAGCTTCCCTGGGATGAAAAGTTTTAAGCAGGGAAATAGTAGTGTTAGCATTTAATCCTATAGTTGTAGGCATGGATCTGTAGGCATGTTGAGAAGACAGAATGGCTTTTATGGAGAATAACTACCTCTCCTCAATGCCCAACCATCCTCCCAACACGCCCACTACCTCCAGCACTTCCCTTTCCCCTTGGCTTTGTGCTGTTCGGCATACACACCAAGAACTCTGGGAAGGGCAGCCTGATTCTACTGCCACTAAGGAACGTCAGCAGGCTTGGCGTAGAGCTTAAACAGTCTCCGCATGAATTTTTAGCATTCACCCCAAAGTGCCCTCTCAACTTACCCAGGAGACGGAGAAGTGATTTGCTAGGAAGATGCTATCCAAAGTCTTACACACATCTCTCCTGCCTCTCCAAAATCCCAGGAAAAAGGCAGGCTCTAGGAGCCAGCGTATGCATAATCTTTTTGATGTTAGCCCAGAAGAATCTGAAAATAGGTAGGATGGATGGATAAGATGGATGGATGGATAAGTAGGTAAATGATAGAGAAATGGGTAGGTAGAGAGAGAAATAGATAGGTGGACAGAGAGAGAGAGATCAACCAGTACTAGTTTTGGATTCACTATCATGTCCTGCTACCCAAATTTCTCTTTGCAACAGCTACGCTTTCCGTTGTGAGAACTTTAACCCATTTACATCTGATTGTCTGCTACTAAAATGGTTAAAATGCCCATTTGATTTCCAAGACGCATTGGGTATTGGGGGAACAGACTAGCTTTTTAAATGGGTTTGTCTCTTCCAAAACAGGAAGCAGTATTGTCCAAGTTCATTAAAAATCAGCATCAGAGAACACTTACTGAATGCCTAATTATGTAATCAGATTTTGGCCTGAGGGCTGGGAATAAAGTTAGAAAGAAATAGAGAAGAAGAGTCTGGCTGAACCTGGTTGAATTAAAAAAAAAAAAAAGAGCACGAGTGAGAGATCAAACCAGCTGGGTCCCTCACCGGGGATGGTCGTCTGGGTTAGTTCCACGTCCTTGAACCTGATGGCCAAGAAAACTAGACTTGATATGTCCTCCTTCCCCGAGTCCAGTAATTAGTGGACTTTTCCCTGCGTAGTGTTAATCCCCTTCCAGGTTGATTGTCGTTGGTGCATCATGCGTAATGACAACAGTCTAACTTGAAAATAACAGCACTTTGAGGCGGTAAGGCACATCTGTATTTTCCAAACCCACATGAGTTGATAGCCAGCCCAAACTCACACAGCAGTTGGTGACAAGAACTGAATCATGCCTCTCCTGACTCCTACCATGCTGCCTCCCTTTGTCCTTGCCAGTTCACCATGATCTTGAAGCCACAAAAATGCAAAACAAACCTGAACCTTGTGTTGGGAGTTAAGCCCATGAGTCATAGTTGAACAGTAGCTTCTTTATCTCCACACTAGCTGTGTTTTTCCTCCACGGTGGCCCAAACAAGAATCAACTTTGTGACATTAATTCATTCAGGGGTTACAGAGTACCTCTTATGCAGTAGGTGCTGTGTTTGGAGATGGTAGATTCTGCAACGACCCAAGTGGTAAGATGTCTTCTCCTGATTGAGGGTCCACAGTGGGGCCAGGGGGCAGGGGGCGTGTTTGTGGGATTTATGAGTTCAGAAGGCAGGGGAGGAAGGCACCTGACTTCATTCACTTCCAGGTGGTCAGCAAACACTTCATGCAGAAAGAAGGATTTCTGAACATTTTAAATACCTGGGGGTAGGGAATGCTCCCAGGGCAGAAGGAAGGAAGCTCTCACAATAAGCTGAGATCAACAAGAAAATTAATTGGATTTAGGCCTTGTGTCACTGGCTGGACATAGCTGTTGGGGGGATTATGGGAAAGAAGGAGCTCTGCCTTGAGTTCTAGGACTGTCCTGCAGGGGTAGGTGTCCACTTTGCTCCCTGACCTCTACTCTGTCCTTAGCCGCCACCTCTGCCCTTCTCAAGTGCCACATCAGCTCTATTCAGCCCTTCATGCTTATCTCAAAGTTTTAAGTAAAATTTCTTCTCTCCAGTGACACCTTTTGTTCTTTGTAGAGGGTACCCAGATCTCTAGAATCAAAATTCTTTTTTTTTCCTCTAATTTTTCCCAATGCTCCCACGTGGTGGTCAAATAATTTTAGAGCAATTATCATGTGCTGTTGGGAAATTCACAAATTATAAAGCGTTCACCCTAACCTGACCAAGAGCAAATACACATGATAACGTTAAACAACAATACAAGGTAGTATAGGACTAACTGCTAAATAGATACAATAGGCGGGAAATGTTTCGGGAATTTGGAAGATTGAGAGATCGCATTGGGGCTGGAGTCCACACTGAGGGCCTCAGGGAAATGTGGGTCTTCAGTCTAGGTGGTGAGCAGACGTAGGGAAGCTCCAAGTATGGCAAATTTAGGGAACATATACTCGCAGGAGTTTCATGGTGGAGAATAATAAAAATAATGTTTAGCAACTGAAGAGCAACTTGCGGTTTACAACTGCTTTCATACACACACTATTGCATTTAAGGGTGGCAAGCTGAGCCAGATTACAGACACTTCTGGAAGATTCAGCAAGTTTGTGGTGGTCACATACCTCCCGCCAAGCAATTCTGTATATCTTACCTCTTTTAATCCAAGAATTAATCTTGTGAAGTAGATGTTGTTATTAACATTTTACACATGAGTAAATTAATGGTTAAGAAACTTCTCACGATCACATAGTTAATAATAATAATGATAATAATAATGGCAATTACACATGGTAATTACTACATGCCAGAGACGATTTAAATATTCTTATAACAAACCTAGGAGGTAAGAACTATTGTTATTCCCATTTTTAGATGAAAGAACTGAAGTGTGGAGACATTAAAACACTTGCCCAAGGTACACGACTAAGAAATGTCAGAGGCTAGACATTTGCATTCTGGTTTCAGAGCCCAGCCTCTGAAGTCTCTGCTCTAGAGCAAAGCTGCCAATGGAAAAATAATGTAAGCCACAAATAGGAGCCATATATGTAATTTTAAATGCTCTAGTAGCCACATTAAAAAGTAGAAAGATAGCCAGGCACAGTGGTGCATGCCTGTAGTCCCAGCTGATCGGGAGAATCAATTGAGCCCAGGAGTCCGAGGCTAGCCTAGCAGAGGCAACGTAGTAAGAACCTGTCTCTTATAAAAAAAAAAAAAAAAAAAAGTACAAAGAAACAGTAATTTTAATAAAATATTTTATTTAAACAGATATCTCCAAAACATTATTTCAACATGCAATCGCTATAAAAATTATTAATTATATATTTTACATTGTTTTTTAATGTGAAACAGTCTAAATCCAGTGTATATTTTTAAACTTATAGCATATTTCAATTAAATGCTAAATTCGCATCAGAAATATTTGATCTATATTCATATTTCACACGATTTATAGTCGAAAAAAGTAGATTCACATACCCAAGTTATTCCAAACATACTTAAAAGTTTTCCAATAACTGAGTCGAGTGCTAAAAATAATTTCCTTTTAATATTTGTATCTATATTGTCAAATCCGATTGCTTTATTTTTAGAAGAATTGACTGTGAAACAAAATACCATCAGTTCCAAAATTAAGTGATTCACTAACTCTTATGTCAACTCAGTATTATTAACATTGAATTCAAAGGGGTAGTACATAAATTGAAGATAAATTATGAATTTATCAATATTGATGTGTTAATATTTTTCTTAGTTTTTGCAACAAATCTGCATGATGCCCTTGGTTATACTGAAAATCTGCATATTAAAAATGTGTAAAATTGTTATCAATTTATATAATGAAAATTTTCAATTTCAACATAAATTCTTGTACTTGTCTAGCTAGGTTGCAGACAAGATTTTCCTTTCCTTGGATCTTCAGATTTAGCTCATTCATATGCAGTGTGATTATCAGTGAGAAAACATAAACCACACTGCCATTTTTTTGTCTTTAATTATTGAATATTTGGCAATTATTCCTTTTGTTTCAACAAAATCTTAAATGAAAATTACCAGTACAATAAATCTTCGTAAAAATCCTCCACTACTCAACCAATGGGCGCTGGAAAAGAGCACAAGATCATTACATTCATTTTCTTTTATTTCTTTCTACAGTTCCACAAGCTAATGATTCGTAGCATTTGCACATGTATAGAGCAATATTAACAACTATATCCATGACACTGTTCAGAAAACCGAACACAAATATCTTCAATATATATCATATAAAAGGAACAAAGCGATAAAAGAAAGAGCAGTTTCTTGCTTTAAAATTGCAATCAATCCAGACTTTTGACTTAACATAGCGGGAGCACCCTTTGTTGTGATGGAAGCTATGTTTTTCATCTGGCTTAAGATTTTCTTTGACAGGCGTAAAAGACTCAAAAATAGCTACACCAATGAGTTCAGTTTTTAGGCTGTAAAATGACAACACTTTTACAAAAAGTAAGTTAGAAAGTCCTTTGAGACAAAACACAATGAAAATATTAATTGAGCAATATCTCTTACATCACATAACTCCACTAAAGTGGATGAAAGTCCTTGCAATTTTTCAAAATTTGAATCAATTGAACTTTGGTATTATCAGAAAGATTTTGTATTCAATAGGCAATTGTTTGGTGGCTTAATTGAAGAGCTTTCAATCGCCCCCCAGCTTTATTGAGTTACGGTTGACAAATAAAAATCATATATGTTTAATGTGTACAATGTGATGATATGACATATGTAGATGGTGAAATGATTACCACAATCAAGTTAATTAAGATACTCATCATCTCACATAGTTGCCCTTTTTCTATGAGTGGTGAGAACACTTAAGACCTACTCTGTTGCCAAATTTCAAGTGTACAACACATTATTATTAGCCATAATCACCATGCTGTACATTAGATCTCCAGAATGTATTCATCTTATAAAGTTTGTACACTTTGACCAACAACTCCCTATTTCCCTCACCCCTAAGTTCCTGGTAACAACCGTTTAACTCTCTGTATTTATGTTTGACTTTCTTAGATTCCACCTATAAGTGAGATCATGCACTATTTGTCAGAGTGTCTAGCTTATTTTATTTAGCATAATATCCTTTAGTTTCATCTATGTTGTCACAAATGGCAGGATTTTCTTCTTCTTTAAGGCTGAATAATATTCCAGTGTGTGTGTAACATTTTCTTTATCCATTCATCAGTCAGTGGGCACTGAATTTGTTTCCATACCTCGGCTGTTGTGAATAATACTGCAAAGAATGAAGTACAGATATCTCTCTGAGATGCTGATTTCATTTCCTTTGGATAATACCTAGAAATGAGATGGCTTGATCATATGGTAGTTCTATTTTTAATTTTTTTGGTAACCTCTGTATTGTTTTCCACAATGGCTGTACGAAACTTTCACTTTTTGTAAAATATTTAAAATTTTTTTCTTAGACTTTTCCAATAAAATTTCAATAACTGAAATAATAATTTATTTTACTACTTCTCTACCTAAAAATGATTTTCCCTTTTTGTGTAAGAGTCCAGGTCGTCTTATAGATGGCCAACATTATAAGTTCAGATTCTGCTTAAAATTGTTGAAAAATATTTGTTGGCCATTTAATTCTAACTTCAGGCAACTAATATTGATTCTCTTTTAACTGTTAGGAAATGTCTTATTAAATTCACCATGTATTTGCTGAAAATGTCTCTTACTGTTGTCTACTTTACTATCTTTAAATATTTTTCTAAAACAGCTTTTTCATTTTTCTCTGCTACAGAAAATTGTAGCTGCCATTCATTTTGTCATTTGTGACTTGCCTTCTTCCAGTCTCTTTTCTTTACTGTTCCAGTCACAGTATTTACTAGCATCTGCTGCATCTCTACTCAGTTCTGCGTCAGTAGTAGGCCTTCATTTTAAATATTAGAAATTTTCCATAGGCTGGGTGGCTCATGTCTATAATCCTAGCATTCTGGGAGGCTGAGGCAGGAGGATTTCTGGAGGTCAGCTCAAGACCAGGCTGAGCAAGAGTGAGATCTCGTCTCCACTGAAAATAGAAAAATTACCCAGGCATGGTGGCACATGCCTGTAGTCCCAGCTACTTGGGAAGCTGAGGCAGGAGGATCACTTGAGCCCAGGAGTTTGAGGTTGGTGTGAGCTAGGCTGATGCCACGGCACTCACTCTAGCCCTGGCAACAGAGCGAGACTCTGTCTCAAAAAAAATAAAAAAATTCTATACTTAACATTTTTTTTAAATTTCAGGATATTATGGGGCTACAAACATTTTGGTTACATGTTATGACTTTGCCACACCCAAACCATGATTTGAGGCATGGCCTTTCCCCCCTACAACACCCACCCCCAACTCCCCAATCCCTGAAGAATATTACTACCGTGTGAGCACCATAGCATTGATCAGTCAGTGCCAGTTTGATGGCGAGTACATGTGGTGCCTATTCTTCCGTTCTTGTGATACCTCACTTCGGAGGATGGGCTCAAGCTTTATTCAGGAAAATATAAGAGGTACTAGATCGCCATCGTTTCTTATAATTGCGTAGTATTCCATTGTATACATATACCATATTTTATTAATCCACTCATGGATTGACAGGCACTTGGGTTGTTTCCACAACTTTTAAACTAGAAACCTAGTTTATTATATCATAATTAAAATTAAAATAAACATTTCAATTTTATTACCAATTTTGGTTTACATAGGTATCACTGCAACCTGCATTGTCTGCATAAAATATTTAAATAAACATATTATAATGTTACATCAGTGTGTAAAAAAATCATTCAAACCAATCAATTCATTAATACCAACTAGATCAGAAATGTGATTATGTGTATACTAGAAACTATGCATGCACCCAATACATGCACTACAATACAATATTTTTCACATGATGTTTAATGGAAAAACGATTTACAGTATTTCAGGTTTTAAATTAAAATTAAACTGAATCAAAATTAAATAAAGTTTAAAATTCAGTTTCTCAGTCACACTAGCCACATTTCAAGTGCTCTATAGCCACATTTGGCTAGTGGCTGCTGGACTGGACAGCACAGCTCTAGACTGTCTCTCAGTGGTAGAATCAGAGCTATGATTCAAACCCTGATTCAAAGTCCAGTATCACTACTTCAACCCCTCATTACATCTCAGGCAAGAAGGTCTGGCTGCAAGAAGTCATACTTGTGGCCTCCCAGGTTCAGAGTCTATAAACGGGGGTTAAGAAAGCTAGACAAATTTTAGCAGCCAGGACTCCAGGCAAGTAAGAAGCTGAGAGGACAGGTGTGGGTTTTTTTTGCAAATGGAGGCAAATGAAGCATAAACCACTTCTAATAGTTCTGGTACAGAAACACACAAAGACGTGGGCTCAACAAAAGCAAGATAAAGGAGGGCATATCTGCTTAATTGTGAGGAGGCATGGTCTACTCCCATGGCAGTCCTATATGGAGGGTGATGAGGGTACCAATTTCCCTAAAGATATCTGGCCAAGAAGTGATGTGATGCTTCAGGTTAAGGAAGGCCACTCTGGCAGCAGTGAACTGCAGGATAGAATGGATAGAGAAAAGAATGGAGCTTCAAGTTCAGTTCTGAGATGACTGCTGTTCAGAAATGAGGTACGTGGACAAGGAGACAAAAAGGAAAGGATGAAAACTGGAGATGCCACTCTGCCCTCTTTTATTCTCATGAATTTCCTCCTTACTCTGCAATTTGTCTGCACCTTTCAGTATTGGGTTCCTCCAGATGGCCCACCTCTTCTCTTTTATTATCCTTTTGAGTTTTTGCCTCCTGGACTGGTTTCTACTTTCTCACAAGTTGTACAATGCCTTACATTTTACAGAGCTTTTCCTCTCCTCCCTGGACTAGTGCCTTTAGGTCCTGGTCCATTCAGAAAGTCACTCCATTATTGAAAATACTCAGAATGCATTTTCTATTTCAATTGGTTTGTATCTTACTTGGGGTTTGTTGGATTTATTGAATTTGTGGGTTTATAGTTTTTGTCAAGTTTGGAAACTATTCTGCCATTATTTCTTCAAATATTTCTCCTGCTCACCCCAACTTCCTCTGGGATTTTAATTACACTACGGGAGACCATTTCATATTTCCTCATGGGTCACTGAGGGTCTGTTTTGTTTTGTTTGGTTTTGTTTTTGCTTGTTATCTCAGTTTTATTTCTCTATGTAGAATGAATAGTTTCTCTTGCTGTGTTTTCAAGTTCACTGATCTTTTCTTCTACATTATTTAAGCAGCTGTTACGCCTACTTGATGAATTTTTCATTTCAGATATTTCTCAGCTCTAGAAGTTCCATTTGATTCTTTTGTATGGTTTCCATTTTTAATCCTCATTATTTTCATGTTTTCCCTTAAATTCTTGAGTATATTTATGATAGCTTTTTCCAGTTTTTTTCACCCAGTTGCATAATCTCTGTCATTTCTGGGTCTGCTTCTATTGACTGATATTTTTTCTTGTGAATGAGCCACACTTTCCTTCTTCTGTGCATGTGTAATAATTTTTTTTTTTTTTTTGAGACAGAGTCTCGCTGTGTTGCCCGGGCTAGAGTGAGTACCGTGGTGTCAGCCTAGCTCACAGCAACCTCAAACTCCTGGGCTTAAGCGATCCTACTGCCTCAGCCTCTCCAGTAGCTGGGACTACAGGCATGCGCCACCATGCCCATCTAATTTTTTCTATATATATTTTAGTTGGCCAGATAATTTCTTTCTATTTTTAGTAGAGACGGGGTCTCGCTTGCAATTTTTGATTGAATGTTGGACATTGTATTCCTACATGGTTTGGTATATGGACAATTAAGTTACTAGTAGATTGGTTTGATCTTTTTTAAGAGTTGTTTTTAAGATTTGTTGGGGAAGGTCTACAGTAGCCTTTACTTCAGGGCTAGCTTAGCACTACCACATAGGTGAGGCCACTCTGAGGTCTCTTCAGAATGCCACAGGGGTTCAACAAGGTCCCTCCATTCTGCCTGGTTGGAACTTGAATGTTTTCCAACTCTGTAGGAGTTCAGGAAATTGATTAGTGTACAGCTCTCAGGAGTTTTCTTTGGTGGATCTCATGGAATTGCACCTTATGTAGGTTAATATTCAGCCTAAAACTCAAGTAGGCTCAAGATTTCTGGATCTCTTTCTCTGCTTACCTCCCTCTTCTCTGGTACTCTCCCTCACAAATTCCAGCCAACTCAGCCTCCCCAAACTCTGATCTTCTTGTTCTCATCTCGGCAAAATTGTCATGTCTACTTGGGTCCCCTTCCTTGTGGTGTGGAAAGTGCCCTGAGGCAGAAAGCCAGGAACATTGTAGGGATCACTTTGTTTGTTTCTCTTTTCTCGGAGATCACAATCCTGCACTGTGTGTTCTCCAATGAAAATAATTGTTTCATACATTTTGCCCAATTTTCCAGTTGTTTATGAGTGAGAGGGCAAGTCCAGTTCCAGTTAATTTTCATGTCTGGAAGGGGAAGTTTCTTCATAGCAATTGCTTTTTGCACTTCTAAAATTGTTCTTGCTAAAGTCAATACAAATATTTTTCTGAACAAGTCAAACTGTCTTCTCTTACTAACTCTTTTCCCTGCTGCCACTGACAGCCTGTTACTTCCTTGTCTATGCTTCTTTCTCCCCAGGAATCCAAGGAATTGCATTTCTCTTGTTTTTGTTTTAGCAACCCATCTGTTCCTCTAGCTTTTTCTCTGTTGGTGCTACCTCAGTGTCACTTATCGTGGGGAGGGTACACTCTAGGGTGGTGCTTGAGGTGCTTTCTTTTCCATTATCCATCTCCTTTTTGGGGATCTCTGGTGCAGGAGGGTTGGCAGTCATCTGCTGGCTCGATCAAATGCACGCTGCAAAGGATTCTCTCCTTATTTGGTTTTCTCTTTTGTAAATGCCCAAATATTAGCCCGAGCTCACCATTTCTAAAATACCGAGACTCTTCTTTCTTCATTCCAAAATTTAAAAATATACATGTAAAAATGTATTATTTCCTACATACAGACCATGTAGAAAATAATATAATAAACACCCACCAATCCAACATCCAGCTTAAAAATATAAAAATCATTACAGATATAGTTGAAGCCCTCAATGTGTCTCTCCCATGTGTATTCTCCTTCCTACCCTCCTTCTAGGCAGTAACCAGTTTTCCAAATTTGGTGTTTCTAATTCCATGTATATGTGTATGTTTATATGTATGCACGTGTGTGTGTGTATATATATAAATATATGTATATATAAAAATATAATGCTATTTGCTGCTTAGGGATATGTATATATATAAAGTTGTGTGTGTATGTATATATTTGTACTTGCTGTGTATCCCTAAACAATAAATAGTATTTTACATGTTTTTAACTCCATTCATCCATCCAGGGTTATAGCTGTTCTGAGCTGCTGTGTCTAAACACAGCAGACAAAACAAAGAGACACTCCACAGAACTTTATTTACCAGAGGCTAAGGGTTCTCCCAGCAGAGTGCTTATCTCAAGAGAAAAAGAAGCCAGTATAACTACTTGACTCAATATACAGCCTTGGTCATCTTAGGATAGGGGCACTTCTGGCTACAGCAAGGGTTTGCCATTTGAGTTTTTCCCCCTGAACTTATGGGAGAATTTTGGGAAGAATAAAAAGGTTACAAGGAAGAACTAACTGTACAATTACTGCTGATGCTACCACCATCATAACTGCTTCTGTCTCCCATGCTCATTATGAATCAGGAACTGCGATAAGTGTTTTTCAAAGCATTTTCTCTGATTCCCAAAACAATCCTCAAAATAAACATTCTTGTCCCTGCTTTATAGATGCAGAAAGTAAGGCCACAAAGACCTTAACCATACCTTCCACCTGAATATCAGACCCTCATTCCAAGCGGTTAGTAAACATCTTCATTGGGAGAGTCTACAGACATGTTAAATCCAACACATCCAAAATTTCTCTCTGCCTGTAGCTTCTCCCCTCTTTATTCCTCCCAGTTAACAGCTGTGGGATCAAACCTCCTTCATCCAGGTCTGATCGATCACTATTCTACCCCCAGGTCTTCAATAGCTTCTCACTGTTTAAAGAATTAAGTACAAATTCCTCACCCTGACATTTAAAGTCCTCTGTAGTAGGCCCCCAACCTATGTTCCCAGCTTTATCTCCTACTGTTCTCCTACACCCCAGCCAAACTAAACTGTTTGCTGTTCTCCAAATATGCCACGCATATTCCTATTTCCATGACCTTGCTCATGCTGTTCTCCCTACCTGAATGTCCTTCCCCTTTCCTCTACATATCTACCCACTGAACTTGTATGCACTCTTCAAGGTCAATTTTAAATTTCCTATTCCTCCCTGTCACTTGTTTTTCATTCCCCAATCAGAATATTATTTTTCCTCCTTTAACCTTAATTGCATTTCATTGGTACATCCCTTATCTTCCTGATTTCCACTGTGATTCTCTGTGTGCTTTTCATCCCCATGAAACTACAAACTCCAAGAGAGCATACACTGTGTCCCCCTCATCTTTGTTTCCCTAGCACCCACCCAGAAGGAAATAGTGCTGTATTAAATCATTGAATTGATGTAGTACTTTCTCTCTTAAGAAGACCAACACTCAGCCTGGTGCAGTGGCTCACGCCTGTAATCCTAGCACTACTGGAAGGCCGAGGTGGGAGGATTGCTTGAACTCAGGAGTTCGAGACCAGCCTGAGCAAGAGTGAGACCCCGTCTCTACAAAAAATAAAAAAATTAGCCAGGCATTGTGGCGTGCACCTGTAGTACTAGCTACTCAGGAGGCTGAGGCAGGAGGATCGCCTGAGCCCAGGAGTTTGTGGTTGCAGTGAGCTAAGCTGATGCCATGGCACCCTAACCCCGGGCAAAACAGATGGAGATTCTGTCTGCAAAAGAAAAAAGAAAATAACAGAAGACCACCAATACTCAAATAATTCATGTTGAAATATAGAGTCCAACATGTGCAAAGACTGGAATTGCTTCTTACACAAGGTTAAGGTCATTCTCCAGTCCTATCCATATCCTTTGCCCAAAGTAAGCTAGGGAAGTACAACCATTGTCATTCAGCGTGAGGGACTGGGACTTAGCTGCCGGCCCCAAGAAGAGGCCTTAGCCAATCAAGAAGCTGGGAACACTGGAAACCCTGCCTAGGCCTTGCCTGAAATTGAGAGAGGTGCTCAGTTGGTAGGTAGCTTTATGCTTCCTTTGGGAAGGCATCGTGAGAAGGTTTAGTGATGGTTTTGTTTGGAAGGAGGTCAGGAAACAGGGTGAGAGTGTGCGTGTGCATATGGTGTGTCCGGAGTAGTCACTCAGCCCTATTTGTGATTAGTGACGGCTGCCTTGTGTCTGATCTTTGGCCCATTGGCACAGTGGATACGGGGAGTTGCTCTGGGCCCTGGTGCTGTCCTGTCCAGTCCTACTGCCCAGTTGGCACCGGAGAACACTCAGGCACATGACAGGCCACACATCTTTTGCTCATTTGTTTCTGTCATGATTTTTTTTCCCTTAAAGAGGAAAAAGAGGCTTGTATTGTTTGTGTAATTTCCTTCTCTGCGCTGGCCTACTCTAGGCCGTCAGCCCAGTCTAGTCATCTTCTTTCTACAAATTAATATACAACATGTCATCACCTCTTTTTAAAAATAAAGATCCAGCGCTCCAGCTTCCACGACCTTAAAAAACTCTACGAACTGGACACGTGTAACCTCAGTCATGTTGCTTCACTTGTCCTTCCTTCTCCTGACACCCCTCTCTTCCCTCTCCCCCCAAAGGAAACTGGCACAGCTTCTGGACTGTTTGCTAGAGGACCCCAATTCATTCGGGCACCCAATTTAAAACCTTGGCATCACTTGTAATTCTTCTCTGTGACTTGTCACCCCCTCCTCCTTCTTTAATCACATTACTCTAGTGTTTCTTTCGTAATGTCTCTCACATCTATTCCCAAGGTCATTTTTAGTTTAAGCCACTGGTCACCAAGGCATGGGGGGACGAGGTAAGGGTGGGGGTTTGGAGTATCACTTGGGAATTTTTTCAAAATGCACATTTTGCCTCTCCCACCCCAAGATTCCTATTTCCCTTGGGGAGCTAGGGAGGTATAGCTTGGAAAAGCTCTATGGGTGCTGCTGACACACTGCTTAGCACCACTCATTCAAGTGCTCACCACCTGGACACCTGCAGTTGTCTCCAACCAATCTCTTTGGCTTCCACCTCCCCCACCCAATGCTCTTAAAACACTTCTTTCTGCCGGGCGCGGTGGCTCACGCCTGTAATCCTAGTACTCTGGGAGGCCGAGGTGGGTGGATCGCTGGAGGTCAGGAGCTCAATACTAGCCTGAGCAAGGGCAAGACCCCATTTCTACTAAAAAATAGAAAGAAATTAGCAGGCCAACTAAAAATATATAGAAAAAATTAGCCGGGCATGGTGGTGCATGCCTGTAGTCCCAGCTACTCGGGAGGCTGAGGCAGCAGGATTGCTTGAGCCCGGGAGTTTGAGGTTGCTGTGAGCGGGGCTGACACCATGGCATTCTAGTCCAGGGAACAGAGTGAGGCTGTCTAAAAAAAAAAAAAAAAAGAAATCATAAAACACTTCTTTCCACATGACTCCATTGAAACATTCTTCAGCATCTCCCCACTGACTTCAGGATTAGGCCCAAACGTGTTGATACTCCATCTGATACCTTCTTCTTTCTCTGCTGCTTTCTCAAATACAAGTACCCCAGAGGTTTGCTCACCCTCTTTTCTTCTCATTTTAGACATTTTAGACACTCTGCCCTGGAGAACAAGGGTATTCTTAGAGTTCCATCTGCTATTGGTAGACTAATGACTACCAAATCTTTATCTTCAGCCCAGATCTCTTTCCTGCGAGATCTTTTCTCCAACTGCTCACTGCACATCTCTCAAATTTAAAATGTCCAACTTATTATTACATGTCCACCTCTTCCTCCCCTCCCTGTGTCACCACATGGCATCACTGTGCACCAGTCACTCAATCTAGGTACCTGGGAGTCATCCTTTCCTCCTCACTGTCACTTATCCCTATACATGCCCAATAGGTCGCCAAGTCATTTTATTTATCTGCGATATCTCCTGAGTCTGATCTCTCCGGCCCACCGCAAATGCCTTATTCAGATTCTCGCCTGCTGGTCTCCCCTTCTCTGGCTTTGCCATCTGTGACCATTTCATCCTCCACACTGCCAACAATGTAATTTTTCTAGAATGCAAATATGATCATGCTACCTTCCTGCTTAAAATCCTTCAGTGTCTCCCCACTGACTTGAGGATAAAGTTCCATAACTGCACACAAAGCCCTTCATGATCCACCCCGCCCTCCTCAATAGAGTCATTTTTTGCTGACTGCAGAAAGCTCAGACCAACTCCTTTCAGTTTCCTGATGTATCCTTGTCTTCCAGGGTCCTTTACCTTACACATTATGTTCCCAGTACTTGGAATTATTTCCTCTTTTTCTGTTTTCCTAACTCCTGGTTCTTCGAGTCTCAAACCTAGAGCATCTTCCTCTATAAAGCCATTCTTGCTCTCTGCCTGATAGATTCCATACTCCTCCTTTGTGCTTACCTCAGTCACAGCATTTATTATATAATAATGCAGTCACTGCATTCTACTACCGATGGTGGGTTTTGGTTTTTCCTGGTTTTTTTTTTTTTTTGTTTTGCTTCCCTCTCCAGACTTTCTGAAGGAAGGAACTGTATTTTTTTTTATCCTTTCTACACCTGGAACCTAGACCAGAAAACAGCCAATAATAAGCACTGAACGGTTGTTAGGTAAGTGAATGGATATACCTTTTCCAGCTCTCTCTCCCACTCCTTCCAGAAACCATTTTCTCTAGTCGACGCATCTTCTAGCTTCCCCTCTATAAACCACCTCCACACCTTCATAACATCTCTGCCTTTACTGACTGGTGGGCAGTGATGTAGTGAGAGAGAGGGAGGAGGGGGTGAACATAAGTTGGACACTTAGCGTTTGAAAGACATTCAGTAGGCAGGTGGCTAGCTCTCCCCTTACCTCTTCTCTTTTTCTCTACTTATGTAATTACGCCCGAACCTCCTCCAGGTGCAGCTTCAATTCCATCTTCTCCACCTCAGCACAAACACCACCTGTAAGCTCCCTCCAAATTTATTGTCGTGGCTCTTATCAAATACTGTCCTGAATGAGAAGTTATCTTTTTCTGAATGCATGCCTCGTCTCTTCCCTAGAGCCTGTGCTCCCTTCGGGTGGAAACCACAATGTTTAGCCATGGGCCTTGCTTGTAATAGACCTTTAATAAGTATGTGGTGTTGTGTGTTTACTTCATTGAGTGACCAACCATCCTGGTTTGCACAAGACTCAGGGGGCTCCTGGGACACGGGACTTTCAGTGCTAGAACTGGGAAAGTTCTAGAAGAGCAATCACTGCTCTTCATGATATACCCAGAGGACAGTCACATGTGTTGACATTAATCTCTATTTTTTCTTTGCCCATCTACTTCCAAGTCAAATTCTAGCACAAGGTGTAGCATAATATATTCTTCTGTTGCAATGAAATTTTATTTTTTCATAATGTGTGAAGTTAGTAAACTTGGTGAGATATAGAAATATTTAAGGTGACGAAGAAATGTGGGTAAGCTCATTTCTTGAGTGGCAGGTATTTTTCTTCTTCTTTTTTTTTTTTTTTTTTGGTCTTCTTCATATGAAAACTCTGTTTTGTTTAAAGACTCGCTTCAAATGTTACTTTTTCTGTTAAATTTTCTCTGACTTTTTCTTCCCAACCCAAATTTGATGTTTTTTTTTCCACTGTTTTCCCACAACACCCCAAGGAACCTCTGTGATAAGGTTTTTGTCCATTTGTTTATACTACCCCTTCTCACCAGTTGATCCCAAGGCCATGCTTTATCTCTTCATTCCTAGTGACTGGCATAGTGCCTGACACACAGAAGGCACTGGGAAAAGGTTTACAGGGTTGAATTTAAGTGTGGAGAGTTTGCCAACATCTGGCTTTTTAGTCTCACTCTGCAAGGATGATGGCATATGGCATGAGCTGAGTCCCTTCAAACTATGTCCTGGTCCCTCCTCTTTGCAAGTAAAGGATTGGGTAGACTAGGGGCTGTCAAACGTTTATGATTCCAGCCCATTTAGATGGAGGAAAAGACTTCATAGCTATGGAAAAGGATTCAGTGATAATCGGAAAGTAGAAGTACACCACCATGTTTTGGAGGATTAACAATACCTCCGCTGTACCAACAGCCCACATTCAATCCATTTGTCTGTGTATTTCTTATCCAAAATAAATCTCCAACCTCGCCATCTCTACTGTCGTTGATCTAGTCTAAGCTCCTAGTTGACCAACACAACAACCTGTACAATAATCCATAACAAACTGAGTTAATGAGGATAAGCTTAACTAAAAGAAGTTTATAATTAGAAAGCAAAAATGGCAGCAGTTGAAAACCATGACTACTGATATTGCCCTGTTAACAAACGAGCCTTCCTGAAAACTGCAGTTCTAATGATCTCAATGTACACTTGTGCTTGTGAAGTGGCCAGACAATGTAGAATTACAGTCCTTGAAAAAAATCTAGAAAAGAGCTTTTAGTTTACGAAAACCAAATTTCAGTAAGTTTTAACAACTCTTATAGTAAGTTATGAGTCAGAAGATCTTATTGCACATAGAAATGAAAGTCTCCAATAAGACATGGGGGGAAAAAAGGACTTTCTGATTTGGATCAGTTTGAGGCCTATGAGAAGGGCCTCCTTGGTCCACCTGGAGTTAGGTATCAACTTGACCATCCCTGTCCTAATCGGCCTTTAAGGTTCCTTTCAACTTTCACATTCTGTGGATGCAAAGGATGCATTTATAAGTACCTGTTACATGAGTAAATGAATGAATAAAATAATGAATGAATATGAAGAAGCCTGTATGGGCTCTGGAAAGGTTCACTGAAGTCTAGGGCAGTGGTTTTCAAACTTCTTTAGGTAGTGAACTACCTGTAAGTCATGCAGATCTTCATGATTTTTTTATTTTCTTAGAGATGGGGTCTTGCTCTGTCACCCAGGCTGGAGAGCAGTGGCATGATCACAGCTCACTGCAGCCTCAAACTCCTGGGCTCAAGGGATCCTCCCACCTCAGCTTCCCTGGTAGCTGGGACTACAGGTGTGCACACCCATACCAGCTTGCTTTTTTTTTCCTAAATAAATTTTATTGTGTATATTTAAAGTTTACAACATGATGTTATGTGGGGTACATATAGACAGTAAAATGGTTACAATAGTGAAACAGAGTTTTTTTGTGACAAGAACAGCTAAAATCTACTTATTTAACAAAAACCTCTAATATAATACAATTTTATTTACCTTAGTCCTGTTGTTGTATGTTAGATCTTTAAACTTCTTCATCTTACATATTTGCTATCTCGTATCCTTTGACCTACATCTCCCTATTTCCTCTCCCCACCCCATGGTAACCACTGTTTCATTCTTTTTCTCTCTGTATTTGAACTCCTTTTTTAAAAAAATATATTCCACATATAAGTGAGATCATACAATATTTTTCTTTCTGTGTCTGGCTTATTTCACTTACATAATGACTTCCAGGTCCATCCATGTTGCGGTAAATGTCAATATCTCCTTCTCTTATAAAGCTGAATAATATTCCAGTGTATACATATGTGTATGTGTGTGTGTATAAAATCACATTTTCTTTATCCATTAGTCCACTGATGGACATTTAAGTTGTCTCCATATCTTGGCTATTGTGAATAGTGTTGTAATTAACATAAGAGTGCAGATATCTTTATGAGGTGGTGATTTCACCTCCTTTGGATATATATACAGAAAAGCAATTGCTGAGTCATATGGTAGTTCTATTTTTAATTTCCTTAGGAACCTCCATACCGTTTTCCATGATGATTATACCAATTTACATTCTACCAACAGTGTGGTAGGGTTTCCTTTTCTCTACACCCTATCTAACATTTGTTATCTCTTGTCTTTTTGATACCGGCCATCTTTACAGGTGTAAGGTGATGATATCTCATAGTGGTTTTGATTTGCATTTCCCTGATGATTAGTAATGTTGAGTATCTTTTCATATACCTATTGGCCAATTTTTATGTATTCTTTGGAGAAATGTCTGTTCAGGTCCTTTGCCCATTTTTTAATTGGGTTATTTGTTTTTCTGCTATTGAGTTGTAAGAGTTCTTTATACATTTTGGTTCTAACCACTTATCCGATATGTAGTTGTAAATATTTTTTTCCAGTCCATTGGTTTCATTTTGTTGATTGTTTCCTTTGCCGTGCAGAAGTTTTTTAGTTGTTCTTTTTAAGAAAGGAAAATGGCAAATACTTACTAAGAATATGAAGCTTTTGAGTTTAATGTAATCCCATTTATTTATTTTTGCTTTTGTAGCCTGAACTTTTGGCGTGTTATCCAAAAAATCATTGCCAAGGCCAATGTTGAGGAGGTTTTCCCCTATGATCCCTTCAAGGAGTTTTAGGGTTTTAGGTCTTACATTTAGGTCTTTTATCCATTTTGAGTTGATTTTGGTATATGGTGTAAGATAAGGGTCCAGTTCCATTTTTTGCTTGTGGAAATCCAGTTTTCCCAGCACCATTTATTAGACTATCCTTTCCCCATTGTGTTCTCTTGATGCCTTTGTCAAAAATAAGTTGACCGTACATGTTTGGATTTATTTCTGGGCTCTCTATTCTGTTTCACTGGTTTATGTGTCTGTGTTTATGCCAGTACCATATTGTTTTGATTACTATAGCTTTGTAATACAATTTTAAATCAGGAAGTGTGATGCCTCCAACTTTTTCTTTCTTAGTATTGCTTTGGCTTTTTGGGGTTTTTTGTGGTTCCATGTGAATTTTAGGATTTTTTTTTCCTATTTCTGTAAAGAATGTCATTGGAATTTTGATAAAGATTGCACTAAATCTGTATATTGCTTTGGGTAGTATGGACATTTTAACAATATCAATTTCCCTGGTGGTCCAGTGGTTAGGATTTGGCACACTCTCATGCAAATTCTTAAAATGTGAATTTGTTAAGCCATAAGCAATTAAACAAATTATATATCTGGAAACATATATAAGAAACTGATAGCTTGGTTGCCACCCAAGGGAGGAACTGGATGTTGGGAAACAGGGGTGGGAGTGAGACTTTTCCTGTTACCCTTTTAACTCCTTTTGAATTTTAAACAATGTGAACATATTTAAATAAAGACGAATGAGGCACTAAAAATTAACATTTTATGATAAATCAGATACTATATTGATTTAGATTCTTAAAGTGGTAGTAAGAATCAAACATTTTAAAAGAGATATAAAGGGAGAAGTTTTATTTTGTAAATTTGGAAAATACCACAACTATTTGATTCTGTAGATAAAGCACTTTGGCCTGGATTGTATTGGAGCAGTTTGGGAACCATGGCTCTTAAGGAAAGAGAATGTTGACAGTCAAAACTTTGCTTGGATATGCTTTGGAGAACTTCACAGTGATTTGAAAAGAACACTCTCTCTGATGTACTCTAAAATCATTAAACAACTGCGATTTTGATATTGTGGATATTATTGTTGCATGAATCATTTTTCCCCAGCAAAAGAATAAGATCAATAAGCATACATGTTTATGAACTAAAGAAGTCATTTGAGGACAAACCAATCCAAGGAATTTACTAGTGATAAAGTCTTGGCTACTGAATTGCCCTTTACCCAGCATCTTCACATATGGGAAGGAGTTGGAATTCTATGGCATGGACTCAGACACTCTTCCTGCTTCAGGGACACATACAGTTAAGTATCAACATTTTGCAGTTTTCTGTTAGATGATTCTTAGCAACCAAATCACTGTCTAGGACACAGATACTTTATTTACTCAAGACAGTGGATGAAAAGTAAATGTTTGATCAATACATATACGTACAAAATTATCATCTGTATAATTTTCATTTCCTTGAGTGTTTTCTTTCACGTGTCACATTTCAAACTCATGCCAACTCTGTGAAGAAGGCTGTTCACTTATTTTTTCCTGAGATACAAATGTGGAAAGCAAGGCTCTAACAGAATGAGTGACTCGACAGGATCACACTTTTGATAATTTGTATAAAGTCAGGCCTTTTGATCCTTGGGCTACTATTCTTTCCTCCCTAAAATGTTTGGTGACTTGAATCTAGAATACCATCCTCTCTTTTCAGGTTTTGACTCCATTTTTTCTTTAAAATTGTGCTTAAAATTCTTCCCCAGGAAGCTGTTTCAGACAAAGCCCAGGTAGTTTTGTTGGTTCCAAACCTCCCAACCACTTGTTTCCAGTATCTATTGTCTATCATATTCCAGTATGAATTTTAGCTTTATTGGATTCGTTTGCTTTCTGCTATGTCTCCCCTTATTTTATGTAAATTATCTCTGTTATAAATAGTACTACTCATGAAATCTAGACATTTACCGTCTATTTTTAACAACATCCAGATGACTAGAGAATAGTCGTTCCAAACGTTTGTGTACACAAGAATAATGTAGGGAGCTTATTAAACATAGATTTGTCAGTGCTTTTCCCAGAAGTTCTGACTCTGTGTTATCAGGGGTGATGTCCAGGAATCTGCATTTTAAATAAATACCCCAGAGGATTCTGATGCAGGTAATCCAAGAATCACATTTTCAGAAACCCTGAGAACTAAAAATTTGACGGTTATGTACTGCACATCTGTCCTGTGCTCAGTGGGGACTACAGAGGTGTAAATACCCGAGTTCCTGTTCTCTTGGTGTTTACAAACCTCCAGGGGAGAAAGAGCACACTGCCATCTCAGACAGTATGTGATGACAGTGAGTGATGTGGACCATAAATACAAACAAGAACAGCTTCATAGATGACAGGGGTTGAGCTGGGGTTTGAAGAAGGGTTTCAACAAGATGGGGAAAAAAGTGGATTATTTCAAGGTGTTGGAACAGCAAACACTAAGTGTTGAGGAACCACAACTACTTTTAGGTGATCAGTATGTGGAATGATGTGCCTGAACTGAAAAGAGTTTGCGTAGACACATGGAAGGATTTACACTTGGGCAATTAGATTGAAGAAAGCCTTGGACTCTATTTTGTAGGTACTGGGTGGTTCTTCAAATGTGTACAGGAGACAAAAGTGGCATTTAAAAAGACTGATCTGGTAGTGAGTTTGAAAGCCCTGAACTATATGTGTGGCGGCTGGTTGTACAAATTTGGAGAAAGGCCTAGTTTTGAACATTTGTGAAGGTAGATTTAACACGATCTGGAGCATGACTGGATGAGAAAGAGGAAAGTGTCAGAGACGCTGCTGAGGTTTGAACCTCCTTGACTGGGAGGATTGTGTACAATTTCACCACCCAGTGAATCTGAAGGAGGAAATGCTTTGAGGATAGTATGTTTGGTTCTAGGTCTAGAATTCAACTTCCCGTCTTAAGTTGGAATCTTCTGCACGTGTGCATCAGGTAGCTTTGCTTAAATATACGGCGACTATTTTTATTCTGTAGAAAGGAAAAAGGTCTGGAGCTTGAGGGAGAGGACTGCAGATTTGGGTCCACCTGTGAAAAAGGAGACAAGACTGTTCAGATTACTTATTAAGTATCATTAAATGGAAAGCACTGCACAAAACACTAAGATGACTTTCGTCCTAAAGAACTTTAAAGTCTAGATGGAATCTCTAAGGAAAGATCCCAATAAGAGTACATGGCAAGCCTCCAAATCCACAAACCAGTGACCAGTGAACTCTTACTCTTCTCGTTGCAGTAGTTGAAAGCCTTGGGCTCAACGAAGAGTGAAAATTAGCAGAATGCTAAATTAGGAACGAGAAACCTCTTTTTGAAGGGCGTGCACTTGCAGTTGAAGTAGTAGAGGCTGGATTGCCCAAACCCCACGCGGGAGCAGCTCTCAGGCAGCTGCGGAGCTGAACCACCGAGAGCTACAAATTTATTTCGCAACTACTAATTATGCGGTTTAGGGCCAGTGGGGCTCCGAGACCCGCCCAGGAGTCCTGTAGCGCGAAACGATTGGACGAGCTCACGTCCTCGCCTTCCCCCGGCTCCCTCGCCGGTCAATCCCACAGCTCGTGCGCCCACCCGCCTTGCTTCGCCCCTTTCCAGTGACGTGACACCTGGCGCTCTGTCACGCCCGAGCCCTCAAGCTCCCCACCAGTCGCTCCAGTTCCCCATTGGCCAGCAGGGAGAGGAAAGGGAAGGGGTACTGTCTTTTGCCTTCCGAACTCCCCCTCGCTAGTTTTCCGGTCTTCTCGTCGGCTGGCAGGAGAGCGATTGTAGCTGGAGCTGCGGCGCAGGCGTGCCCGCTGGTGGAGGGGCACTTCCCTTCCTTCCCAAGGGATTTGTTACACTGTAGTGACGCAGACGGCACCCCGCTCGCCGCCTTCACTTACGATTGGCCGCGGGCGAAGTCCGTCACGCGGCCACGCCCCCTGTCTCACCGCCCAGCTCCCAACACTGGGTAGAACGCCCAGGAGGCCACGCCTCATCCCGTGCCAGCCGCGTAGCCCTGCGATTGGCTGGGGAGCTGGCATGGTTTCCCGCCCCCGACCCCCTCCGCCGCACCGAGAGGCTGGCGGGACCCCGCGGAAGTTGTCAGTCAAACTCCTCCCTCCCCACCCCCACGAGGCCCCTCCCCCGGGCCGCGCGCCTGAGCGCGCGCGCACGCACACACACTCCCCCCTTTCCTGTACCAACCACCTTCTCAAGTTGTAGCGGTCGCTCCCCGGGGGTTCTCCGTGGGCGGCCGACGGGCGCGCGGGGGAGGGGTGCGGACCGCGGAGCGCGGAGCGGAGCCGGGTCGTGCGCGCGGACGGCCGGGGCGGCGAGTCCCAGCCCCGGGCGATGAGGGGCCGGCGCTGACCGGGCAGAGCGGGCACCGAGGCTGCGGCTCCGAGGGGACCTGCAATGGCAGCGTCCCGGGAGGAGGCTCCAGGCAGGGCGGGCTGCGCGGGCAGCGGCCGCTGAGGTGCCGGCCGGCCGGCTGGCTGGCGACCGGGGCGGTAGGGACGAGAGGCGCGCTCGGCGTGTGCACCCCCGCGCCCTCGCCTCAGTTGTCTAAACTTCGGGCTCCCTTCCACCCGCCCTCCGCGCCCGGAGTCAACAACTTCTTCACCCCCCTCCGCCCCCGCCCTTCCCGCCGCCAGCCCCGGGAGCTCGCCGCGCGGCGGGGACCAGGAACCTCGGGCGCCGAGATGTGGCCGTGAGGCGTTGGCGGGTGGCGAGGAGAAGCTCGGCGGCGTCCCGGAGCCGGAGGGCGCTGGGGCTGGGGCGAAGGGGCGCGAGCTCTCCGCGCCTCTCCCCGTCCTCCTCCTCCTGCCGCCGCTGCCCGTGCCTCGCAAGCTGCAGCCGGCGCTGCCAAGCGCCAGGGCCGCGGAGATGTCGTCTTCGTCGCCGCCGGCGGGGGCTGCCAGCGCCGCCATCTCGGCCTCGGAGAAAGTGGACGGCTTCACCCGGAAATCGGTGCGCAAGGCGCAGAGGCAGAAGCGCTCCCAGGGCTCGTCGCAGTTCCGCAGCCAGGGCAGCCAGGCGGAGCTGCACCCCCTGCCCCAGCTCAAAGGTAACCTCCGGGGGCGCAGCCCGGAGAGCGAGCGCCGGGGCTGGGTCCGCTTGCCTCTGCGCCAGCAGAGCCATTTTCTTCTGGGGCTTCGTTCCCCTGCCCAGTTGGGACTCGTAGTGCGTTCCCCACGATGCCTTGCCCCCCCTCCTTTAATCAAACAGGTTTGATGTGCGGAGTCTCGCTTCTTTTCTCACTCCTCCCTAATTCACCTTAACTCTTCCTAGTTTAGGGGAGGCCAACACCCTCCCCACCTGCGCGCTTGCTTAACCGGCCCTCCCTGCTGGGACTCTTCTGGCGTCCCGCGAGCTGGAGTTCCTCGCTCTTCCCCCAGGCTTGCCCTTTCCTGGTCTAGCTTTAACAACCGGACTTACCTTCCGACCTTCCCTGTCCCGAGTCTTTCCCTCTTTTCGGCCACTCTGAGCTACTCCTGTACTTTCCAAGTTACAAAGCCGTCTGCACCCACCCTCTTCTCAACTCCATTTCCCCATTGATTGTTCCTAAGAGTCATCAGATCGGGAGTCCGAAGGCAAACAACGGTTACAAGTTAGCTGGCCTTTAGTTGTACTTATAAAGAAAAAGCCTGAAAATCTGACCAGTGTAGTATCTTATTTACTGGATCATTAGGTTGAAATGTTATCCTTTAGCTCAAAGAATAGAAAGAGTTAAAATATTCTATTGTCTGAGATGATACACACTGTCTATTTGGAAGTATTAAGGAGTAGATAATGTTTCTTTGTAATGGAATGGGAACTTAGTTTGCCAGGCAGTGATTCCAGGGACTTTGTAGGTTTGTACAGTAATTCAAATTGGTATCCGTGCCTAATGCCTTGCAGGAGAACTTGGCACTTCTTTTGGCTCACTTTTCCCACTAGGTTTAGAGGATTTTCAATAAGTTGTTTCCTGGTGTTCTAGTTTATTCTTTGTGTATTACTAACTTTTAATCTTATACTTTCAATATCTTTGCTTTTTATGAGATAGAAATCATCATGGAACAAGATGATAATGTTCTTAGACATTTAAAAAATTTTTGCAACAATAGAAGCCTAATAGACGTCTAAATCATCGGTTTTGTAAGGCCAGGAAATTGAAGGTTCGTACTAAAATAGATAAATGTTCAGCAGATTTTTCAATCCATTTGAAAAAGCTCCAGCATCCCTTGAAGGCCAATCTGGTTCTGATTTGTCTTCGGGCCTATGAATCCAGCCGTAGTTTGGCAAATATAGGAATACTGTATTTTCGTGCCACTGAGCTGCTCCTCTGAGTCTAAAGAAAACCTCAGATCAAATCGCAGTTGATTTAATAGCTCCAGAAGCCCATTCAGACCCTACACTGCCCTGACTCTTGAGGTGCTTCTAAGTCAAGGACATCCCACAGTCAGAATCAGAATGGCCTTTGAAAAGAGGTTTTAAGATATGCTTAGTCTGTGCTATGGCATTTATCATTTCATAAATCATTTAGAATACAAATATTGTTACCATTTACATGGGGAAATGGTAGACCACAATGGTAGGCATTGCTAAGACTTTAATTCTTGAGTGATATCATAGCTATAAAAGGATACCATCTTATTTATTAGGGCATTGAATTGCTATTGATAGATTTTAAATCTTATACCTAATTAAGACCTTATAGTTTTTTATATTGTTTTTTTCATTAAATTGTCAAATTATTTTTGTAGTTCGAAGGTTTGGTGCTGGCATTTTTCTTTAATATGTATTTACTTTTTAGTAAGATATTCTAGTTCCTTAGTATTGTATTTGTTAATATTATTTCCTATTGTTTAATAAAAATAATTGAATATTAAACATATGGTTGGTTTCAAGCTAGGGGATGCAGCTTTGATACATTTTGCTTTTAAAAACCTGGCAAAAATATGCATAGCGTCAGTAATCACCTAAGTTACATGATGTATGGTTCAACAAGTATTTATTTTTCTCTACTAATGACCAAATACTATAAGTAAAACATTTATGGCACCTTCAACTTGTTGAATAAATTAGAGCTTTATATTAATTATAGATATTTGCACGAACATATAGTATTCTCATAAGGAAAGTTGTGTATTCAGGATAAATTCACACAAATTTTATTGAGGAAATAAGACCCTCACTTGGATCACATACTAGTAGGAAAAACTACTTTTACTCCAGATGCCAAAATGCTTGAAAAGTGATTTTTTTAAAAATTCAGTTGCTTCATTTGGTACTTTGGCAGTGTACTTGATACCACAGCGTTGTGTTTTTTCTGCCAGTAGTAGTTTTTTCCATTTGTGGCCTTAACAAAAAGCAGTGGAAAGCCGTTTAGTATGTGTATGAAAGAGAATTTTTCTTCCTGCTCTGAAATACAATCTTACCATGGAGTGATTCAGATATCTAAGGGCATCCAAGATCTTTCAAGTGTTTATACCAGCCTGCTTATGTTACACTTTGTCCACATGGGTCTGAACTGGAAAGGTGCCAACTAGTTTTCCTCAAAGCATACTATGAGTAAGGATTAACAAAATAATCCAACCTTTTCATCTGTAAGAAGTTTATTTGAGCAAAATCGTTTAGTAAGTAGGTTGCAGGATTTTAATGGCAAAAATGTTCAGAGTAAGTTTGTTTTATTGTAGAAAGTATTTAATAAACCTTGTTGAAAGGTTCTTTTAAAATGAGAAACTGTTATGTGAGTCCTGAAGATTAAACTGCCTTATATTGTAAAGTTTTAAAAAATTTGTTTTCAAAACACCTTTTTATCTCATGTTATGTTAATTCTATAAGCTGCTGTATTACCTGAGAGCTAGGTATTAGAAAATAAAATTAGGAGCATTTTATCAGTCTTTTTTTCTATATTTAAAATTTATGTTAGCATAGGACTTAATTTTTCTACCTTAAACTTTTCATCTGATAACCAACAATTAAACTTTTAACTTCTAAAACATCTGTTATTCACAATGGGATCTGTGTAGCCTATTTTGTTTAAGACTCTGGAAGCATTGGTTTGGTAAAGTAGTTGATACCTTACATTTATGTAACTTTTGGATTTTAAAATTATTTTATCTTTTTCTCTGTGAAGCAGTCCAAAGATGTGTGACCCCTAACCCCTGTTATCTGCTTTTTCACACCTAATGAGGTAATGCTGTTGTGTGACAATCCACAGCTCAGTGTATTTTTAAAAACATTACATTTTATTAGGTCATCCCAGCAGCTTTTTGCAAGAGCAGTATTATTCCCATATTACTGATGAGAAAGTTGAGGCCTAAACAGATTAGTTTCAGCCCTGTCGTTACTTATGTGGATGCTGTTGCAACTGACACTTGGAACCCAGGTCAGATGATTTCAGTATTTTTGCTGTTTAACCTGTTTGATGTAAATTTGAAGCAGTGTGATAGAAAGAGTTGGGTCACTGGGGTTAGTCCTGGGTCAAAGGTAAATTTTTAATCTTTCTGAGTCATTTGCCTTATCTGTAAAATGGGATAATACCTTCAATCTCCCCAGGCTTGTGGGGATTAAGTGAAATAATTTAACTGCCTAAAAATAGGCAAAGAATGTTAGTTCTCATTCTTTCTGATATATGAAAATCCAGATTAAAAATATTTTAAAAATGAAGGATTATTAATAGGATTACTAAAATGGTAAACTTTCCTAGTGTTGTATTTAAAGTATGATTTTATTTATCAGTTTTCAGATGTGACTTATGTGAGGTGAAGCTGTAATGGTTTTCAACGTGAGTGTGGAAATGGTAATACAGTAAAGTCAGACTCTTGTAAGATTTTTTTTACCAAGCAAAGAAATCGAATTAACCAGTAGAATTGTTTAGATGTGTATTTCCCATAGTGGGGCAGCCATTAAATAGAAAGAAGGGACTGAAACTGGTTTTGAGATTGAAGTCCCTTCAGATGAGGTAAAGAACTTTCCAAGTAGCAACTCAGATTCTTTGCTGGTCCATTCTTAGAAACTGGGTCCCATTGGAGGTATTGAGGTCAGTAAGAGTGGTGCTGATTGAAGTGCGTTGCTCACCTTTAGGGAGAAAAATGTGTTGATTTTCTTGAGTTATGTGGTCTTTTAAGGTAATTGTGAAGCAAGAACACGGGCATGATACCGTGTTTTGTGTTGGAGGAAAACACTACTATTCACTCAACTTTTAAGGTTTATAGATCTTCTCAAAGTTAGTATCATTCCATCTAAATACAAAACCCCTTTTTGTAATTGGGCTGGCACTAAAGAAAAGTTCAAATTTATCTGAGTATGTTAAGAAAAATGTTTACAACGGGATATCACATAGTAATCATTTTAAGATTATTTTCTGTAAGTATTATATGTCTTCTGGAAGATATATTTAAAAAAAATTTTTTTTTACATTTTTAGGATGTACTTATTAGAGAAGTTGGTAAATACAGTATCCATTGTTAGTCTTCACATGAAGGAAAAACTTTTTCTAGTCTAATTTAACATCTCCAGTATTCCTTTTAGGATCATATCTCCATTTTATTACCTTCCCTGATTCCTAATTCAATTTTGGATTACTTTATGAAGTGGCCATTATTAAAGTGCTAATCTAGTAAAATGTATTTGGTTAAAGAGTGGGACCGTGGTAGACTTAAGTGTTACCAGTGGTGCCTCTCAAATGCTTTGGGCTAGTTGTTTAACGCCTTTGAACTTCAGTGTAATCGTTTTCACCTGCAAGAATAATATTTTTCCCTTGATAAAATCACAAAGATGCATTAGCATTTAATGAGTTATTGCCTCTTTGGATTTCGAAGACAGCTTTATCAACAAAAATAATACATTTGGGAAATAATTGATTTTTGTGCTTCACTTTTTAAACTGTAAAAAGCTGGGGATAGAGACTAGTTTATTTTTATGTGTTTAGCATTCTGGTTCTCAATCCTGGCTGTATACTTGCAGAGCATTAAAAAACAAAACAAAACAAAACAAAACAGTACCTGGGCCCACCCCCAAGAGATTGTAAATTAATTGGTCTAAGGTAGAACCCAGCTGTATGTATTTTTAAAGGCTCCCAGGGTGATTCTAATGTTCAGCCAGGGTTGAGAATCACCGGTTTAGCATTATCTGTCTATTGATTTAATTCATTAATTGAGACTTTGTCCTTTTCTCCCTGATACTTATGGCTCATTACCCAGCCTATTAACATTTCCTGCCCTCACTTCACCTCCTGCTATTACATTTCACTCTTCACTTTGCTGCCCCCTATGGCTAATCAGCTGCTTTCCTGAACGGGATAGTGCTGTTAGATTCTGGAGTTTAGGTGTGATGAGATGATTCTATTGGATTTTGTTGTAGTTATCATAATTAAAGCCCAGCTGTTATCATTTGATGCCAGGTGGTCAGTTTTCTTTTCTCTGTGATTTTTGGAGAGGAGGCTGAGTTGGCAAGTAAAATTGAGAACGTATAACAGAGGTTTGGCTAATTTTAATCCCGTCGTTCAGGGTAACAGGTGATGAGTCCTGTTTGGAATCAAACAGTGATGATTACACTTTGGAATGTAAAACTGATTTCTCTATATGCTTAGAGCACTATTCTGTTTCTTGAAGATCTTGGCCTAATATTAGTACTGTATATGTTGAATATAAGATATTGAACAAATGGACTATCCTTGAACTTAATTGTGGTTTTGGTCATGTCTTATATTTATTTTGCATCAAGAAATGTTTTTCTCCAGAGTCTTTTCATGTCTACCATCTTATTAATACTTAATCTTAACTACAGCTTTTTATGGAAAGTAGGACAGTGAGGACCCAGGCCCACTTACATTCCATATTCCTATTTTGTCTTTGGCTTTTCTGCTAGCCAGTTTGAATAATATTTTATTTGTTGATTTGGGTGAGCATTCAGCTGTTATGTAGTGATGTTGTTTTTCCAGAATGAGATGGTACATTTTTGTGTGAGAAAGCAGAAGTCATTATCTATTTTTTCACATCCCATTATGATACCAAATACAGTATTCTGTGCATAAATGTGGTCATGTAGATTTTAAGGAAGAAATGACTTACTGGTTATCTTCTAGTTGTCCCCTCCCCCTTTATTGATTGTGCTGCTTTCTTTAGGTGATGTTTGGTGCTATCTGCTAGAGATTGATTTTCTTCTGTTTTGTTTGTTTTTAATATATTTATGCTTAAACTGGTTCAAGGTTATTTAAAGTAAGTGAATTCTGGATTCTTAACACCTTGATGGTAAATAGTAAATGTAGGTTTAAAAGAAAAGATTGTTTGCTCGTTTATTTTGTATTTTTCCAAGGACCAGTGTGAGTGACATGTAACATTATTGATAGGTTTGTTGCTAGAAAAGTTATTATATAAGATTTGTGTGGAGAAGTAATACTAGGTTGACTCCCAGACATAGACATGTGTGATTGAACATTGAAAAACTGAAATAATTTGTTTGTAGTAATTTCTAAATTTGAGGTGCTATCTTTATTTATAAGGATGTCCTTGAAGGAGATGAAAGGAACAGACTTAAATAGATATGATTACTTTTAGTGCATTATTATATAATAAGAAACCTAAATGCTTTGCTGAAAAAGTTGTACAGGACAGGCTGGGTTTATGCAAAATAGATGCTACTTGTTGGAGCGGGACTTATAAGCAGTTTCACCCCTGTTTTTTATGTCTGTCTTTTTGAACCCTTACCTGCATGAATTTGTTTATGTGGGCTTTTAGAGTGACTAATGAGGGATTTTATAAATCCTGTAATTTTGATCAGGTTTCCTAAAGAAACCTACTGGGATTTTTTTTTTTTTTGTAGTCGGCTGAATATGATAGGCTCAAATGATGAAATTCAGAGAACCTATTTCTAAGTTGGATACTGAAGGCAACGGATTTCTTGGAAACACACTCCTCCTACTGGAATGGTGATGCTAATTGCAGCTACTATAACCTTACTGTTATATCTAGTTGAGCCTTCCAGTGCTGAATGGACTTCAGAAGTCATTCTGGCTTAGCCTTCATTGGGAATTAATTTCACACTTGTTTTTCTATTAATAAATAGTTATCTTGTCATTTCATCAGAGAAGTTTTCTTTAAGGTAGGGAGGAAAGTATGGGATTTTTAAGCTCTTACTCTGAGGATTTGCTTAGTTAATGAATAAATTGTATTAGACACTAACTAGAGAGGTTAAATTCCTGAAACAAGAATTTTTAAATGACTGGGCTTATTAGAACGTGTAGTTCAGGAGTGTCAGATCTTAAATATAGCTTCAAAAATTGTATATTTTGTCTGTTTAATTGGTTTTGCCTTTGTTTCACACTTGTATAAAGGATATTCTAGAATTATAGCTGTTATCATAAGTTGATGATTATTTGGACTCATTGTTAATCCCCTGCCCTAAATTGATAAAAGTGAACAAGATGAGCGGTTTTGTTATAACAAAATTTTGATTAGCAAAACTGGGTGGGTTTTTTAAACATAACTTTTCAGATGACTTTTTCTGAGGATAAACATCTCTTGAAGTTATAAGTAAAGTAAGATAAATTCTGTAGGACTGTGTATTGATTTTTTTTTAAACTTGTACTCCATTCTTCTTTTAATTGGCCAGAGGAAAAAGATTTTGTTTGCCTGCTGTGAAATTGGACACATACTTTACTTTCAAAAATCTAGTACTAAAATATTTACCTCTATTTGGTTTCCACAGTGCTTAAAACATGGGTGAACCAATATAGAGATTAAAAACTTCGCTCAGTAAAATGATGACTACTTTTTCTTTTGAAATTAAATGTCTTTAGGGGCTTTTAAACTCCTCAAGTGTGTATGTGGGTCGGGGGGAATACAGACTTCTAAGCATGCAATTTCAGTTATTGTGATAAGTGTTATGGTAAGGGTAAGCTCTAAAATGTTAGGGGATTATGTGAGGGACCCAACCCAGTTTTCGTATGGGAGGGGAGAGATCAGGGAAAGCTTCTTGGAGAAAGTGACAGTTAAACTGAGACCTAAAAAGCCAGGTAGTGTTAGGCCAAGATAGATAGGGTCTAAGAAGTCCAACTAAAGGACAGTATGTGCAGACCCGGAGGTAGGTGAGCATAGCATATTTTGGGAATTGCTGGCAGTTTACATGGCTATGATATAGAATATAATAGGGGACTGGCTAGAGAAGAGACTGGAGCAACAATTAGGGTCCAGTTCAGTCTTGATGCTATGTAGAGGTGTGGGCATTTATAGAGTATATTGGGAGATGAAAGTGAGTAGCTAGTTGGGATGCTGGTGTGGTAATCCAGACAAGAGAAGAAGGTGGCCTTGTCTAAATAGGGATGGGGTAGTATCACAGGCAGGACTTAGAGGGAAGAATCAACAAGGATGCATTTCTGACTTGGGCAACTAGATGTATGATAGCAGTTTACTGAAAGGGAAGAGGGGAGACAGATTAGATTTGGGAGGCAAAGGTAATGGTTCTTTGGAGAAGTAGAAGTGCCTGTGGAAAATCGAAGTGAAGCTACCCAGTAAGAAGTTAGATAATTTGGGTCTGGAGCTAAGTAAAGAGATATGTGTTAGAGATGATATTAAGTAATTTGGGAGTCTTATAGGTGGCATTTGAAGCGATGGAAATAGAAGCAACTGCCCACTGAAAATGTGTAGGCTGAGAAGAGACCTAGGAATTTAGATGATGGTCAAAGGAAAAGGAGCAACTAGGAGGCAAGAGAGAGAGCTTGAGTGGAGGCAAGGTGGTCAAGGGAAGAGAGTCTTTTAGAAATGGGGCTTTGGGGTGGGGGGAATAGTAACAGTGAAGAACTGTGGACAGGTCAAATAAGAACTGAAGGGTTTGGTAGCTTCCAGTCCACATTGGTGACTTGAGAGGTGTTCAGAGGATTGATAGACTTGAAATGAGATTGCTGTGAGGTGAGGAGCTAGTGCAAAGTGTGAAAGCTGAATCAGAAAGTATGGACAACTCTTTTAGGAACTTTGGCACTTTAAAAAAAAACTACTATAGCTACGGGGTGGAGAATGGATTGTAGCAGAACAAGATTTTTAGGAGGAGGACCAGTTAGGAGATTATTTTAATAGGCTAGGTAAGACATGATACAGCTTTGGCTGGGGTGGTAGCCCAAGATGGAGAGAAAGCGATACACTTGAGATATATAGGACTTGTCAATGAATTGTTTGTAGGGGCTGGGGAGGCGATGGAAAGGGAAAGGTAGGAGTCAAGGATGACATCTGGGTGGATGGGTATGTACCACTACTGAGAGAGTACACTAGAGAAGGAACCAAGTGTAGAGGGAAAATCCAGAGTGGTATTTTGGAAATTTTAAATTGGAGATGTCTTTTGGAAACCCAGTTATAAATATTATATAGAGTAGACTATTGGATATTTGAATCATGGAGTCCCCATTTGGTGATTTCTGTGATTTCTAAACATTAATTACATTCTTCATTTTAACTTTTAATGACCTACCAAGACTTTCAAATTTGCTTGTTAGAAGACATCCATAGTTTGGGATGCTGGCCACTTGGTCTTCTGGCCAAATTGGGATTATCTGTTCCCTACTCAATGGGATGTCTTCTGTGTACACCAGATGGCAATATATCTTGGTGTGTGCATGAGGGAGATCACAAAATAAATTGGGACAAGTACATGAATAAGGTTACTTAATTGCCTACTTTTTGCCTTTAGACTGTAAATTAAGTGCCTTGAGACCTGAGATCCATATCTTCCTATACAGCATTTAGGCAGTCAGTGCTCAGTTTTATATTTAGTGAATGAAAGAATGAAGCAAAAGTTATTGAATTGATTTAAAGAAAAACATCATTTTGTATGATGCAGTAATTCACAGTTTTATAATGATTTAAAACTGAATGTTTACATGCAGTGCCAAACTTGTTAGCATCTTGTAGATAAAGAAACTAAAACCTAGGTAGGTTATATTCTTGTGCCAGTCATTTATAGCTTGATCTTCTCACTTGGTTATTGAATCATCTGTAGTGTTTAAACTGAAGATGTATATTGCCTGCACTAAAGCAAAATTGAGTATCTTATTTCCTAACAGTGCCAGAGAGAAATATTTGTAATTGAGAACCTTATCAGGAGAAATACTGGTTTCTTTTAGGTGCTAGGCAAGTAGGCCAGTATTGAAGATAGATTTTTCTCAGAATCTTCAAGGCAAGGGATCTTTGTTTCTTGAATTCTTCTGATTATAAAAATATTTCACTGATCTTTGTGGTCTTCCATTTAGCACTGTTACCCCCTTCCTTTTTTAAGTAACCTAAAATTGTTCTCAAGAAAAAAATCTTACAATATTTGTTTCATGAATGAGTACAGAGAAACAGGATGAAGTGAACTGTTAATCACTCAGCACATTTGTGTCACAGCTAGATTTATACTTTGGAGTCACTACTCAGTTAAAGTTAAAATGATCTATAATTGGCAGCTTGGAGAAATTCTTATAGATTATCAAGTACTGATTAGTAGACTCTGCTTATTTTTGCCTCTCTTTTGGAAATGCTAGGTATATTTTAGTACCCCTTTACAAGAAGTTTTTGAAAACTTTTTTTTCTACTGCATCACATTAGCATAGCTCTGCCTTTCTGATCCTTTTTTCTCAATTTGAAAGAGGAAAATCAGTTGGGAAA
The DNA here is from genome assembly GCF_020740605.2 of Lemur catta. Taxonomy (NCBI): domain Eukaryota; kingdom Metazoa; phylum Chordata; class Mammalia; order Primates; family Lemuridae; genus Lemur; species Lemur catta. The sequence continues at coordinate 10,971,213 of NC_059150.1, forward strand.
GATAACTGAGGCTTGGATGTAAAAGTCAGTTGGTCTAATTCATCCATCACTTTTACTGATTTTATTCTCCTACTAAAACCTTTAGACAAGCTGAAACTAGACATCTCCTTAAGTAGTTTTCCAAATGCCATTGTGTTTCCAGCGAATGAACCAACCTAACTTTGAATCCAAAGTAGAAATAAAGTAGCAAATGTAACAATGAAGTACTTTTAAGATGCATTTATTTCCCATAGTCATATTTTCTTCATAGGAAATTTTGATTATTCATGTCTGAAAGGTAAAAATAACCCAGCTTTTACCTAGCTATCAGATATCCAGGTGCTGGTTTTGGTATGTTAGGTATTTTGATAATCTGTTTTTAATGTGGCTCACCTGGATACCCTACACATAACATATTTTGAGAACTGATTTTTTTTAAAGATCTTGAGAAGTAGTTTCTCCCATGGAATAGGAATGACTATTTTAGGGTACAATACTTGCTGTGAGTCATAAGTGAATCTCAGTTTTCATGGTTTTCTAAAATAAACTCATTTAAAGAATATGTAATGAGAAATGTCATATTCTTAACTACCCTATTTCTTTTATAATGGCTTTATTATTTTTGTAAAAACTTATAGACTCACTGTGAAAAACAAAAAAGAATCTTATAATGGTAGAAAATAAAAATTCCTATCCAGAGGAAACTTCTCGTAAATTTTTGAGCATTGTCCCTTACTTTCCCATTGGTGGGATCACAATATATGCTGTTCTATAACCCATTATTTTCACTTAGTAGAATATTATAAATATTCTTTCAGAAATATAAAATATTTCTGAAAGAGAAAAAATAGAATCAATTTGGAATTGTTTATGAATAAAGTATTTCTGGAAATACTGAATCAACTCATTTAAAACCTTGGTTATAAATTCCTTATGTTAAAAGGAGAATAAATAATTTCTAAGAATACTGGTATTTAATTTTAGGGAGGTTATATATGGATCTCTTGGGAAATCCAATTTAAGGAATGTACCATCTTAGAAAACATATACAATATTTTATATATTATTTCCACAGTTCTTGAATATCCCCACCAAAGCCCATCTGTGGTGTTGGGGGAGGAAAGTGGAGTGTCTGTAGAGCTTAGGTCCTGCTCTGGAGACTTGAACACCTTGTCAAAGTAGGCAATACCTTTTCTTAACACAGTAGCAGGCATTTCCTAGTAGTTACAGGTAGGAGTGGCAGCAAGATGGAAGTTCATCACAGCCATCAAAACTGAAAATACGATCACCCTCTATTTCGTCTGTAAAGATCTGTTTAGTTTTTCTTGTTCCCAGAAGTCCCAAATGAGAAACAAAGGTACTTCAAAAAACTTATTTAATGAATAGGAAATTTTATATTCAAATTAAATTAAGGAGATGACACAAATATTCCATTTATTCTCTTAGGAGACTGTTTTTCAGTATTCTTCTTCAAGGTTCCATCCACATCCCAAGGAATCTGTATAACATGCCCCTATGAGCTCAACTTCATTCCTTTTTTTCTTTTTTGCTTCACCAGAAGTGGTTTTTGATGCGACATACAGTTAATTTTTTTGCAATAAAAATTGAACAGTATATTTTAACACTTCTGTAATGCAACAGTTGTGGATATATTTATAGTTGAATGGTCATTGATTAAAGCATGGAAATACTTATGCTCTTGAAAGTTTTAGATAGTATTTGAGGGGTTTTCTTAAAATGACATATTTATGTTAGAACATTATCAAACTGATAGTGTACATGTGTTCAAATTTCCTAAAATATGATGTCTACAATTTTTTCCCACCATTTTCAATTTTAATGAAATCACAGAACCTTGACTAAGTCATATTTAGTCACAATGCTGTGAATCATTTGCTAATAAATGTTTCCATTGTTACTTTGTAATAGCCTGCTCGCTAAAGTTTCAAATAAAAGCTGATTTTAGATTCTTGGTTATTAATGTTCTGGGGATATTGCCAAAAAAAGCTACATGTCCTATATTCTGTGCCAGTTTCTTAAATTAGAATCTTGGATTGCATCCTCAGTGTGTCACTGTAGTGGTATTGCTGGGTTGCTATGATACTGTGCTTGTTCTATAATTTGTAGCATGAATCCTATATGAGATCTTACTTTAGATTTCAAATATGTTAGTAGCAGTAACTGGGAATATGAAACCTTTTTCCTTTAAGGGAAGGCATACCTATAAAACTATTTCTGTTTCAAATATTGATACCTGCTGCTTCAAATTATTTATCCTTAAATATACAGCAGTGGTCCCCAGCCTTTTTGCTACCAGTGACCAGTTTCATGGAAGACAATTTTTCCACGGACCAGGGGGTGGTTTCGGGACAATTCAAGTGCATTGCATTTATTGTGCAGGCAACCTCTCAGCTCCACCTCAGCTCAACAGGCATTAGATTCTCATAAGGAGTGTGCAACTTAGATCCCTTGCACGTGTAGTTTATGATTGGGTTCACGCTCCCATGAGACTCTAATGCCACCACTGATCTGACAGGAGGCGGAGCTTATGCAGTGATGTGAGCGATGGGGAGTGGCTATAAATACAGATCAAGCTTCATATACAGATGAAGCTTTGCTGGCTCACCCTCTGCTTGCCTCCTGCTGTGCGGCCCGGTTCATAACAGGCCACAGACTGGTACTGGTCCACGGCCTGGGACCGTAGACTAGAGGATTTACAATGCACAACTTGAAATAACTTGGTTATCCTCTCAGAAGTTTATCACATTGCCTTGTATGAAGATGGGCAAGAAGAAGAAGGCTTTATGATAATGAATATATTAAAATTTCAGTGTTCTTCGACTTGCTATTTGAGATATTAAGAGGAATGAGTAAAGACTAGATTTTCTGATAAGACACATTTAAGATAGTACCAGCAAAACCACATTACAGGGAAAAACTACAAATCATCTTATCGTACTAGTTTTTTTTTTTTTTAATTCAGTGAACTGTTCTTAAAACTAACCCTATCATAGCCATCTTAATAAAATATTATTACCTCTTTTACTTTCTTTTTTTTTTTCTTTGCAACAGTCTCCTCTGTTGCCTGGGCTAGAGTGCAGTAGCGTCATCATAGCTCACTGCAACCTCAAATTCCTGGGCTCAAGTGATCCTCATGCCTCAGCATCTCGAATCACTGGGACTCCAGGTACATGCCACCACACCTAGCTAATTTATGTATTTTTTGTAGAGACAGTGGGGGACACTGTGGCCCTCAGGCTGGTCTCAAACTTCCGGCCTCAAGTGATCCTCCCACCGCGGTGTCCCAGATTACAGGCTTGAGCCACCGTGCCTGGTCCTCTTTTACTTTTATGTGTTAGGTTTCATTTAACATGTCCTTTGAAAAATTTTAACAGTCTAATTTAGTATTATTAATTATAGGCAGCATAAAGCAAAAATGACTGGATTCTAAGCATGTGTTGTGTATACATTTGTGGTGGAATAAAGTTTATGGGATTATCGGTTGGTTGCATTACTCCATTTGATCTCTAAACTTCCAGTAATGTCTTGGGTATTTGATATGAAAATATTGTAGAGATCAGGACTGGACTAAATTTTTTAAACAGCTTTATTGAGATATAACTTACATATCATACAATTCACCCATTTAAAGTATACAATTCAGTGGCTTTTAGTATATTCACAGGTATGTGCAATCATCATAGTCAATTTTAGAATATTTTCATCGTCTCAAAAAGAAATCCCATACCCTTTAACTGTCACCCCCTATTCCCTCAGGGCTCCTCCTGCCACCATCCCTAAGCAACCACTAATCTACTTTCTATCCCTATAGATTTCCCTATTCTGGAGGCTTCGTGTGAATGGAATCATTCATGTAATCATATCATATGAATGGTCTTTTGTGACTGTCTTCTTTCACTTAGCATGATGTTTTCAAGGTTCACCCATATTGTAGCATGCGTTAATAATCCATTCCTTTTTATGGCTGAATAATACTCTATTGTATGGCTGTACTATGCTTTATTTATCCATTCATCCCTTGATAAATGTTTGCATTGTTTCCACCTTTTGGTTATTATGAATAATGCTGGTATAAACATTTGTGTACAATTTTTTGTGTGGACATATATTTTCATTTCTCTTGGGTATATACCTGAGACTGGAATTGCTGGGTCATATGGTAATTCTAGGTTTAATCACTTGAGAAACTCTCACAGTGTTTTCCAGAGTGGCTGCGCCATTTTACCTTCCCACCTGCAGTATATGAAGGTTCTCATCTCTCCACATCCTTAGCAATACTTCTTATTTTGACTTTTTGATTATAGCCATTCTAATGGATATGACATGGTATCTCCTTGTGGTTATAATTAGCATCTCTTTAATGACTAATGATGTCAATTATCTTTTAATGTGCTTACTGGCCATTTGTATATCTTCCTTGGAGAAATGGCTCTTCAGATCCTTTGCCCATTTTTATACTTTTTTGTTTTGTTTTGTTTTTGAGACAGAGTCTCGTTCTGTTGCCCAGGCTGGAGTACAGAGGCTTCATCATAGCTCATTGAAACCTCAAACTCCAGGCTCAACCAATCCTCCTGCCTCAGCCTACCAAGTAGCTGGGACTACAGGCCTGTGCCACCATGCCCAGCTAATTTTTCTTTTTTTTGTAGAGATAGGGTCTCGCTTTTGCTCAGGCTGGTCTCCAACTCCTGACCTCAAGCAGTCCTCCAGCCTCGGCCTCCCAGAGTGCTAGGATTGCAGGCATGAGCCACTGCACCTGGCCCTCCTTTATTATTTTATTTTTTAGGAGGGGCTTTCTTTGCCTCACTGGAATTTTTTTTTTATTTCAAAAAATTTAGGGGATACAAGTGTTTTTTGTTATATGGATACGTTTTATCATACCGAAGTCAGGGCTTTCAGTGTACCCATTACCAGAATAGTGTACATTGTGCTTGATAGCTAGATTTTGATCCCTTCCCTCTTCTTAGTTGACAGTGTACGTTACTGCTCTTTGTTACCATATATATCCTTCATGTAGCTCCCACTTACAAGTGAGAACATGAGGTATCGATTTTTCCATTCCTGAGATACTTAGGATAGTAATCTCCAGTTCCATCTAAGTTCCTGCAAAAGACATTATTTTATTCCTTTTCATAGCTGAGTATTACTCCACGCTCTGTGTGTGTGTGTGCACGCACGTGTGCACACGTGCGCATGCCTAGGTGTGTGTATACATACACATCACATTTCTTTATCCACTCATCAGTTGATGGGGGCACTTAGGTTGAGTCCATATCTTTGCAATTATGAATTGTGCTGTGATAAACTTTGTGATGCAGGAGTCTTTTTGATAAAGTGATTTCTTTTTCTTTGGGTAAATGCCCAATAGTGGGATTGCTGGATCGAATGATAGGTCTACTTTTAGTTCTTTGAGGACAGTCCATACTGCTTTCTGTAGTGGTTGTACAAATTTACATTCCCACCAACGGTATATAAAGCATTCCCTTTTCACTGCAACTGTGCCAGCATCTGTTGTTTTTTGACTTTTAATGGTGATTCTGACAGGGGTAAGATGGTATCTCACTATGGTTTTAAATTGCATTTCCCTGATAATTAGTGATGTTGAGCATTTTTGCATATGTTTTTTGGACATTTGTCTTTCTTCTATTGAGAAGAGTCTGTTTATGTCTTTTGCCTGCTTTTTGATGGGGTTATTTGTTGTTGTTGTTGTTGTTTTTCCTGCTGATTGTAGTTCTTTGTAGAGTCTGGATATTAGCCTTCTGTCAGATGTATAGTTTGTGAATATTTTCTCATTGTCTTTAAACTTTCTTTTTTTTTTTTTTTTTTTGAGAGAGAGTCTCACTCTGTTGCCCGGGCTAGAGTGCCGTGGCGTCAGCCTTGCTCACAGCAACCTCAGACTCCTGCACTCAGGCAATCCTCCTGCCTCAGCCTCCCGAGTAGCTGGGACTACAGGCATGCGCCACCATGCCCGGCTAATTTTTCTGTATATATTTTTAGCTGTCCATATAATTTCTTTCTATGTTTAGTAGACATGGGGTCTCGCTCTTGCTCAGGCTGCTCTAGAACTCCTGAGCTCAAACGATCCTCCCGCCTCAGCCTCCCAGAGTGCTAGGATTACAGGCGTGAGCCACCGCGCCCGGCCTTAACTTTCTTGATGGTATCCTTCAAAGCATAAAAGTTTTAAAGTTTGATTAAGTCTATCTTTTTTTTTCTTGTTGTTAGTGATTTTTGTGTCATATGTGACTCCTTTCCCAAATCTGAGGTCATGAAGATTTACTCCCATGTTTTCTTCTATGAATTTTATAATTTTAACTGTTACATTTAGGTCTTTAGCCATTTTGAGTTAATTTTTATATGGGATATGATATAAGGGTTCATATTCATTGTTTAGCATGTGGCTATCTCATTCTCTCTGCACCATTTGTTGAAAAGACTATGCTTTCCTCATTAAATGGTCATGGCACCCTTGTTGAAAATCAGTTGGCACATGGTTTTATTTCTCAATTCTCAAATCTGTTCCATTGATCTATATGTCTGTTCTTGTGTCAGTACCATACTGTCTTGATTACTGTTGTTGTATAAGTTTTGAAATGGAGAAGTGTGAATCTTCCTACTTTGTTTTTCTTTTTCAAGATTGTTTTGGCTTTTTTTGGGTCACCTGCAATTGTAAAGGTTAGATTATTGGTTTGTGATCTTTGTTCTTTCTTACATTAGGCATTTACAGCTATACCTTTCTCTCTAAACACTCTAAGTTTCGGTATATTGTGTTTTCATTTTCATTTGTCTTAAAAGCATTTTCTGATTTTCCTTTTGATTTTTTCTTTGACTTATTAGTTATTTAAGAGTGTGTTTCATTTCCACATATTTGTGAGTTTCCCAGATTGTTTTGTTATTAAGTCCTAATTTCATTCCTCTGTGGTCAGAGAACATACTTTGTATTATTTATATTCTTTTAAATTTTTTGAGGTTTGTTTTATGACGTATGTTCTGTCCTGGAGAGTGTTCCATGTGCACTTAAGAATATATTCTCCTATCATTGTGTGGAATTCTGTAGTGCATATAATTCTCTAGTATTCTGTAGCCTGTTAAGTCTAAATGGTTTATAGTGTGTTTGTTTAGTCTTTGTTGATCTTCTGCCTCATTATTCTGTGCATTATTGAAAGTGGGGTATTGAAGTCTCCAACTAATATTATTGTTGAATTTTCTATTTTTTCCTTCATTATTGTAGGTTTTTGCTTCATGTATTGTGTTACTTATCAGTAGGTACAAATATGTTTATAATTGTTATATCTTCATGATAGGTTGACTCTTCTATCATTTTTAAATGCCCTTCTTCATCTCTATTAACATTCTTTTGTCTGATGTTAGTATAGCCACTCTAGCTTTCTTGTGATTCTTTGCATGATATATCATTTTGCATCCTTTTACTTATAATCTATTTGTATCTTTTAATCTAATTTGTATCTTCTGGAGATAGCGTAGAGTTAGATCATCCTTTTAAAAATCCAGTCTGACAAGCTCTGCCTTTTGATTGGCTTATTTAATCCATTCACATTTAATACTGTTGTTGATATAGCTGGATTTATGTCTGCTGTTTTATTTCTTGTTTTCACTGTACCTTGTGTCTGTTTTGTATTCTTCCTTTAGTAATAAGTGAATGTTTTCTAATACAGCATTTAAATATGATGATTTTTTTCACAACATATGTTTGAGTTTTTTAGTGGTTGCCTTTGGGCTTATCATATAAATCTTATTAGAATCAACTTCAGATTTATACTAGCTTAGTTTCAATCAGATATAGAATCATTATTCCTATGTATGTCTATTTCTTTTCTCCCCTTTTTGTGATATTATTGTTATGTAGTAATATTTATTAACTGTTACAACATCAGCAATACATTGTTATAATTATTATTTCACTATCAGTAGTTATTTCTTTATCATGGTACAGCTTTGCTCCTACCACCTCCTTTGTGCTATTATTAGCAAATATGTTACATTTCTATATGATAACAACCCAACAATATATTATATACATACTATTTTATCAAATGGCTTTTAAAATCAGTTAAGAGAAGAAAGAAAAAATATGCATTTATAATGTATTTTTAATTACATAATTGCCTTTACTGGTGCTCTTTGGCTTTTTTATTTTGATTTGATTTGTCATCTGTTGTCACAGGCTTTTAGCCTGAAGGAATTCCTTTAGTGTTTCTTGTAAGGCAGGCTAGCTAGCAATAAATTTCCTCAGTTTTTGTATATCTGGGAATGTCTTTATTTTGCCTTCATCTTTGAAAGATAGCTTTGTTGGATGTAGGATTTTTGATTGGCAGAGTTTTCTTTCTTTGAGCACTTTGAATATGTTACTCCACTGTTTTCTGGCCTCATTTGTTTTGGCTAAGAAGTCAACTGTTAATTGTAGCCCTTGTAAGTAACTAGATGTTTTTTTCTTGCTGCTTTCAAGATTTTCTCCTTGTCTTTGATTTTCATCATTTTTACTATGGTGTGTCTCTTTGTAGATTTTGTTTACTTTATCCTTCTTGGAGTTTGTTAATCTTCATAGATGCATTAGGCTAGCGTTATTCCTTCTCTGTGCAGTTCCTTTCTCTTTAGTACTTTCCTATGCAAATTCTAGCCACCTCAGTAGCCCTGAGCTCTGGTCTGTGTTTATTTTGCTCAGTAAGGCTGCTTGCTCTTTGGGGCTTCTCTTCCCTGTGCTTTCTGTATCTGGAAAGTGCTACCAGATAGAGAGCTGGTGCAGTTGTGAGGTTCATTCTGTTTCCCTTCTCTCCATGATCACAGTCCTGTACTGCCTGTTTTCCAACATCTGAAAATAATTATTTCATATATTTTGTCCAATTTTTAGTAGTTTATGGTGGGAGGGCTAGTCTGTAGGAAGAAGTCTTTCCCCACATTTCTTGTCATTCTTGTCCAATGGGTATGAAATGATGTGTGACATTTTGTATATAAATTTATAATTACATTTTTCTGCTTACCAGTGTGGTTGAATATCTTTTCATAGGCTTATTGGTCATTTATGTTTCATTTGACCTTTTTGCCTATAGATTTTGTTTTTTTCTTAATGATTTATAGGTATTCTTTTGTATATTCTGTACATTTTGTATACCAATTCTTTGTTGGTTATAAAATTCTAAATGCTTTACAGTTTTCCTGTTCACATTTAGTTTTTTAGTTCTCTTGGAATTAATTTTTGTATGTGAGGGGAGGATCTAATTTTATTTTTCTCATGAGTGGCCAGTATAATTTATTGAATTTTTAAAATTTCCTACTGACCTTTGTTTTAAAAAAAAAAAAACAAAAAACACCACTTTGTTACATGTTAACCTTCTGTACATGTGCACTGGCATGTTTCTAAGTGCCTTATTTATTTATTTTTCTCAATTGGTCTATTTCTGCACAACACCATGTGGCTTTAGTTACTAAATGTGGTAAGATGATTCTTCATCTTTTTAAAAATCATCTTGGCCATTCTTAGCTCTTTATTTTTCCAGATGAATTTTTAAAAACCACTCTAATGGTTCCACTAAAATACCCTGTTGAGAATTTGATCAAAATTGCATTTCTTGTATAGACTTATTGGGGAAAGCATTGATTCTTCTCATCCATGAATATAGTCTCTCTCCACTTAGTTATGTCTTTCATATATGACATGAAAGTTTTATACTTTTCCTCATAAACATCTTGCTTGTTTTTCGTAGACCTCTCAGTCCCTGTGTTGCCCTTGGAACACAGTCACCATATTATGAGGAAGCTCCGACCACATGGAGAGGTCTTATATGGGGGTTCTGGTACTAGCCCCAGTCAGTCCTTCAGCCAAAAGCCACAGTCAGCTGCTAGACATATAAGTGATTTAGCCTTCACAGGATTCCAGCCCATAGCTTTCCGGTTTTCTAGCTGAGGTCTTAGACATCATGGAGCAGAGGTAAGCTGTCCAGGCTGTCCTGTCTGCATCCCTGACCCAAAGAAACTGAGAGATAGAATAATTATTGTTTTAAGTCACTGAATTTTGGGATACTTTATTACTAAGCATAGAAAATTAATACCACCAGGCATCATTCTGATTATGATTTGGTTTGCCCAGTAGTTCTATCTACAGCCATACATCACTAGAATATTCTAATACAGTACATGGGGGGGATAATATCTCATCCTAAATTAATAAATTGGTATTTATTAGTGTCTTATGGAGCTTGGCTAATTTATGTTTGTATTTTATATGGGTTTTTAACAGTATCTGAGTTTGTAAGGCAGAGGAATAGACTCAGACATTGAAAATTCATCATGAACATGCTTCTTGGAAAACTGGCCTTAGTCTCTATTAAGGGTGAACTAACATCCCTGTGTGGTTGAGAATGAGAGTTTATATTTGAAACCCTTTGTCTGTCTAAAGATTTTCTCATTGGTTAGTGTTTGGATGGACACTGTCTTTATTTGCTTCTGAAAAGAATGAAGAATAACGACGACAAAGTGCATTCCAGTCTGCAAACAGGCTGTTCAGAGAACTTTTAAGTATCAGTATGAGTGAAGCATGGGCTAGAAGTGAGGGAGGAATGGGATGTGAGGTTAGAAAGGCAGTGCCCCCCAGTTTCTCCTGCTCTCCTTTCACCTTCAGCTTTTGTCATCTTTACTTTTACATTTTCAAGGTTAACATTTAATTTCTGTAATCATAATTAAGTTTTCTGTAATTTGTAAGTTAATTCTAAAAGTTGAATGCCACTGAACAAGGTATATGTTGTGTGATTATACAGGCTTCAGAGCCACATAATGTGATGACATTTCCTTTTTTAAAAAAGTTTCCTAGAGTGTCTAGGTGTCTCGTGTTCTTTTCCTGTACCTTTAACATCCTGTTTCCCCCACATCTCCATGCAATAGGATAGATATCCTGTTGATCCTCCCTGGAGATCACTCTCCTGGGGCCCTCTTTCCTCCTCCGATCCGACCCGGTTCTCTAGACCCTTACTGCTTTTCTGAATTGATTTCCCCATTCCTGGAATCCATGCCTTTCTCTTTCTCCTTTATTGCTGCATCAGGTAATTCCTAAGAAAGGTGGTGAAGGTGGTTAAGTTTTTCAAGTATTTGCATGTCTGAAAATGCCCTTACTGAACCTTTATCCTTAATTGATAGTTGGCCAGTTACAGAGTTCTAGATTGGCATTAGAATTTTAATGGTATAGCCCTATTATCTTCTGGCATGACTCCTGCTCTTAAGAAATCTGATGGATATCTACCTCTGGTTCTTGTGTGAGTGACTTTTTTTTTTTAATCTGAAAGCTTTTAGTCCTTCTGGACATATGAATTTTCACAGTGATATGCTAAATTGTCCTTTTGTTTGGAGTCATTTTTTCTGTTTATTTCTTTCCTGTTGCAGGCTTTCTTTGGATGTCTGTTGGTCCTTTATTTTCCATTAATATGTATGAGTGAACAAAAGAATTAAGAGTTGAGGTTTATTGATTGCCTGGTTTTGCTCAGAGTAATTGGGCAGGGAACTAGTTAAGAACAGAAACTTGAATATGGTTGCAAAGAAATTTAACTGGCTTCCTACCTCAGAAAAATTAAAAAGTATAGGCAATCTTGATTAGGTTATCATCTTTATGAAGATTTCTACATATATCTTTATATAAAGTAGCTACTGGTTTTTAATAGAGGAGTAGTTTGTATATCATGAGCTAAATATCAGTGTTGAAATATGTCATTTTATTTTATTTTATTTTTTTGAGACAGAGTCTCACTGTGTTGCCCGGGCTAGAGTGCCATGGCATCAGCCTAGCTCACAGCAACCTCAAACTCCTGGGCTCAAGTGATCCTCCTGCCTCAGCCTCCCAAGTAGCTGGGACTCCAGGCATGTGCCACCATGCCTGGTTAATATTTTTCTATATATATTTTTAGTTGTCCAGATCATTTCTTTCTATTTTTAGTAGAGACGGGGTCTCACTCTTGCTCAGGCTGGTCTCGAACTCCTGACCTCAAGTGATCCTCCCGCCTTGGCCTCCCAGAGTGCTAAGATTACAGGCATGAGCCACCACACCCGGCCAATATGTGATTTTAAAAGTCTAATCTGACAAGTTAAGTAAACTTAAGTAATTGAGCTAATTGAAGGTCATTTATAGATTTGAAAGCTCAGAATTGAAGTTTCATGGGGTTTTTTAATGTTGGAAACAAAAAATTTGTTAGAATCAAATAAATACAATGTGCCCATATTTTTATAAGTAGAAGGTAAAACAATAAACATTTTGAGTACCTGTCATGTGCTAGGCATTGTGCTAGATACTAGAAAGAGAGAAAGAAGGAGAGAGAGAGAGATAACTAGATAAATATCACTTGGTTCCTGCATTTAAGGGTCTCATAGTATGGGGGTGTTAGCTATGTAAAATATAATTGCCGGGTAGCACAGTAAATACTATAATAGAGATATGCACCTAAGATACATTTGGGTAAACATGGATTACCCAACCAGTTTAGCTTCAGTGCCATAGGGAAAGCTTCTGAGAAGGGACTTATGCTGAAACTTTGTTAAGTAGATAGTGTTCCCAGGGTGGGAACGTGGGAAGAAGGGCATTCCAGACAGAGGAAACAGTGTACAATCTTCAGGGAACCACATGGAATATGATTTAACCAAAGTAAAGAGACATGGGGGAAAGTGTTGATGACTCGACAGTAAGCAGCTACATTTTTTATACAGTCCAGAGGAGTTTGAACTTCATTTTCTAATTATTGGAAGGTCACTGAAAAGTAGGAAGCATGATCATACTGATTCACATTTTAGCAAGATTTTAGCTTTTGAACTAGTTTGGAGGATGAGCACTTAGGATGTCATTGCTTTAGCATAGACAAGGGATGATGAGGGTCTAAAATGGCAGTGGGAATGACAAGGATAGATTCTAGATGTGTTAAACAATCAATAGCATTTAATGATAGCTGGGTGTGGTGGTGTGCACCTGTAGCTCAACTATTTGGGAAGCTGAGGCAGGAGGATTTTTTGAGCCCAGGTATTCAAGTCTAGCTTGGGCTACATAGCAAGACCCCATCTCTTAAAAAATAAAAATTGATGGTGGGTAATGAGAGAGAGGGAAGAGTCCAGTATAAATCCCTGAATGATGGGATTAGATGGGTAAATTTCTCACTGAATTTCTGAAAGACGTTTCATGTATGTGAATAGCTTTTAAAAAATGAGTATATAAAGGTAACTTCTGAGTAGGTTATGTCTAAGTTTTTTGTTTTTTTGTTTTTTATAGATGCCACTTCAAATGAACAACAAGAGCTTTTCTGTCAGAAGTTGCAGCAGTGTTGTATACTGTTTGATTTCATGGACTCTGTTTCAGACTTGAAGAGCAAAGAAATTAAAAGAGCAACACTAAATGAACTGGTTGAGTATGTTTCAACTAATCGTGGTGTAATTGTTGAATCAGCGTATTCTGATATAGTAAAAATGGTAAGCCTCTAGACTTATGTTCCTCAGATTTATATAAAATCAGATAAGATCTGAGGTATAATTATGAATTAATGAGACTGATTTTTAATAAATGTACAATAATTAATACACATAAAGAATGTTTTTAAAAATAGTTCATTTGAAAGATTATCCATCCATTCCACTGATGCTGTCATTGCTCATAAGAGTTTGGGAATTCAGTAACCACAATGGCTGGTGGCTCCCATATTGAATAGTGCACATCTAGAGCTTAAGGGAAAGAGGCAGGCTCAAGATTGTACAGATTGACAGATAATTAATGTCATGGAGGTGAACAGACACTGAGAACTTCCAAAGGGTGAAGAGAAGACCAGTGAAAAACTAGAGATCTCCATCCATGTTTAAGCAGTGGGTAAGGGAGTCAGGTATAACGCTTTTATTGAGACTCAGAATCTTTAAGAAGTAATATAAATAAATGTTTGGAATATCTGATGTGAAAAGTTAATTACTGCTAACTTTATTGGAGTTGTTTAGGATATTAGCTATTTATTAGTAATTTAACTTTATTATCCGTCAAATAGAAATTTATTTAGTATTTGTGATTTTGTATTTTATTGCATACTAACAAAATACAAAAATTGAGTTGGGATAATTAGAGAGTTTCTAAGTACATAGTTTAAACTTACACGGTGGTATAGAAACTAATAGCCAATATAACCTACAGTTGTCTTCATTTCCCCTGCCCTTGCTTAATATATATTCTGAAAGAAGAATCAAATGCGTAGTGGGAAAGATAAATTTGGCTCTAATATACTAGTTGGGTTTTCTTTCATCACATCGTAGTAGAAGACCTGTCAAAAGGAATTAGGAAATTTTGATTGATTTTTTTTTTTTTTTTAAAGCAACTAGAAGCCTTAAAAATTTTTAAAGATTAGCTGTGGAGACAACATTGATCAAAATGAAATTGGCTTCTTAAACTCACCCAGATAGTAAAAGGGAAGTGATAGTTTGGGAATATAAATATTAAATATTGATGGACTTACTATTTTGTTATACCATTATAAAAAGGTTCAGGGGGAAAAATCAGTATTTCCCACTGTTACTGATTCAAATGGTTTGTATTTAGGAATTTTGAAAATCTTAGGGAAGATATTTTTAATCTTTATAAAGTTGTTGACAGATATTGAAAGTACTCAAATAATTTCTGTAATTTGCTATATATTAATAAATTCTGGGATTTAATTTCTTTGCCCAAGTAAAAGGTGTGTGTGTTTTCTTGCTGTTGTTTTTAAACTTCTGGGCACTTAATTTAATTTCCAGAGAAGACTTAAGCCATCTCACCTACTTAGTCCTTTAAAGCTCTTCTGAATATTTGTTATATAGTTAATTTTACTGGTGGCCACAAGATTAACTTTTGCTACTGACAATAATAAGTATAATCTTAAGGACAGATTATGCCTTCTTGTGGGAGATATTTCTTTTTTCAAGTTCTGTCTATGACTTTCTGCTATTTGTGAAATTGATGTCCATCAGACTGTTTATTGGCTTTGCCCTCAAGTACTGGCATTGAGTTCTGGCTGATCAAATTCTAGGTTAGTACTTATTAAGTCTTACGGTTATAGTAATTGATTATTAGCAGCTATTTGCCTATCAAAGATGGCCACTTCATAAGAATAGTTGGAAATTTGCTTACACCATCATCAAACATCCCTTGTCTCATCCTCTACCCCCCAAATAGTTTATCTCAAATGATCAACCCCTTAGCAGTTTGGCCTTAAATGTTTACTGAACTATTTGGTCTGTCAGACTGTTCATCATTCTTAAAAGCATTGTGGGTTGGGACCATAATCTCTTCTTCCCTAAAGAAAAAGGATATATAGTTATCTTGGTACTAAAGTAACGTGAAGGCTGAAATTATAAATACTATATTTCATTGAATCTAAAATGAAGACTCTTCAAAGCACATCCTAATTTCAGAGAGATTGTTTTTTAAAAAAAAGTCTCAAGAGTAGATGAAATAACAGTCAATTAAATCATCAAGGGCTATTATAAACTGCCTATAATAACAGTGAAGGCATCTACCTGCTCCCTCTTCTCCCTTAGTGTGTTGTGTATGTATGAGAATGGAATATGGCCAGGTTAGAATATGGGAGGAAAGATGAATCAAGTTAGAGATGGGTAGAGTTAGTAACTTTGCTCTCCCCACCCCCCCAAATTCCTTCTCCTCTCCCCTTTACTTTCTTCCCCTACTTTCTTTATAAACGGAACTTGGAAAGAACAATTTGTAATTTAAGGAAGAGAAATTCAGAGGTAATCTGTATTCTTCAGTAGCTTGGGGTCCGAGGAGGTCAAAGTTATTGGATAGAGCAAAGAGAGAAACAAAAACACCTACCTTTGTGTCTTGAAGAGGTTTATAGGTTTTGAACTAAGCTGACAGCCACAGTTTAACATTTGTTATCAATGAAGTGATCTTTAAAATATTCATTTTGCATTGTTGAATTCAATTACACAACACAGAACATAAATTTAAATTTATTTTTATTTACAGATCAGTGCTAACATCTTCCGTACTCTTCCTCCAAGTGATAACCCAGATTTTGATCCAGAAGAGGATGAACCCACGCTTGAGGCCTCTTGGCCTCACATACAAGTATGGAACATAATTATGTATTGACAGTTTTTATATTTATGATATTCTGGACAAATCATGGTTCTCTCTTTTAGATACTTGATCAATTTTGTTATCTTTTTGTATGTGTGTACCCTAGAGCAAAATTATCTATTGTTGGTTGATCAGAAAATTATCCATGAATGAAAATTTAATTGATAGCAACTTCTGGTTTTTTTTGTTATAACACAAAAAGGTAATGTTAGACCAGATAAGCATTGCTTCTTTTGCATAGTTTGGCAAAGGTGCATCAAACAAAACTGTATTTACTCAGATCCCAAAACTGTTGTTAGCCTTAAGATGTTATTGAACTCATAGTAGTAAAAATTTGTTGTCATTTGGTGAATAATAGGGCCCAGATCTGGTAATGCTGCTTGTGCCATAAAGTCTGTGAATTTAATGTAGTACTCTTCTTTTATTCTCTCTTCTACATCTGACCTTACTGGCTGCCTAAATGTTTACTGATTGACTTATTTTTACTTTGGGATTGAATCCTCTTTCATTTTAAGGGTGCTAAATTAATATAGTATTGCTTAATAGCTAATAAATTAAGGTACTTTGGGGGCTAAATTTCTGCCTTTTATAGCTGTTAGGCTTATTAGGTTACAAAAAAAAAACCTTTAGTTGTATTTTTGTATTCGCCTTTCTTTTTGAAAGTAGGTGTGATGGTGACAAATTGAACTAGACATTACTTTTAATTCTGATTTGTGGTAGCAAGTGAACATTTGCTACTACTTTGAGGATGCCTGGCACTTGTTAAGTCGAAGGCCTACTCTGACTTCTAGTTTATTTGCTGTGATGCACAGACATTTCTTCCCTAGCACTGGACTTAAATAATTTGGTTCATTATTTCCCAAGTGTGGACAGGATGGTGGTTTTGATTTAATTAGTTTTCCCAGTGTAGTTTTATAGAAAGACTTGAAGGTTTTCATTTCTTTTTAAAAATTGTTATTGATACACTGCTCCTCTTATCTAGAGGTTTCTGACCCTGTATTTAAGGAACTCTAGAGATTAAATTGAGGCAGGTTAGTAGTCCACTGGGGAAGGAACATTATTGTTCCTGATGAGTATGGATTATAAAATAGTCTGAATTAAATATTTTAAAGGCATTGTCATTATTTTCTAGCTCCTGTAATTTAACATTTTTCAACAAGTAATGTAAAGCAATAAATATATCTCACAGTTTACCAGCTTTAGGAAACTAAATTGTGAATATATAGTTTTTAAAATCCCCTATTTTAAAAAACTATTGCCAGTTCATTACATTTTATAATGATATCTGAAATCTCCCTACTAAGTCGGTAAGGGAGGTGTGATTTTTATAGGAAGTGATGACTTAGGGTAGTATTTTATAGGTATCACCTTAGCTTTTATTTGACTTTCTCTTATAGTTGGTGTATGAATTCTTCTTGAGATTTTTGGAGAGCCCTGATTTCCAGCCTAGCATTGCAAAGCGATACATTGATCAGAAATTTGTACAACAGGTAAGGAACTCTCATGTCTTAGATTTTCTTATATTCATCTTAGCAGTGATTTATTAACTTGTGATTAAAATAATCTTTCAAAACTTAAATGGTTTATTTCAATTTGACAGCACTTAATATTCTTGCCAATTAGGATAAAAGTGAAGTAGCTCTGAGAATATAAGAGTATTTTTATCAAGGGTGAACTTCTAATAAAGTCTATCAAATTATCTATCTAATCTTAAATTCTAAGACCAGAAAAGCAAGCCTTTCTGTAGTATCTGAGAAAATTTGATAGGACCATTCAGTCTAAGGGCAGAACTTTTGTTTTAAATTTTTTAGTCTTTGAACTTTATATATTTTAAGGATTATGACTTTGAAATGACAGAGGGGGAGAAAAAGGAAATGGAATTATTGTGAGGAATTTGGGCTTTAGGCTTCTTTCCTGTCATTAAGTATCGATTGCCATTCCCTTTTCCTTTCCTCTTCCCACCTCAGGCATCCTATCCACCCAATTCCTAAACCACAGATAAAATGGCATCAGTAAGAAGAAAAGGAGGTAGAGTTAAACATATGTGATACCTTCTTTCTTTTTATAAACTGGCTGTTAGCTGTTACTTTTGGAACCTACATATTCACAATTTCTAAGAATGTGTTCATTTTAATTTTTATTTTCAAAATATTTTCAACAACTTAGAGGCCTCTTTTTAACTATATGGAATTGGATGGCCCTAAATAAAATTGTAAAGTAGACCAAAACTTTCTAGGTCCATTTTCTTTTTTGAAATACTTATCAGTATGTAAGGCCTCATTAGGAATTTGATGCTGAGGCCAGGATTAAAATCATTAAAGGACCTTTCCTACCCTTCAGACCACCTTTGTGTGTCCCATAGGATAAAGATCCTACAGATGTGAGTTCTACATGTTTAGAGCTCATTTTTGGTCATTTGTAACTACTACCAACCTCACATAAAGTATTCTGACTAGTTGCTGTGAAGTATTGAGAAATGAAGAACATTGTCAGCCCAAAATATTCCCTTCAGCCATTCAAATAGCTTTTCTTAAACTATAAATATTAGATGTGTATTAACAGTAAAATGTACATTTTAGTCATGAGTAAAAATCAGATGGAGTTATGTTATTTTGGTCATTGCAAATGGATGCATATTTATTTCCTTCTGTAGTTCTTATATGGGATATAGGATTATATTAGGGAACTCTAGTAATGCCATATTAATTTGTATTTAAGACAATAGTAAGTCGAGGGGAACAACAGTTGGCCTTAGTGCTTCCTCAGTTTGGAGTTTGAGGTATTTAGGCTGCTGTATTATTCTGTGGGTTTCAGGGACGCAAGAAGAAAACTGGTAGAGTAGAACCCATTTTCTACCTTCCCCTTGGAAATGCCCGAATTATCTGAGAAGCCAACACCCGATAATTTGTTTTTAGCAGTTTATATGGCTGTTCTTTTACAGATCACTTCTCTGAGGTATTCTTAGGGTGTTGCTTTAATAAATAGTATGTATGAGAATTCTCAGCTTTTGTATTTTGAAATGAGTTGGTAGGTGGTAAGTTTTAAGAATTAGAACAGGAGAAAAAATTGTTAAATTTGGATGTTCATTATTTCAAGAGAAGAAAACAATTGCACAGTTCTAATTTATGTTCAGGTCAGGGAATTTCAGGAGAAAAAAGGAAACTAAGATTTACTGAGTGCTTTTTATGTGCTGGGCACCGTCCTTCTGAGCTTTTATATAAAGAGCTAGACCACGTTCAATTTTATAGATCACTTCTCTGCACAAAGAGGATTTGAACTAGGCTCTCTGACCATGATAGTACATTCAGTTAAAAAAAGAATAATTGGTTTCAACCTTCCTCATTTGATCGATGAATAAACATAGGCTCAGAGGTTATGAGTTACCCTTAAAAGCATTTAGATATTAGTATCAGAGGCAGAATAAGAAACATAGTTTCCTGATTAATAGTTTTGTATATGTTTCATTATGTGAATAGTATATTTCTAAATAGATTATTTATTTAGATTATAGTATTTGAAAATAGATTAGAAACTTAGCTAACAACTGCTCTCTAATATTTTCCTCTGAAAATCAACTTGCACTAAATTATATTTGTTCTTGAATTAGACATGATGACCTTAACAATTAAGGACCCCTTTTATTAATCTGAAAGCATGTCTTCCAAGTGAACCCATCATCAGAAATTTGAATTTGAATGTCTTGAGTAGGGTAGCCATTTTTAATTGGAATAACTTGAACTGAATTTATTAGATATAGTAACACAAGTTCTCATACTCCATAGATTTTTTTCTTGCTGGAGCCTCATGCAGTGCCTTAACAATCCAGCTAACAAATAATGTAGACTCTAAGCAAGTCACTTGTTTTAAGGGTATGTAAATGTGACTTAAGTGATCCACTCTGGTTTGAGATGAACATGTAAGCAACTATATATAATTCAAAACAAAACGGAGTAAGAACTGCTGATGAGGTTCACAGCTTGCCATCTTTAGTGTAATGATCAATACCAAAGTTCAGAACATAAAATTCCTTGACAACTTCTTAGATATTTATAGTCTATAAAGAGAAATTTTACATTTTTCCCTAAGAAAATCCAATGTTTCATTTAAAATACAGTATTACTTTTTTTGACAGAAGAAAGTAAGTGTCTTTACCATTTTAAAATGGAAATCTGAGCTTTTTCTAAGGTCGCTAAGGCTTTGTTGAAGAGTTGTGTAGAGCTGTAGAAGAGTGCTGATTGGGCCTATGTGAGCTGGTTTAAAAGTTTTCAGCCATTTGTTAAGCTGATTTTATATAAAAATCTATGGCCTCATCTTTTATTTCAGTGTTATTTCATGTATGATTTCCACTCTGTGTCAGTATGTCTGACATTTTATCCTAATAACTGAATATTAATTTTTGAGCTGTTGGTATGGTGACCGTCTTGAATTTTTTTTATTGTAAAATCATCAAAAGAAGTCTTAGTTTATATAAATCTTTCTAGTAAACTAGAAATATACATTTACACATGGATTTTTTTAAGCTTCATTTATCTGATAATTTGCAGTCTTTTACGATTTTGTATGTAACTTTGACTCGCAAAAAACATTAAAAATCCCTCAAATGTTAATATTTTAAGATTGTGAGCTATGTTCAGTAGTCGAGAGTAGGAAAGAATTTTAAAATCATTGGCAAGGCAGAGAAAAAATCCACTTTTTGAAGTGTTTCTATTTATTGTGAGTGTCATATTTTAAAATAAGTGAAAAGAAATATTCCCTAAGCTTTTCTTTAGCTTCATTATTTAGCAAGAATAAAATCAATCTGGTAAGGCAAAATTTCTAAAAATGTTTTAAAGATTTCACGGATAATCTTAAGAATAAAGTAAAGTTTTAGCTCGATTATTTTTTAAAAGTAATTTCTCAGATTTCTTTTAAAGCTCCTGGAGCTTTTTGATAGTGAAGATCCCAGAGAACGTGACTTCCTGAAGACTGTTCTACACCGAATTTATGGAAAATTTCTTGGATTAAGAGCATTCATCAGAAAACAAATTAACAACATTTTTCTCAGGTAATTTAGTCATTTATTTGTATATAGCACTTTACTTTTTTCCCCCTAAATATTTTCTTTTTATTCAAATTCTTTTTAGGTTAATTTTTAATATCTGAAATCTGCAAATTTAGCTGATAGTATTTGAGTCATCTTTAGTCTATTCTGTAGCTACCATTTGATTGGATCTAACTTCTTAGAAACTAGTAACCTTAATCTAAACGACAGTAGTAATGAGGCCACCTTTTTTTTTTTTTAATGCAAGCGTGCAACAAAGTTGATTGAGGGAAGGACAAGTTAGGTTTACAGAGCAAGAGCAAGATACTTTTGCCACAGAAAGACAAACGGGCCCCTTGTCAGGCCCCTTGTTGTAAACAAAAAGGCTTAGGGCAACGTTTAATAGGTAATACCAATGTTATTCATGTTTAAGATTTATTGAGAAGAGAATTTAGCTAGTTATCTATTTCTTTGAGTTTTTTGTTTAAAATTTTTGTTTATAAACACTATTTAAAACAATAGTTCTTGGAAGTACTTTCATTTGCTTTTCTGACAAAGCTAATTAAATTTATATGGGGCCTACCATTTGACTGGTCTCTGGGGGATTGGTTTCAGGACCCCTGCTGATACCAAAATCCATAGGTACTCAAGTCTCTTATATAAATAAAATGGCATAGTATTTGCATATAACCTCCACATAACCTCCCGTATACTTTAAATTATCTTTAGATTACTTATAATACCTAATACTATGTAAATAGTTATATTGTTTTTTGTTATCTGTGGTTGGTTGAATCCATGAAGATAGAACCTACAGATACAGAGGGCCGACTGTGCTTTATAAATGTTAAGCTGTTAAGTAGTTGCTTCAAATCAGGGTATTTTACATTAATGCCTACATTTAAGGTTTCGTTTGTTTGTTTTAATTAATTGAAGATCTGGCAAAATTGGGCTAGCACTCCCACATTGCAGCAATTACAGATGAGTAATAGCTGCCTCCTCTAGAGAGAGCATCCTGTTCCGTCATCTCCTAAATCCACTTCAGCCATGTATGATACCTGCCTCCTTCTGTAATCATTTATGTCCCTCTGCTTTAAAGGTGATCCTAATCTTGGAAAGCTGAACAGCCTATATAGTTTGAGGCTTAGAGAACTTCTCAATAAAAGTGGCTTTATTACCTATCAGTCCTTTTCTCTTGGATTGTCCTGTGAGTAGAGTAGAGGTTTCCTGTTTTGAAAAGCAGTTCTTTGAGAAAACCCATCTTAAAAATTAAGTAAATAAATGGGCCAGTCATGGTGGCTCCTGCCTGTAATTTCAGCACTTTGGGAAGCAGAAGTGGGAGGGTTGCTTGAGGCCAGGAATTCAAGACTAGTCTGGGCGACAAAGCAAGACTGTCTGTAAAAAAAAAAGGAAAAAATTTTAAAACATAGCCAGGCTTGGTGGTACATGCATGTAGTCCCTCCTCCTAGGGAGGCTGAGGTGGGAGGATCACCTCAGTTGAGCCCAGGAGTTTGAGGCTGCAGTGAGCTATGATTGTGCCACTGCACTCCAGCCTTGGTGACAGAGTGAAACCCTGACTCTAAATAAAAACAAAACATTCCAGGTGAAGTGATGTTCTGTTTTCTTCACATATGGCAACTTTTAGTGAAGGCGGCATATGTGACTTAATAGGAAATTAGACCTTCCTTTGTAAGATTCCTATGAATTAACTGACTTGGGGCAAAATAGCTTACAAAGAAAACCCAAAGCATGCTTGTGTGTTTCTTACAGCTGCTCTTTGATTTCTTCACTTTCCTTTTTCTTAGTTTTCTGATGTTTTGTTTTTATTACATCTATCTTTATTTTAAATTCAGGTTTATATATGAAACAGAACATTTCAATGGTGTTGCTGAACTCCTTGAAATATTAGGAAGGTAGGTCAGGTTTTTTTTGTTCTTTTTAAGAATTAAGTAACTTTGAATGTTATATGTATTAAGATCTTAGCTGAGGCTGGAGAAATTACTTCATATTTTAGAGTTTAAAAACAAATCATAAGACATAGTTTCTCAACTGAATTCTTATTATAGGTTTCTAGGGGTCAGCATAATAAAAGTATTGCCCTATAAGATACCTATTTCAAGACCAGCTTCTTGCTTTTGAAGCTGTGGCATGTTTTATGCCTGATCTTGCAGGCTGCCACAGAAATTTATAGGATCTGATTGGGAAGAGATGAAATAAGCTGTGGTGAAATCTTTGAGGAAGGTGCAAGAATTCTTGTTCAAATGTTGACCATTCCTAATCCATCTGTTCTTTTTAGAAGAATCGATGGTTTTTCGTTTTAGTTTATATGAACATTTTGCCTTGCTTATTTACTACATAGCAGTATTAACTTGAGAGAATTTTAGATCCCTCTATTACTTTGGTCTCTTTTATTAATATTTAGAAAATGATTGTGGAGAGAACTACTACTTAATTTCAGATTACCCAACATTTACTTCAGAAAATATTGAAAATTCTATACAATATCAATATTGTGATATTGACTCTCCTGTGACTTTAGGGAGGAAAAATAATGGCAACAGTGCATAAAGTGGCAGGCATCATACAAAATGAAGATAGAAATTACTTACTGGGGCATTACTTGGCAGTCCTAATTTTCTTTTGGGACCACTGAATGACTTAGAAGAACAGCTTTCTTAGTAATAATCTTCCTAAAGTAGTTTGAAGATGAATAGTCATTCAACATTAGGATTGAAGCAGAGCACTGTTCCTTATGTACTCATGGATATTATAACTTTTAGAAACAAAGTAGTAACTACGTAACCCTTCCCCTGCCTTTTTTTCCCTCCAGTATTATCAATGGCTTTGCATTGCCACTGAAAGCAGAACATAAACAATTTCTAATGAAGGTTCTTATTCCTATGCATACTGCAAAAGGATTAGCTTTGTTTCATGCTCAGGTAAGTTGCAGAAACATTTCAAATGAAATCAATATTGTTTCAAAGGCAAACAAATATAAAGGCAGAGAAAATAAGAAATACTGAGATGATAGTTTTAAGTATAAGTAAGCACTTTGTTTACAAAGTTACCCAAAGCAAATTTTTATTATAATTTTAAAATATTTAGTTATTAAATAAGACCTGTGAACTTGAAGTATAGATACAGAAAAGATAATACCAAGTTTTCTTATATTCTAGTCCAGGCCCTGGCCTAAATAATTGTGCGACTTTGAATAAATCCCATATATCTGCAGAATGTTCCTTCCAGCCACGATAACCTAGTGAGAGAGATTTTGGTCTCCTCTGTTAATATTCAGAGAATAATAATACATCAGCATAGGCATACGTGCAGGAACATGCTAAAAAGCTAAATTGTTAGCTCTAGTATTAATTGATTTAACTTTATAGTTAGAAATTACTACTAAAAACTCTTGCTTGAATTAGAAGTTACTTTCAAGGTCCGATTTACACAATTGAGAATAAGTATATACTCAAAATTGTGAATATATTTTCATATATTGAAATAAAGTTTGTCAAAACAATGTAGTCATTTTTGTTGGCTAAATATAAAAAAAATCTTGTCATCACTGTCATTTCACTCAGTAATATTTATAAACTGTGCCTTGCCTTTTAGCTAGCCTACTGTGTGGTACAGTTCCTGGAGAAAGATACAACACTAACAGAACCAGTAAGTGTCATATTTATTTTCATGTTTTTGGTCTGCATTAATAGCATTTCATTATAGCTTTCTTTACAGCCCTACAGAGTTATTAAACAGTAGTAATAATGTACCTTAAGCTAAAACCATTTAGAAGGAATGTGACGTTAATCTGCATTCAAAAAAGGGGGTTAAGAAGGGAAAGTTAAGTAATATTTACCTAATAATCACAGCCATTGAATATATCCTGAGATTAACCAGCTTCATTATTTAATTCATGCTAAACTTTTCTCATTTTTTAGGTGATCAGAGGACTGCTGAAATTTTGGCCAAAAACATGCAGTCAGAAAGAGGTGAGTTTTGTTAGAATTTCTTGATCCCAGGGGTATAAATGTAAACCATGCTTCTTGGGGTTGGCTGCATTCGTTGCTGTTGTGGAGCAGGAGATGTACGGGGACTTGGTAGAATACTGTACCGTCCGGACCTTTTCTTGCCCCTGGTAGAAGTTGTAGATTAACCTTCTCACTTGTATGGTTTCTATATGATACCATATAATTTATATTATGTTTCTTAAAGAAAATTTTTTTAACCTAGGTGATGTTTTTAGGAGAAATTGAAGAAATCTTAGATGTCATTGAACCAACACAGTTCAAAAAAATTGAAGAGCCACTTTTTAAGCAGATATCCAAGTGTGTATCCAGTTCTCATTTTCAGGTATGATGTTTTTCAGTGAGGTGCTATACTTTTTTTATACTATTTCTTTTCTCTTGTAGTTTTGACATTTCTAATGTCTTTTTTAGGTTGCAGAAA
The DNA here is from genome assembly GCF_020740605.2 of Lemur catta. NCBI lineage: Eukaryota > Metazoa > Chordata > Mammalia > Primates > Lemuridae > Lemur > Lemur catta. The sequence continues at coordinate 10,996,766 of NC_059150.1, forward strand.
GGGCATTGTATTTCTGGAATAATGAATATATTCTTAGTTTAATTGAGGAGAATATTGATAAAATTCTGCCAATTATGTTTGCCAGTTTGTACAAAATTTCCAAAGAACACTGGAATCCGTAAGTATCTTTTATATTGGTCATGTTTTTCTTGTATCTTTGTTTTTTTAAGCTTTTTGTCACTTCATTTCCTAACTCAGACATGAAACTATACAGATTTAGAACTTACTCTGAGGTTAACATCACACAGTGTTATTCTGTATTTTATATAATACATATAGCTTTATAAAGCTGTAAGTGTTATGTGTCTGTATTTTCTTTAGCATATGGTTTTAATGTCAATTTAAAATTGTAAATCTCTCTGGAGGTAGGACTATCTGGTATGACATTCTGCACTGATGTCTAGTCAAACACTGTTGGGGGGACCAACCCCGTATCTGCAGAGGATACACAAACTACTCGCTTAATGCAGTTGTTTTGATCTGCTCCCAGTATATAGTCTCATCTGTACAGAGAGCACTGTCCCGGGGAAAAGCTGATATTTAGAAGGTCTATATTCTAACTTCTATAATATCCTTACCCTGCTTGCTACTTTTTTCTTACAAGTTTTGGTAGCTGGATCTTTTTATGTTGTTATTCCAGGTTTCAGACATGAGACTCTAGCGCAGAAGAGAAGATAACCGGTTTTTAGCTAGAGTTTTATTCTAAGAATGGTGAAGTGGGAAAGATGTAAGTTTTGGAGTCAGACAGACCATCTCTACCATCACTGGCCATGTGACCCTGAGCAAATTCCACACCTCTTGAACCTCAGTTTTATCATCTCTAAAATGCATTAAATGAATCAGGCAACATTTAACCTATTTTAGAGATGATAGTGTTACATTTCCTCTCTGTTAGTAGCATGAATAATTCAAGACTGGCTCATTTTCATTTCAGGACCATTGTAGCACTGGTATACAATGTGCTGAAAACCCTAATGGAAATGAATGGCAAGCTTTTTGATGACCTCACTAGCTCATACAAAGCTGAAAGACAGAGGTATTTGATATTTTGAATTACAAAATTTATCTATACATTTTAGGTTAGTTGAATGTGATCCAGTTCAAAAAGGTATCTAAGTTAAAATTATCATATTTTTAAAAATCAGTTACATTACACTAAGCATTATAATTTGAACATCTCCTAATGTTTAAGTCATTTCCAGATAAACTAGCCCTAATATTTTTATAAATTTGTTAAGTGTAAAAAGTAGTAACATTTATTATTTAAGGTTTTTATATATATTTTCCCTAATGGTTATGTTATGATTTGAATGTGGATCATAAATCCTGTTTATCTCATTCTGAGCCTTAGACATCAGTCTAGTAGTATCTGCACTGTGAAATACAATTTATGCCGGATTTCAAATACCAATTTATACAATTTGATTTCTTATCCTTGTATTTATGAAAGTTGTTTTTGTCCACAAGGGTTTCCACAGTGAGCTTTACTCTTCAACTGTTCTTTGCATAAAAGTTGATAGTTTTTATGCTGCAGATTATCAGAAGATTGTATTTTAAAGCCAACATAGTTCTCCTTTGGGAGAAGGGAACTCACATGTTTATGGCTTAGCAATAGTGTGTATCTTAGAGAATAAATGGTAGCACCCATCAGCATTTAGGAACGTGGCTTAGTGATTACTTCTTTTTGAGAATTTCATAAACTCCTATAAAATAATCACCTTTCTCATATATTTATTTTAAATTTAAGAAGGGCTTTCTTAAACTTAAGTGGGCAGTAACCATTGTACCTGAGCCCACCCATCATTTAAAGGTAACAGCTACTATTTACTTCTAATAAGCATATTACCTGTTCTGTTTAGAAAAGCTGATCTATTTTGACTACAAGTTCCTAGTCATGGTTTTCTTGTGTCAAGTTCAGAATGGATAGCCCTTCATTGAGGCCATCCTAGCCCATTAATAACTAACCTATGCATTATTTCTTTCAAACAGCAGTAGTCAGGCAGGAATAGATATTGGGGACATAGTTTGAGCCCTCAGGAAGTAATGGGAAGAAAGAAAAAATGAGTGGCATCATGTGGAACTTATATTTGAAAAATATATATCTTACATGACTAAGAATCATTATTTCCCACTATCTGCATAAATCAGCAAATCCTTTAAAAGCATTTGTCCTTTTAAATCATACATACCGGCAGAAATATAAGCCTGTGTTTTATACATCCATATATAGCCTTTCAGAATAGTCTGGTCCAAGTTAAGTTATTCAGAAATGTTTTCCTTACTATTGAAATTAAGTAGTTGAAACTATTCAAACTTTAAAGTTTTCATTAGACATGTAAGAGACAGGAGATGGTAGGATACAAACTGGTTAGTGGCTGTGGGGCAAAGGGCTGTGGCTTCTGCCTGGTGTGGGGCAGGGCAGGCTTCAGCCTGACCTCGTGGACGGCCCCTTCGGTCTTTGTGTGTAGCAGTGATCACAACTACAGCAACTGCAAGAAATTTAGGTGAGAACATTAATGTCAAAGTACTTTGTAAAGTATAAAACACAAACAATGTTGTGGTAGTGGTAGTGGTAGCGATAAAACACAGGGAAAGGAAGTAGTAACTTCCAGCTGGTAGAGGAGATGCACAGACTCAGTGATTACATTTAAGAGGGTGACAGGAAGAAGTCAGGTGCTCCAAGTAATTGGACTCCAGTGCTTTAGCAGAGAGATTTATGTGAAATATGGGGAAAATGTGTTCTCCAGTAAACCGCCAAACAGCACCTCTCTTCAAGTTCTGAAATAAACTTCTGATTACAAAAATTTTGGTTTATCTACAGAGAGAAAAAGAAGGAATTGGAACGTGAAGAATTATGGAAAAAATTAGAGGAGCTAAAGCTAAAGAAAGTTCTAGAAAACCAGAACAGTACTTACAGCATGGACAGTATTCTCAGCACTACAAGTGCTGAATAAAAAAAAAAAAAAAAAAAAAAGCCTACCACCACTGCTGATAGGCAGTTTTGTATACTTTTTTGAAATATGTAAAAATGACAAAACAAACCTCATCAGTATAATTAAAAGGCCAATTTTTTTTCTGGCAACTGTAAATGAAAAAATATATGGACTAAACATAGCCCTGTGCTCTATCATGGCCACAGTATATTGTAACCTTTGTCTAAATCATTGATGTGTCACTTCTAAAGTTTCACAGAAATGAATGAATTTTATCATCTATGATATGAATGAGATAATTACGGGAGTGGTAAGAATTATGACTTGAATTCTTCTTTGATTGTGTTGCACATAGATATGGTAGTCTGCTCTGTATATTTTTTTCCTTTATCATGTGCTTTTCATATTGCTGCAGACCTTAGTTACATCCTAGGAACAAGAATACTTCCTAAAATAAAACTAAGGTATCAGCCTTATCCTTCCCTTTGTGTCTCAGAAATATGATGGGAGGAATTACCTGCCCCAAGCCCTCCCTCATTAAAGATGTTACTGTACTCTGGAATTTGAGCAAATCCTTAAATCTCCAGGCTTTTTAAAGCACAAAATATAAATAAAAGCTGGGAAAGTAAACCAAAATTCTACAGATTGTTCCTCATGAATATCCCCCTTCATCTGCAACTCCCCAGAATGATGAACAGATTAGTAGAGGCAGCTCAGGTGAATACTCAGCTTGCCTCTCAATTCATTCCTCCTCTTCCTCTCAAAGGCTGAAGGCCGGGCCTTTCCAGTCCTCACAACCTGCCCTTCCCCCAGTCCCTCCTAACCCAGGGATGGAAGCTTTGAGTCCCACGGTGTGGTGATACGGAGCGCTAGTTGTCACTGCCTGGCTTTATTTAAAGGAAATGCAGTAGGCTTCCTCTGTAGAGTTCTGAAAAAGTTGACTATATAGAGGTCTCGTATGTTTTTACTTGGTCAAGTATTTCTCACATCTTTTGTTATCAGAGTACCATTCCAATCTCTTAACTTGCAGTTGTGTGGAAAACTGTTTTGTAATGAAAGATCTTCATTGGGGGATTGAGCAGCATTTAATAAAGTCTATGTTTGTATTTTGCCTTATGTCATCTTTGCTTTTTTTTTTTAGTTCTAAGCTTAGCCATACAGGAGAAGCTTGCCCCCCTTTATAGATACATACATGCATGTATTTATACAAATTTTTAAGACAAATAGGAAGATCATGTGTTGTTAGGGTTGACAGTTCCAGCCATTTATATCTGTTTTATAGAACATATACTGAAAATTCTAAGTTCTAGGCTATCCTTCCATCCTCCCTGTGTGTTCAGAGGCTAGGTTTAACTTACTAATTACTTAGTAATTAAAAGCTAGTTTTAATTAAAATAGACCCAGAAGGATAAATCTCATAATCCATATTAAATAACTGCACACTAAATGTAATCCACTTGAATCATCCCAAAACCATCCTCCCTCCCCACAGAAAAATTGTCTTCCATGAAACCAGTCCCTGGTGCCAAAAAGGTTGGGGACTGCTGCTCTACACTAACCTAAAGCCAGACAATGGTACTGCTGAAATCTAGGGACAGCACAGTTGAAAGGATGATCTTACTACAAAACAGAGACTGAAAAGGCATGCCCCTGCCTTTCTAGAAAGCCAAGGTTAGGTCTAAAGGTCTATTTTATAGAAAGTGTAGCCACAGATTTCTTTTACTGAAGAGTAGCCAGAATGGACTTTGACAGGTTGCAGCTAGTAGTTGTTAAAGCTTTTTTTTCTTTGAACAGGTAAAAATGTTCACTTAATTCCTAATTATCTACTTGTATTAACAGTACATTTTATAGGTCTCTCAACTTTCCACAATATAGGAAATATAGTTTTGTACACTGATTGAAACATATTTTATTAGATGTTTAAATACTAAAGTGGTATGTCATTTTTACAGATGCTTTAAAAAACACACACCTGTTTTCCAATACTGTTAATGTAAGCTTTTATGCCTGGCTTTGCATTTGTCCTACAATAGGTTTTATAAAGAGACCTAGGCAAAAATTTGAATTCTCATGCTTCTGTGAAGCAGGAAAGTAGCAACGAATGTGTCTTTACACAAGTTCACTTTTAATAACTCAACCAAAAAAGTTTTTTTGCTTAGTTAGACATGAGATAAAAATGCCCTACTCATACATTTGAGTTGTTCTCTTTAGATTATCTAAAGCCAGATTATGAAATTTAGGAAATGCTACCAAGTCCTCTGTGGATTCAGTGGGCATGTAAATAATTTAAAATTCTGGAAACCATTTTTTATAACCTTAACTCAGTCAATGTGAGAAATAGCTAGATGGCTTTTTAAAGTACTGATTTCTGTCAAAAGCTAGGCTGAAAGCTTTGAGAGTCATACTGAGGGCCCCTTTCGACAGGTGGTTTTGAAGGACATGATAAAGACTTAATACAGCTTATTCACGGTGCACAATAACGTTACTCTTCCTGGCCACCCACCATCAATCGCCGTGCCCAACCTACCCTTCCCTGGAAGCAGTTAGGACGTACCTGGGGAGTCAGAGCCATCCATCCTGGGAATCCAGACTCGTGCTACCTTTTGTTTTTGAAGGTCACAGAATCAAAGCATATTGGTGCCTGCTGATTTAGCAGATATTCATCCTGGCACACTCATTCCTTTTCTATTAACCTAACTTTTATTTACCTGTTAATGAAATCATCAAAATATACTGAGTGGGCATCTACGATGTACATCTGTCCCAATGCTTCTGAGCGCTAATGACGCTAAACTCATACTTGTATCAACAAATATTCTAGCCAGACAAGTAGGTGGCTAGTGAGGACATAAGAAATTTAATTACTAGTTTTTTAGAGTCTCATGTAATATTTAACAAATGAGAGAGCTTGTCAGAGGCTAGATAACATCAATGGCAAGTGATGCCAAAGTCATGAGAGTTTTACCTTTCTTTGTGTACAGTGCATAGGTTCCAAAGCATGACCTGCATATCTTGACAGTTAAGGGTTTTTGGAAAAAGAAAATTACACTCTCTTCTGTCCACTTCAGAAACCTTAGGGAAAATGTAAAGTAAAAAGTAGAACCTTAATTATCCTGTAGAGCATAAACTATACAATGAACCAAATGGGAAGAAAGGCATCTTCCACAAACCATATTCACAAGTCATTGGACAGCTCTTTAAAATGATTACTAATAATTTAAACACTTAAATAACTTTCAGGTTACCCATTGGATCTTTTCTGTTAGGCTCTAAACAGGCTCTTTTTGGGCCAGGTTAGAAGTTGCTGTTCCTCCCAGCAAGGCCCCATTTCTTCAAGTGAGTACAGGATTGCTGGTAGCTCAGTTTATCAAAGTGGAAGTGGTAAGAACTTCCATTAACGTTGGCAGTTCCATGAATAACGCAAGGCGACTTCAGCTTATGTGGTTTGTTGCCTGACCTCTTCTTTTAAGGTATCTCTTTCTAATTTTGATCATCCATTTCACACTCAGTTTGGCAAACTCTGCTGCTTTAAATAATGCCAAGAAGGCCCCACAGAGAAGAGCAATTGTGTTCCAAGGATTGGCAGTGATTATCTGTGAAACGGAAACACACACAGGATTAAGAGTTTGCTTTAATCTTCATTCTTAAGTCATACTAGTGTTATTGTCAAGAGCCCTTCCTAAATTATTAGGGCCATAAGAAAAACACCTGGGTTCTGAAATTGTCATAACTCTACACTTCAGACTATACTTTCAATGTCCGTAGCTCAGTTTGAAGAGAAAAATATTCTCCCCTCCCTATAATAAAGTGATGCTGAAAGAAAGAAACTTGTTTTTCAAAAAAACTCTTCACAAATAAGATTTTCAATACTGAGTTTTAATTTGTGGCCTAATCCAACAATCAGTGACATTGCTATGTGATAAATTTCCCTAAAAATACCCAATCCATAAGAAAGTCGGTTACTCTTGTTTTCCTCCTATCCTGTCCAATGACTCTTTCCTCCCAAACCCACCTTGTGGATTCCTGTCCCCAGGCCTCTTCTCTTATTTCCTATCTGTGAAGTGTCCTGTTTGTGACACTTTCCCCCTGTCTAGATTTACTAATCCTTCCCAATCTCAGAGCTTTCTTTGACCATTAAGCCAAAACCCTCTCTGGATTTCAGCAGAACTATTTATCCTATAAACTCCTTTCACCGTTACTTATGGTCAGAATTAATAATTTAAAGCAATGATTGCTCCCTCCACTAAATATTACTCTTTAAGGCAGAGGTCTTATCTTGGATTTCTGAATTCCCCAGCCTGGTAAAAATAAAACACTTTTAAGCCCAGTTTAGCTGGGTGACCTTAGACAATGGGAGCCTCAGTGTCAACATATGCAACATAGAATACCATTCAACCATAAAAACAAATGAAATTCTGTCATTTGCAGCAACATGGATGAAACTGGAAGTCATTATGTTAAGTGTAGGCAGGCACAGATAAATATTGCATGTTCCCATTACATAGGAGCTAAAAAAACTGATCTCGTGGAGGTGGTGAGTAGAATTACAGAGGCTGGGAAGGTTAGGGGGAAGAAGGAAATAAAGAGAAGTTAATGGGTACAAAAACATAGTTAAATAGAAGAAATAAGTTCTAATGTTAGATAGTACAATAGGGTGACTATTATAATAAGAACTTATTATATATTTCAAAATATCTAGATGAGAGAATTTGGAATGTTTCTAACACAAAGAAATAATAAGCGTTTGAGATGATGCATAACCCAATTATTAATCTGATCATTATACTTTGTATGTCTATATCAAAATATCACATGTGCCCCATAAATATGTACAATTATTATGTATCAATTTAAAAAAATTTGGCATTGATGCTTTGTCAATTATTTTTTAGTACCTTTCTGCTGACTTACCATACATACCTTTCCTATGGAGAAACATTAAAAAAGAATGACTTCCAATGGCAGTAATCTACACAGTGACAATGTTTTCTACTCAATTTATTCAATGAATATTACTAAGCAGTAATATTGCTAAGCACTCTGCTAGATACCAGATAAATTATGGTGACTAAAATAACAAAGTCCCCTCCTTCATAGAGACAGTAGTCTAGTGATGAAAACAAGATCAATGAAACACAAAGTATACATAACATCAATGTCATAAATGTAGATTACAAACTGATTCGATTCATGCTATGAGATGAGGACAGGTAGACTTACCAGTCTGCAAGAATGAGCCAAAACTGCTTCAGGGCAGGGAGTTTGTTCTCATAATCTTAAATAATACTCACATCTTGGACTTTCTGGATGAAAGGATCTTTCCATTCAAAGACCACAAAAAACAACTGAGCACTTTTTTCGGCAGCTGGCCTCTGGTCAATGTAGTTAACCACACTCGTCTAGACAGAGAGAGAAAGCAGTATTACCATCTCTGTGTGCCCCTCCCTTGCCTGGGCCCCACGAAAGGAGAATAGGATAGGAAACTCAGACCCTGGCTCTCCTCACACATCTTTTGGGGAGAAAGTGCCAAAAATCTCATATACACAAGATCCTGCCACTATACCAGCGCAAAGGCTTTACCTTGGTTTGTATAGTTCTTTGGGGAGACACATAGGATCTGGGATGTACAATAGGTGTTTTATATTGTCCCCACCATCTGTCATTAGGTATCATAGTTAAATCATATTCAAACTACCATGCAATACTCAAAATCACAATTAAAAGTAAAAAAGGCCTGGTGTGGTGGCTGACGTCTATAATCCTAGCACTCTGGGAGGCCAAGGCGGGAGGATTGCTTGAGCTCAGGAGTTTGAAACCAGCCTGAGTAAGAGCGAGACCCTGTGTCTACAAAAAATAGAAAAATCAGCTGGGCATGGTGGTATGCGCCTGTAGTCCCAGCTACTCGGGAGGTTAAGGTAGGAGGATCACTTGAGCCCAGGAGTTTGAGGTTGCAATGAGCTATGATGATGCCACTGCACTCTAGCTGGGGCAACAGAGCAAGACTGGCTCCAAAAAAATTAAAAAAAAAAAAAAAAAAAAAAAGTAAAAAAATAAAATCCCAAATTTCAAAATTCTACTTGATCTTAAGAGCTGGGTATTTCAACCCTTCAAGTTTGCAGGGACAAAGTATAGCTGCATAAATCCACACAGCTGACCATTCTCAGTAAATATTTAGCAGGTTTGCTGGGTAAGATCTGGTTATCAATTACTAAAGAGGCTGTGTGGCAAGACGGAGAGCAGGAAGGTTACGGAAGCAGAAGCCAGCCCCCAACCCAGAGGCTTGTGTCCGTCATCTGATCTGAGCCTCAGCTTTGCCACTGGTAAAAGGGAACAAAATGCCTCTCTCACTGCAGTAGGGAGATCAAATGAAACAATCTATGTGAAAGCATTTTAAACTCTAAAACTTGATTTAGAAAAACATTTAAGTTTTATTCAAAAGAGCTCATGACACTGCCAAAAGACTTCCAATTTAGACAGTAACAAAAGGCATAAAAAATTTCTCAAATTTATGAATACGCTGGAGTTGAACATCGTGGAGCTACCAGGAAAGCCAGGGTAGATGGGGTTGCACCTGAGTGTAAGGTGGACCCACTTAGGCTCCTTTCTCCGAACTGTTGTGGGGCCAGATGACAGAGGACTTGGAGTTCTTGGAGCAAAGTGTGGAGTAAAAATCCAGGAGATAACAGTTATCTTACAAAATAGGAATATTTTAAGGTCCTATCTCTAGGAGGGTTGTCACCTCCTGAGGCACAGAAAATAGCCTGTCTCATTGCAGAAAACTGGCTTTGAGCTTCTCCCAAAAGTAACCAGCCTAGAATAGTCCTAGGAGCCAGAGCTCGCTCGTGAAGGGGCAGTTTAAGATTAACCACGACAGCCCCCACTGGACTACTACATGACTTCTGGCCAGTGACAGTCCAGTTGGTTGGAGTGGGTCTTTCTACTCCAATCCAGACCTTTCCTAATGCTGACCCTCGGAGTCCAGCCTAAATGGAACACCTCCAAGGAGGAACAGAGGGTGAGAGAACAGATCTGTCTCCTCTCGCTTCCTCTCCTGCACCTGGCCTCTTATGCACAGGATGGTCTGGCTCTCGGTGTGGATGCGGCAGGAGAGCAGAGAGCCGCTGCCTAGGTAGAAGCCTTAGAAACAGGGATGGGCCTTGCTTTTGCTGGTGACTTACCCACAGCTCTACTGAGGCAGTCAAAATCTCCCATCTCCATCCCCACTGCCAGATCTTTCCCAAGGTCCTCGCCATCTCTCACGGGCACCACAGCAAGAGACACCTAGCATATCTCCTGGCCTCTAGGCCAGTGGACTGAAAGCTTTTTGATCAGGCTTCCCATTACTAAAAACGTTTTGAGCATGCACTACATATATTTGTAACTTTATAGATGATATATAATGTACACTTACTGTTCTAATGTTACACTCATTTTACACATTCAAAAATTGAAATGTTAAAAGGATGAGATAAAAATAAATACAAAAAAAAAAAGCTGATCTTTTCCTCCAGCATCCTGGATCATCATGTGCATCACACTTAAGAAACCACTGTGTCTGGACTAGAAGCCCCATCTCAGGAAAAAAAAAAAAGTAAGGAACTATTGTGTCTAGTCTGCCCTGCAAATAACAGGTTTGCTATGCCAGCAGCTCTCAGAGCGCTGCTGGATACAGGTCATCAGATACAGCTGGGCACGTCACCCATCTCTCTGCAAGGCACAGTGATCTCTGCTCCGCAGGTGTGTTCTCTAAGGACTGGCCAGCATATGCACTGCCTACAGAAGAACACAGGCTCCCTGGCATGGCATATGAAGCCCTCCGCCAGGGTCCCTTCTCATCCTGGCCAAGGTCTACTCACCCTTAAGACCCTGCTTGAAGGATCCTCTCCTCTGCAAAGCTTCCCTCTACACCAGACTCAAGTATGGAAAAGTCACCAGCAGTTTCAAGCAAACCAGAGCCACCTACCTCCTGCCGGAACTCCACTGCTTCCCGCCCATCCTCTTCCTTGGTCTTCACCAGTGACATCTTGACCCAGGTGCGGAAGCCCCCAGAGAACTTCCAGCTGGAATAGGCACTCTCACAGGCCTGCATGAAGCCTACCCTGTCTGGGCTTGGAGGACAGAGAGAAGAAAGATCCAGGTCAATTCAGGCCTGATAGCAGGATTAAAACATGGCCAGACTCAAAACTCCAGCCCCCACTGCAAGCTGGTTTCTTTGCTGGCACACCCAGGATGCTGCCCACTCCCTGTTTCCTCTCCAAATTTTGGTTGCCTCAACAGGGCTGTTTGTCAGTCACCAGCAAAAGCAAGGCCCATCCCTGCTTTCTTTCCATTCAGTTTCCAAATGGAGGGGGAGCTGTCACAAGAGCATGATCCTGAAGCTCACAATGGGAGAATTCCTCCTCCCTCCCACCTCATCCTTCCTAGCACCTGCTCCCAAAGCAATTGGCACTGACGTTTGCAGACACTCCCCACGACACGGTGCCTGGCTCCTCTAAGAACTCTGGACTTAAGCAGCCTGAGGAAGCCCCCAATGGCCTGTCAGCTCCCTCTGGAAGGCCCAGAGAGGGGAAAAGGATTCCTTCAGGAGGTCTCAGCCAGATGAGACACCCACAGCATCTGCCCCAGGGTGATACAGATGCAGCAGTATCAAAGAACACATAAGCCAGTAGAAACTGCAGCACTGCACTAAGGAAGCTCATGAAAGGAGCACAGAGTGGGGGTGGGATCCTTTGGAAAGTCTTCCAGGGAGAAGGCATGACAAGCCGACTTTAAGCAGGGCAGGGGAGAAGCAATTCTAGGTGGCAGAAAGGATGGAAAAATGCTAAGGCAGAAGCTCTGAGCCCCAGGGGAGGAAGGATGGAACTTGCTTCCTGTTCAGCTGGGGAGCAGCCTCCCTGCTCACTCCGAATGGAGCCTCTCGGCTCGGTAAGACCCAGCTGGAACTGAGTCACCCTCAGCTCAGGCACATGTAGAAAATGCGCCTGCCCTTAATGGCACTCTGGGCCCCAGAAATGGCACCACAGTGTGACCCTGAAGCAGCATGTGTGGAGCAGACAGGAACTTTTTTATGGTCAGGGGACATTCATCGCTATAAGCGAAGACCAAGGGCAGTCGGCATACTCAAGATACCACTGACCCTTGAACAACACAGGTTTGAACTTTTGCATGGATTTTCTTCTGCCTCTACCACCTGACACAGCAAGAACAACCCCTCCCCTTCCTCCTCCTCAGCCCACTCAACATGACTATGATGAAGATCTTTATGATTATCCACTTCCACTTAATAGAAGATATATTTTCCCTTCCTTATAATTTCTTAATAACTTTCTCACGCTTAATTTTATTGTAAGAATGCAGTAAATAATTCGTGCAACATACAAAACGTGATAATCAACTGTTATGTTATTGGTAAGGCTTCTTGTCAATAGTAGGCTATTAGTTAGGTTTGGGGGGAGTCATAGTTATATGCAGATTTTTGACTGCATGGGGGTCGATGCCCCAACACCTGAGTTGTTCAAGGGTCAACTGTTTTTATGGCAAACACACACTGAGCCCTCACTAAGGGCAAAACGTGGTTCCTATGCACACCACATGGGAAACCAAGACACCAGGTAGGGACTTGCCCTCAAGAGGGCTCACAAATCGAAGGCAGCCGCCCAGCAATGGCCAGACCAAGTGATCTCTCCAGAACCAGCCAGCACTCTGTGCATGGTGAGCCAGAATGCTCCTCCACACCAGACTTGCTGAACTTCATGACTATAAGAGGTTTTAATGGGCCGGCCAAGCTCATGAGGTCCTTTCCTGGGCCAGTGGGTCACCTGGTGACACTGCTTCCCTGCCCCTGCCCTTACCCCCCACATCCCAACCTTAGGCATGTACAAGGCTGGAGTAAGAATAAAGAAGTAGACAGCAAGCCCACTGTGAACTCTAAAAGGCCACCTTTGCAGGAACTCCTGGAAAGAAGAGAAGAGGAGGTAATCAATGGCACTGAAGTCCTCACTACTTTTGTTCAGGCGGAACTGGAGGAAGACCAGCTCCCGCTTCTTCACTTCCCGGGGCCCCTGGACAATCAAGGCGGATTTCTGCAGGGAGACAAACGACAGAATCTCAGTCCCAGGAGAGCTGCATGGTCCCTCTCCACACTTGCCTCAGACACACAGAGGCCTCTGGGTCCGCGGGCAGAAGCACTGACTGGAAAGCCCACAGCTCCTCGCCCAGCAGCCTCCCAGTCGCCTGCTGGCCAGACCCGCTGGGTCAGGAGGCGCAGGCCTGTGTGCAGACCCTGCTCAGGCCTGGGGGCACAGTGCCCAAACCAGAGCCAAATGCAGCTCATCCTCTGTCCACTCTTCTCACTGACTGGTTGAACCACAGAAGCTTTTTATATTTGCCAAGGACGATCACTTTCATCTATTACATGTGCAAATCTTTTCTTCCAGTGTGTTACTTTTAACTTTGTTTCCAACGTCATTTGTTATATGGAAGCTTTAAATTTTATATAGTAAAACCTATAAATCCTTCTTTATGGCTTCTAGGTTTTGCTTGCTAAGGAAAGCTGAAATTATATCAATATTCTCCTATATTTCTTTATAGCACTTTTTAGTCTTTTTTACATTTAGATATTTTATATACCTGGATTTAAGCTTTGTAAACAGTGTGAAATAGAGCTCTAAATCCTACCCTCCAAACAACAGAGGTTTTTAATGCCCCTTCCCCTTTCTCCTTTATCCTACACTAAACTCAAGTAGAGAACTAATATGTATGTCTGTTCCTGGCCCTAATATGATCCACAAATTTATTTGTCTCTGTGCCAGTACTGTACTGCTTTGATTCCTGCAGTTTTATACTGTTCTGATGTCTTACTGAGCAGGTCCCCTCCATGTGACTCCTTCCATCCCCAACCCTGTCTTGGATATTTTTGTACATGTGCTCTTCCTAAATGTACTTTGAAACTAGTTTATTGAGTTCCACACACACAAAAAAATCCATAGGGACTTCTAACTGTGATAAAACTGAATGTATGGATTAATTTGAGAAAAAAAAATATGTATATATTTTTTGAGACAGGGTGTCACTCTGTTACCTGGGCTAGAGTGCAGTGGTGTCATCATAGGTCACTGCAACCTTAAAATTCCTGCCCTCAAGCAATCACCCTGCCTCAGCCTCTGGAGTAACTGGGACTACAGGTGTGCACCCCCACGCCTGGCTAGTTTTTTTCCTTTATTTTTTGTAGAGACAGGTCTTGCTGTTGCCCAGGCTGGTCTCAAAGTCCTGGCCTCAAGCGACCCTCCCACCTCAGCCTCCCAAAAGTGCTAGGATTATAGGTGTGAGCCACCACACCCAGCTGGTAAAAAATATCTTTACATCAACTTTTATAAATGCTCTACAGAGATTTAAAAAGAGTATACTATCAGGTACAAAGTTGTATATAAACACACATATACACATACACGCTCTAAATTTATTAATTGTGCTATTCAATTCTTACTTATTACTTTTTGTCTGTTTGATCTGTGAATTTCTGAGAGGGGTGTTAAAGTCACACTCTAAGGTGCTGATATACTTTATTTCTAACAGGTTTTCCTTAACATTTATAAATGACATGCTATTTTGTACATAAAGATTTATGACTGTTAACTCTTCTTAGTGGAGAGTAGTGGAATTGCACCTCCTATCAATATTAAACAGCTTTCTTTTAACCCTTTGCACCTGGAATTCCCTGTTGACTCATGTTAATACTGCCACTCCACTTCTGGTTATTGTATTATTCTTCCAAGAGATCTGTGTCCATCTATTTATTTTCAACCTTTCTTGACATTTTAAGTGTGCAGCTGAGAAAGCTGTTCCCAGTTTCCATTATCCGTTTCTTCCTTTAGTACCAGAACCACTTCCCAATCCCAGATTTCAGCTGAATACAGTGCCCCTGCCATAGCCATGTGATGAAGTTCTAGAATGTGTGAAAAAGTGACTCATGCAATTCTATGTCATCCTTCAAAAGGAACTGCTTGTCCTCTACTGCTCACCTTCTCAGGAGTGCACATGTGCACACAAACTGACCTTGTGGACGAGAACAGGGGACAGCACAGTGACAAGACAGAATTAGAATAGAGTAGAATACAATTGAATAGAATGGAATGGAACAGAACAGAATGGAATGCAATAGAATGGAATGGAATGAGATGGAATAGAATGCAATGCAATGGAATAAAATTAGATTATAAGTCAAATTGAATTAGAATAGAAATAGGACTAGAATACAATTAGAATAAGAGTACAACAGGAATAGGATTAGAATTAGAATAAAATCAGTATTAGAATAGGAATAGAATTAAATTGAATAAAAATTAGAATTAAATAGGAATAGAATGAGAACAGGAATAGAATTAGAAGAGGACTACAAGTGAAATAGGGTTAGAATTAGAACAGGAATAGGAAAAGAAAAGGAATAGAATTAGAATAGGAATAGAATTAGTATAAAAACAATAGAATTAAAATCAAATTAGAATATGAGGACTACAACTGGAATGGGATTAGAATTAGAATAGGATCAGAATTGGAATGAAATAGCATTAAATTGAATAGAATCGAAATAGAACTACAACAGGAATAGGATAATTGGAATAGAATTAAAATGGAATCAGAATTAGAATAGGAATAGAATTAAATTCAACAGAATGAGAATCAGAATGAGAATTAAAATAGAATTGAACAGAATTAGAATAGAATGAGAATTAGAATTGGATTAGAATTAGAATAGAATTGGAATAGAATTAAACAGAATGGAACACAATGGAATGGAATTAGAATAGAATTAGAATTGGAATAAATTAGAATTAAAATAGGAATAGAATTAGAAGAATCAGAACAGAATAACATCAGAACAGTTCAGTACAGATCAGAATTGAATAGATCAGAATCAAATAGAATATCACAATTGATCAGCAGAATAGATCAGAATAGGAAAGAATGGATCAGAATAGATCAAATAGATCAGAATATCAGAATGGATCAGCATAGATCTACAGATCTGTTCCATTCTATGGTGGTCTATTCTATTCTGGAGTAGGAATCATTTCAGCAGGATTTTAGAAGGAAGCCATACTAACAAAAAATTCTTAGTGTGATTCTTTCATCCTGAAACTCACTAATAACTCCCTGTTGCCCAAAGGAGCAAGTCTGGTCCACAGCACAACAATGTGCTTTTACCATCTGGCTGTTACTCTGTCCACAGCTTCATCTGCCATCACTCTGACCCTCCAAAACACCATGTCCGCACTGTAATTTTGTCCAGAGGCACAAGCACAACATATTGTCTCTTCTCTTTAGGCCCTGGTGTGCAGTTTCCTCTGCCTAGAAAACCTTTCCTTCCCTCTTGATCTGAAAAACTATTGCAGCCCCTTTAAATCCTTTCTGAAGCAAGGATATGAGATGAGAAAAGATAAGATGTAAATTAATACAAAATTCCTACCCTGCCTTCAAACTCTGTGCAGGTGCTGCTACTCTGATGCTCAGAGCCCCATCCCTCTGTCATCATTTCCAGCAGTACTGTGCGTGACAGCAGAGCCAAGCCAGGGCCCAGGAGTCCTTGTCTCCAGACCAACACTCCTTCTTTACGCTGCCATATTTATTTCAAAATATGGATTCCCAGGCCCTGTCCTCAGGAATTATGATCTAATTTGCTTCACATGAAGCCTGGGAATCTATATTTTCAAAAACTGTCCTGGTGAATCCGTCAAGGGTCAGGTATGAGACCCACTTTGCTACATCACACCAGCCCTGCCCTTTAGCCTTGCCATTCTTCCGTCAAGGACAGGGTCTCCTCACACCGCCAGGATCCCTGAGGATCACTCAGCAAGGGAAGAAGTCCTCACTGTCCTCCCTGAATGCAGGCGAGCCAGCCACAGCCAAAGGTCCACCTGGCACAGCCACATGTCTACTTGGGGACCAAGGCCCCACACCCAGTAAGTGGGAGAAGGCCTCCTGGGAAGAACACTTGGGCCCTTGGGGTATGGGGCTAACCGAACACAAGATCCAGCTCTGGGAGACAGTTACCATGGTCTGGTTGGAGAAAGGGTCCGTGTAGTTAATCCTCTGGGTGGTACAATTCATGTCACCTGGCTGGCCAGGGTTCATCAGAGGGGGAATGACCTCGTAATGGTGCTTACAGCTGAGCAACTGGGCCTGACCAGGATATAGGGCAATACCTGGGGGTACAAACAGGGAAAAGCAAATGTCAGAAGTTACAGTCCCTGACCACACCCCTCAAATCCTCTCACACCCACCAATGATCTATGTTCTAGACTTCCTGGGTGACTGCAGAGAAGGGAGAAGAAAAAGCTTACAGGGCAGGGGAGTTGCATCCGTGCCCTCAGAAAGCCCTACTCTAGTGGAGCGCACAAGCCCCCTCTCCTCAGTAAGCCCCTCGCTGGCTTAGGATACAGCCACGCCAATGCCCACACTAAAACCTACTCCACCTCAAAGCCCCACTGCACACACTCTGAGAGAGCCTTCCTTGATCCTTCACTGAGCCCAACTGTGCCCATCCCTCTGGCCCGTCCCCCACCTGCAGAAGGCTGGGAGGCCCTAAGCTGTGGGATTCCCCAGAACTCATTTCATCTCTCATCTCTGCTCTGATTGGGAGCTCCAAGTGTGGGAGTAGCATCGCAATAGTCCCTCCCTCTCCCCCAGCCCAGGCACCTCGCTCAAGGCTCTACTGACAGTAGCTGTTCCATCCTCAAGGGCAGAAATGCTGAGAGAGTAGCACTTGGCATCAGAGAGAGAGCTGCGAGACCACTTGGCATCAGAGAGAGAGCTGCGAGACCAAGAGACCAGACACAGAAAGTAGAACCCAAAGATAAAGAGGGAAAAGCACAAGACAGGCAAAGATAGGTGGACGAGCCATGACCAGCACACGATTGTGCTAGGGGCTGTCAGGAAGCCCCAGGTGGAGGGCACCTGGACTCTGGCTCCGCCCTGTGAGCAGGCCCTCCTGAGGGTTGCTCAGGGGCGTCCTACTGACAGAGCAGCTGGCACATACTGGGTGGGCAGAGCCTGAGCCCACAGAGCTCATGCCTCCCCATTCACTCGGTGGCCTCCAAAGCACCCAACACTAGCCCCACGACCCAGAGCAGACAGTCTGGAACAAAGCTGACTCCCCACTCAGGGCCCAGACACCTCAATGGGGCAGGAGAGGTATACACAGTGTGGCCTGGGAGCCCCTCTCCAGGCAGGGCCCCTGCCCACCTCTGAGTGGCACTACCTCCTCTGCCAACCCCCCTCCCCACAGTCCAGCCTTGACTCTCACTTCCCCTCACCTCTGGCTCCTGGCCCAAGCCAGGCTAGTCTCATCCTTTCCTGAGAGGCCCCCTGCCTCCCTACACTCCCCTTCATTCCTGCTGATCCTCCTCTCAGAAACACTCTCTTCCTACCTATGTGCTTTCCAAAGCCCAGCTCAAATCCTACATCTCTGTAAAGCTTTCCTGGACCACTGCAGTTCTGCAGTAACCATTCCAGGCTGTGCACATGAAACACTCTGTTGGGTCCTGTCAGCAGCTCTTTGGGTGTGTACCCTACACCTAGACCACCCTCCACCCTGCCTGTGGTGCCCAGCAAGGGCCAGGAATACAATAGCGGCTCAGGGAGTTTCTGCCAGTCGAGGATGCCTGGTCCACGGCAGGCTCTACCTGGGGCATCATAGCGATCCACCTCTTTGTAAGACACAGACATGACAGGGTGCTTGAGTTTCTCACGAAAGTCCGTGATGGTCTGGTAAACCAGGAAGACGGCCACGGCCATGAGCAACAGGTAGATGAAGATAAGCAGGACCGAGAAGACATTCTTCAGGCAGGCCTTGCTGAAGCGGATGCTGCTGGAGACAGACTCGCTGTCCAGGCCTGGCAACAACAAAACACCACGTGACCCAGCACACAGGGGCAAGGGGCAGCCAGAGACAGCCAGCAACCTCCAGGTACTTACCTGCCTTACCAAGGAGGGGGTCCACCCACACACCCAACCTTTCCACTTCACCCTCCAAACTATAACAAAGAGCACCTGCAAAAATTTACTACCAGGCAGAGGGCACCAAGCTGAAGGAGACTCGTTTGCCCTTAAGACATTTACTTTCTAGAAAGATAGGCAGTTACAATCCAACAAGGGAGCTGGCCTCCAACCCACTGCTCACTTTATCCCTCACTGCTCCACTTCCCCAGTTCTCCCAGCTCCACTAATGGACTTTCTTGTCTTCCAGAATGCCCTTCTCAACCCTGGAGCCTGGCACATTTGCCATTCCCTGTGCTTGGCTTGAAGCACTTTTGTTCCACAGCTGACCCCTAACCCAATCCTCCAAGTTTCAATTTAGAAAGACATTTCTTTGGGTGAGCCTTCCCTGACGCCTTACCTTTATTTGGGTACCCCTTCATCAGCGTTCCGAGGAAGCTCCATATGTCCCCTACTTGATCACTCTGCAATACCACTGTCTATATGTCTTTTTATCCACCCTAGGTTGCGAGCTCCATGAGGGCAGGGACAGGGCCAGTCTTATCCACAACTGAATCCCTTGCCCTTCACGCTGTGCCTGGAACAGAGCAGGCATTCTGCACTTACATGGTGACTGATTAAATGTGTCCTGATGCCATTTGTACAACACAGCTCTGCCTCCCCTATCTCCCTCACCATCCTGAGCCTAGATTCATCACTGTTAAGGATGAAACTACATCTCCCATCAAAATTCGTATGTTGATGCCTGACGCCCAATGTGACTGTATTTGGAGACAGAGCCCTTAGGGAGGTAATTAAGATTAAAAGAGGTCATAAGGATAGGGCCCTGATCCAACAGGACTGTGTCCTTACAAAAAGACAAGGACACACGGGGAGTGCGTGCACACAGAAAAAAGGCCATGTGAGTACACAACGAGGTCGCCATCTGCAAGCCAAGGAGAGGCCTCACCAGAAACCAATCCTGCTGGCACCTTAACCTTGGCCTTCTGGCCTCCAGAACTGTAAGAAATAAATTTATGTTGTTTACGCTATCCAGCCTGTAGTATTTTGTTAAAGTAGCCCGAGCTAAGATACTCCCACAGGGTCCCCTGTGTCCCTCTGCTCCTCAGTTGAAAACAGGGCTCCCTGGGGAAAAGCCCTATTTCATCCACAGCACAGCTGGACACAAGAACAAGGGAAGGGCCTGAATGTAAGCCCAAAAAGGTAACTGCTTGGCTTCTGGCTTCCAGCAGTGACAAAGTAGCCTGGTCATACATACCACCCTCCCACAGATAACAATTAACAATGACAAATTTCAACAATATATTTAAAATTATTTGAGAGCACTAGAGAATGACCAAAAGCAGGCAAAAACTGGAAGAGTCTATCCTTGAAAGAAAAACTGCATCTGGTGAGATTTGTAAATCTGTAGCCTTTTGCCTAAGGGCACATGTCAATCCCTTTTAAGGCAGGCTCAGGGTGGCTGAGGATAGACTTCAGGGCTGGAAGGGCAACCAGAAAGTTAATAAGAAATCTTGGAAGGGAAGGAGTCACATGGGGGTGAACCTCCCAAATCCGCAAATGCTCAAATTCTCGGCTAGAGACCCCAAGGGGCCCAGCAAAAAAGCAGCAACTGGTAAATGAAAAAACTGAGTGGAGATTTCAACTACTGCTAATGCAGGGGAGATACTAGTTTAGAGCCTAAGTCTTGCCATATTAACTACCTAAGATAAAAATTCTTCTTCAGAAGACCATAAGAGTAAAGAATCTCTATAATGTATCATTCATAATTTCCAGTGTTCAATCAAAAATCTTTAGACATGCTAAGAAACAAGAAAATGGGACCCATACTCAAGAAAAAAGCAATCTATAGAAACAAATACCAAAAGATCCATATGTTGCAATTACCAGACAGGAACTTGATAGCATTTAAAGGAAAATATATAGATAAGGAATAAAGGGAGGGTAAATAGAGAAATAGAAACTATAAAAAAGAGCCAAATACGTAGTTTCAGTTTTGCAGGATGAAAAGTGTTTTAGAGATGGAAGTGGTGATGGTTGCATAGCACTGTGAATGTACTTAATACTACTGAACTGTACACTTAAAAATGGTTAAGATAGTAAGTTTTATGTTATATGTATCTTACAACAATAAAAAAAAGTTTTATTAAATTTTTAAAAACAAAATGGAAATTCTGGTGCTGACAAGAAATAAAATGAAAAATTCACTGCATAGGCTTAACAGCAGAAGATGGCAGGAAAAAAGGTCAGTGAACTTGAAGTTCAATGAATAGAAATTATCCAATCTGAAAAAAATACTGAAGAAGAAAATGGAGCCCAGATAAGTATGTGACAATATCTAGCAGTCTAAGGCATGTAACTGGAGAGAAAAAATGGGTCACAAAAAATATTTGAAAAAACAATGGGCCAAAACTTCCCAAAACTGGAGTAAGACATCAACTTACAGATCCAAGAAGCTCAAAAAATGCCAAACAGGATAAATAGGAAAACCATTCCGAGGCAAATCACAGTCAGACTGCTAATGCAAAGACAAGAGAAAAATCTCCAAAGAAGTCAGAAAAAAAGGACATTTTACATATAAGGGACTTATACTAATGACGACTAATTTCTGAACAGAAATAATGGAGGTCAAAATGGAACAATATCTTTAAAGTACTGAAAGGAAAAAAATATTTTGTCAACTCAGAATTCTACATCCAGCAAAACTTCAAAAATAAAGATGAAATAAAGATATTTTCAAACACAAAAGCTCAGAGAAAACGTGCAGACCTGCACTACAATGCATGCTAAAGAAAATTGTGAAAGCTAAAGGGAAATGACACCAGATTATAACTCTCAGATGTAAACATTACTGAAAATGTTAAATGGGGGAGTAAATAGAAAAAGCTACTTTTTTTAAAATGTAAGACTAAAGCAAAAATTATTCAACAACATTGTAAGGTTTATAATTTTCAAGAAAGAATAAACAAGAGAAACCAAAACAAGTGGAGAGAAATAGAAGAGAGCAAAATGGTAGAATTAAATCCAGCCATATCAATAATTATATTAAATGTAACGGGGCTAAACACTCCAATTAAAAAGCAGGGACTCTCAGCCCAGATTAAAAACAAGATGCAACTATACATTTTGATAGGAAATGGACTTTAAATACAAAGACACTAAAGAGTTCCTGCTCATAATTATTTCATTTTCCTTTATTTAAAAGCACAAAAGCAGGATCAGCAAGAACTATCAAAGTACCCTGGGTTGGTAGAAACAGGAAATAATTCACTCTCTACTTCAACATATATCAAACACCAAGTCTACACACAAGACTTTGTACTAGGTGCCTCAGGGAGACATCAAGAAAGAACGCTGATGGTCTGTGCTACAGAATTTAGAAAGATGTGAAGATATAAAATGTGAGGTCTCCTTCACCTGGAGGGAAGAATAGAGAGTACAGGGAGAAAGGCAGAGATCAGCAGAGACTTTGTAGTGGAGGTCATGTTAGTCCTGTACCCAAAGCACTAAAATTTTGAGGAAGAAAATAATTTGGTTTTCATTATTCCTTTATTTTCTGAACTGAAAGAGCAGATATATAGTCCAGTGGTTAAGAACATGAACTTTACAGTAAGAGTCTTGGGCTCCAACCCCAGCTCTGCTACTAACTACTCTGACCCTGGACAAGCTCCTAAAACCTTACATTTTTCATGTGAAAAGGAAGTCATTGTTTCAATTTTATAGGATTTTTGAGAGAAGTAAATGTGAGAATGTTGCAAATGTATTACACAGTGCCTACTCAATGGTAACAATTACTGTTACCAAAGAAACAGAATGTACTTCAGTATATACTCTACTCAAAAAAATGAAGTGCTCAATGACAAAAACAGCAAAAATGAAAACTACAGAACTATAATATCTTAAAAGCAACAAATTTGAAAAAATATATGCTGAAAATTAAATGGTGGTGGAGCAGAATACAGTGCCTTTCACACAGCAGACATGTAATGTTTCCATGTCTGTTAAATGAATAAATAACTCGAATAAAATTTACCCTTTTAAAATATATTCAGTTTTTAGTATATTCATAAGATGTGCAAACATCACCATTATCTAATTACAGAACAGTTTCACTATCCAGAAAGAAACCCTGTACCCATGAGTGGTTACTCCTTCCCTAGCAACCACTAATCTTCTGTCTCTATGGATTTGCCTATTCTGCAGATGTCACATAAATGGAATCACACGTGTGGCTTTTTCTCTCACCTCTTTCATTTAACATAATGCTTTCAAGATTCATCCAAGTTGTAGCATGTATTGGTTCCTCATTTCTTTTTATTGCCAAATAATATTCCATGTATGAATATACCATTTTATTTATCCATTCATCAGCTGATGGTCATTTGGATTATTTCCATTTTTGGCTATTACAAATAATGCTACTATGAACATTCATGTACAAGTTTATCTGTGCACATGAGTTTTCACGTAGATATAAGTTTTCATTTCTCTTGAGCATATACCTAGAAGTGGAATTGCTGGGTCATATGGTAACTATATTTAACCTTTTGAGGAACTGCCAGACTGTTTTCCAAAGCAGCTGTACCATTTTACATTTCTACCAACAGTGTACGAGGGTTCCAATTTCTCTACATCCTCACCAAAACTTGTTATCATCCATCTTTTCCATTTAGCCATCCTAGTAGGTATGAAGTGATATCCTATTGTGGTTTAGATTTGCATTTCCCTGATGAGTAATGATGTTGAGCATCTTTTCATGCGCTCACTGGTCATCTGTATATACACCTTATCTGGAGAAATGTCTATTTGGATTCTTAGCCACACTGATCTTACTTAAATCCCCACTTTACTCCTCTTACTGTCCTGCTCCAATCCCTTTAAATACTCCCTGCTCCCTCAAGTCCAAACCTTGACACTCAGATGCCTCCACAGTCTGACTCCGTCTATCATTCCCACCTCATCTCCCTCTACCTCCCTCCCCAACCCTCTGCTCCAACCATGCTGTGCTACCCACTGTCTCCATAATGTCCTATTTTATTCTCACCTCTATACCATTGCTCATGCTAACTTCTCTCCTTGGCCAGCTCCTTCTTTTCCAACTACATGTTACCCTTCCTTCAGAGTAATCCCACTTCTTTCACAATCAGCCTTCCTTCATACGTTTCTGAAGCACCTGACTCTAACATTTCTTTGGCACTCATTCATTCACTCCAGGTGGCTCAGTCACTCCTAGATGAGATGCTTTCCTGCTCTAAATCCCCCGCCCTCCCCTAGAGGACAAACACTACTAAATACCTACAGTGGGCAGGCACTCCACACCAGGCATTGGAATTACAATAAAGGAGGAAAAGACAAAATCTTTGTGCCTCACAGAACTTGGGGGCAGGGCCAAGGGATTGATAACAATTCAATGAAGAATTATACTCAATAAATGTGACCTGTCAACCGTGCTACGTACTATAGTGGAAAGCATATAACAGTGAGAAACAGACCTCACCAGGGAGTTTAAGGAAGGCTCAGAAGGAGGGACAAGTTCTTTGAGTAACCTGTCTTTTCTCTATATATGTTTTGAGTTCCTGGGGGTAGGCCATTCCTCACTCACCTCTCTCTGGCGTCAGCACTTGGCAAAATAGGTGAAGGAGCCCATGAGCGACTCTGCTGGAGGCAGGGGAGGATTTGGGGCAGGAAAGCATCTTATCTAGGAACAACTGAGCCAGAGTTGGAACACCTTGGGAGGTAGTCCTGTGTGTAAATTTGAGCCCTGCCACTCATTAGATTGGAACATATTACTGAACCTCTGTGTCTCAGGTTCTTCAACTATAAACTAGGACTAACCATTTCCTTCAGAGTGGCTGTGAAGATTACAGGATTATTTGTATATAAAAAATTCTATACAGGCCTTTAAAGTACCCCCAAAATGGTGGTTACTGTCATGATTACCATTATTTTTATTATTATCAGAAGACTCAGAGGCAAGAAATGAGCTCTGAGAGTTGTATATCAGGCCATCAAATTCAGGCCAAGTCACTACTAAGACCAGCCAGATGGACTTCTGAGAACTGGATCTTCTACTGTCTAGAAAGGAGAGGAGCCCAGGAGGGGTTTCCCAAAAGTAGAAAAGGTTCCTGCCAGTTGATAGAGCTTTCCAAAATTTGCTCTCCCTGGGGCCTAGCTTTCTATTCTGATAGACCTCAGGCTTTGAGGCCCCAGGAATCTGAGGAAAACAGAGGCTGCTAAGGTCCAAGGTCATCATGGCAAACTCATTTACCTAGGCATTTATCTATAAAAGGAAACACAAAGGCAAGCCTCGTCTTTCCAAGTCCACCCCTCCCTCTTCTTCCTGCTGCCTCCATCTGTCCTCTTCTGGTGGGGAGCAAGAGAATAGTGCAGGGTGTGGTAGACAAAATAAAGGCTCCCAAAGATGTCCAAGCCTTAATTCTTAGAATCTGTAAATATGTCAAGTTACATGGAAAAGTAGATGGGAGTAAGGTTGCTAATCAGCTGACTTCAATATAGGGAGATTATTCTGGATTATCTGCGTGGGCCCAACATGAACACAAGGACTGTAAACATCGAAAAGGGAGGCAGAAGAGTCAGTGACAGAGTGATGTGATGTGAGAAAGACTCGACCAGCTGCTGCTGGTTTTGAAGATGGAGGAAGGGGCCACAAGCCAAGGAACGCAGGAAGCCTCCTGAATCCGGAAAAGGGAAAGAACAGATTCTCCCCTAGAGCCTCCTGAAAAGAATTCAGGCCTGCTCCCACCTTAATTTTAGCCCAGGAAGACCCATTTTGGACTCCTGACCTCCAGAACCATAAGATAATTTGTATTGTTTTAAGCCACTAAGTCTGTGGTAGTTTGTTATAGAACAAGAGGGCACTAATATGCAAGGCTTTCAAACTGCTCTCCCTAGAAGCTTAGGGCTTCTGAGGTAGGCCTAACAGAGCAGGAGATAGCCATGCCACTGCCTTTTACATACTGGGCTTTCATAAAAAAAATGCTTAAAATATTTTAGAATCACTGGTATAGTAGAAAGAATTTGGGGTCAGACAGAGTTTGATGCAGTCTATTTACCAACCATGTGATCGCCTCATGCTTTACCTAACCTCCCAAGCCTGGTGTCCTTATCTGTAAAAGGAGGATGGCCACCTCACAGGATTGTTATCAGAATTAGATGGGGCATGGGTAGAACAAAGTCTGGCACAGAGAAAGCAGTTAGGAAACATTAGCTGCCCTTCCAGCCTCCTTCCTTCTACATAGTCTTCTCTGACTAAGGAGCAGGCAGAATCCCAGAAGTTCCTATCCTATCCCCCTCCCCCACAAATAGAGGCATCAGGAGGAATAAAACTCCACCTCCTTCAATCCACCCTAGGAGCTGGAGTCAAACTGGGGCTCCATTCACTCGTTTATTCACTGAACAAATCTAATGCACAGTCAAGGCAAAACTAGTGAGCAAAACAAGCCAGTCTCTGCCCTAACCCTAACCCCCTAACACTAACCCTAACCCCTAAACCTAACCCCTAACCCCAGCCGTAGCCCTAGACTCACCCGCTAGTGACTTCCTAGGGCAGGAAGAATGGAAGAGCAGAGAACCAAAGCATTTGCCACTGTATCCACTGACCTGGCCTCAGGAACTGGCTCACGCTGGAGCAAAGAAAACAGCACATACCAACCTGGACATATTCTCTGTCCTGAGACTGGTTAAATATGTATGGCTTTAAAACTAGGGCAATACTTGAGATCTGACACCAGGGTACAGGGAAGGAGGTTTCTCCTCTCTCATAGTTGGTGAAGTGCCTGGTCTGGGGCCTCCACCTGCAGCAACAGCACAGCACTGTTTTCCAGCACTTCCACTTCCAGCACCAAACCCACTCACCTGGTAAGAAACCCGGACCTTGGACTTTGATCGTCTCGTTGTCCTGCTTGTCTGCCTGCTCTGAGTTCTCAATCACCTGGTCCAACTCCTCACTCAGCTAAAGGGAGAAGCAAAGAGGGCAAACAGGTGAGCTACATCAGCACATCAGCCTTGCTTTCCTACACTAGAATAAGAAAGCAGAAGCTGCTTCTCATTTGTCACAAAAAACCACATGATGTAGGGTGTGTTGTAGCACTTCTACAGATGAGGATACTGAAGCTCAGAAAACTCAAGGAACCTCCTGCCTACTAGTTTCTCACTGTAACAAAGTACCACAAACTAAATGGCTTAAAACAACAAAAATGTCTTCTCTCACAGTTCTCGAGCCTAGAAGTCTGAAATCAAGGTGTTGGCAGGGTTGGTTTCTTCTGAGAGTAGTGAGAGAGAATCTGTTCCATGTCGTTCTCCTAGCTTCTAGCAACAGCTGGCAATCCTTGGCATTCCTTAGCTTGTAGATGCATCCAAACTCCAGTCACTGCCTCCATCTTCACAAGGTATTGTCCCTGTGTCTGGGTCTTCACATGGTCATCTTCCTTAAGGACACCAGTCGTATTGCATTAGGAGCTCACCCTACTCCAATTAAGATCTCATCTTAACTAATTACACCTGCAACAACCCTATTTCCAAAGTCACAATATGAGGTACCGGGGGTTAGGACCTCAACATATATTTTTGGGGAAACACAGTTCAAATCACAATATTTCCCATGGCCACAGAGCCACTGAAAGAGCCTGGAGTCAAATCTAAGTTGGCCTAGTTCTAAAGGCCATGGTCTTAACCACTTCCCAAAGGAAGAGGAAATGAAGCTTACAGTCTGCTGAGAGAGAAGAGGGAACAGTGAAGTTGGTGTCAAAGCTCTCCAGCACTCTGGCTAAAATAGGGCTGCAAAGGGCAGAACAACAGGGAGTGCTCCATCCCAAGTACAGGTGCTAATTAGCAGCCTGGTCCCAGGCAAACTTAACCTCACTTCCTCAGTGTTCTCACCTGTTAAGTGGGGAAATTATGCCACTGATAAGGGCAGAAGGACAGAAAGACCATCATAATCCATGTCTCCGTAGGATTAGGAAGGGAAGCAGAAAAGGCCAAGACCAGAGTTTAGAGGAGAAGCCATCACTGAATTAGGAAGTGGGGAGGGAACAGCTTTCCTAAGTGTTTTCTTGAGCTCACTGTGTCATCACTTACAGTTTCAAGACATTTTCCTTAAAAATTCACCTCCAAGAGACTCGAGTTAAAAAACACCTCTTATGCATCTGTTATTCTTCCATCTACTTCTCCATGCCTCCACTCCTGCCCTTTAGATTCAGGCAAAACCTCCAATTTAAAGCCCTTGAAGCACAAAAGAAAAGAAAAATGACCACTAGGAGAGGGCTGGGAGGCTGGAGATGGCACCACGAGATACAGGCCACTAGTGGGAGCACAGATAAAGAGGTCCCCAGAGGTCTCACTGGCCAAAGGGAGAGCAGGGTGTTAGTCCTGGGAAGGCTCAAAGTTCTTTGATCCAAGCCTCATCCACACCCTAACACAGGTGGCAACACCCTTTCTGACTGCCCACAGCCATAATGAGCCCACCTCCTTGCCAGCCCTTGGCCACTTCTCGGTATACCCCACCCCCCAAAGCCAAAATCTCCCTTAAGCAAAGCAACCTAACTTGGAGCTAGGTCCAGTCTCAGAATGATCCACGCAAGAAAGATGCAGGCCATTGTGGGGGCACCTTCTTTCTCTGAAGGCGGCGAGGGACAGGGACTTCACAACAGACCTCTGGGGAGGCAAAAGGAGAGGGCCCTTCCAGAGCCTTTCACCATGGGCCTGCCCCCAAAGGGCAAACGACTCCACCTCTGGCCTTATCCCTGCAAGCAGAACAACTGCTATATTTTAATAAATGTCTTATGAGCCCCGCTAGGTGAGGATGATCCTGTAGGCTGTGTGGATGGTGAGGGACATAGTCCTGTTAAGCCAGGACCCCAAAGCTCCCTAGAAATAGGAGCTGCCCACACACTGTTAAACAAGAGCTATCATTCACCGAGGGGTCACTACCTGCCAGGGACTGAGCCAAGCACTTTCCACATACCAACTCATCTAATTTCCACAACAACCCTAGGAGGAAGGGATTACCATTATCTTCATTTTCAAATGAAGAAACTAAGGCTCAGAAAGTTAAGTGACTTGACAAAAGTCACACAAATGGCAAGAAGCAAAGCCAGGACAGGAAAGTGGTTTTTTTTTTTTACTTCAAAGACCTAGTATTTACCCACTATGCTCTACTCCCTTTAAGCCTGAAAACTTTCAGAGTTAGGGAAAGACACATCTCACTGCCCAGGATTGCCCCACTGTCTAGGGCATGGAATCTAGGGCCCATGGAATCCACGGCACTGGTTAAAATCCATCAGGCTCCTTTCAGATAAAGAAAACATGGGATAAAGGGGAAATGGGAGGAGAAATATAGAAATCTGTCCAAGGCCAGATTCCAGCCAAGGTTCTAAACTAAAAAATGGCGAAGCTTAGGCCAATCTCATCTGCCTTCAACTTGGCTTGCCCTTCTACTGTGGAGCCAGGCCTCCTCCTTTATATACTCCACAAAGCCCTTCTGTGACTTATCATTACAAAGGGAGAGGTGTACATCAATAATCATTAATCAAAACAGAAAGCAGCAAGTTCACAAGGGAAGGACAGGCAGATTCGAGACTGGTCTGGAAAGTCAGCCCCCACAGAGCAGGTGGGACCTGAGGTGGCCCTTGCCTAATGGGGCATTTTACCCAACAGAGCTTGGGAGAGGGTTAAAGAACAAATGGTTTGAGCAGGAGCATAAAGCCAGAAGCACGTCTTAAAATGGTGAGTTTCCAGAGTGGTCGGAAACTAGGTGGCTGAGGAGGTGGCAAAGGCAATGGGAGGTACAGCTGCTGAGCTGCACAGAGCCTTGAAGGCTTGCTCTGAAGTCTGGACTGGTCTGGACAGACCAAGGGCAGCATCAGGTCTAGGAAAACAGGAATGTTCTGGGGTCAAGGCAGGGCCTCAAAGCAAATCTGGAGAGTAAGAAGAGCCTGAAGGGAGAGGTGGTAACACTGTATCACATTCAGGCGGTCGGAGCAAACACAGGACTACGTGGAACGGCCGGACCTCGGCAAGCAAAGGGGCACAGGAGAGGAAGGTTAGCGAAGATGAACAAGGCTTGGCACCTGAGAGGAGGAGGAGGAGGCCGGTTTCACTAAGCAAGGGGGCGTCGGGAGGAAGAGCGGGTCTGAAGGAAAAGCTGGAAGCGCAGCCTGTAGCTCAGGACAGACAAAAGACAAAGAACTGGGAAGTGATAAAGTTGTGGGACGCGGTGACACAGGCGGGAGGGATGGAGAGGAGCGAGACCGTCCACGTCGGTGAAAGCGCTCTTCCGAAGTGAAGCGGCCGCCGGAACCTGAGATCACTATCCCCGTCACCAACTCCCCCGGGGGCGCGGGGGCGCGAGGCCTGGGGCCGGGGAAGAACCAGTGCAGACCGTGCGTCTGCTCGCGCCGGCAGGAGGGCGCGGGAGCTCCCACTCGTTGCAGACGACGCCAGGTTCCTCAGAGGGTCCCGCTTCGGAGGCGGCTTTAATCATTCACCTGCTGGTTACGGGTCGCGGCTCCGGGGACCCGGCTCCATCCCTCGCCCAAGCAACTCGCAGCATCCGGAGAAGGCTGGGCGCCCGCTCCGCCGCCCCGCTTCCTTCCTGCCCGCTCCGCCGCCCCCCTGCGCCGGGGACCCCTCCCGGGACGCGCTCCCGCCTCCCTCTCCGGAGCCCTCGGCCGCGCAGCCCGGACGCCCGGGACCCCGCTCCTCCGCCTCACGAGAAACTTTCCGTACGTCTCCCACTCCCTCGTACCTCCTGGTAGGATGTGGAGCGCTCCTGCCGGATCATGGCACTGACCGGACGTACGGCACACCGGAGACCGCTACAGCCCCAGCGCCAGGACCTGCCGGCTCTGCGAGGCAAAACCGGTTTGCACGGGCGTCCCGGGGACCAGGCGTGGCGGCCCGGGGCGCATGCGCCTCGCTGCTGCCGCCTCAGGGGCCGCGAAAGGGCTGCTGGGAAATGTAGTCCGGGCGGGGCGACCCTCGGCGCCCGCGGAGCGGGAGGACGGAGAGGTGCGGAGGGCTGGCTAGATAAACGCTGGCTTAGGCGCCCGAGCCTTCTCCTCTCTCACTTCCTCCCTTTGTTGGAGGGGGAGGGACGGAGAAAATGAGTGAAAAGTGGAACAAGGTCAGGTGTAGGACCGCCTAATCTATAACTGCAAGAGGAAGCTCGGCCTGGTGATTTATAACCGTTATAAATGTCTGGAGAGCACTTTGTATGCTACAAAGCGCTTTCACTCACATTGTGCCCTTGATCCTGTGCAAGGAACCCTGTAAGGAGGACATTTTTCTCCCTATTTTACAGAGGAGGAAACGGAGGTGCTTTGTTTCAGAAAGGATGGGGGGAAGGGCGGTAATCAAGCGGAGTTTATTTCCTCCAGGTGTGGACTACAGACTCCACGTTCTTTCCATTATTCCTGGGGCAGGCGCTTGGGGTCAGAACCCCTAGGTTCTTGTCCCGATTGTGCCCCTCACCCTCAGGTTTTGCAATGCCCTGAGCCGTGCTCCCTTGCAACTGGTAAATCCTGCCCTGCCCGACAGAGCCTATGACAGCAGAAAGAAGGGATCATGCAGAGAAAACCTAAAGGCACCGTTCAGCTACAGCTTGGCCCTAAATGTGGCAGAGTGGACCTGTGGACCACATCTTCCTCTCCTCCCACTGCCTAAAACAGCTGTTCTGTGTGGCGGCCCTAGGCTACTTAGTGGTGAAGCAGATAGAGGCTGCTTATTATGTCTTGGTGAATGCTGCTCTGTGTCCCTTGCAGCTGCAGCTCTGCAACCCCCTCCACTCAGGAGGCCTCTTCCCTCCTCAGTGGTCAGCAAGTAACTCCAACCACATCAGACCTCCTGGAGCATTAGCAGTGGGGTATCCCCATCACCTCTCCTGACCACCCTCCCTCACCCCAGACCCTCTGCTCTTAAACATCTGTTAAATGGGACAATAGATATAGCACCTAACACATTGTAGACACTTATCAAATGTTTGTTGAATTTATGAATGGAACACTTATTCCAGCCATTTCATTTAACAGTTGCTTGCCAAGATGAATAAACAACAACAAACAGCTAATTAAATTCATTACTGTATTAATACAAGGGTGGTTAACGAAACAAGTCATACAATCATAGAATTTTAAAGTTGGAAGGAACCAGAGAATTCTATTCCAGCATTATTCCTCCCTAGTCTTTACTGGTGTGACCAAACTGAAAAATGTTGGGCTCCCACATTTGAAGGATATACTGGCTAACACAATATTCAACATGGTTTAACAAATACAGTGTGCTGGGCAGTAGGATACAGAAATGAATAAGATACCCCAAGGTCCTGGGGTGGGTTTTTGTTTTTTAGCCTGGCTCTTGTGGCTCTTTTGTGCTAGGGTGGACAGACCATAAACATGTAGATAGAATTTTCTGTTTTGCTGTCCCCAAGTCCTCTTCTCCCAGTTCATTGTGAGCACATACTGATCAGGCTTTAATCCCTTCTGCTTCACTGGAACAGTGCTTGTCAAGGTCACAAGTGACCTTCATGTTGTCAAATCAGACAGCCATTTCCCATCCTCTTTCTTGACTTATCAGCTGCATTGGACTTCCCTAGACACACTTTCCTTCCCACCACATGGTCCCACCTTGCTCCTACCTCACTTGCTGCTCCTTGGCCTCCTTTGCTCACTTCTCCTAATCTCAACTCTACACGGTGTCCTTCCCCAAAGCTAGGTCTTCCATCTCCTTTCTACTCAATCCCCAGGGGCTGGTGAAGTGGTCACCTCTAGACTCATGGCTTGAATTACCATCTACACCCTAAAGATTCTTGTTATGGGTTGAATTGTGTCCTCCTTGAAATATGTTGAAGTCCTAAGCCTGGCATGGTGGTTCATGCCTGTAATCCTAGCACTCTGGGAGGCTGAGGCAGGAGGATCACTTGAGCACAAGATTTTGAGACCAGCCATCTCGACCAAAAATAGAAAAAATCAGCCAGGTGTGGTAGCACACACCTGTAGTCCCAGCTAGATGGGAGGCTGAGGCAGGAAGATCACTTGAGCCCAGGAGTTTGAGGTTGCAGTGAGCTATGAAGATGCCACTGCACTCCACCCAAGGTAACAGAGTGAGACTCTGTCTCAAAAAAAAAAAAAAAAAAAAAAAATTGAAGTCCTAACCCCAGTACTTCAGAATGTGATCTTATTTGGAAATAGGGTCATTGCAGGTGTAATTAGGATGAGGTCATGCTGGAGTAAGGTGGTCCCTTAATCCAATATGACTTATGCCTTTGTAAAAAGACAGAAAACCATGTGAAGACAGACACATGAGGACAACGGCCATATGAGGACAGAAGCAGAGACTGGAGTGATCCGGCTGCAAGCCAAAGTGGTTTTAATCATTCACCTGCTTGTTACAGCTTGAGGCTCCATCCCTTGGCCAAGCAACAGGCAGCATCCCAAGGATTGCCAGCAACCACCAGAATCTAGGAAGAGGCAAGAAAGGATTCTACCCAGAGTCTCAGAGGGTACATGACCCTGCCAACTCCTTGAATCCAAACTTCTAGCTTACAGAACCTTGAGAGAATGAATTTCTGTTGTTTAAAGCTGCCCACTTTGTGGCACCTTGGTACAGCAGCCCCAAGAAACTAACACAATTCCCAAGTGTATACAAATGCATTATTTCCAGCCTCCAGCTGTCCCCTGAGGCCCCGGCTCACATGCCCGGCTCCCTAGGCAACTTCTCCACTGGATGTCCACCAGGTAGAAGCAGAGTGTTGTCACTGAAAGCACAAATGCTGCAGCCAGACTGCCTGCTCCTTAGTCCTGGCTCTGCTGCTTACTGATTTTGTGATCTTGGGAAAGTTATTTAATCTTCCTGTGCTTCAGTTACCTCATATGTAAAAGAGGAATGTTACTACCTATTCATAGAGCTCTGAGAGGAGTAAATGAGTTATCACATGTACAGTCCTAGAACACTGTCTACAAAGAGAGAGTTCCAGTCTTACAGTAAAACTTTCCACCCAGTTTCCCAATCAGGTCTGTTTATGCAAATGAAGGATTTAAACTTGCCTAGTGCTGATTGCTTAGTCAGATACATCTGAGTGCTAAAGGTACATGTCAGTAGTATATTAGCGTTAGTGGTTATTACAAGGTTCAAAGCTGAACCTAGGAATCTTCTATCTTAAATCTACTTCCCTCACAATCTTTCTCATCGTATTCAACTCCACCCTCCCATTTGCTCTGGCCAAAACTCTTGGAGTCATCTCCACTCCTCCCTTTCTTTCACACCCCACATCTAAATCAGCAAATCCTGTTGGCTCTATTTTTAAATTTTCTCAGAATCTGACCACTCGTCCCCACCTCCACCATGTAATAAGCCACCAGCATTTCTCGCTGATTATTTTCAATAGCTTCCTTGGTGGTCTACTTCCACACCTGCTGCTCTGTGGTCTAGTCCCAACACAGCAGACAGGGGGAGCCTATTAACCAAGTCAGATCATGTCACTCCTCTGCTCCAACCCCTCCAAAGTCAAAGTCCCCACAGTTTCCTGTATGAACAAATGTGAACCTGAAAGAGTCAATCCTTCAAGATGGATCCCAAGTGGCGAAGAGGCCATGGGCTGAGTAGAGTTCACACACTTACTCAGTTCTCCCCAAACCCACACCTGTTTAACTTTGGGACTTTCAGAGCTCACCTGAATCAAACAATCAGAGCTCACCAGCCTCAGCCAATTAGTGCTCAGATGTATCTGATTAAGCAATCAGCACTAAGCAAGTTCGAATCCTTCATTTGCATAAACAGACCTAATTGGGAAACTGGGTGGAAAGTTTTACTACAAAACTGGAACCTTCTTTTTGTTCCCTGGAACACACCTGCGTTTTACAACAGGGGCTGTGTCTGCCCGGTTTGCAAACTGTTCACAGGAATAAAGTCTTTCCTCTAAATTCCTTTTCAGAGAGCTTTTGTTCGCACCTGTAAGGCCCTATAGGATCTGTCCCCCAGCCCCTACCTTTCCTAATGCTCCTACTCCTCACTCTCTCAGCTCCAACATGCAGAGCATATATTGGCCTAAGAGCTTTTGCACTGGCTGTTCCCTCTGCCTCAAATGCTCCCGTCCTAGATATCCATGTGACTCACTTCCTCACCTCCTTCAGGTCTTTCCCCAAATGTCACCTAGTCAGTGATGCCTTCTCTGAGCATCCTATAAAAGCAGCAAACCCAACTTCCCGTGTGGCGAGTTAGCTATGCTCCCAGCAAAAATCGAGTCCCTTCGGCAGGGGTTGTTGCAAGGGATATGGAAATAATATAAATAGAAAATAGAGAATATAGAAATAAAAGAAGACACAGAGACGAAAATATAGTTTTGAAAGATGAGGGTTAGGGAGTCCTCCAGCATTCCTGTGAGCTGTGAGGCCACAATTGAAATCCCGCATCAGTATTTATTGGTGCAGCAATCAGTTGCCAGTGGTAACAGGTTTACATAATAACAGGTAGTTAGTTTAGGTTTAAAGTCTCCCCAAAAGCCTCTAGAGATGCCTTAATTAACTATCTACATGAGCAAACGGTTACAAAATCTTTCTAAGATAAACTTCTAAGTCCTAAGATAAAATTATCACTTAGCAGAAAGGCTAAACAGAAATATAGTGGCTCCATATTTCTTTTTCTAGTTTTTTGTTGATTGAGACAGGTAGTCAGAAGTGAAGCAGGAACTGTCCCTTAGGCCAATTGTTTCCAGCTGCAGGTGTTTGTCAGGCGGGCATTCTTTGATCAGTTCTGAACCTGTGACCCCGTACCGAGCCTTGTCCTACAGAGGCATGAGGCGCAAGCCAATAAATAGGTCTGAGACAGAGTCACCATGGAAATTGCTATTGATCAGTGAGATGCCCTCCTGAGGTGAGGCAGCTTTTGATCTGTGAACTAACACCACATATTTCTTCAGGGCAAAGCCCTGCAAATCTCCTGAAATCTTTTATGTCTCTACAGGGCAACATTCCACCACACCCCCTACTCTGCTTTAATGTTTCTCCCTAGCACATACCATCTTCTGACATGCTTTTCAGTCTCCCCCCACTAGAATGGAAGCTCCACAAGGGTGAGGTTCCTTGTTGTTCAGTGTTGCATCCCAGTGCCTCCAACAGTGCTTGGCACTTACTAGGTACTCAAATAATTGTTGAATAAATAAATGAACAAAGTAATATCACGTGGCAATAAGAGCCTGAAAGAAAATGCAACAGGATGTGTGATAGTGATAGGGCAGCTGGGGGGCGGGGTGGTGCTAATATACCTGGAGGATGTCAAGAGAGGCCTCCTGATGGTGATTACTTTTGAGTTGAGACCTGAATGACAAGAAGGGGCCAGCACATGATGGTCTGCACCCCAGGCAGGGGGCACAGGTGTAGTACAAAGGCGCCAGGCTGGAGCAGCATGAAGGAGACAGAGTCAGAGAGGTAGGCAGAGGCCACCTCACAGAGGCTGGGTCATGCTGATCCTGGGCTGGCTTGCTCTCAGATCCAGTTCTTGCTTTCCCCTGCTCTGCTCTGGGGTGCAGGGGATGGCCCTGCAGGCTGGGTTTCCACTGGGTTCAGTCAAGAGGAGGCACTGCTGAGAGTTAAAGGGATCAGTGCAAGAGAGAAGCCAGGGTTTTTCTTTCCCTTTTTCTTTGCCTCTGGCAGTTTCCCTTGCATACCTCCAGCCCCTGGTACAAAGGCTTGCTGTGCTTTTAGCTTAGCCAGCTAACCCAAGCCCCTAACGTTAATAAACACCACCTCTACCCATCCACTGGCCGGATGGTGGCTTCCTGCTGTTGCTAATCTCTGAGTTGCCTCAGGGTTGTTTCCACCTGTTTCATCACCTGTGTAGCCAACTCCCTGCATTAGAACCATTCTGTTTTACTCAGAATAGTTTCTATTTTTCTTGCAGGTGACTGACTGATATTCCAAGTGCTCTGGAAAAATGAATCTGGATTCAAGTAGAAAAGATCAATCAGGGGGTGCCTGGAGAAATTCAAAGGCATATGAACATATTCTTCAATTATAGATGCCTCTTCAGCATCTCAGGGAGGGGGGAGGTAGATGTGATCAGTAGAAATTACAAAGGATCTTTTGGCTTATAGAGGCTCCTAACAAACAACTGTAGAAAGAAAGGGCTCAAGCAGAGAAGCAGCATGCTGTACTGTAGGGATGTTATCAAGGAACATGATGCATTGGGAAGGGGATGATAGTCTAGTTAGGGCTTAGAAAGGCCTCTTTCAACCTGGAGATCCTGTGACACAGTGTAAGGTTTACACTGCAGACACACAGCCTTCTGCATCCATTATCGCTGTTAGTTTCAACCCAGTCCTATGAAGGAGGCAGGCTGGCATGTTACTAACTCGGAAATTGACATTCACATGGTTAGTGGACAGATCCTGCGTAGGTCACTCTGCACTATTCTGTTGAATATGTAAATGCACACACATTTGGTACAGTCCTTGAGGGGAGGTATAGCCCGGTGGTTAGGCAGACTCTGGGACACATGGCCTGTGCTTGACTTGGCTCTGCCACTCACTGTGTGACCTTGGGCAAGGAACTTAAGGTTCCTGCACTTCAGTGTCATCATCTATAAAATTGAGGATAATAACAGTCCTTACATTGCACGGCCGGGTGCAGTGGCTCACACCTATAATCTCAGCACTTTTGGAGGCCCAGGCAGGAGGAGGCAGGAGGACTGCTTGAGGCCAGGAGTTTGAGACCAGCCTGGGCAACATAGTGAGACCCCATCTCTACAAAAAAAATTAAAACATTAGCCAGGTGTAGTGGCGCACCCGTAGTCCCAGTTACTCAGGAGGCTGAGGCAGAAGGATAGTTTGAGCACAGAAGTTCAAGGCTTCAGCAAGCAATGACTGTGCCACTGCACTCCAGCCTGGGTGACAGAGCAAGACCCTGTCTCTAAAAATAAAATAAAATAAACGTTCTTACATCACAGAGTTATAGTGAGGATTAAATGAGTCAATACATGTAAAGGTGCTAAAATCAGTGTCTGGCACACAGTAAGCCCTTCTCTGGTCTCCTTTGCCCATTTTTCCCAATCACTGTTAGGGGCCCCCAAGAGCTCAGTCCTCTCTGCCTACATGCACTTCCCTTGGTGATCT
Organism: Lemur catta; assembly: GCF_020740605.2. NCBI lineage: Eukaryota > Metazoa > Chordata > Mammalia > Primates > Lemuridae > Lemur > Lemur catta. The sequence goes on from NC_059150.1 coordinate 11,034,812, forward strand.
CACCCATTCCCATAGCTTTAAATACAACCTATTTGGCAATGATTCCAAAATTTCTATCTCCAGCCTGGAACTGTCTCCCAATTCCAGACCCATATATTTAACTGTCAATTTGATATGCCCAGTGAGATGTGACATATGCGCCTCAAACTGAACAAGCCCCAAACTGATCTTGATCTTCCCCTGAACTGGCTCCTATCTCTATAAATGGCAACTCCATCTTTCCAGTTGCTCAGGCCAAAAACCATGGGGGTCATCTTTGACTCCTCTCCCTCTCTCACCCCGTGTCTCATCTGCCAGCGAATCCTGTCAGCCACACCTTCAAAACGTCTCCACAGTCCACCCAGTTAACACTTTAACTCCTTTCTCTTCCATTCACGCACAGTAAAAGCCAAAGTCTTTTCAAAATAATCGGTGTGGCCCTGCAAGATGCCCCCCGCAAACCCCCTCACTTTCTTACCTCCCTGAGCTCATCTCCTGCCCTCTTCCCTGCTTGCTGTTTTTCTGACAAGCGGGGCACTCTCCTTCCTCGGCATTCATGCCCTTGAGCCTTTGCCCCGTTGCTCTTCCTTCCTTCCTTTTCAAACAAATACCATCTTTTCAGTGAAGCCTTCCCTGGCCAACCTATTTATTAACAAAATGGCACCGCCCAGCCCTCCCTATCCCTCTGCCCTGCTTGATATCTCTCCCTAGTATTTACCACCATCTAACGTACTACTTACCTATCTCACTTTTTGTCTGTCTGCACATACAATGTAAGCCCCACGTGGCCATGGCTCTGTCTTGTTCAGGGATGCCTCCGTCCCCGGTGACCTGGTACATGGAGGCCCTCAAAAACCTATTTGTCGAATAAATTAACGAGCGAAGGCTTGTACATAGGTTAGTTATGACTTCGGGGTAGCCGTGCTGTGCCCTACCCTTTGCAAAAATTCCTTTGGCGACCAGAGATTTCAACACAACTAGAAAGAAAAATAAAATCGGCCCCAAATAAAAGGGAATTAATAGTTAGGGGTTCTATTTTATAAATATACCTTCCTAGGTGGTGGAATGTCGGGCTGTGTCATCCATGCACCTGATCAAGGAACTGCTGCGACACCTGTCTTTCTTTGCTAACTTTCAGTCCCTAGTCTGGAGTTAGCAGTCCGGGGTCACGACCTAGCGGCCGGGCCGCGGGAGGCGCGCGCACGGCCGGCGATCCCGACTCCCCGCCCTCGGGGCGGCCCCGGGCGCGGGGCGGGCTTCCGGGCCGCGGGACGGGCGCGCGCGGGCTGCGCCGCGAGCTCGCCATGGGGGTCCCCGCGCCGCGGCGGCCGCCGGCAGCGCTGGCCCTGGCCCTGGTCCTGGCGCTTGCAGCCCGGGCCGGGCAGGCGCCGCGCCCCGCCGAGCGGGGGCCTCCGGTGCGGCTCTTCACGGAGGAGGAGCTGGCGCGCTACGGCGGGGACGAGGTAGGCGCGGGCGGCGCGGGCCGAGGGACTGGGGGCCACGCCGGGCCTGTGGTCGGGGGGATCGGGGATCGGGGGCGCCCGCGGCGAGGCCGGGCAGGCGGACGCGCAGCCAGGAGGGCGCCCCCTCCCGAAGCCTGGGCTCCGCGCTGGGCCCGGGCCTGCGGGGCCTCTTGTGTCCCGGCGGGGACGGGTCGCCCAGGGATAAAGGCGAGTCCTCAACAATCGGGGCGCCCTGCTTTGCCTGCACACTCCCTCTTTCCTCCCGGGAGGCTCCCCTCGAGCTGCCTTTTCGGTGGCGGTCTCTGTACGAACCTCGGAACGTTTAGTTTTTAATGTTCACATCAGCCGAGGGAGGTCACTCTGCCTACTTACGGGGGGAGTGGCAGCGGAGGGACGGAGGGAAGCAAAGCCAGCTCCCTGGGTTGACGGGGCCTGGAGGCAGATCTTTGCCTGCACTTCCTTCTCCTGCCCCTACATCCCAGGCCGCCTCTGCAGCAGACTCCTCAAGCCCACGTTTAGCGTCTGAGCCAGGGCTGGGGGCCAGCGCAGAAGGGGGACGGGGGTTAGAGACAAAGACCCCCTCCAACACACACACCATGTCGGTCAGTAGTCTGGAGGTGTCCTGAAAACTCACAACCACCTACCTGTGAGGGTTGGTGGGGTCCAGTGCGACTGCTGTGTAGTGTGCAAACAAGAGGCTGCACATGGCAAGGCCGTGGGGGACAGATATTAGAGGGAGAGGTGGGGGAACAGGGGTGGTGGGGAGATCATAGTATCATAGACAGAAACCAGTCTCCTGCTTTTACAGGTGAGGAAACTGAGGCATGCCACTTGTTAGTGGTAGAGCAGGAAGGGACCCGATGTCCTCTTGTTAAAACCCTCTGGCCTGGGTTCCCTAACTCCTGAGTTAACTGGGCTCCGATGGACTAGGTTGGCAAAGGGGAAGGAGATGGGATCGCCAGTTAGGGCATCATTTGTGAAGAGGTTGGTTAGAACCTTGAGCGGATGAGGACACAGAGGGAGAGAGACATGACAGGGATGTGATGGGATGTCCAGGCAGGCCTTCTTGGGGGGCAGCAGAGGGAACTAGATGGTTCAGAGTCAGGGGAATCTGTGCAGAAATAAGTTAACATAGCAGGTCTGCTCTCCTTAGGAAGGCCTATTGCCAGACTGGCCAGTGTGTGGTGTCTGAACTTCTGGAGTTTTACCACCCTTCCCTCACCAATAAGGGTGGCCCACTCTGCCTAGGCTGTATGTACAGACAGTGTGGTTCATGCTGAACATTGTACGTGCTAGGCAGAGGATGCCTGCATGACCAGCCCCCAATAAAAACCTTGGGTGCTGAGTCTAGTGGGCTTCCGTGGGCGCAAACATGGCACACAGTATGTTTTGCTGTGGGATCGGGGGAAGAGTGTGATCTTCGTGATCCTGCACGGGAGGAAGAGAGCATAAGGAAACCTGCACGTGGATTCCCCCAGATTCCACCTCTGTCTTTTTCCCTCCCAGCCATGAGTACAACTAAATGCTGAGTTCTTTGAATCTTCCTTCTAGCGACTCTTCAACTGTTAGAATAGTCTGGGAGATGTCCGGCACAGAATCCAAGGAAAGAGGGTTCAAAACAGGCTTGGGAACCGTGGGCCAGCTGCTGGACCCTGCCTTCCTGCCTGCACCCAGCTCCAGGACTCTGTCCTTCAACTGTGCTAAAAGGCCTTTCTTCCTCTTTGCCCTGCTGCTGTTGTATCCCCTTGTCACGGTGACTCTCATGGCACTCTCCATGGGCCTCTGCCTGACTGCAGGCAGGGAGGATGCCCAGATGGCAGGACGATCCCAAGACCCAAAGAAAGATAAGGGCCCTGGTCTCATTTATGCAGGGCAGTTCCTCTGATTCCCTTCTGTCTGGGTATCTCTGACCTGGTGGCCCTGAGTCTTTGGATGACTGTCCAGGAGACTGTCACTCCCGCTTGGGCCCAGGCAAGTGCCCTTTTGTGCCAAATGTGCCCTCTGGTGGGGCAGAGCAAGAGAGTGGATTCCAAGGCTCCAGGTTCCAGAACCTGCTCTCTCTCTAGTTTACTCTGTGACTCTGGACAAGTCAGTCACTTAACCTCCCTGAGCCTAGATATCCTCATCCAGAAAATGAAGACATCAGATAGATTCTCTTTGAGGCCCCTTCCAGTTTTAACTTCATGTACTTCCAGAGTCCCTGCCCCTTGGGAAATATATTTTTTTCTATCTTTCCTTTAAAAAAACCTGCAATGTCCTTCTGCGTGGTTATCTGATTTCCCTTTTGATCTTAAAATTTTCAAGCCCTAGAGGAGGATGAAAGAAACTAGCATTTATTTCCCTAAACTTCTAAGTCCTTTACATCTCTTTCCATGGTTAACCCTCACAAAAGCCCATTGAGCTGATACTTTTATTATCCTCGTATCACAGAGGAGAAAACTGAGGCACAGAGAAGTTAAGTAATTTGTTTAAGCCAACACAGCTCATAAGTGGTGGCTCAAACCCAGGCCTGCTGGACTTGAAGACTTGAGCTAGGACCGTGATACCGTGGTGACTCCTCCTTTGGCCTCTTGGGAAAACACAGCCCTCCTGCTGTTATTTATGACTTACTGTGGTCATAAATAGATAAAAAGTGATATATCCATTTATATACATCCAACTCTAGATCACAAAAGGTCTCACCCGTGCAGGTGGGCAAGGGGGTGGGGAGACATGGTGTGAAGCCGGTGCTGAGCGTGTGTCTTTATCATGGCTCTCTGGTCATTTTTATTCCTGAGTCTGCATTTATGCTTCCCAAGGAGGGAGGGGGAGGACCCCACACCCACACCCTGCACCTTCTCAGTTGCCATTTCCCAGGCCTGAAAATCCACGCCTGTGGGCTCTGCTGTCAGTGGATGTCCATCTTCATGTGATCAGAACTCACCCCGTAGCACACATGGTGTTTATCTGCTAAGGCCGTTGCTCTGTATGGCTGTGCAATACCTGGGTAGCCGGAATTGCTCAGAAGCTGCTGCACATTCTTTTCCACCCCTTTATTACAGCTTCCTCTTAGAACTTACACCTTCAGTGTCTGCAGGGGGTCCCAAAAGTCCCCACACAAAGGAAACGTTTTGTAAAAGTTTGTAATGAATATTTAGTAAATAAAGGTACATTTAGCTACAGGCTACAATTTCCCATTTCCCCTATGTATGGCAACTTTTGGGACACCCTATAGTCTAATGAGGAGATAAATATTTTACTGTTGAAGAAGTGGAGAGTGTTAGTCATGAGATGCTTGTTTTTGTATCTTATGGATGTGAATGTTATATTTATATGACTCTTTGCACACAGAAAATATATATCCAAGAAAAAGCCACCGAATGGAAAATGTGACAAAACACCACGGTTAAATTATAGCTGTAATATATTTCAGAAATTGATATAAATACATAGTCTCATTTGGTAGGCAATCAAAGCTGAGCAGCAAGTAATCATAGGGAAGAAAAGGCAGTAAATTATCACAAAGAAAAGTGCAGTCTGCTAGCCTGAACAGCCATGCGGCTTAAGATAACCCTAGCTGGGTGAGGTGGAGCAGGGTCCACAAAGCCAGCAGAAGTTCTGGGGACTGTCTTGAAGAGCTAATTAGGGAATAGTAACCATTTACTGAGCCTCTGTGTCATGCCTGCTAGGTGCTCACGTACACTGTTTTCTGCAGCCTTCCTGCAAGGTGGATAGGTGTCATCCCCACGTTAGTTAGAGAAACAGACCTGGGTTGTGGGCCAGTGAGGTATGTTTCCTTGGGTGAGTTGCTTAACTTCTCTGAGCCTCAGTTCCTCTCTCTGTTAGATACGGGCATGCAAACACTGGACAATAAGCTCCACAAGGGCAAGAACCCTAAAGCCCACCCCAAAGGGAAGACCAAGCAGCGTGAGCTTGTTGAGCCTAAGATTCCTATAGTCCCAACCGTGACTTCCACCCTTACCTGGCCTGTAAGCCCCCTGGCTGATGTCTCTGCACCCACAATTGGGCTGGGACAAAAGACAGATCGGACTTGGGTGTCCTGGGACTGTGCTAGTCATCCCAGCCTGAGCCCTGCTGGATGGGAGTTAGAAAGTTCATGCCATCTGCTGTTGTGGTATTCTCTACTGGTGGGGGAAATTCTAAGGTGACATTTTATACCCGCTAATATAGCAAAAATAAAATATAAAACCCATTGGGAGTAGAACTATGGGGAAACAGCATTACTTGCATTATTAGCACTGTAAACAGTTTAATGTTTTTGAAGGACAAACTGGTAAAATATAAAAAGTGACTAAGTTGTTCATGTACTTAGGTCCAGTAATTCTATATATTGAAATAGGCCGCAAGGAAGTAAGTCATCAAATTAGAAAGTAATTTGTAGAAAGCCATTATTCATAATGCTGCCATTTATAGTTCCAAGGGTTGGAAACGACCCAAATACCCCAAATAGAAGACTAGCTAAACAAACAGGGACACAGTATCACTAATGTAAGATGGGGTCCCACGGAGCTGTCTAAGTGACAGCCATTCTGGTTATTTCAGTGTGTGGAAGTGTTTATATGATGGAATGTTAACTATAAGAAGCAGAACATAAAATAGATTATTTATATCAGTTGTATCCACGTATGTCCATTGGTGAAGATGAAAAGAAATTTGGGCTGGTTTAAATAATTCATCATTGAATATTATTTTGAATTCTTACCTGCATGAAGTTGCTTCAGTTCCCAATTTTCTTTATGAAGGAGGGGATTGCCATGCTCTTGTCATGAGACTTTAGGAGTTGTCCAGGTTTTTGTGTGTGGGCATGACATGGCCCAGGCAGGGGAGGATCGGGCTTGACGGAAGGCCGCTTATGACTTTACCCACCGCTCTTTGCACAGCTTGCGAGAGGAGGAGATTTTGCTAACTCACCCTGGAAGATCAGGGCCCGTCCCATCCTCTTCACAGCTTCTCTCCTGCTTTCTAGGAAGATCAGCCCATCTACCTGGCAGTGAAGGGAGTGGTGTTTGATGTCACTTCCGGAAAGGGTAAGTGGCTTGGCATTTTGAATCTTTATTCCCAGGGAGCTTAGAAGCCAGAGTGGGCACTTGAAGGTGTGAGGAAAGGGAGAGAACGTTGGGCAAGTCCTTTTCCTTCCATTTTAAAATAACCAGATTGAACTAATATTTGTCAATGTTTTACTTCGATAGTTTTTTTGCCCTAATAATGCCCTGCTCCTATGCCAAAGCCTTCCATGGCTCCCCAGTGCCTGTCGAGTCAAACTCACACTTGATGATTTGGCCTAGTTGAAGCACTGAGAGAAATGTTCCTTAGCAAAGAGTTGATGTTATAGGATATTATAGACCATTGTAATGCCACCTAATGGTTCCTTAATTGTAACTAGAAATGCTACCATGGAGGTAGTTTTGTAATGGTTCATCTTTAATTTGATGCCAAACACTGCTGCAGAGCAGTCGACTTGGCTTCCAGCAACATTTAAGAAGACCAAGCATTTTTTTGTTTGCATTTTTAATATTTTTAAGAGGCTATTTTCATTCTGTATTTTCTAAAAATCACCTTTCAGCCTGCCTATGTGACTTATTCCATATTTTGAATTAGTGGAATCCAACTTGATGGCTGGGGGTGGTTTACTGGACTTCTCTTGTCACTGCTTTGCCTCTCCTTGGGCCTGGAGCCCGTTTTAGGATTGGGTGGGGCCTCAGGAACTTCCCAGACCCCTCCCCGCCCCCGCAGCTGTGTGCAGGTTCCCGGCCACTGCGCGTGTGCACCCATGCTCACACCCTCTTCCTTCTGCCCCACTACAGAGTTCTACGGACGAGGAGCCCCCTACAATGCCTTGACCGGGAAGGACTCCACTAGAGGGGTGGCCAAGATGTCCCTGGATCCTGCGGATCTCACCCATGATACCGTGAGCCAGATTTTGAGCCTTTGTCAAAATGCCCCACCCCTTGGCCATAGCTTTTTTCCTCCCCTCTCCTCCCCTTTCCTTCCTTTTTTCTCTGAGCAAGAGCAAAGCTTCCTAACTAACCTATTTACCCTCCAGTCCACTTGGTGTGATAGCCAACCATTTTCTTGAAAGAGCTTCTCTTACTTTGTACCACTCCTACTCAAGAACCTTCCATGGCTCCCTATTGCCTACAGAGTCACGTCCAGACTCTTGTGAACTTGTGCTCCAACTCTGTGATCATCACAGTTTGCCCCCAACCTGCCTTGGCAGCCCGATTCCCTTTATGGTCTGTGCTCGCCACGGCCAGCCCCTTACCGCTTGGCTGTTAGTCTCTGAGACCTCAGGCCACTCTTGGTAGCTTAGTGGATGAACTGGGTGGGGAAGCAGGGTCTCCCTGTGTGCTCATATTTCTGTGAAGAAAAAGATAGCATTAAAAAAAAAAAAAAAACCTATTGAGGTTCTAAATAAGTGCACCAGTAAGGCTGGCATTCACCCCACATGTGCTCAACGGCAAATCTCCATTGAGATAGGTTGAGATGAGCCAAACTCCTAAACCACAACATTATAGAAACAAATGAAGAACTTAAAGAAGGGCAAGGGTGCCTAAATTCACGACGGGAGGAGTGCAGAGCGTGGTGAGATTGATCAGGAGGGAGGAGGTAGACGCAGACGGCAGCAAAGCGTGCCCCACCTCAGGGTGGGTGTCCTCTGGATCATGAAGCCATTGCTCCCCTTATGTCCTACCCCCACCCCCACCCACATGCAGGGTTGCCTCTTAAGTCAATGCTCCATTATTTGTTGAGATTTTTTTTTCTTGCATTAGGGGGTGGGGAGGGCCAGGTAGGGATGGAGAAAGGAGGGTGCCAAACACGATTCACTTACCCCCACCCCCTGTGTTTCTTGGGCTTTTCTCCCCAAGACGGGTCTCACGGCCAAGGAGTTGGAGTCCCTGGACGATGTCTTCACCAAAGTGTACAAAGCCAAATATCCTATCGTTGGCTACACGGCCCGAAGAATTCTCAACGAGGATGGCAGCCCCAACCTGGACTTCAAGCCCGAAGACCAGCCCCATTTCGACATCAAGGACGAGTTCTGATGTCCCACCTGCAGGGGCAGCTCCTGGGAGGGTGAGGCAGGAAGACACTCAAGCACTAAGTCTCCTGCAGAATGGGCTGCCCGAAGCCTCTGAGTCACCTCGATCTGAATAAACCAGTTGCTTACCTGGAAGAGTGAATGCTTCTTATCGTCCTTGGTCAAGTGTTCTGTCCACCTGGGTATCCCTGCCCACACACCAGCCAGGAGGGCAGGAATTGCCAAAGTGGAAGCCCCCTAAATGTCAACGGTGGCTGTCTGGGCAGTGGAATTATGAGTGACCTTTATTTCTTATCATTTTCTGTCCTTGCCAAATTTTCTACCATGACCGTGTTTACTTTATAATAAGAACAAAAATAAACTTCCTGTTTTTACAAAAGGAGAGTTCTTCCACATGGGCCATCTCCTTGGAGCCCCGTCAGTACCACTGTGCAGCCCTGCCGGGGTCCTGCTTTCTGTCTCCCCTGCCCGTGAAGGGGCCGGGTGGCCAGGGGCAGCCAAGCGATGTGGCAGGAGTGGAAGGTGGTGAGATGCCAGGGTGGATGATGGGAAAGGGAGGTGGGAAACCAGGAGCGAGGGAGGCGGGAGCTGGCTTCAGCCCCGTGTGGCTGGAAAGTGGGAATCAGGGCTGGGGTCCCGCCTGGGCAGAGCCTGGCCGGAGGTCATTCCAAGAATGGTGAACACGCTCCTTACACTGGACTGAGGCCAAATTTTAGGAGGAAATCCCTTTGGGAAGGGTGGAGATTTTTTTCTCTAGGGGACTTTGGTCAATGTCTGCAGACATTTTTTGGTTTTGGTTGTCACAACTGCAGGCTGCTGCTGGCATGTAGAGGCTGGGATGCAGCTGAACATCCTGTGATGCACAGCCCCGCCCCCGCCGCAAAAGATTATCTGGTCCAAGATGTCAGTGGTGCCGAGGCTGAGAAACCCTGCGTGAGACTGATCCCGGAAATTTCACAGTGAAGATAAATTTCTTTGACATAAAGCTTTGTGTTTTATAAAAATAAATAGCAACTGCCCCCCAAAAAGAATTTTTACATTAAAAAGAAGAATCTCTTTGGGTGATTGTTCAAAATGTGGTCGATTCCTGGGTCCTACCCCCAGAGCTTATGATTCAGTATTTCTAGTAGAATGTGGCCTGGGAACTGCATTTTTAATGAGCTTCCCAGGAGATTGTAATACAGTTGGGCCCAGACACGCTTCGAGAGACACCATGTTATGCCTTATCAGCCACCGCAGGGACAATGTTTCTCAGATCTTTTCTGAGGACCGGGTTTGACCTTTGCTTTATTCTTTTACATATCCGAGGACCAGAGAGTCTAACAGTGAACTGGGTCCCACTCAAGAGGCTGGGAGCTTGGTGGCCATCCAGAGTAATGGGCTTGGGACTTACTAGGTGGGACTCTCTGGCCTGGAATCCTGGAATTTGTTCATGCCGCCAAGGTAGTCTCTACCAGGACAGATGTGTAGGAATGACTACAAATGGTGTACAAGCTCTAGGGCACAGCTGAGACATGACTTCTTTTACTTAACTGCCCAGTACTTCACGCATTGCCATGCCACGGGGGGACTAGAGTTCCACTCCCTCGACACAGGTCTCTGCAGCGGGTCAAGGTTCTGCCCAGTTCCCTGAGTGCACGTCAAAGGCACTGCCTGTCTCTCATTTAGTAATTCCGGGCCAGACTTTGCCAGGACAGTGTGCACAAAAGTCTGGGCAGCCTCCCAGGTTCCAGAAAGGGTGGCTGCAACCCCAGGGGAGGGGACACAGGCTGGCCTGGACATTGGCATCGTTAGATGTCCACGGGCCTAAAGAAAGACTCGCACAGATCCCAGAAGGCCCAGAGCCTGCTGCTCCTTGCTCCCCCTACTGCCACATTTGCTCACGATGTTTTCTTTGCTCTAAATGTTCGTATCTCCCTTTTAAGGCTCAGCCTTGGTGCCAGGAAGCCGTCTCCTCTGGAATGCCCTGCAGCCTAGACTCACCTGCTTGGCTGCAATTGCCTGTTTATGAGGCCCACAGACAGGACTGTCGAGGGTGACGAAACTTTCTGGTGTGGCTGGGACTCTCCTGGTTTTAGCACTGAAAGTCCTGCATCCCAGGAAACCCTCAGTCCCGGGCAAACCTGAGGGCTGAATGGCACCAGCAGCAGGGGCAAGGCCTCCTCCGGCTGAGGGGCTCCAGGTGTAGCGGGGAGGCCACGCGCCACCCCGGGGTGCAGAAGGAAGCAAGGAGCTGTGATTGTTTACCCAGGAGAGGAGAAGGCTGAAGGGAGGAAGACAGAGAGCGGAGGGGTTGGCTGCTTAACCAGTTCCCACACAAGTTCAAATTCAACATCTGCAACAGGAAGCTCAATGCCTGGTCTACAGTGGGTGCTCAGTGCATTGCAGTATTGTTGATATTGGTGCAATTTGGGAAGTTTTACCCCAAATCTAAGTTTTCCTGCACCCCAGAATGCTGATCACCTTCCCCCTCTGAGCCCCCGGGGCCTGCAGTGGCCCAGGGCCCTTCCCCCTTGCAGAGGGAGCCTCCAGCTCCCTCGCCCTACAGGCAAGAGCAGCGAACACCGCCCTGGAGTGTGGAGCCCGCTTCCTATCTGGAACCGCTGAAAAGCCACTGAAACAAGACCACTAAGCGTGGCATGCCCTGGAGGGGTGAGCGCTGGAGTTGGCTGTCCTGAAGAAGAGCGGGGCAGAGGGACATGACCAGCACCCCAGGTCCCTGGCAGTGGGGGTGGCACAGAGGTCTGGCCCGGCCCCAGCCTTATCCTGGACTGGAGACGTCTAGCCTCACACCTCACAGCTCCAGCGGGTTTCCTCGACACCACACTGGTGGCTTCAGGAGAAAAACTAAGGGTCCAAAGAAAGCAGACTCACCCTCTCCATGGGCTTCCTTCAGAAGGCGGCTTTTCAAGCTGAATCTCCCACAAGCAAGGCCTGCTGGGCAACCCAGTGTCCTGAGATGCTTCTGCCCAACGCCCAGTCCCCGAGGGGCAGCGAGGGCTCTGGCTCCAGGCCTGGGTGGGGTGGCTGTGATGACTGGAGATCCCCTTCGGGGCCCAGGCAGTGCAGCGGCCCCTCCAATGCATGGTGGTCTTGCACACCAAGGCCTTGCTCAAGCAGGCCTGGAACTGCACAGGCTTCACGGGGAAAGTGGCCGATCCGGCAGAAGTTAGCCCTGCAGTCCTCTGTCCAGGATATCAGATGTCATCATTGCCCGGAGGATTATTTAATGCCACATTGTGTTGGTCATCTTTTATGCTCCATTTCACAGCCTGTCGGCCCAGTGCAATCTCTCAGGGCCCGATTCAGCTTTCTTCCCTGGGCTTCCCTGCCTTGCAGAGCTGCTTAAGCTCTTCCGGGGCATTTGCAAACCGGCAGGTGCAAGGATTTAACATCCCCCGGGGGCAACCTACACCTGATAGAAGCCTGGACAGATTCTCCCCACAGCCCCCAGGCTCATGCCACAGGGTTTGGGTGACACTAAGCCCCAGCTGGTCTCAGCGCTGTCAGCTCAATAACACACCCTTGGAATGGCTGAGCCTCCTTCCCATTTCCGTTCTCCCCAGTTCCCTGTGCCCGATCCCGGAGATCACGTCCCAGATGCGTGCCCCTGCGCACAAACCCCTTCCCACTCTCTGCTTTGGGGGACAACTCGGGAGGGCTAAGACACAAGTTTACTTCCTCAGATACCCACAATCCCATCATGCAAACTCGAGTTTACTAACAGCATCTTACATGTGCACAGCACTTTATAGTTTACAAAAGTCTTAATTCCAGTTACCATAGCTGGGCAACCAGATGTTCCCATAACGTAGTGGCACGAAACAGCCCTTCATTGTGCTCAGCGATTCTGGGTGCCAGTAACTCTGAGAGAGCGCCGTGGGGACGGTGGGTCTGTCCCTAATGTCTGGGGCCCTCGGCGGGAATGACAGAAGCTGGCTCACTCACGTTTCCCGTGGGGGACGCTGGCTGCCAGCCGGGGGCGCCCACCTCTCCATGGGTAACTTCTCACCATATGGTGGCCGGGCTGTCCCTCCTTTCATGACTCAGCCTCTGATGTCACTTCTACTCACCGAGGCAAGCCAAAAGTCTTGCCTGACCACTTTGGAAAAATACAGTCCACCATGGTTCCCTCCTGTGCTACCACCTTCAATTCTCAGGAAAGAGACCATCTTATCTTTGCATCTGCCGTGCTTAGGGCGATGCCCGGCACATGGCAGGTGGGCACACAGCAAATGGCATTTGTGGAGACAGACGGGCTTTAAAGTTAGACCCACCTGCATTCGAGTCCTGGTTTTATCACTTACTACCCTTATGATCCTGGAGAAGTTACTGAGTTTCTCTGACCCTCACTTTCCTGACCTTTAAAATTAGGACAAAAATACTCATGTCACAGGGCCGGTGCTAGAACTAGGTGCAATTGTGTATGTGACATGGCCAACAGACTCTAGACCCCGGGGAGGATGATCAGTCTGTCTTTGTTTCTTCCCCTTCTAGTCCATTCCACTCCTACCTCCTGGGCCCAGGGGCACCTTGGACTTCCCAGCAGGTGCGTGGACACAGGTGAACACAAGGCATTCAGGCATGTGTCCAGGCTTCTCTGGAGGAAGTCTGGCTGAGCAGCTACTGTGCTCTCTTTTCCCCATCGCTGGACACATCCTGCCTGGCCCGGAACTGAGAGCCCTGGCCCACCTCCCCGCGTGGAAGCCTCCCTCTCCCTTGTGCAGCCTCAGAGCCTCAGGCTTCCCAGGTCCCCGACAGATTGTCCCCGAGTCCCAAGGGCAATGGGGAAACCTGCCCCGCTCCCCCAGGGGCTTTGCTGCCAGAGGCTGCCCACTGTGGGGCAGCTTGCTCACCCCACGTCCTCCTGGGGGCCTGGGTCTCTGCCCGGCTTTCCACGTCCCCGGGACGGGGCCCTCACGTGCACTCCGGAAGTTAAGTGACTTCTGTTCTAGAAGGAGCCACACTCACACTCTCCCCTGGGCCCTTGCACGTGCTGTTCCCTCTGCTTGGAATGTCTTTCCCCCTTGCCCGCATCGCCTGCCAAACTCTCTCTTGGCTTAGATATCCCTTCATCAGGAGAGCCTTCCCAGACCTCCTCCGTGCCAAGATGGGCACCCAGCACCCAGCGCACCCCTGTGGCAGCCCAGATCCCATGAACGGTAATTGCACTTACTTTGTCCCCCCGCCAGGCTGGGAGGCACTTGCCCCATTAGCAGCCGTGTCCCTACCACCTGGCACAATCTGAGAAAACTGATGCTTGGGCACATGAGCAGGTGGTGAATGAGCGAACAGACTGGTGTTTCCTCCCCCAGGCCACACCCCCTTCCTTGTGTCCCTCTTTCACCCCTACTCAGGGACAGGAGTCTGAATCCTGAGCCCCATCCTGGAGCATCAGGACAGCTCCCCACCCTCGGGCCGAGCCCCCCAGCACGGCCGGCTTGGGCATCGCTTCCAGGGTTGCTCCTGGACCCGCCCGCCTGAACGTTTCGGCAGCCTCATCATCCAGGCGGTGTATAAAAATAGCAGTTCCCATGGCAACCACCACAGCTAATGGTAACCAGGGTGGGCGGCCTAGGAAAGCCTTGAGGCTGAGAGGAAAACAAACGTGCCCTCCCTGGTGACTCTCTGGTCCCAGCTGCTCAGGGCACCCTCTGAGCTGCCTCTCCTGTCTCTTGGCTTCCTGGAGACCACCTGCTCTGCTCAGAGCCCCCAGAAATGAGCTGCCCCATCTGCCCAGACCATTCATCCCTGCCAGTCCCGGGTTGCTGCCCCTGCCCCCACCCTGTGGGGTCACTGAGGGCCCCTTCAGGCTGCCCTGTCCTGTCCTGTCCCTTCCCTGAGTGGCGAGAGGATTCAGAAGCCACTGGCAGGAGACTCAGTCTTGCTGCCAGAGGTGGAATAGCAGGTGTGCCGGGTGTTCCGCTGTGCTGGGCTTGTCCAAGCCCCTGCCCGACAGTTTGGGTCCCTGCCTATGTCCTCGGCTTCCCCAGCTCTGGGCACCCACCACCCTCCAGCTGGGCGCGTGGCCATTGCTGCCCGAGGCCCTGCTCTTGTCACCACCGCCTCCTAGGATGGTTGGAGGGCGTGGGGCTCCCGCAGGCTGAGGCCTTGGGGTGCAGGAGTTGGGGGCCCGAAGGCCTGGAGGGCATTGCCAAGAGGGAGGCCTAAGCTGGCTGCAGACTGTTCACAGGAAGCCGGGCTCTAGGGGACCCCAGGAGAGGCAAAAGCCAGCAGCTGACACACCGAGCAGGGCTGGAGGCAGAGCCTGGAGTGTGACCCTGAGGTGTCAGACAGCGGAAGTCCGAGGTCTCCAGTGGGCAGGTGGGGGGTGGGGTCCTGTTCGCAGCTGGCCTGGTCAGCCAGGCTGCCGCCTCCTCCTCCGGTATTTGTCAGCCAGTCTTTTGCTCCCTGTCACCCCCCCACTTCCTGGAATATTGGGTTTGCTGCAACTCCATGGCTGTGGTTCCCTCTACACAGGCAAACCCACCCTGTCATGGCCCCAGCTGAAGCCAGGCTTCCTGCCTCGGAGGTCCCGAGTGCCTTGAGTCTAAGTCTGCTGCTGTGTCCATGCTGTGTCCAGTGGCAGCATTGCACCAGGCCAGGCACGAGCCGTGCTGGCACTCAGTGTCTGCTGCTTCGTTTCATTCTCTGCAAGGAGGCACTAACATTTTACAGATGACAAAGTGGGTCTTAGGAGGAATAAGTTACTTGCCTGGGAAACCACACCTCTGACAACTTGGAGGTGCTGGAGCTGGGATCCCAAGGCAGGTCTTACTTCCACCCTGAGCGCTTTCCATTCTGCCTGGTTAGACTCCTCGTACCTGAAGATCGAGCCTTCTGGGGGAGCCCCAGGCAGGGCAGCTGGAATTAGGATGTGGCACGCCAGGCTGGTGGCAGAGCTGCTAAAATCCCGGGCGGGGCAGGTATCTTGAGGTCCTTCGGAGAAAGACTTTATTTCTTTTCTTTCCTTTCCTTCCTTCCTTTCTTTCTTTTTCTTTCTTTTCTTTCCTTCTTTCCTTTTCTTCTTTTCTTTCTTTCTTTCTTTTTTTCTTTCCTTTCTTTCACATAGTTTAATCCTCTAGTCAACAAGTATTTATTGTGCTCTAGTCTTCACAGAATTCTGTGGCAAGCAAGACATGCTGTCCTTTGAGAGACTCTCTAGAGCTAAGGATGTGTGATGCAGGTCAGGGTACCCATGGCATCACCCAGAGGGGCAGTGGGACCCAGCCCACCAGTGGGAGCTCAGACCCTGTGGTGGCAGCTGCAAGCCACCAAAGACATGAGAGGGTAACGATGGCCAGGGAGGCTGTCATGCCCACCTGGAGGCCAGGTGAGCGGTAGCTGGGGGCTCCATTGGCTCTTCTCCCCCATACTCCTGCTGCATATGTCACCCAGGGCCCTGAGGTAGAGGATTTGACCTAAGCACTGAGGAGTCTCTTACTACCCAGGATCCCTGAAATACATCTGTCGCCTTCCTGCCCAAGCCCCCTCACTTCCTCCCCTTTCCCATGACCTTCTCCTTAACTGTCAGTTATAACCCTCTTTCTGATTCATGCCACTCCACTCTCTCTACTATTCCTTCAAAACTGAAGCAGTTTCCTTCTGTTAAATAAAATGTATGGAGGCCACTGATTCGGACTGAGCTCCTGCACTCCTGCTCCCCAACAGACCAAACCAAGATGGAGTCACTCATGCTAAGGTTCCACGTCACCAAAACTGAAACCTAAGCTGTTTACTTGTAAGATCTGACTTTCTGAGAAATCAGGAGAGAGATGAAACCCTTTAGGCTAACAAGATTCCCTATAAGGAAAGTAACTTTGAAACTACCAATCTGCATCTTGTTCTTTGTGTTGCTTTCCTCAGTCTTTTCTGCCTATAAAGCTCAGCTCATGGGAGCTCCTTTCTGTTTTGTAGACTGGATGCTGCCCAGTTCTTGAATTGCTAATAAAAGCCAATTTGATCTTTCTATTTTTAGTAGAGACGGGGTCTCGCTCTTGCTCAGGCTGATCTCAAACTCCTGAGCTCAAACAATCCGCCCGCCTTGGCCTCCCAGAGTGCTAGGATTACAGGCATGAGCCACTGTGCCCAGCCTCGATCTTGAAAACTCAATTTATTGAAATTTTGTTGATACTTCCCACAACTTATTAATTAGACCTGATTTTACATATCCATCCGTCAACAAACCAGATGCATATTTCATGCCTATTATGTGTCCAGCACTGCAGATCCTAAGGTTGGGGTGGGGTGGGAGGAAGGAATGAGAAAAATAAATGTAGGAGCCCACTGTGCTCTTAAGGGTCCCCAAGGAAGAGAGCTGTAGGCTAAGTTGCAAAGTGGTTTCCAGGAGCGGGAGATCTGCAGAGACCCGGGCCACAGGATCCTGAGCAGGGCAAGCAGGGTAAGAGCTTGCCAAAGGCTCTGGGTTTTTCATGGAAACTTCCGACCTGTTCTAACCCAGCAGCACCTACTTTCACGGGGCAACAGTGCCCCCTCGTGGTAGGTTCATGGAACTCTCCGGCAGCTGTTCTGTAAAGCCCAGAGGATTAAGCTCCGCTCAAGAACTTCTATTTTGGGTTCCCAATATTTCCATAATGAAATGCTAACAGGAGCAGCCAAGTGGATTCCCAAAGGACCTGAAATTGGCTCTGCCAAACTCCCGTGCTCTCCAGCTCTCTGTTCCCCCGGGGTCAGATCTGCGCTTCATTCTCTAGGGTAGCGCTCTGTTCCATACGGTTTGATGAAAGGATCCCAGGGGCAGCAACTATATGTCCGCTTTGCAGGGCGCCGAGTCTGGCTCCAGAGGGAAGGTTGTGTGCACAGAGTGACGTGTTGGAAAGAACACTGGATCCAGGATCAGGAGGCCTGAATGCTCACTCCACGTCAGCCGCTAAGTAGCGGTGAGATAATAATTACAATAATAGCTACGTTTATTCAGCATTTACTGTGAGTCAGGTATTGCACCAAGAGCTTTACATACATTGTTGACTTTGAGCCTCACAACAAGCCTGTGAAGTTGATAGTGCTATTATCTCCATTTTACAGAAATCAAGGCACAGAGAGGTCAAGTAATTTTCCCAAGATCACACAGTGTGTGGCAGAGTTAGGAACTGAGTTCATGTTCCGGGGGATCCACTATGCTACACTGAACTATAGGCCTATAAGAATCAGAAACTAGTGTCAGGGTCCAGAAATTGGTGTTTTCAAATGTTCCCCAGGAGATTGTGACATGGAGCCACCCTTGGAATCTATGGGTTACCACCAGCTCTGACACTCAAAGGGCCCATTGCTTTCCAAGGCGCAGGACATGAAGTTGTGACGAGGGGAGAAGCTTGGGTTCAGGCCCTGACCCCCACGGGTGTACAGGGCTGTACAGGCCCACAAGCACCAACACTTTCATGGCAGAGGGATCATCCTGCCCCCTGTCCTCTAGCCTGGAAATGGCTCATAGAAGAGAACAGCTGCCTTCCACAACATTCTTCAGAGTCTATTATGCCGCACTCCCCCCCTCATTCACAGATCCATCATCTGTCCATTTATCGCACTCTTCTAGAACCATTTTATAGTTCTTAATGGATTCCCCTGACAAACACTTGACAGTTACAATGTGCCAGCTCTGCGTCTGCAGTGGTGGAGGAAGCTGGTGTGTCCCCGTCCTTGTGAGTCGACTGTCTGGAGGAGGAGACAGGCCACCAACAAACCATCAAAACACCATGACATGTGTCCTGAAGGACACAAAGTGCAGAGGTGGAAAACAATAGGGTGGCGGAGGGACCTAATTAGCCAGAGACCAGAAGAATGTGGCCAGCTTGTACCTCCTGCTGGTAAATGAGCTCCGCTGTGTCCACTGCGTGCCAGCAGTTTAGCGCAGAGCTTGCTTGCTTTCCTCTGAGCCTCTGCAGCTGCCCCAGGACGGCGGGGTGGCGTAGTCACTGCTGCTATCGCCCCCCGAAGGCCCAGGTGTCCCTCCGGAGACGGGGACCTCTGAGCTTCCTTTTCACAGAAAGGACTCAAACCAGTGGCTGTTTGGGGGTAGGGTGATGACGGGTGATGTTTAGGGCTGGCAGTCTGAACTCAGAAAAGTCCCCAAAGTCAGGGCCTTGAGGTTTGCTGACTTTGCTGTGATACCCGAGGGCAGGACCCACAATCCGGTCTGCAGGGAGGGTGCTTATGGCCCAGGTGTGTGCGTATACCTGTGTGTACGGGGTGTGTGTGCACACATGCACACATGTGCGTGCGAGCAGCCTCCAGCTCCAGCTCCTGGGTGCACTGGTCTTTCTTCTGTTCTCTGTTCTGTGTTGGGGGACTGGGACCCAGCAAGGCACTTGGCTTTGCCAGCTGCTCCGTGTCAGACTTAGCCAATAGAGGGTGCTAGAAGGACACTGGAAAGCTGGAGGGGGAGACCTGCTCCTTCCTGTTTACTCCCTGTTCCTGGGAATGGCCCCTGTAGGACTTCACCCCGGCAGCAGCAGTTCCTTCCCACAGCGGCAGCTAAATTGCATTTATAGTCTTTGCAGCACTTGTAGAACCAACTTCATCACCCCCAGCTTACAGGTGTCAACACCAGCCAGCAGGAGCTTCCCCCTCAGATGTCTCTGTCCCAGCCCTGCAAGAGATGCTCCTCTGTCTCTAAGGTTTGGTCATTCCAAATGCTCCCGTTTGTTGCCTTGCCCAGGGGTGGCAGTGCCTCCCCATGAACCTTCTGGCATTCTCTGGCATTCATGTTAGGAGATCCAAACCACTCCCCGGGCCATGGGGGGCCTTTCATGCCCTGGGGAGTCCAGGGGAGAGCAGAAGCAGTTGTCTGACTCCCCCAGCGGTTAGTAACTGCTCTACCCTGAGAAAGAAGGGCTGGTTTGTCCTCGGAGAGGGCAGTGACTCTGTTCGTGGCTCTTCCCCGGGCAGCCCCTCACATCTCAGGGAGGGGGGCCGGGTGCTGTCCTTTTCCAGCCATCTAGCACACACACACCAGCCCAGCCTCCCTGCTGATCTGCACCTAACCTCTGGCCTGGCCTCCAGGTGCTCCCAGCAGGAGAGGCCACGGGCTCCTCTGAGGCTCCCCAAGTGCAAGCAGATCTGATGGGGAAGCTGGGCAGAGGGTGGAGAAAAACTTGAGTGAGACCCTGGGGCTGTTGGAAGAGGAGACAAAGGCGGCTGCCTCCGATCCTGGGAGTTTCTGTTTCCTTTCCCGTTCACATCTTTCTCACTGATAAAATCTCTTTTCCTTGAAGTCATTAGACTGCGTCTTTGTTCTTGCAAGAACCCAAGAAAGAAAAGAAAAGAAAAGAAAAGAAAAGAAAAGAAAAGAAAAGAAAAGAAAAGAAAAGAAAAGAAAAGAAAAGAAAAGAAAAGAAAAGAAACCCAACGTCCACCGAGGGCCTGCTGTGTGGCAGGATAGGCAGGAGACTGAACATACTTGCAGCCCTTGAGGCCTGATTGAGCAGGTCTGGCTGATGGGGGTGCTGAGGGGCGGGGGTTGGGGGGGCAGACAGTCTCAGAAGAGAGAATAATGAAGCGCTAGATGACAAAGCCTCCACAAAGCAGGTGGCCCGCCGGGCAGGATCACGGCAGCTCTTTGCCTGTATCAATTTTCCTTCTGTCTAGCTCTTCTGGTTTTGTACTGGGGGGGGTGGAATACAGTTTCTGTTTGTGTTCTCATTTTCATAATTTTAAAAGCTTTATTGAGGTATAATTGATATAGGACAAATTGCACACATTTGAAGTGTGCATCTTGATGAGTCCGGACATAGGCACACACCTGCAATACTGCCACCTTAATCCAGGCACTGAACATATCCATCACCTCCAAAAATTTCCTTGTGTTCTTTTGTGTTTGTTTTCTTTTTCTTTCTTTTAGAACACAACATGAGATCTATCTTCTTAAATATATTTTAAAGGGCACAATACTGTATTGTTACCTATAGACGCCATGTTGTACAGCGCATCTCTAGAACTTATTCATCTTGCATAACTGAAACTTTCTACCCATTGAGCAGCATTTCTCCATTTTCCCACCCTCCCCCAGACCCCTGCACCCACCATTCTACCTACTCTCTGCTTCCACGACTTTGACTGTTCTAGATCACGGGGTATTTGTCTTTCTGTGCCTGGCTTGTTTCACTTAGCATAATGATACCCTCTAGGTTCATCACGTTGTTGCAATTGGCAGGATTTCCTTCTTTTTAAAGTAAATAATATTCTATTGTATGTATGTGCTACATTTTCTTTATCCATTCATCTGTTGAGGGATATTTGGGTTGTTTCCATATCTTGGCTATTGTGAAAAGGAATAAATACAGTTTCTCAACCCAAAGCAAACAAAGAAACAGTGTGCAAAATAGAGCTCTGTTGACAGAAAGGCAGGCGGGGAGGGTAAACACTGGCTGGCATACAGTACATATCAGGCTGCTGAGAGAACTGTGACGTCCCAGACGCACCTCTTCCGCCAGGCCCAGCCTCCCCAGGGACGTTTGTCAGCGCTGTGCAGAGATCTGCCCCGTCGATGCCACCCGGTTCCGGTTCACGGAGGGTGCTGTTCTGCCAGGGGTGTGTCGGAAAGGACTGATGCGACATGGGCCATTGTGTCTGGCTCTTTCTGCACCGTTTCAAAACTCTCTGATAGCTACCAGCCCTGCGCCTGCTGACGCCCATCTCCCCGGCCGTGCAAGTCACGAGGAAAATGGTCCCAGACAGCAACTAACAGTCTTTCTCAGACTGTGCACTTGCCCCAGCCTCTGTGCAGGGCCTCTGGGGTCGTCCCAGGAAGGATCCTACCTGAGCTCGGGAGCTCACCCACCTGCCCAACTGCAGCCACATGAGGGGACCTCTGCAGCAGCTGCCCTCGGTGCCTCCAGAGCTCCAGAAGGTGCCACACCACGGGTGGGGGAGGGGTGCTGCCCGTGAGGGTCCCCTCCCCCACACAGTGCACCGCACCCTCCTCAGAGGGGACACGCCTGTGTCTGCCCCAGGCCATGTGTCAGTTCCAACGCTGTGTGGCCTTGTGCCTCCTGGGTCCCACTGAGATCCTTGGGCGCACAGGCTTTCCTGCCATCTCCTTAGGCTCAAGGCTTCCCGGGCTAGAGGCTGACCTCAGGGACCAACGCCAAGTGGTCCTCCTGTCCCTCCCCAGGAATGTGCTCATCACTCTTGGACCAAGACCAGCTACCTGTTCTTTTCAGATGAGATCTTTCTCAAAAGACGCCTTAGTCCTTCATACCTGTGGACTCCTGGGGTCCCAGCCCGGAAGATATGTCTGAATCTCAGAGCAAACATAAGTGTTTGCTTAAAGTCCAGGTGTTATGGGTGGGGAAACTGAGGCCCTGAATGTTGGATGACTTGTATGAGGTCACACAGTCTCCAGACCCCCAATGCACAGTCAGACCTATGCTCACAACACAACACTGTGTTACCCGTCCCCTCGAGGTTGTGCCGGAAGCGTACGCTTTGAGCCTCACCTTCTTCCATCCGGGTCCTCCCAGGCCTCACGGGGCTGCTCCGAGGTGTGGGCTGCAGTGGTTCCCAATCGGGCCCAGCACCAGAATCACCTGTGAAACTTCGAGAAACACAGGTGCCAGGGCCCAAGCCCAGGGACTTCCTACTCACTAAATGCAGGTGGGCCCAGGTGCACACGTACCTGTGCAGTTGATTCTCATTATTTGGGGAGTTCTGTTTTGCAAAGTCTCTGTGAACACTGGATTGGCAGATACTGAACCTTTGCTCCTACAGGAAACACAGGGTTAGACTCCTGCCAGCCTCTGGTCACCACCCACGCGTAGCCTCGTTTTATGTGTGTTTCTGTAAAACACCTTCTTTACTACCTATTGTTGGTTCCTATTGTTGGTTTGTTGACATTGAACCCACGGCCAACAGCACTGCAACTTGTGCCTGAATGAAGCTTATCTAACAAGAGTGTTTTCTCTGTGAGGCGCATCCCGCATCCCGGCCTTGTTAGGGATGTTAGGGAGGGTGGGACAGCACTTCAGCACTGTGCTTGGGGCCATTTTAAACAGCAAAATCACCGACACAAAGCACACAAATGTGAAAAACTCGGCAGTAAATAGACTGCAAAAAGGACCGTTGTTTACAGTGTGGCAGCAGGAGAAGGCCAGCACACTTTGTTCCATCTCAGCTGGAGCATGAGTGTTGAGTGTCTCTAATTCTTCCCCACCCTGCATGCCTATGAATGACCCAACAGCGCGGCAAGCATTGGTGTGAGGATCACAGGTACATTCTGCAAGTAGGCGAGTTTGTAAATACAGAATCCATGAATAGTGAGGTTGGACTGTATTTTGCAAGCTCTGTTTGCCCAGGGGCGTGCTGGGTCTTGGAGCAACGGGCGGTGGGAGTTGGCAGAGCGTGGGGAAGGCGCCAGGGCGATGTGCAGTGTGGGCGGGAGCTGCTGGGGAGGGGGCGAGAGGCCGGGTGGTGGCCACTGAGGGCCAGGGACCAGGCTGCGCAGCCGCAGCGCTTCTGGGCTGTGACGTCTGCCCTCCCCTCTGCACCCAAATCACCACAGATCTCAGACTTCCATCCTCAGCAGGCTGGTGACTCGGGATTCAGAATCTGGTTTCCCATAGAAACCGTGGGCTGGTCCCCAGCTTGGGTCACCAAGGTCCATGTCACACCTGGCTAGATGAAAAGGCACAACGAGGGCAGCCCTGTCCTACAGCCGTGGCGCATGCAAGATCCTGGAAACCTACCTAGTGGCCACCACTATTCAGTCAAACTCTAACCAATCTACACCATGGCTTGAGGACTGGAGGACTCAGAAAAGAGGAACACTGTTCCAGAAAATGACAGGATCACAGATGCTGTGGAAAAGATCATGGGCTTTACCTGACCTGGGTGAGTCCGCATGACACCCCTTACTAGCTGTGTGACTTTGGGCAACATACTTAACCTCTCTGAGCCTCAGTTTTCTCAACTTTAAAATGGGACAACAATACCTTCCTTGCTTTGTTGCTGTGAGGATTAAATCGGATACTACATGCGAAGGGCAGTGTCTGGCCCACAGGAAAACCTCTGGAAGACGCACTGCATAGCGGTTTAAAGCACAGACTCTGGAACCACATGGCTTGGGTTACAATTCTCTTTAGTGGCTGTACGCAAGTTACTTCATGTTTCTGGGCAGAATTTTTCCACCTGCAGAAGGGGTTCACTGACATTCTCATGGGGCTGTCAGGATGACGAAGTGGGACGGCCCATGCCAAGGCCTTAGACCATGCCCGGCCTTTGTGAGGACGGTGCTAGTGCATTATCTATTAGATCCGTCCTGACAAGAGTGAGCCCGTGTCTCCTGTACCCGGTGGGCTGGGGGCATGGCGCCGAGCAGTCAGAGCCTGTTGACTGGTCTGCAGGAGACCTTAACCCTATTCTCCCTGCACCTGTCTGTCTAGTTTCTTCCCCAAATTCTCCCAACCTGGATCTTCCACCCTTTTCACCTTCTGGTCCCAGTCACTGTCTGTGGCCTCCTCAGACACCTCTCTGTCAGCCCATGGCAGCCCTGGGAGCAGGGCTGCTGGACTTCTGCAGCCCCGAGGGGGACCTGGGTCTGCCCTCTGCCCGAGAATCCCCATTAGTCACCCGAGAAGATGAGTGTCCCCCGCCCTGGCTTTGCAAGTGTGCGCACATGCCAGTCTCGGGTGATTCACCTCCCGCCCCGTGTTGTTATCCTAACTCACAACAGAGGCCCTGTGTGCCGCTCCTGCGTGTGGCGTTTCTTTCCACTCCATGAGTCAGAAAACACCGTCACTCAGCCATGTGATCCCCCAATCTCCTGCCAAGGAACTGTGTGCAAAGGATTGCTGGAAAACCCTCGAAGGATGGGGGAGGGCAGCCGAGGTTGCCAGAAAGGGGGCCGAGCTGAGAGAACTGAAATCATCATCAGGAAAAGAGCATGAGGGTGCTCTGGCTTTACGAGACCGGAGACCCGCCCACGAGAGCAGCTGCTGGTGGGTGAAGGGCCCTACCTCGACCGCATGCGGATGGCATTTCCACCCACTCCACCCCTGCAAAAACAACGTGATTATTACAAATGTCAAGCTTGTTTGTGCAAAAATTCTGATCAATACAGAAAACTATAAAACAGAAAGGACGTATCTCCCGTGTGCCACCGCCAGATGTCGTTTTAATCCATTGAGACGTTTTTCAGACGCCTTCAGGCTCCGACCTGCCAGGCTGCAGTTCACTGAGCTACTGGCTGCAGCCTGGGGCTGCCCCGAACTGTGCCTCCAAACGCCACAGGGCAACGGGTCAAATCTGGGCTTCAGGGCTGGGTTCTAGCCCCAACTTGGCTGTTAGCTTGCTGTGTGCTCTCAGGCAAATCACTCTGAGTCTTATTTTTCTCTTCAGTTAAAAATGGGATAATAATTGGGTAGAATTGTGGAGAGGATGAAAGGTAGGAGGGGATTTGAAAACAACTGCAAAATCACAAAACTTTCTTCAGTGTGAGGGAAGTGCTGGCTTGGTACTGGTTCCCAGGCACCAGCTCATTCTACCCCACGTGTGGTCTGGAACCCGGCTCTCCTGTTCCATGATTGAACTTGGTCTGCCCATGTTAGCCAAAGGCCTTTCCCAGACACCCCCAGTATTGGCTCAGAGCAGGGGGGTCTCAGGCTGTGGCTCCCAACTGACCACCTTTGAGACACCACCCCTGAACCCCAGTGGTGCCCAGGTGGGCAGAAGAATTCAAAGCTCTTTTTTGTGGCCAGTTTGGAGCCAAGATAACTCTCCCCGCATTCCCCACTCTCCAAAGTGGATTTGGGCATGGCCGTGCGACCAGCACAGAGGCAGGAATAGCAAATGGTCAAGAGCGTAGACTCGGGAGCCAGCCTGCCTTGGGTGGAATCCACTCTTCTATGCCTCAATTTCCTTATCTGTAAGATGGGGACACGATAATATTTAGTTCTTAGAGTTGTTACTGATCAATATGCCAGTTCTTCATGCTAAACAAGAAGGCTGCTGATTTGCCCACACAAATTCGGCTCCAACTCTCACTGGGAATGGTCGGTGTAAAGCATAGAGCAGCCCCTACCAAGTGGTCTGGAAGGGGCCATGAGTGTTAAAAGCCTGGAGTCAGTACGTGGCAATGAAGACCCCTGCAACATGAGATGCTAAAGGTGGATCCCAAACACTCTCACCCAAAGTAAGAGGGGTCCTCAGGCTCGATAGCACTTAGGAAGTGAATATTAAGACTGATCATTATCTAAATCATATTTCTGCTGATCCACATGCTTTCTGTGTCCATCTTCACAACAAAGTTAACTGCCTTTCAGTTCTCACCAAAGTTCTCTGCTGGTGGGGCCGTTTTACCCCTTCCCCGGTTCCTGCACGTGCCCAGAGGAGAGAGCACCGTGGATGGATGGATCAGCGAGTGCAAAGGTCTTCAGATGCGGAGTTCCCAGGCCACAGTGTGTATCAGTCCTCTCACATAATTTCTGCAAAGCCCAGCGTTAAAGACCCTTCCAAGATTGTTGTAGATCTCTGAATTGCTGTCAAGATATTTGAGCCCAAAACATGTGGGCAGGTCAGCAGCCTTCTTCCACGCTGTGCAGAAAGGGGACTGTGGGTGCCCGGGTGCAGCTTTGCAATACCAGCATCATACACTGTGCCCGGTGTAAGTCTTGGATGAATAAATAAAGGATGGATGAGTTCCCTTCATAACCACTGATGTTACTTAGTGCAGGGCCTCAGCTTCTCTCCTCTCCATTCCATATTCCACACTGTTGCTAGACTCTTTCTACAGTGCAAATTTGATGATGTTACCTTCCAGGAGGAATCCCCCTCTATTACGCCCCTGCTTAAACCCTTAGAAGGTTTTCCACTCTCTATGATGCATTCCAAACTCCCCCGAGGCAAAGCCTCAGCCCAGCTCTCTGACTCATCCTTCACCAACCCCTCCAAAGCCTACCCTCTGGTCCTGTCAAACAACTTGCATTCTCTGATGGTCGCTATAGTCTCAAGTCTGCATGCTTTTCCCCATGCCGTTCCCTGCTCCTTGCCTGTCACAGCTCTTCCAGCCAGGCTGGCCCCATTATAAAGAATCGCTATGCTCAGTGGAAGCACTGTGTCCTCTGACCTGTAGAGCCAGGAGGTCCCTCTCTGTGCTCCCACATGCTGTGACATTGCTCTAGGGAGGCTGCTGAAAGGTTTGCGTGGCTTGCCAGCTCTGGCCACTAGGGGGCAGTGGAAGGTAGACGAGTGTCTGGCTTGGGCGTCTGCAGACTTCCCGCTCTCCCTCTGTCCCTGCAGACGCCCCTGTGCCTCACTGCTGGAACGTGGCAGGTCTCTGGGCCTCTGCCACGCCATCGTCACCCTTTTATGCACAGAGCTGGCCCAACTATCATCCTTAACCATTATTTTCATCACCTTTCATCACAGACACACACACATAAAGACATATTGTGGTTGTGGTGTGGGCATAGATACAATTTGGAATTTTACCGTTTTGGCCTATTTTGAAATCATAAGCATTTTTTCAAGTTGCCATTCTGGCTGTATAAATATCAGTATGAAGAAATGTCAGCTAGGGTTTCCAGGGCTCACCAGCCCTTCCATCCCGTCCAATCCCCCTACCCTCTCCAAGATTCCACTGCTCCTTTGAGGCTGCAGTTCCGGCCAAGTCCCCAGCCTGCTGCCCACCCCATCTCTCTGACGCGCTGCCATGTCCCTGGGGGAAGACAGGGCCATAGATGCCTCCTTCCCTTGAGTCTATTTGTTTCCTGTGGTGGCTGTAACAAATTGCCACAAACTTGGTGGCTTAACACAACAGAAATGTATTCTCTCGCAGCTTTGCAGGCCAGAAGTCTGAAATTAAGGTGTCAGCAGGGCCACACTCCCCATAGACACTCTAGGGAAGAATTCATTCCTTGCCTCTGCCGGTTTCTGGTGGCTGTCAATGTTCCTTGGCTTGTGGCTGCGTCACTCCCATCTCTGTCTCCCTCTCCCTATGGCCTTCTCCTACGTGTCTGTGTCAAATCTCCTGATTCACTCTTATAAGGACTCCTGTCATTGAATTTAGGGCCCACATGGATAATCCAGGGTGATTTCCTCATTTCAGGATCCTTAATTACCGCTGCAAAGATCCTTTTTGCAAATAATGTAACATTTGCATGTTCCTGGGATTAGGACATGGGTGTATCTTTTTGGGGGCCACCATTCAACCCACTACAATATCCATTATGAAAGGCTGTGCAGGATCGGTATGGAATGAAGGAGGAGTTCCCAAGCCTGGCGGATCATCAAAATCACAAGTGTGTGAATGGGACTTGGAAAAACACCGCAGCGTGGGCTCCCGTGGTGATGCAGGTGCAGCAGGTCTGGGATGGTGCCTGGTATCACTCATGGTCAGACACTAACCAACCCCAACATCTCAGTGGCTTGACACAACAAAAGTTGTGATCACTTTGTGTTGGTTTGGGACTCTCCTCTGAGTTGTCCTCATTCCAGGACCTGGGATGACAGAGTGGCCACCTTTTGAAATGTTGCTGGCTCTGTGGCGGAGGGGAAAAAGACTATAGTGAGATATGAACTGATTTTTTTTTTAATCTTTAGAGATGGCGTCTTGCTTTGTTGCCCAGGCTGGAGTGCAGTGGTGAGATCACAGCTCACTGCAGCCTCGAGCTCCTGGGCTCAAGTGACCCTCCTGCCTCAGCCTCCTGAGTAGCTAGGACTATAGGCATGTGCCACCATGCCCAGCTAATTTAAAAAAATTTTAGAGACAAGGGTCTTGCTATGTTGCCCAAGCTGGTCTTGAACTCCTGGCCTCAGGCTGTCCTCCTGCCTTGGCCTCCCAGAGTACTAGGATTACAGGCAGGAGCCAAGGTGCCCAGCTGAACCGGTTTTTAATGACAGTTCCATCCAGAAGTGACACTCATCACTTCTGCTCACATTTCTTTGCCCATTGCACATACCATGGTGGGACTTGCAGTCCAATACTGTGTCCCCAGGAGAACTAGTACCTGGGATCTATATTTTTCAGACAGAAGCACAGGTTTGGGAAGCATGGGACCAGATATGTAGCTCTGGAGGAAGATTCTGGTGTCCTTTTTGCACAAGGTCATCAAATCTCTGACTTGGGTCTCCACACAACCCAGGGCACTGTTACAAAATACAATTTCAACAAATTTAGTTAAAAAAATCAAATTGGCTTTTCTTAGTGATCCATGCATTAGACAGCATCCCATCCAAAACGGAGCTCCATTACGGTCTGGTCTGTTGGGGGCCAGTGCAGGAGCTCAGTCCAAAGCAATGGTCTCCTATACATTTTATTTGACAGTGCCATGGAACAGGGGCAGCGAGTGCCGGGGTGCAGTTTGACAACCTGCAGAGTTTGCCTGTAAATGCTCTTGCTGCAAGTAGCAGGAACTCACGCTGGCTACCTCAAGCTCAGGACAAACTGATGGGAAAGGATAGTGGAATTGATTGGTGCCTGGCAAACTAGGTTTAGGAAAGTGGGCAGGGAACACCTGAGAGAGGCAGGAAGCTGAGAACCCAGTGACAGCCACTCCATCTGGTTAGGAGGCCTGTGTGTGCTGCAGCCAGTTGCCACTGACTGCTGGACTCTTGACCTCATTGCCACGGCCGCGTCATCTCCAATTGCCCATCTTTCCCTTGAGAGTCAAAGCCCCACACCTGAGCATCCCTTGGGCTGAGCCTGGGTCATCCATGGGCCCCAGAGGACTGTCTGCTTCCCGCCAAGACCGCACCCTACTGGACTCCCCCACACAGGAAGGGGCTCAAACACGAGCAGGCAAAAATCAACACTTGTCTTTTACTGGGATTCAACTGCAGCCCCTCTGGAGCGAGCTCATTCTGGATGGCACTCAGGGGTTCACTGGATTATCCAAGGAGCCTCTTAGCCCCTTCTTGGGGTGAGGGGAGTGAAGAGAGAGGGGTGTGGTACTCGTCCGATCACCTCTAGCACTGGTCCCACCCAGGCCACCAGTATCCGCCCAACAGAACCAAGATGCATGGCTTGAATGTGGCCACTCCCCTGTTCACCCCCAGAGGAGAGGGCTGGGAGCAAGGGGGAGAAAGCAAGGCAGCTACAGCTTCGTAATAACATCCCTGCATGGAACAGACAGCCGTCTGTCAGGGAAAAGCAGCATTTCAGTGAAAACCGGCTCTGAAGAAATCTGAAATGGCTGCGTGAACGGGTACAGCTGATTGTCGTAAATGTTGGCTGCACGTAGAGTTATTTGGACCCTTAAGAAATACTCCCAGGCTTCAGGAAACTGCATCCAGTGTTTCACAGCGGCCTTTCCTTGCAGCTGGTTCCCCTGGAACTAAGCAGAACAGGTCCAGTGGCAGGACAGAGAGGCAGAAAGGGAGAGCCACGCTTGTCCCTCCCTAAAACAGTGATTTACAGCCTGGACTGCACAGCCCCCGGGTGCCTCTGGGGTCCCCAGTGTGCACAGGCCTGGGTGGAGGCTGCCAGATAAAATGCAGGACACCCAGTTACATTTGACAAACTCTTAGTATAAAGGGTGTCCCATGCAATATTTGGGATGTTTACAAATTATTTATTTTCTTGAAATTCAAACTTAACTGGATATCCTGTGTGATATTATGATATAATGAGAAATATATACTTGGTCTTCACTCCCAGGTCCTGGCACAGAGCTCCTAAAACTCATATAATTTCCTGAGCGATAGAGACAGAAGCATCTTTTGCTCTATTTGGTCTTAGTCCCCAGTTCCTAACACAGATCTTCTAAGACTTTTGGAATATCCAGAGTGCCTTTTTGTGTGCTAATGAGATGATGGTGGCTGGGGACCCCTTCAGGATGGGGGCTGGTTGCCAGAAAGCCCAAGGCATGATTAGAACTCTCAGCTCCCCCCACTTCCTGGAAAGGAAGAGGGGCTGGAGACTGAGTTAGTCACCAGTGGCCAGTGATTTAATCAATCGTGCCTGCACAGAGGAACCTCCATAAACACCCTACATGACAGGGTTCAGAGAGCTTCTGGGTTGGTGGATGTAACCGCAGGGTGGGAGGGTGGTATACCC
Source organism: Lemur catta (assembly GCF_020740605.2). NCBI lineage: Eukaryota > Metazoa > Chordata > Mammalia > Primates > Lemuridae > Lemur > Lemur catta. The sequence goes on from NC_059150.1 coordinate 11,065,299, forward strand.
AACTCCATGGGGACAGAAACTCCTGCGCTTGGGACCCTGCCAGACCTCACTCTCTATACGGTACCTCTTCAACTAGCTGTTCACTTGCGTCCTTTATAATATCCTTTATGAAAAACCAGCAATGGTACAGAAAGTGTTTCCCTGAGTTCTGTGAGCCATTACAGAAAATTATCAAACTTGAGGAGGGGGTCTTGGGAACCCCCGATTTGTAGCGAAGTCAGGCAGAAGTGTGGCTAACCCGGGGACCCGCTGCTTGCAACCGGTGTCTGAAGTGGGGACAGGCTTGTGGGACTGAGCCCTTAACCTGTGGGGTCTGTGCTAACTCTGAGTAGTGTCAGAATTGAATGAAATTGTAGGACACACAGTTGGTGACGCAGAGAATGAGAGAATTGCTTGGCCTGAAAACCCCGCACATTTGGTGTCAGAACTGTCATGCGAGTAGAGAAACCATTTGGTTTTTCCCCCTTTTATTCTGCATTTTTATTTGCTAAACCTGGCACACTTATTTGATTATGCTGCTTTTCTTTGATTTATCTTAGGGCTTAGATTAGATTTTCTTGGAATAGGAAACGTTTTCACTGACTCCCCCGACCAAAAAAAATATATATTGAAACTCATTGATAGCTTTTCATTTTTTTCCCTCAGCACTGAAAAACTTAGCTGTGATGAATGCTCAATTAATTCTTTCACTCTGTTCGTATTTTCCGGAGCCCCATGACAGCCAGGCGCTGCTGCAGACAATGGGGATAAAATGGGACGAGTGAGGCAGAGTCTCTCAGTTTACGACAGATCACAGATCACGCAGGGCCGCAGGTGCACGGAGCAGAGGGGAGCTGACGCCACAGGGATCTTGGCAGAGGAGGGCGGGGAGAAGCGAAGCAGCAAGAGATGCTGTCCCGGCATTGACACTGATATGCTGGGTTCCCAGGTCATCGGTCAAGGCCTGGAAGAGACTGGTCCTCTTGGACTTTCTCTTTTCTTTTCCTTCACTTTGGAGTTTAGTCACGTCTTCGTTAAGACTAAGTAGTAAATCAACTACTTTCAGTTTTGGTTGACTTAACAAATATGGCAGTGGCGAGCTCTTTCCCCAGGGCATCTTCAGGATCTGGCTGTAGGATCCAGTCCAAGGCGCTGCTGGTTCGGGGGGAGGAGAGGGCACAGTCAGGGCACAGCCCAGGAGCCACCTTCAACCGCGTGCTTGCGGCTCCCTCCCGGCCCTGACCGTGCCAGGAGCGTGGCAGGGAGGTTCTGAAGGAGGAGGAACGTTCAGAGGGCAAGTGCTCCCACTGATTGCCTCCCGGGCAAACAACTCAGCCTTGGGGATGGATGAGCAACCCGGGAGGCGCCCGCTCCGCACAGGGCAGAGCTGCGCTCTGTTGCCCAAGGAAGTGAGATTTCCCTCATTAGAGGAAATAATATCCTTTCCAGAGAAGTGTCTCTTCCACGGTCCTCCCACACCCAGCTCTGGACTGGGCCACCTGGCGAGGGTGTGATGGGGACCTGCGGTTGGTGCTCTAAGCCTCTCCGACAACGCCTGTGTCGGGCCGGCCAGCGGCGGCCGCAGACTCAGCCTGGGAGCGGCCGTGCAGCTCAGGCCCCCGTGAGGCCCCCCGCATGCGACCCGGCCTCCGCGGCCTCCGCAGCCTCGTGGGCCGTGGAGACGAGGCTCAGAGAGTATCGCGGGGGAAAAACCCGTAGGCCAGGGATTAGCGAGCCAACCGCAAGCATGCGGAATACAAGAACTTCGTTGTTTCCTGCTCCCACGGGGAGCTGGAAATAGAACTCTGTCCCTTGTCCTTGAGGAGCGGAGGCAACTGGCCGGCGTGGGCGTGGGCGGCCACAGGCCCCTTGTGCCCCTGTCCCACACGCCGTCCCGCTCCTTCCCTGCGCTGCTGACCGCGGCCCACAGCCCAGAGAGACCCGGGCCAGGGCTCAGCGCCCACCCGGCATCTGGGTGAAGGTCCCGGCCGGCGGGAGGAGCGGCCTGGAGCACGTGGAGCGCCCTCTCGGCTGCCCTTTCCGGCTGCTGTTTCCTCCCTGGCATCAGGGTTGCCACCCAAGCCTTCCTCCGCCGCTGACCGGGACCCTGGGCATTCAGAAACGTCCGGCTGCTTCCTGGCAGTAACTTCAGTGTCAGACACATGCCTCTAGGGTATTGTTTTAAAATGTCACTGAGAACCACAGTAAGAAATACTTGCATTTCCTGTTGCATCCTGCGCGCACGCATTAGATACTGGATGTTTTCCACTTAAGGACCTGCTCCCGGCTCTCCTGCCCTCTGGCTCCCCTTGGGTTCAGCCAGTGGGCAGCCCCGGCCAGAGGGAGGGAGAGGAGTGCAGTGTTTATTCCCCACTGTGGTCGCCACAGGCTGTCTGGTCCCCTCAGCTGACGGGCACGGCTCTCTCCACACCATTCTCTCTGAGCTCTGGAAACGCTTCCCTCCTTCAAACCTTCAAGCCCAAGGGTGATAACTAAGGCCCGCTGTCCCGTGTGATTTCCCTACGCCCTGGCCACATCTTTGTAAACAGTGTCTAATAAATGCTTCTCAAACTATCCAATTAGGATGTACCATTTTCTATTGCTTGGGCCTTGGCTCATATATATCCATGTAGTGGGTGTGTATGTGTATATATACATACAAACACCACACACATACACACATATATGTATATATAAACATGCACCAAAGACTCATGAAGTTATACTCACCCTTACTCCCTGTGAGGCACCCTGATGTATGTTATTCTGTTCTATCTAATTTTTTAAGAATCCCTCCCACTAAACTGATCTCATAACCCATGTATGGGTCTTGATGAACAGTCTGGAAAGCTCTGCTTTAGGGCCAGCCAGGGGAGGTAGCTCTTAGCTGGCCTGGCTCTAGGGTCCAGCAGAGGCCAGCATGGAAGATGACTCTGCAGACTGGGTGCATTCTGGGGCTCCCCTTGGGGAAGGCTGGACTCCTCTGGGTGGGTGGGGGGATCCCGAGGGGTGTATTTCCTTCCTAGAGCCATGACACTCGGGGGCTGGTTTTCCACTTTGTAGGCCTAGAAATCCGAGGTAGGTAGAAGCGTCTGAGGTGGCTGGGTTTGGGGTGACTCACACTGCAGCCCGAGTGTGAATACCAGGGGGCTGATTCAGCCTTCCACGGTGAGCACGCCGCTATCAAGTGGCTGCGTTCACCCCTTAGCACCCTTCGCTGGTGGGGAATTCTGCCCAGAAAGCCAAACTGTCCCGGAAGCTGCTTGGCCAGCACAGTCCCAGGGCAAGGGCATTATCAGCCCCCCGGAGACACCTGCCTGCCTCTCTGGGATGCTCTGGAAATGCCCACCTGCCTGCCTCTCCTCTGCCCCCACCCCCAGCTGACCTGTCGAATCTCTTGCTCTGTTCTCTTCTATGTCTGAGCAGTTGACGCTTCTTAATTCAGGTTCTGTGCTGGTGGATGGGGCTGGCTGTGTTGGTCACGGCCTCCCATGGCTGCCCCACAGGTGGGTGGCCCCTGTGTTTGGGGAGTAGCAGGAGCTCCCTCTGTTTCACCTTCCAGTAGTCCAGAGACGTGTGGCCAGCACCTAGCCCTCAGCAACAGCACACGGGATATCTATGGCACTCAGCGCCCCAATGGCACTATCTCGTTCCTTTCCCATAACAGTTTGATGAGATAGTACTATTTGCCCTATTTTGTGCGTAAAGAGACTGGGGCTCAGAGAGGTCAAGCGGCTTGGCTGAGGTCATAGAGTAAGCCAGCTGGCAGGGGGCCCTAGAAACTGCCTGTGAATACATACGTGTGCTCTGAGAGGACAGCAACTGTGCCTCCCCATAAGCTCTCACTCCCTGCAGGCAGGACTGTGCCCCAGCAGTGACCAGCCTCCCCACCCTGCTACCTGCCTGCAGCAGGGGTGGCCTGTTGTCTGCTCACTGACAGACGCACGACCTCTTGCCAAAGAGGGAAGGCCAGTGCGAGCCTCAGACCACAGGGAAGTGACTCCGTGGGTGCACCAGACCGTGGTGGGGTGAGTCAGCCGCCTGGCCGAGGGATGGACGTCAGTCCTACAGTGTGGCCCTTCCCTTTTCTCCCGGAACAATAACAAATCCTGGCTCTTGTGATTCAGTTGCCATAGGAACTAAAAAACATTTGATAACATGGAGCCTCTGGGACAGGTGGGCTGAAAAGGTCCAGATAAAAACAACCCTTTCCTGCCCCTTCACCCAGAATCCCTGGCGGGTCCCACCTACTTGCAGCAGGGTTGGTGAACAGCCAGGGAGCTGTGCTGCCACCTGAATGGACCGACCTTGTCCAAACTAGGACGTGCGGGGCAGTCACTACTCTGTGCTGGTGGGGTCAGGCCCAGATTCCCGGTGGGAAGAAATGGGATCCCCAGCACGCCCTCTGTCTGCGAGACTGAGTATACTGTGGTGTGCCTGCCCCCAACACGTGTGGGCCCTCCCTGGACACTGGGGAATAGGAGGGACGGGGACACAGCTCCCCTGCTTAGAAAGCTCCTGGTCTGCTGGAGGGCAGGACACACACGGGAAAATCCTGTTAGGTCCCAGTCCCAGCACACGGCAGGAATCGCCTGGAAATGGTTAGGGAGGGGGATGGGGAGGCGGGTTCTGGGAGAGGATGGGGTTCAGTGTGGAATGAACCGGAACTCCCCGTTGCCCAGCAGGCCCTACCTGAGTGTGGTGGCTCGCGCACTTGCTTACTCGCGCGTGGACACGCTCGGGGGCCTGGGCTGATAGCGGGGGCCGGAGCGCTGGATTCTCTCACAGGCTCGGCCACCTTGGCTTCTCCGCCGGACAACATTGGGCTCCGCCATCTTGGCTTCTCTCCCGATGCATCCTGGGCACCCTCTGTGTAAGGCACTCGGCTTGGACATCTTTTTTTTTAAATTTTATTTTTAATTGCCAACTAAGGATTGTATCTATTTACAGGTACAATGTCTTGTTTCGATACATGATACATTGTGGGATATCAACCGAGCATCTTGACATCAACGTCCCACTCGCCCCTAAGGTGAAACAGGTGGGCACCCAAACTCATCCCCCACCCCCGCACCAGACGTCTCCTCTTCCCTAAAGCGCCCACATTGTTCCAGGTATAAAGCCGTTCTCTGAGGAGCCTCAGGTGGCAAACCTCTCACACGGGCCTCGCTTCCCTTCCCCACGGCCACTGGCCTAGCCACCTCGCATCTGCCCCGAGCACCTCCCAGATGCCCTCTTAGAGCCACGCGTGCTTTCTTCCCCAGATCTGAAACCTACTTGTCAAGTATCGGTGCTCCTCTGGGTCTTGCCCTGAGGAAACCGTGTTGCCTCCCCCATCCTCTGTGCTCCCCAACCCTGGTGACCAAGGTGTTGACTGTGACCCAGGAACATCTTCCACAGACGCCTCCTCACTAGTCTCTGCCTCCTGGCTCTGCCCCTCCCATCCTCCTCCACAGGGTCAGAATTCACTTTCCCACACTCGGCTCTGGTCGCCGTGCTCCTGCTCAGAAACTGTTGGTGCTCCTCCCTGCAGAAAAGCCACGTCCAGACCCCTTGGCCAGGCCATACAGCCGTCCAGTCTGGCTCCCTGCCGGCCCTCCCAGCCTCACCTCCCCATGCGCTCTCGATCTCTCTGTCTCTCTCCCACCCCACAGCTCTAACCACCTCAGCTACTGTTCTCCCGCAGTGCCTCGCCCCTTTCTGGCATTGTCCCCCTCTTCAGGCCAACTCCTCTGCCTGCCACCCTCCACCCAGGAAGCTCCCACCCACTTTGCCCAAGGCCCCAGTCCCATTCCAATGTCTTCCTGGCCCCACCTCATCCTCCAGGTTGGGCAGAATCCATCCCTCCCTCCTCTGTGTTCCTATAGGACTCTAGCACTTTCCACGCTGAGCAGAAGTTCCTCAGGAGGCTTTCTCCACCCCCCCAGCACCCCCCCATACGCTGCCTACTCTGCCCACCTGCTCCACCCCTTCTCTTTGCACCCCTTTCTCGAGCCCTCTGGCTGCTGGCAGAGCCTGCTTGTCCCATTGACTTTGAGATGGTGAGTTATGGGCTGGCTCTGGGTTCCAGGTTAGTGGGGGAGAAACTCTGAGGTCTCAGAATATCTAGTATAAGCTGCCAAGGCCAGGGGTGTCTCACATGCAAACGAGGGGACTGGGGCTCATGCTGTGGACTGGGGTGGTGGTCCCCAGATAAGGAGGACTGGAGGTTAGGCAGACAGCCCCAAAGCTGTCAAGCACGGTAGGGCAGGTCTCCGCCCCTCCTGAGCTTAGTTACCTAGAACTTTATCATCTTGTGGGAAGAAAATACATAGATCCCTACAATCTAAAGGATTTTAATGACAACCACAAACATTTTTTAGCACTTATTCTATGCTGCATACTTTGCTAAATGATTCACATGTATTTTTTTCATTTAATTTTATGGCCCAGTGAGGTAGATGCAATTGTTTCCAATTTACAGACAAGGTGTTAAAAAAAACCCAAAACTTTAGACAAAATGGTTTATTTGAGCAAAGGATGATTCATGAATTGGGCTCCGCTCTAGCAATGTGAGCAGTGGGCTTTATAGGATGAACGTGGAAGCAAAGCAAAGCAATGTCTTGATAGGCTGCAGCGAGGCATTTGCCTGATCTGGGTGTGATCTGGTGGGAAGTCCCTTGTTAGAGGCTACTTGGTGGTTTCTGATTGGTGAAGCCTCTCCGTTGTTTTACTGTTGACAATGGGCTTCAGTTTGATGATGTAGGAACCCAAAGTGCTGGAGCCGTGTCAGCTTACAGGGTCCCAGTTAAAAATTTTTAAATAAAGGAAATAGAGTCACAGAGAATTCTGATCTTTCCTGTCCAGTTTCTGAGGCACAACACTCAGCCTTAGAGTGTGGAGGAAGAGAAAGATCATCCTCTTATCCAGTGCTGTGCTAATAAATGTCTAACAACCAGCTCTGCGAGAGAAAAAAGCCCGGTGCGTAGCGTTTGTAGATTTCTGAGGTGTAAACACTCCCACTGTGGTTGATTTCAAGCTACCAACTCCCAGGAGCTAGTGCCAGCTGGCTCCAGCACACACAGCCCCTCACCACTTTCAGGTGACTCACGGTGCTGTGTCCAGGAGCTGTTTGATTTAGAACAGTGGTCCTCAAAGGGTGGACCCTGGACCAGTTGTATCAGCATCACCTGAGAACTTGTTAGACATGCAAATTCTCTGAGCCCAGCACAGACCCACCAAATGGGAGACCCTGGGGCGTGGCGCCAGGGAGCAGCCCTCTGTGTTTTCACTACACATGTTCAGGTTTGAGAACCTCTGGAGCAATGGAGGAATGTGCCCTTTCTCAAACCCCGCTGGCCCAACTGTCACCCTGCCGTTGGGAGGGTGGGGCTCATTTCCCACTCCTCAGCAGATGGGCAAACTGAGGCCATAGAGGTGAAGGTGCCCTGCAAGGTGGTGGGTGATTGAAGTGGGGTCAGTAGTCAGTTCTGGGTACTTGGGGAAGTCACCCTGCTGGCCTTAGTCTCCTCTTCCGTAAGATCACAGAAGAGGGCATCTCTGCAGAGTCCCCCAGCCCTGGTCCTCCACAGGTCTGCGGGATGATCTGCCCACAGACCCAAAGTGAGTGTGTGGGCGGAAGGCGGTGCTCTGACCCCAGGCAAATAGATGGACGAGCAGAAGGCGAGAGGAGGAGCCAAGGTCCTCCGGCACTGGTCCCCTCTGAAGAGGGGAAATGGGGAAAGAGGTCCACAAAGGCATACGAGGCAGCGGTGCCTGGCCCTGGGCCTTTAAGACTGATCCAAAGAGGTTCCGAATCTGAAGCCTGTCCCGGGGCTGATGCAAGAGGGGCTGGGCACCATCAACCCCTCTGCCTCAGGCTCTCCACCTGGCAGACCTGAGTGGCCCCAGGTCCACATCCCCCAGGCTCTCTGTAGGACATGTTTACAGTCTGGTCATCTCAACAACTTCCCCAGACCCCAATCTAATTGGTTTAGTATTAACCAAAGACAAACAAAGAAAGAGCCAGGTATCAGAAATGATGCAAGTTCCGTGCTGGCCCTGGGAGGCCGTGAAACACCTGGGCAATCAGCAACAGCGTGATGTCACCCGGAGAAATGCCTGGCTCACGGGCAAGGGTCACGTGACCTGGCCTGTGTCCCCTGGTCACATGGGCGGTTGGTGGGGGGGTTTCCCCACTGAGTTCAGTGTTCCTGATGGAGAACCAAAACACAAACAGAAACTGTCCTGTCACACTGAAATATGTAAGTCATGTGATGGGACAGTTTTTCCTCTTCAAAGTTCTAGCCGCAGAGCAAAGATTCAGAGCAAGCATTACTTAGCAGAATCAGGCCCTGCAGGGATGCTGGCCTGCTTTTTGGCTTTAGCTGGAAAGTCGGCTCCACTGTAATTTTAGTCATTCTCCTTCCAGGAAAGAAGTTCTCTATGAAAGGGTGTTCCCAGAGGCACGAGCTTCAGAACTTTAGCAAAATTCCTGGACTCAACACCAGCCTCCTCTACCTGCCTGCTACTTCCCTGTAGTGTATCCCCTGGGCTCGGCCTCTCTGTCTATCCCCAAGGAGAGATAGGCAGTCTGACCTCCCCCCACTCCTTCATCCCAGCCCAGAGTGGCCCGGGAGGCTTCAACAGTTGCTGGTTTAAGCCAAGGAACTTTATGCAGACTCAGAAAATGCCTGGTAGCAAGTCACATGTCTTGGGAAGCAGAAAGATTTGAGGGGTTGGCATGGGAGTGGGCAAGAGCCCACCCCATTCTCTTGCCCACCTTCTTCCAGACTCTCATTCTTTGCAAAATAGCTGTTGGATGCCTGGAATCCGGGCACTGGGCCCAATGGTGCAGGCAGTACATAAGTATGCAGCCAGGTCACTGCCCTTAAAGGGTTTGTATTCTATTTAGAAAGATAAAACTGTCACAGCCCATACAATAACAAGCAATAGAAAGCAGCATGCAATTTGCCACTCACCAGAGGTGATGCTTAGAGGTAAAATATGAATGTTTCCAGAGCTTCTGAATTCTAGCCCTGCCACTCACTAACAGCTGTGTGACCGTGGGAAAGTTGCTCAAACTCTCTGAGCCTCTATAAAAAGGAGATAAACATCTCCAGCTTACAGGTCTGTTGAAAAATGTGACATTTTTGCAAAACAGCTGGTAGAATGCTTGGCACATAGTAAGTTCTCAGGATATTGTAATAATCTTCTTAACTCCTTTTTGGGCCAAGATGGGCTACAAATAGATGAATCATTTATATCTGATCTCCAACCTCAGAGCAAATTAGAAGGAATAAAGTGAAAGCACTAGAAGGGTGGCTCAAAAAGAATGGGGAAAATTCACACATGAAAGCCTGACAGTGACAGAATATCTAGGAAAAAAAGTATAAAAGCAGATGCAAAAAAAAAAAAAAGCCCCCAGCACTCGGGGCCCACATAGTTTGACAGCAAACACCCACTCACTTCCCAACAGCCTCCAAGGCCATCATCACATTCCAAGACAGCAGAATAGATGATGTTCATGACAAAACTATGTTTTATAGCTTCTGAGAAGCCAGGGATGAGCACAGCACATTTAAAAAGTATTTTCATCCAAAATATTTAACATGTTTTAAAGAAGTACTTAAAGTGTGTGTGGATGGTACATTTTCGGGTGTTCGGAAAATTCCCCTGTCACAATTTCCCAATGGTTGGACAAGCTGGGTTTTCACTCTACTTCTCTTATATCTGTCAGAGAGCTTAGAACCATGCTGAGCACATCATAAGGGCTTACCAAATCCTTGTTTACTGATAAATCCACATGGTGTTGAAATACAGTTTGTTCTGTTTTCCATTTTCAACTATTCTAAGCATCAACTGTTTGCGGTCACTCACTGGCTCCGTCCTCTCTTTGAAACAGAAATAACTGATTATCTTCAGCCTGCCCTGCCACCCCCACCAACCTGTTCCTCTTTCTATTTCCAGATTGGAGTTAATGGTGCCATCATCGACCAGACAACAACAACGTTAACAATAACTCTAGCACATCAGTGAAATTAGCGTGTTAGGTTTTCCAAACACTTGCTAGGATCCAGGATCTTTATGTACATCACCTCACAAGGTAGGGTTAGTTATTTAGGTTCTCAGATGCAGAAGGTGAGAGTCAGAGACGTTAACTTGCTTCACAGGTCACCCAGCTCCTCAGGGGCAGCGATGCATTTGACCATTAAGTCGCTCTGCATGCAGTCCCAGGTTCTGCCCAGAAGGGGCGCTCAGCCACAGCCGCTGCCCAGGCAACCCCCGCTATCCCTGACCAAACCATGCCCTCATCCCCCAGGTCTCTACCTGCCTGAGCTGCCAAGTCTGGGGTGAAATCAGAGGCCCTAGGCTTTCTTCTGGTCCCATGACACCCCCATGGTGAGGGTGGGCTGGAGGCATGTTTCTTTTCCACTTGTTGAGCCACACAGGTGACCAGAAGGGCAGGAATGTGGCCCCAGGTAGAGGGCACCCACAGCTCTGCTGCTGGCCACTTAGCCCAAGGCGAGAATGTTCCCAGGACTCAGAGCAGCCCGGCCAAATTTCCCTTTTATGAGGACACCTGCTATACGGCACTAGAGCCACCCTACTGACTTCATTTTAACTCGATTACCTTTATAAAGACTCTTTCTCCAAACAAGGTCACATTCTGAGGTCCTGGGGGTTAGGACTTCAATATATGCATTTTGAGGGAACACAGTTCAACCCATAACAGCTCCATCACCCTGTCTTATTTTATTTAGAACCTTTATAACCATCTTAAATTATCTCATCTATTGGTTTGTGTTCATTTCCTGTGTCGCACACCTATGATAGAAGCTACACGAGGGCAGAAGTCTGCCCCAGCCTCAGGGCCTGGTCCTTCCACTCTGCACGCTGGGCACTAGACTCTACTTCTACAGCCTGGGTCAGGACTTCTCTCAGGTTGCCCCAGATGACAGGAGCACGACCTCCTCTCATCCACTTTCCACGAGCAGCCAATAGGATCGTTCTACATGCATCACTTAGCTCGGGGTCCAGTCAGGGATTTGCAGCATCCAGCCCTGGATCCAGCCACGAACCTCAGAGCCTCAGAAATGCCCTCCACGCAGTAGATGCTAATAAATCCTTGCTGGATGAAGGAAGGCCACGTGCAGCTTGGACTTCGACTCAGGTTTCCTGCCCTGCAGTCAGGTGTAGCGCAGCCTGGTGGTTATGGGCAAGAGCTGTGGATCTGGACTGCTTGGGTCTGTGAGGTGTGCACACATCACCTATCCACTCTTTGCCTCCATTTCTCCAGCTGTAAAGCGGGGATGATAATCAAAGTACCTCTCTAGCAGAGTTGTCATATGAAATGCGATCATGCATGAGGACAGAGTGCCTGGTTGGCAGGAAGTGCTCCCTGCTCACCTAGACTTTGTCTGCCCCGCCTGGTCTGAGATCTGAGAAAGTTCCTGGTGGCCAAAGGAACCAAGAGCCCAGAGAGGCTTGTCTGGTCAATTGGGGATGTAGGGGTTCCAGGTTTCTGCTCAGGCTCCCTCTTCAAAATCCCCATCTGCCCTCAAAGAGAGAAGAGTTGGCACTAGGGAGATTTTGACCATAAAAGCTTTTGTCAGTTACCAAGCTCTAAGGCTGGGTGGGCCTTAGAGTTCCATCGGCGCTCCTGGCTGACTGAGAAAAGAGGATCTAACTCCTCAGACTCTTTCTGAACTCCCAATTTGAGGTGTGTGGCTTCCAGATGACTCAGCAGGGCCAGTTTCTTTGGAATTAGCTGCTCTGGCTCAAAACTGTCTATGTTGCAACAGGCTCACTCAGCCACCCCCAGAAGAGCTGACCCACCACCCACTCAACCTGCTTCCTGATTTATTACCTATATATAGCCACATTTATAGAGCTTTCTATAGATGTGTACACTTAGAAACCAGTGAGGCTAAAAATACCCAGTCCTTGTACCTCATTTATTTGTTTGCTGTAGGTTCCTCGTTCCAAATTTACAGCTCAGGAGACTGGAAATAGTTGTCAGAATGCAGTGACCTCCAGCTGTGGGCGGCAGGAGGACTAGAGGGCAAGCCCTGCTTGGGGATCTGGGGGATTGGGTGTCAGCCCTAGCTCTAAAGTCATTGTGCTGTAGTTCTCTGGAATATTCTCCCTCTCGCTGGGCCTCAGCATCCCTCAGCTGAAGCAGCAACTGAGCATGATGGTCTAAGATGTTTTCTTGCTCTTCTATCCATTGGTACCCGGCGTGACATGCTAAGTGCTATTGCAGGGAAAGTCAACAAAGACAGACACCAGACAACCAGAACCATTGCTTCCTGTTCATTCATTCCTTTGAATATTCATTGAGCACTTGCCATGTGTCAGATAAAAATCTTTACTTTCAGGGAACTTCCATTCCAATCAGAAGACACAAACCATAAGCAAAATAAAGTCGTAGTATACTCAATTGTAATACGTGTCATGGAGAAAAAGTAAAGAGGGACAGAAGAGGTGTGCAATTTTAGTTAAGGAGATTGGGGATGATCTCACTGAAAGGTAGTATTGGAATAAAGACCTGGAATAAAATGGTTCCGGTAGCAGAGGGTGTGAGCCACACAGGTACCTGGGGGAAGTGTCCCAGGCAGAGGAGATGCAAATGCCGAGGCCTAAAGGGAGCAGAGCACCTGGTTTACCTGAGGCCAAGGTGGCTGGAGCAGAGTGAGCAGGGAGAGAGTGCTAGAAGCTGAGAGAGGGAGGTAACATGGGCTGCTGCCCTGACACTGGCTCTTACTTGGAATGGGAGGGGGCGTCATTGAAGAGCTTTGAGCTGAGGAGGGACCTCAGCTGACTTTCGTCTCCCCAGGAAGCTCTGGCTGCTGAGCTAGTTCACGACAGACTGCAGAAGCACAAGGGTGAAAGACGAGACACCCCCAAGGAGACTACTGCAGCCCAGACAGGGGCGCTGGGGGTGATGGGAGACGTGGTCAGAATCCGTACGCAGGTTGAAGGGGTTGCTGATGGATCGGGTGTGGATATGAGAGAAACACAAGCCAAGCTTGTCTCCAAGATTTGTGCCATGAGCTCATGTGGGGAAGTTTGTGGGAGGAGGAAGGATCAGGAACGCCGCATCGGACCTGTGAGGAGGGAGATGGCTGTTAGACTCCCCATGGAGGAGCTGAGTGGGTGACAGGCTGTAGGGGTCTGGAGCTCAGGACAGCATCGGGGCTGGAGACACATAGTGGAGATTAATCCCTATGTACCTAGGCATGGTACGTAAAGCCACAAGCCTGGGTGAGATCGCCAAGATGGTGCACACATGGCGTGTCCAAGCACTGAGCTCTGGGAGCATCAACATTCAGAGGGCAGGAGGCGAGAAAGAAGCAGCAAAGGGGGCAGAGAAGAATTGGCCAGGGAGGCATGGATGGCCCATCTCCGAGCTTCAGTTCTTCCCTCGTAAAAGTGGGGACTCCAGGCTCCCCTCCCAGTTCTCCAGGATGCTCCTGAGACCCAGGCTCCTACCTGAGCTGCCCCTGCTGTGGTGGCTTTGGCAGCTGGTCACAGTGAGGGCTGCTGAGAGTGGGAAGCCTGGCAGCCCCACCCTGCCCAGGGAGGGGAGAGGGCCTGGGCCAGGGGGTCTCACCAGGGCTGGAGAGGCAGGAGCTGGCTTTGTTCTTATGCTGTTTTTCCCCTGGGATGAAGAGAAGCTTAAGTTTTCTCTTGGGACAGAAGCCAAAAGGGGAATAACTGCTGGGGTTATTAATCATGCACACAGTTCTGAGCATTTTTAACAAAAAGGAGAAGAGTGGTCTCTACTGACTTCTCTGTCCTGTCCACTTCCCCCTCGCCCCTTGAGAGTCTGCAAAACGTTTCTTCTCTGCCTGCCTAGACACAATCAAGTCAGGAGCTCTAGACTCTAATCCTGGCCAGAGGTGAACCAGCCCTGGGAGCTGCTGCAGTGTTAGGCCCACAGGATTCCAGGCCCCAGAGAGCACTGGGTTGGCCCTGCCAGGATGTGACCCTGACCTGTCCCCAGAACCAAGAGTGCGCCCACACTTTACCCCAACTGGGAAGCTCTTGTTTTACCACCACTCGTCACTTCCCTTGTGTACTTACTGTGTGTTATGGTTTAAATGTCCTGGCCAAAACTCGTGGCAATTTAACTGCCGTTGCAACAGTATTAAGAGACGGGATCTGCCCCCGTAGCACAGTAGGCAGCGCGTCAGTCTCACAATCTGAAGAGACAGGGCCTTTAAGAAGTGATTAGGTCATAGCGGCTCCACCCTCACAAATGGATTAATGCTCTTGTCACAGGAGTAGGTTGGTTATCGAGGGAGTGGATTTGTTAAAAAAGTGAGCTCTCCCATGAATATGCTCTCTTGCCCTTCCACCTGTCTGCCATGGGACGACACAACAGGGAGGCCCTCCCCAGATGCCATGCCGTGCTCTTGGACTTCCCAGTCTCCACAACCATGGGTCCTGGCTGCATTCGTGTCTCTCTCCCTAAGCAGTCAGAAAGCCCCTCAAGGACCGGAACATGCCTTCCCCTGCTCTATATGCCTCTCCTGAGCACCCATTCATGCAGTGTAATTTAACTTGCAGCTTTAACAGTTATGAGACAGAACAATGTCACCAAATTTGTAGCATTAATAATTATGAGAAAAAACAGTGTCGCCAGGTGAGAATTACAAGAATTCAGAGGGGGGAAAGCTTACTTCATGAAAGAGTTAGTATCCTGCTATGCTTTGGAGACAAGAGAGAAGGCATTTAGGAAGAGAAAACAGCTTGAACAAAAGCGTGGAGATAAAATCCCAAGGAAGTGGAAACTGAGGGGTCAGGGGTGGGGGCAGTAATTCATTCTTTTTAGCTGGGCCCATAAAGGGAAAAAGTAGAAACTCCGGTTGGAATCGGATCTGTTCTTTCAGAGCAAGGACCTCTGTTCTATGCTGCAGCAGTGGGAGGCCTGGGGACTTCAGGCAGGGGTGGCCTCACCGGATGGAAGCAGGGAGAATAGGCAACAGTGTAGAAAGGGCATTTTACCAGAATTTTCAGCTCACATAATATTCACTATGTGTCTTTAGGATAACAGTATCACCCTCATTTTATGAGTAGAAAAACAGACCTGAAGTTTTTTGTTCCAACGCACAGTGACAATAACCAGCAGGGCTGGGACTTGGCCCTGGAGCCCGGGAGGACAGGGGCCTGGATAGTGGCGGTGGGAACGAAGAGGTGGCTGGGCTGGGGTGCGCTGCGAGCAGGGGAGGAGGGAGTGTTGCTAAGAGGAATGTCTCTTCCCAGCCTGTGTTTCCAGCCACACTTATGTATAAAAAAAAAAAAATATATATATATATATATATATATATATATATATATAAAATTTTTAAAACTCAGGTAAAACGGCAAATATAGAAGCTCTGGCTTGGCTTTTAGACTCAGTCAAATGTGGGCCTGTGTCCCTACTGTCTCCACAGAGCAAGACCCCAGCTGGGAACATGTAGGAGCATGTAGGAGCATCCCTTCCTTCTAGGGATCTTGTGGGGACACACTGAGGACGTGCTTTCATGGCAGAAGCTTCTCTGAGTTTGCTAGGTGTGTTTCCCTTTCCCCCTGGGCTCACAGCTCCCTTCCTTCCCAGCCTCCATCCTGTGTCCATGGAGTTCTTGCCTGTGGCAGGTGGGGACAGGGAGGCAGCCCCACCAGGCCTGACCCTCACACAGCAGCTTCCCACGTGGTTCTCTGCTGTTTCCCCTTGTCTGTGGGGAGGATGTCATTGCTACGGGGTGAAAAGGGGACTGTCTCCTCTCCTGGGCGCCTGAATGACAGGGTTTCCTCCCCGCTGTCAGGAACATGTGCAGTGCACAGTGAACGAAATAAGATTTCATCATGTGAAGCCACTGCAATTCGAGGGTTCAAGGGTTATCTTACCTCAGAGAGCATGGAGAAGCTTTTTGAGAACTATGAGATGCTGTAGGCCTGTAAGGTATTTTATCCTGTTCTTATGTTAAAATCCCAGAATTTCCAGTCTGGGAGAGGCCACTGGGAAGGGCCAGCAAGACCAGCCGATACCAGTTTGGGTTGTGCCGGGACCCGGGAGAAATCTCCCACATGAGCATGGCGCTCCTTTGATGTGACCCCACTGGCTGTGTGAAATCGGTCATCTCTCAACGGTCTGGGGCTCACAGCATGGAGGGGCCACAAAGCCCAGGGACCACTGAGAATAAGCCCCTCCCTCATTGTGCATATCAGGTCACGTGTAAAAATTGAAACTACCAATGAGCAAGAAGAGATTAAAACCAGCCCAAATCCCACCATCCAGAAAGAACTACGGTTAACATTTTAGATTATCTCTCTCTCCAAACTTTTCCCCATTTGATATGTTTGTCTAAATAACTCTGTTCATATATTAGGCCAGGAGGTCAGGATTCCCAGCCTCAGGCCTTCTGCAGAGGCCCCCACAGCTGGGTGGGGCATAGACCACTGCGGGCTGCTCAGAGCCCGGGACGGTGGGAGGTCAGGTGCAGGACCCTTCTGTGGGCTCCCATGTGCGCCCCAGCCCCCAGCTGAGCCTGGAGCTGCCCCCTCCCAGCTCTGCACGGAATGCCCCGTCTGGGAGCTGCGTCTGCTCCCTCCCATGGAGGCCGCTTGTTGTGTGGGATGGCTGTGTCAGAAGGCAAACCCGCAATTTCATTCTCTGGGAATGAATTGGGCCTTTATGTGAAAAGCCACCCTGCCCAACCCCAGCTCCTCACAACCCACTCTGCAAGCCGACTCTGGCGTCACTGCTAGCTGAGATACGGTCGGGATGGGTGGGAGTCCGCAGATCATCTGCGGCTTAACAACAGCTGGAGAACTTACTGACAAATGCAAGCGTGACATTTAACCAGGCCATCTCGACTCCTCCCAAACCCTGGACAGTGATGTTCGCTTTCATGCTCTACCCCCGAATTTCCCAGAAATTTTAAAAATCATGACTATAATTTACTTAGCACAGATTCTGTGCCAGGCCCTTAGTGGAAATTGTTTCGTCTTTACCTCAATTTTGCAAGGCAGAGAGGGAAATTGAGGCTCGGCAAGACCAGTGGCTTGACCCAGGCTCTGCCCTCAGGAAGGGGTAGGATGAGACTCAAGTCCAGGCAATGACTCTAGAGCCCACACAGTGTATTTTTGCATAAAAATTAATGCCTATTTTATTTAAATGACCCATGCCCATAGTTAAAAATCAAATAAGTCTAAAAGGCAATAGCAAAAAACTGCAGCCCACACAGCCCGTCGCTGGCATCACTGCATAAGCTCTGCCTCCTGTCAGATCATCAGTGGCATTAGAGTCTCATAGGAGCGCAAACCCTGCTATAAACTGCACATGGGAGGGATCTAGGTTGTGCTCCTTAGGAGAATCCAATGCCTGATGATCCAAGGTGCAACTGAGGCAGTGATACCAACTAGCACTGGGGAGCGGCTGGAAATACAGATTATCATTGGCAGAGAGGTTTGACTGCACAATAAACATAATGCGCTTGAATCATCCCGAAACCATCCTCCCTCTGCCCGCCTCCCCCATCAGTGGAAAAACTGTCTTCCAAGAAACCATCCCTGGTGCCAAAAAGGCTGGGGACCGCTGTTCTAATACAGTAACATTTATGACCAAAAGAATCAACTTTTAAGGCTGGAACTTTTCTCATGAACATGGTGTTGTATAGCTTGTTTTGTTTTGAGACAGAGTCTCACTCTGTTGCCCCCCTAGAATGCAGTGCATCATCATTGCTCATTGCAACCTCAAACTCCTGGGTTCAAGCGATCCTCCTGCCTCAGCCTCCCAAGTAGCAGGGACTGCAGGCGTGAGCCACCACACCTGGCTCATTTTTTCTATTTTGAATAGAGATGGGATCTCACTCCTGCTCAGGCTGGTCTCGAACTCCTGAACTCAAGTGATCCTCTTGCCTTGTCCTCCCAGAGTGCTAGGATTACAGGCGTGAGCCACCTTGCCAGGCCTGTTGTATAGTTTTGGGGGGGGGGGAAATCCCAGCAGAATTGCAACATCTATGCTAAATCTTCTCCCTTTTGAAGTTTAATTCTTTATCATCTTCCTCTTTTGTGACTCAAAGGCAGAGAGAAGAGGCTTTACCCAAACTCTTTGAAATATTTGAGGGCTGACTCAACCCGAGGGAGGGTTGTGCAAACTGGTGGAGAGGAGTGGGAGAGCAGCCTGGAGCCTGACTCAAGCATCCTGGGATACTCGGTGGTGGGCAGAAAGGGAATTCTCGAGCCCATCACGCCAGTGTGAGGTCTAAGGAAGTCCACCACAGGGCACCACCTCCTCCCCGACTGGAGGCTGCCTGCCCCCGCCAGCTGTCCTCGCCTTCCCTCCTCACTGGTCAGCACTGACCCTCCTGTGGGGAGGTAGCCAGACCCAAGGCAGCTGGGGCCACAGTTCCCCAGTTAGCCTGGGCCCCTCACCACAGGGATTTGGTGACTCACTGAATGAGGCATCATAAATTTCTTCCTAATAGCACACTTGTCACTGAACCATTCCAACAATTTGGCACAGCAAGTGATCTGGCTCAAGGCAGCAGAGGTAATCCTCCAAGCGCTGGTGGGGACAAGGACCACCAAGTCAGTGTCACAACATCCAAGTGGAGCTGGCATAATCGTGCCCACTTCACAGACGGGGGAGTGGAGTTACAGGGCGGTCATATGAAAAGCATTAGTGACTCAGCCCCTCAGGCCCACTGGGACAGACCCTGGCACCTCACCCGCAGTGGGCAGCACTGCTGAGTAGCTGGAAGCATGGGCCTTGGCAGTAGACCGCTAGGGTTCAAATCCTGGCTCTGCCACTTCCAAGCTGGGTGACCCCGGGCAGGTTCCTTAATCTCTCCAGGGTCTCTTTTCCTCATCAGTAAATGGGGATAATACTTAATTCATGGGGCTTCTGTAAAGATTCGGTGAGGCACATTAGGGGGCAAGCTTAGCACAGTGCCAGCAGCCAGCGATGCTCCCAAGTGCAGCTGTTAGCATACCCGCTCCAGCCCGCTGCCTCTGCCCTCCTCCTGCCTCCTCTGCTGTGGGCTCTGTCTGCTCAGTGCTCTTTTGAACAAACAACAGTGGCCATCCACACGATATCATTTACTACTGTCAGTAGCATTTGCAAGAGGTAGTACTATATTATCCCTAGTTGAGAGGGGTGGAGACTGAGGCTGTGAGTCTGAGTGTCTTCCCCAGGGCCACCAGTAAGGGTACGACAGCCCAGCGTTTGGGCCGAGGTCGGACTCGGAATTCATTAGCCAGCACAACAGCTCCCAGGGGAAGCCCATGATCTGGGACCAGCTGCCAGAAGGGAAGTTCTGGATGTGGCCAAGTATTTTGTCACTGCATTCTTCCTAGGCAGTTCAGTCCCTGGACTCTGGACGGTTGCCAGGGAGGTGCGGAGGCAGAAAGAGAACTTCCTACGGCGGACACAGGCGAGGCAGTGCGGCAACCGGGCCGCCGTTCTGCCCCCTGCTCCGTGCCAGGCTCCATGCTGACACTGTGTGTCTCGTCTACCCCACACGACACTGCTGGGAACGTGGCCTCGTGCAGTCCCTATGTCACAGAGGAGAATGAGACACAGAGAGGTCGGGTCACTTGCCACTGCCTGTACCTGGGGGTGTAAATGAGGTGTCTCTCTCTCCACCCACTCCTCCCGTCAGTGTGGGATACAGTTGGGCCGGAGCAGTCGGTTTGGAAACCACATTTAGGCTAAATGACCTCAGCCACCACCACGGGTGAATTAGCAGAGCCTGTCTGCCTTTGGGAGTCCCCCAGGCCTCTCAGCAAGCAGCCTTGAACTCCTTGAGCTTCTGGGGCGGGGGTCAGTGAGGGGCATTTCCTGCTGCTTGAACGTATTCTGGGGACACAGAGGGAGCATCAGCCTAGGCAGGGTTCTCCTCAAGATCCCCCGCCTCAGAGCTGTGTGCCATGGAGCTTGGACCTCGTTGAAGGACGAGGCAGTCCTGGAGCCCACAGGGTCCTCACTAACCCTGCCCCCACCCCACCCACGAGGTCCCCTGAGAGCCGGCGCTCTGCCTCATTCCCCTCTGGGTCTCCACCACCCGGAACAGTGCCCGGCCCTCCAGAGACACCTGTGGACTGACTGACGGCCGATGGGCTGATGGACCAACTGACTGAGAAACAGCCAGCCCCGGTGATAAGCAGCCCCGTGAGCCCAGGCAGCAGGACTGCGCCGGGGTCCCGGGCAGGGGACGCTCCCCAGACAGCCCCCCCACGAGCGCGACTAGAGAGCAGGAGCACGAGGGCTCCGGAAGGCACAGGTTCAAACCAGTTAAGGGCTGCTGCCCACCAGAGAGGCCGACATGCCTGCCTGGGGGGCCACAGGCGGGCAGTCCAAGGCCGCTGTGTGGCATCCGGGCCTGTGTCATAGGATTTCAGGGCTGCTAAAGGGCTTTGCCCCAATATTGCCTCCTGTGCCGTCACTGACACCTGCAAATGCACCACGAGAAGGATCTGTGCAGTGGAGGAAACAGTCTGGACTTGGAGTTCCAGAATCTAGGTTGGAATGACCCCCTCTCCATACACACACATGCGCGGTGCCTTCCCTCCAAGTGGGTGTCCTTGGGAATGTCCCTCCATCTGTGGGTTCTCTGCTCATGGCTTCATCACCTGTCACATGGAGATGATGTATCCCTCATGGACTGTTGTGACAAGGGTGACAGAGCCTAGAACTTGCGTAGGCCCCGCACACATACACACCTGCCCCCGTCACATTTGAAGGCTCTGCCTCTGCCGAGCTGCAGCCTCCCTCGGACGTCTCCTGGAGTGTGTGCTTACCCCGCTCTGGCTCAGAGCACGGCGCCTCTCCAGGCATGGTCCCCTGGGCTTCTCCCTGCAAATCCAGCACCTCCCCGAGCTCACCCTCCCAACTGAGGAGCCTGGCTTCCCTGTGGCGCAGCCCGACACAGAAAAGGAAAGAATTAGCATAATCACCAATTACCTTCTCTCCACTCACTTCTCTGTGAAAATAATTTGCCAGGGCCCAGAGGCAGGGCCCTCTGAACAGCCACCAGGTCAGGTGAAGGTGAGGCTCGGGAACTGTGCCATCCTCAAGCTAATTAAGTGGAAGCCGTGCTCTGGGGGGAAACAGGCTCTGGGTTCCTGCTGCTCTGAACACAGCGCACTACTCACACGAAAGCAAACACTCTAGAAAACGTGGAGAAGGCAGGGGGATGTGAATGACAGCGATGATTAAAGGGTTGGAAAATGAGGTGGATGTGAGCTTAAAGGTTAAGGCAGAAGCATTTAGCCCGCAGGAGAAGGGCATGAGGGCAGACAACTGAACCCCCTCTTCCTGCCTTGTGAAAGAGGATAGCCCCGGGTTCTTTCCCCCGCTCTGAACCTGCGCTCTCTTGTCCTCGCTCCCTTCATCTTTATCTCCATCATCTTCCCGTTCTATTTACTTCTCAGTTCGTTTTGATCTTTATGGAGCACCTACTCTGAGCCAGACACGTTGCCAGATTCGGGAGATAACAAGGGGGAAAAGACAGGGTCTCTGCCTTGCGGGACAAGTGGGAGGAACGGATTCATCACCCCGAACTCGCTATGCTGTAGGCCCGTGGGGCTCGAGGTCCTGTATGATACACCAGAGGCAGGAAGGGCTAGGGCTGCAGGTGCCCTGGGAGCTCAGGAGCAGAGTGGGCTGCTCAGCCCTGCCTGGGCTTCGGGAACTTTCCCCCCATGAGACGGTGCCCAAGCAGGGTGTCAAAGAAGGAACCAGCGAGCCAGCCGAGCACAGGCAGGAAGGGTGTTCCAGGCAGCAGAAGCAGCCTGAGCAAAGGTCAGGGACATAACATGCAGAGTATCTGTAGGCAACCACAAACAGCTGGGCTCTACTGGAGCAAAAAGTGGGCAGCTGTGTGGTACAGTGTGGCCAGAACACCAGGCAGGGCCCAGGTCCCAACACCCTGCACTCTGTGATGGGGACCGTGGCTTGGTCTGGAAGCCAGCACTTCCCAGAGTGCTCCCACAGGTTACGAGCAGTGTTAAACAGAGATTCCAAAAAAATAAAGGGTGCTTCTTGGTCAAATAAGCTAAGGGACATTGAGTTAAACCAGTGGTTCTCAACTGTGGGCAGTTTAGCCCCGCAGGGGACACATGGCAACAGCTAGAGATATTTTGGTGGTCCTACTTTGGGGGTGGAGTACTACTGGATTCTAGTGGAAAGAGACCGGGAATGCTGCTCCTTATTCTCCAATGCACAGGACTGAACCCTACAAAAACCTCTCCCCCCGGCCCCGCTCAGGGCCCCTGCAGCCCCCGGCCACACAGGCCCTGCCAGATCATTTGTCTCTGTGCTATCACTGTCTGCTGGCTGGTTGGTCTCCCCACTGGACCATGCAGGTCTGAATGGCTGGGTTCAGGTAGCCAGTATTTGGGGGAGGGAGGAGGAAAAAATATGGAGAGGACATTCTGGCAGTGTTGGATGGAGGGGGTTGCACTGGGTGGAATCCAGCTCATTGGGGACACTCTTGCCATCAGCATTGGTGGGGGTATTCTATGCAGATTCTAGGGGATCTTTCCATCCTAGAAGCTCCCATCCCAGCTGTGCTTAGGGGTGCAGGAAGTAGACCCAGCCCTGAGGAGCTGGCCAGGTCAGAGTCAGAGACCTACTGTGTCCTGGGAAGAGTGTCCCCTAAGACCAGCTTCTTCTCCCCTATTTTGTTTTTTTCTTTTTCTTTTTTTGAGATAAGGTCTCGCTCTGTCTCCCAGGCTAGAGTGCAGATGTGTCATTATAGCTCACTGCAACCTCAAACTGCTGGGCTTAAGCCATCCTCCTGCCTCAGCCTCCTGAGTAGCTGGGATGTCAGGTGCTTGCTACCACACCTGGCTAATTTTTCTATTTTTTTGTAGAGATTGGGTCTCACTATGTTGCTCAGGCTGATCTCAAACTCCTGACCTCAAACGATCCTCCCACCTTGGCCTCCCAAAGTGCTAGCATTACAAGCATGAGCCTTTGCACCCAGCCTCATAGCATCTTTTAACACACCTATTTTTAGTTTATTTGCCTGTCTCTTCTCTTTACTCTCCTCCCCACCCCAATGTCAGCCCCCTGTTCACTGCCCTATTCCCAGTGTCTAGAAGAGTGCCTGGCACACAGTATGTGCTCAATTAAAATCTGTTGAATGAACAAACATGTCAATCCCTACCCTGGTATACAGCTAGCTCAGAGTGCCTGGGTGCTGGGGTCAGACACTACCCTAGCAGGAATGGGGAAGTCCCAGGAAATTTCCCTCCTAAAACATGTAGCATTTTTTCATTATGCTAGGTGACCATTCTGAAATTGCTTCAGGGAGAAGATGTAGGAACTTTATACTTACACCCCTGGTCTTCCCTGAAAAGTCTGGGATGACGGACTAACCCATTCGCTGAGGGAGGAGGGAGCAGGACAGGATGCTGCAAAAGGCCCAGCAAGCTAACAGCCAAATGAAATGGTAGCCACTCGACAGGACAGTGGCATGAGCAAAGGCCTCGCTGCCTCCCGGAACCATTGCCAAGCATTGTGACACACGGGTCTAATCGCATCTGAGCGCGGAGCTGCAGAGCAGTGGCCCACACAGCTGGCGGGCTTCAGTCACTGCCTGCTTGCCCATGCATCGCCCTGCGAGGCCAATGGGGCCCTCCCCGATTACACACAGGGAGTGAGGACCAAAGCAGGGAAAGCGCATGTCTACTGGTCCCCCTGGAAACAGACGCAACAAAATAAACACCTGTGGGCAGAAGCAGGTGTCCAGCCTAGTTAGGGTTGCCGGGGAATTCTGTGCTCACGGGGGCTGTGTTTACCCCTCCAGGAGCAGAGAAGGTTGTTAGAAACCTGGGTTTAAATCTTAGCTGACCCTCCGCACTGCGAGTTCCAGGCTGCAGAAGCTAATTCAATTTGTAAACATCTCTCCTATAAATTTAATGCTCAAATAACATCAAAAGCTGGATTTTATCATGCTCATTTTACATAGTATAATTTTACAGAGGCTCAAAGTGGTTGGGTGAGTTTCCCAAAGTCACACAGCCAGTTCGTATCAGAGACAGGCTTTGAGGCCAGGTCTCTGACTGCAGTTGAGGTTGGTTCTCGCTGTGTAGACAAGACTGTTCTCTCCTACCATTGTCCAGAGGGTCTTTGTTTGGGGCCCACTATTACTGTTTGACATTGTGTCTTTGAAAGTATTTTGTGATTTCAAAAACTGAATACAAATTTAAGGGACTATCACTGTTATCCACATTCAAAACCATCAACTTAAAACTGACAGAAATTTTCCCAGTATTTGTCTATGAAACAGGGATGGAGACAAAACTTTTTACTGCGTTCCCCTTTGAATCTTTTAAACCATTCAACAATAATTTTTTTAAAAAAATTCTTTAAATCTATGAAAACCAATTCTCTTGTGCATTTATTCATTAGTAGCAATAACAAAGAAGCAAGTCAGATCACCAGGATTTTTCCAGAAAAATCCAGAAAGAAACCATAAGAAGGAAGGCAGTGACTGTGTCTCACAGTAACTTTATTCAATGGAAAAGCATGATGCCTGTTCTTAGAATAACATTATATGATCACATATTGAGTTAAAAGAAAATGAGTCAGAGGGCTTTGGGAAGAAAAGGGCATGAGATGCAATGTAAAGGACTTAGATTCCATTTGGGCTAAACTTCTTAGGGCCTTGGGTATAACAAAACCTACCATGAAGAATCATTATCAGACTCAGCTGAGATAACCCCTGGGAAGAAGGCTAGCAGCAATGACCTACAGCTCTGTATGTGTCTGTTTGTTGAATCTTGGAAATACCAAGTTTCCATGGGCAGGAATGCTTTTGACTATAAATAATGGGCAAACTTCACTAAATGGCTGAGATGAATAGAGGAATAGAGGCTTATTTTTCTCCCTGCGTAATGTGTCTCTGGAGATAATAAGTCCAGGGCTGGGGTAGGGCGAGCAACATCCAGGTTCACCCAAGACCTGGATTTAGCATTAAATCCCTGTTTTAACTTTTTTTTTTTTTTTTTTTTTGAGACAGAGTCTTATTCTGTTGCCCAGGCTAGAGTGCTGTGGTGTCAGCCTAGCTCACAGCAACCTCAAACTCCTGGGCTCAAGTGATCCTCCTGCCTCAGCCTCCCCAATAGCTGGGACTACAGGCATGTGCCACCATGCCCGGCTAATTTTTCTATTTTTAGTAGAGACGGGGTCTCGCTCTTGCTCAGGCTGGTCTTGAACTCCTGATCTCCAGTGATCCTCCCACCTCGGCCTCCCACAGTGCTAGGATTAGAGCCATTCGAATACAATAGTGTGTGAACAGAGGTCCGGTGACCTTGGCACACACCAGCAAAGAGCTCTAAGAACACCTTGTGGAGACAGGTCACCTCAAGTAAATGAGACTCCAAATTGCCCTTGAGAGAGAGAAGACCCACCTTTATCCCCTGCCTGAGATCCTGCTGCATGCTCAAGCCCCCACCTCAGCCTGTTTCCTGTCCTTTTGGCCTTTGATGCCAGCCCCCTCCTCACTTCCCAGCCTCTCCCTGCTTCTCCGGCTCAGTTACTAAATCCACCTCCAGGCCCAGGCCCGGCCAGCCTCTGAGCCAGGCAGGCCAGAGAGGGCAGCTTTAGCCTCAGTTGCGAACCAGGCTTGGTCCTGATGCCAGCAGCTGCCTGGGCTCCTGGGCGAGCGGCAGCATGCCTGGCCTCCCCGGCCCTGGTAGCCTGGGTGACAGCAGAGCTCCTGCCTTCATCCCACACAGGTAGCCCCAGAGCCACTGAAGTACACCTGTAACTGTCCTGCAGGTGCTTCACATGAACTCACAGAAGCATCGTAAACACCCTGCAAGGTGGAGGAGTGACCCTCACGTTGCCCGTGTGCTAATGAGGCCCACAGGGGTTCAGGGGCAGAGGTGGGCTTAATGCCTGGGTTGGCTTCTAGAGCCCCTGCTTGCCCCGCTGCTCCACCCCATTTCTCCTCGTGCGGCAGAGCTCTCCCGGTCCCCCTGCCCTGTAAGCTTCTCTGTGCCCAGTCCCCTGGCCCTGCCTGGCATTCTCTGCAGCAGGGTCTCAGTTGCCATAAACTGTAATGAAGCTTCATTTATTCCTCCACTTAACAAATATTTACTGGGTATATAAACACTCAGCAAGCACTGGGCACTGTATGGGCCATCACGTTATTTTCAGGCTGCCCGAACGTGCCCAGTTGCTGACCCCTAAGGACCACCGGCTGCCAGAGCTTGCCCTGTCCTCAGGGCACCATGGCAGAGCTGCCCGTGGCCAGCTCAGGCCAGCGGCTAGGCCCCTCTCAACCTCCCCTGCACATCAGTGGCCTCTCTGACCTTGCTTCGTGCGTGCCCCTTTCCTGCCATGCCTGTTTCCAGTCTTGGCCTGGCATTGTCACGCCTGAGCCCGTTCCGGTTCTGACAACTCAGCTAGTCACTGCCGTCATCAAAGTAAGGTGGTCAGAGGAACTGAAATAGCCGCCAGATTCATTTGATTCTTGGGAAACAATATGGTGGAGGTTAAAAGAGAAAAAAATTTTGGTGGGGGAGAAGCTGCCAATAGTCATATTCTCCCCGCTGGGTGGGGACCCCAGAGAGGTACCATAGCGGTGCAAGAAACCGAGATGGAGGGATGAAACAACCAGCTCAATTCACACAACATTTTTATGTTTTTTCCTATTTGCAATAGTAATACATGTTGACTGTAGAAAAGTGGGGAGTACCAAAAAGTTAAAAAATGAAAAAAGAAAAAGAAAGGAAAAGGAAGAAAATTGGAAAATACCAACAAAGTATAAAGAGAAAAAAATACTCTGTGATACTATTACCTAGAGATGGTTATTACTCTTAACATTTTGTGTTTACCTCTAGATTTTTCTCTATGCACATATGCAGGTTTATTCTCTGTATACTATTTTGTACCCATCTCTTAACACTTGACATTATATAGATACCTCTCCCCTCTTGACACCAAGTGTGTCATGAAAACGCCATTTTAAATGGCTGCATAGTATTCCATTATATGGGTGTGCCACCATTTATGTGACCTATACTCTTGGCTATTTGGGTCGTTCCCTTATACCATCCCCCATTTTATCCTACATAAACGACACCAAGGTGAACATTTACACATATATATTTGTGCACATATCTGATCTCTTTTCCTTGGGTTGAACTGTGAGGGACACAGTTTGACAAACTGCTGTACTTTGGCCCAGAAAGGGGGCACAGGGGAGCTCTGGTCACCAGCAGGCTTCCTGAGCAGGGGCCTTGGGGAGGCCCAAAGGGGATGTGCTGAAGCGGGGGCCCAGGAACCCCAAAACTTCATTTATCTTACAATTTTTCTTTGATAAAGCCCTGCTTTATCACTCTGAACTCTTTGGTTCAGAAATCCTCTGAGACAAGCTTAAGCAAACAAAGAGGAATTGATGTGAGAATGTTGGGACAGGAACACAGCAGTTCCCAGAAAGGGCCTGAGAAAGAGAAGAGCCATCGGACTGCCCTCCTCTCTCTTCTCTTTTTGCCGGTTCCTGCGCTGCAGTGGCCCTCAAACTCAAGAGTGCCCCAGATGCCCCTGCAGGGCTCATTAAAGCACCAATCGCTGGGGCCCACTCTGGAGTTTCTAACTGGCCCGATGTGGGGGTGGGCGACACTCTGCATTTATAACTCATTCCCAGGTGATGCTGATGTCCGGGGACCGCACTTTGAGAACCACTGCTAGACGGCAACATGCGGGCAGACACCCTCCATGACTGCTACCGCATCCTGATATCTGAGTGAATCCCAACCTCTCATCGTGCTCCTTCCTGGTGACACCAAACCAGGATGCTACTACCACTGCCCTGTCAGAAAGAGACACCACCACCCCCATCCCCAAAAGGATGAGGCCTCAGGGGGGATGAGGTTGCTAAGGCCATTCCCCGAAATTTTCTCTCTCAGGGCCTTCTTCTGGGCACTGAATCAATTCTCAGGCAGTTCTCTCATGACCAAACTTTCCTTCTCTTTGGCCTGATACCTGGATTCTAAGCAGTGCCTAAAGAGGGTCTCCCCCATTTTCAGGCCACTCACTCAGAAGAGCTCTTCCCTTCCGGGGTACCCATCAAGCAGGAATTGCGGGGAAGTTTGGGTGACCAGAGCCCTCTGCAGGGAAGAACAGCCCAGCCCCAGACACTGGATCGCTCAGAAGCTCACCAGACAGAGACTCGAAGGGGCAGCCAACAGGGGAGAACTTACAGTCCACTGTGAAGCCACAAAGGAGCTCACACTCCGGGGACAACAATAAAATGACACCCATGAGAGGTCCTGTGAGACTTTACGAACCAACGTTTATTGTGCTCTTACTTGTCCTGAGCACTAAGTGCCTTATGTTGATCATTTAATCTTCCCTAAAAACCTGCAGAGATGGGTGTTATTATCCCTATAATACAGATGAAGAAACTGAGGCACAGAGAGACTAGGTTATTTGTTCAAGCGCACGCAAGCTCTTAAGCACTACTCAGCACTCAAGAGAGAAACCAGAAAACCAAAAAAGGGCGGAGGAGAAAAAACTAACGTATACGTTCTTCTATTCAATCATTACATTAACACTCTAAAGTATTATCCCCGCGTTGTAGGTGAGGAGACAGAAGCTTAGTTAAAAAGCTTGCCAAGGTCACACAGCTGGTAAGCACTGCCCCGGGTATGGAGCCCAAGCTTGTCAACCCCCAAAGCCCAAGCTCCCCTGACTCTACCCTTCTGCTTCCCCAGAGTGATTAATTCCAAGCAGGGAAGCGGGGCAGGCTTCAGCGTGGGCAGCATTAGAACCAAACAGCCAAGTAAGGGTTTGGTGCACAGAGATAGGAGGGCAGGTGGCCAGGCTAGGAGCTTGCATAAGCACGGTCTTGGGCTTGAAAATGCGTGGTCTGTCTCTCAACAGAGGAATGGCATATTCCTTTAATAGAGTACTCAGTGGTCAATAAAATATCACATCTGACTATTCTGAGATGAAAAAATGACAACAAAATAAGTACACACTGGAAAGTTAGGATATAAACCCCTATATACTAAGATTCCAATTTAGTACATATGGGGTGTGTGTGTGTGTGTATCCCAGCCTAGAAGAAAATATATCACCTTGTTAAGTGGATTTTTCAGGATACCAGGCTCATGGATGATTTTTATTTTCTTATTTTTACTTTTCTGTATTTTCTATAGCTTTCAAACACGATAAACGTGTGTTACTTTTATAGCCATGAAAAGAAATCTTGCTTACGAAGGTGCGAGGCATAGCTTCTTTCCTGAGACCACCCCCAGGGAAAGTATGAAACTCTCCCTATCCCATTCTGACCCTCCTCCTCTCCTGTCTTCCTACCTCACAAGTTGATTTTCCAAGATTTTCCGTTTGTGAGCTCTTGATGTTTAATTGATTGTTCAAAAACAATTTTGGTGGGGGTGGGAGAGATGGCATCCAATGGAGTCTGCTTTGAAGACCTCAGGGAGGGCTATAATTTAGCCATGCCTGGAACACACACATGAAAGCCCTAGTTTGCTCAGAGCTTTTCCCATCTAAGCAGGCAGAGGTGTGGTTTCCCCTGAAATCCTCCGCAGACATCTGAGCACACAACCCCTAAGGCTCAGTCTGCAGTGTCTACCTCTCTTTGCCCTTAAATCACTGCCTGTCTAGAAACTTTAGACTCAAGTTGAAGTTTCTATGATCTTTACAAGCTTTTTAAAATCAAACCAACCTGGAACTTAGTGTTTTACAATGATGAAGTTGACTCTATTTATGTTTCTTTTTATGATTTCATTGTCATACATTTCCATTTGTATTTGGAGGAGTTTAACACAGATGCTAAAGTGTTATTTAAAAAAAAATCTGGAGCTTAGTAAAAAGAAATCATATACAAAGAATGGCCATCAAAGATTGAAACCAAAAAAATCGTTCCAATTTAAAAATTAGTCCTTGGGTTGACTTTCAAAAGAATTCAAGCATTTTTCCCCTAGATTTGAAAAGCACCTCTCTTCCTGTCACCTCCATAATTTTTTAAAAGGTCCTGGGTTCCATTTTTAAAGTAAGTTCTATATTTTTAAGGGTGACACATACCAAGTAACCAGAAACTGGCCTTGGCTTGGAAAACCTCCCAGTTCTCATAAACATGCACTCACTAGTTCCTTTCAGGATGATGAATACTATTGATTGGCTCAGATCAGCTTGTGATCCAGCAGTGGTATTAGACATTGGCTATAAAATATCTCCTTATGAATTTTTCATTGGCTTGAGTGTCTGGAGAGCCGGGCAGCTGCCTCCCTGAGTGCTCTCCCTCTCCTTGCCCTCCCTCCTCCTTGCTGTGTCTCAGGACCGATGATGCCACTCTGCAGGGCCACGTTATTGGATCAGAGCGATTAGCTTGACAGCCTACTTTTCTGAGTGGAATCCAATTTCTTTTTCAGGTGCAGCGAGCTTACCAGTAGTCATGTGCTTTTTGTTTTGCGATGGCATCACAGGATTACTAGAAGATGCAGTAAACTGAAGTCATTTCCCATTAACCGTCCTCCTCGGGATACCAAGACAATGTGTCACCCTGCGCCTGCAGCATCACACGCGCTTTCCAGGAGAACGAGTGCTCGCCGCAGCTCAAGGAAAAGCCGGCAAGGAGGCCAGCTCTGGAGAAGTGCCACGCCAGGCATTTTCAAATGCCCTAACTCACTAGTCTCACAGCAACCCCAAGGCGGGGGGTGTCCTCCCCACTTTTACACGGATGGAAACTGAACATCTGAGAGACTCGGAAATCTTTCAGAGATTCCTGTTACGGATTTATCAAGCTCCTGCAGAAGTAGGTGGTGAGGTGAAGCCCCAGGACTTCCTGCAGTGGCTGAGGAAACCCAAGGGTTGCCTTCTTTTAAGAGAACAGGGGACACTTCACTCAGAGCACATCTTTCCTCTTGCTATATCTCCGTTGGTTCTTACGTTCTAGATCTGGACAGCAGGAACAATTTCAAGTTCTCACATCTATAAATAGGGCTTTCTTCCCAATAATATTTACATCTGGGTGAAACTGGGCTAAAATCAACTTCAAGCACAAATTTTGGGGAGAAAATAAATAAGACAAGGCCAGCAGGTACTCTGTGGAAGGGGCAGGGGTGGGTTAGTGGTGACCGGGTAAGGTGAAGGACTGAAGAGTTAGTGTGTGTGTATATGACCCTCTCTCATGTGTGTGGCCCTCTCCCTGGTCCTGCTTCCTCTGTAAAACGTGAAGAGCCTGTGAGAAACCCGTAACACAGTGAATGGGAACTCTGAGTCTCTACAGTCCAATGACTATCACCAAATAAGTCAGCCCTCCTTATGCCCCGGCTCTGCCTCCATGGATTCAAGCAACCACGGATTGAAAATATCCGGAAGGAAAAAAAGGCATCTGTACTGAACACCTCATTATTCCCTAAACAATACAGTGTAACAGCTATATGACATTTACATTGTAGTAGGTGTTATAAGTAATCTAGACACGATTTACAGTGTCTGGGAGTATGTGCATTTTATATCAAGGACTTGATCATCTGCAGATGTTGGCATCTGCAGAGGTCCTGGGTCCAATCCCCTGTGGATACCAAAGGACAACTGCATTTTGTTATACACCAAAGGAGAAATAAACAAAGGAACCAGGAAGCGCCACATTGTAAATGAAAGTGAGAATTCTCCCTGGTTTCCATCTCTGCTAAGGGCACAGTGGCCAGTTTTAACAAAGTGTATCATTCATCTCATTCACACCAACCTGCGTGCCTCAGTTGTAAGGCTAGAGCTGCCAGAAACAATGATGCCAAGAGAAATCGTGCTTTTATCCATCTCCAGTGCTTATCACCCAGAGCACAGCTACACCATTTGTTCCTGAGTCTTTGATATAAATTGTTTGATAAGTTTGTAGAACAGAAGTTGACATAAACATGTTGAGACACCCAAGAAGACTATGTTGTTTTTGCTCCTGGATGTGAGATCTTTTCCTATATTGGCCCCTTTATTTCATAGACTGAAACTCCCAGATGATCCCACAGAACTTCCAAAAGTTAGTTACTGAGCCAGAGGGAATGGAGATGTCATGTTGTGGATTCTTCAAAACCCATGAATCTGGCCTGCTCATGGGAGTGGAATGATTCCCAGGATGGCAGCTGTCAGCACCTGCATTTCATGGATATTATAGACTTGGAGGACAGGGTCCATTACACCCTTTGGTGAATATCTTATACCAATTCTACAGATTCCAAGCCCTCAGGACGTTCTTGGAAATTTGTACTTAATAGTAAATTTTTAATCAGAGAAGCTGTACGAAATACTGTGTTAAGCTCAAGGATGGTCATTCTGGAATGTCACAGGTGAAAGGAACATCCATCAGTCCTTTAAAGTAACACCTGCACCTGCAGTCCTCAGACTCTGTGGACATCCTCTCTCTGCTTCCCTGAGGAAGTAGCAGTCCTTTGTGGAACATTATAAAGCCACTTCCTTATAACCACGCTCTCTTTGAGCTTTGGAAGGCCCATTTCACCTATATGTTTAGACTTCTCTTAGTGGAGTAAACAAGCTAAGAGTGACCCCCAAGGGAGTTCATGAGCCAAGCTCTCAGCCCTGAAAGTGTTTTGAACTTGGAAAGGGCCTCAGAGGTCACTTAGTGTAGCCCCAGTATGAAAAATGAAGTGACTCTTAAGAAAAAGGTCTGGTATCAAGTGCATTAAGAAGGACAGTGTTCAACCAGCTCCTTTAAAACCACAACTGTGATGATAAGGGCTCTGTGGTGGGAGAAGATCTGAAGTCACATGCATCTTCAAGGGCCACCGTCCCTGGTCTCATGACAAAGATGACACAAGATGACAGGGCATCTGGGAAGGCTGTTTGTATCCGCCTCCCAATCTGTGGGTGAGACAGTGGGTTGATTCTGATGACTATGGTGAGCTCTTCCTTCCTCCTGTTCTAAAAAGCTGAATGGTCAAGCGTTGCCTGGTCTAGAGATGGCCCTTCCCAAGAATATCACAGATCATGAAGATTAATTTATTTTTTATTCTGGTGGAAAACAATTTTCCTAACCAGCAGTGTGATCATGACACATAAGTATATTTCCACTTCTAGCTCAGAGAAACAGCATGGGAAAAATGAAAACAAGCAGAAAAGAAACTTTTTTTTAGGCATGAAGGAGGGGTAGCTACTTCCTCGGATCAGTGAATGGTTTTCAGGATCCCCTTTGTGACCTCATTCACCTGGAAGCCTCCACATCTACTGCAGTCAGGGGGAGATTTCACGGGCTGCACAGAAAGCAGTCTTTAGGCCTGTGTTGTCTTTAAGTGTGTGCCCAGGCTGAAGGGTCCTTCTCTTCCCCACTCTGACTCCTTCCAATTCAGCTTAGGGATGGAGACCTCCTCTGCTATTCCAGCCCCTCACTATTGCAGCTAAGAACCCATCTGTAGACAGATCCCACCATGAGGCAGAGACCTTATTCATCCCTCTCATTCTTCCTTTACCCAGATCCCAGTTCCTGATACTGTGGTCAATGGCGTCGGTGGATCACGGTGATTACTTCTGGCTCTGCTCTTTGTGTGGTTCTTTGTCATAGTCTCTCCCAACCTGCTGTCTCTTGTCATCTGTTAGATTTGCAAGTCTGCATCTTCTCCCACAGCACCCAGTCTATGCTGCTGATCTAGGTGGTCCTCGGCAGCTGTTTGTTGACTAGCCATTGAGGATAGAATGCACCATGGGAGTTATGTGACAGAGCCTCGACTGGATGGGTGTGTAGTTTGAATACCTTGGGCAAGTTATATACTTAATGGTGGATGCCTACCAAAAAACAAAACCAAACAAGTCAAACACCTCTATGTCTCTCTCTTCCCACCCTTTACTATCAAATTTCTTAAGAGAATAATCTGTATCTAATGCCTTTATCTCATACCTTGTCCATTTAAATCTGATTTCACTTCCCACACTCCCTCCATACTTACGCAAACTCTGAAATTGCTCACACTAACTGCCAGATGTAGTAGCTTTTCTAGAGTTTTATCTTCACCAATCTTTCTAATTGATGCAGCTGCTAACTACTTTCTTGAAAATCTTCCCTTATCTTTGGAGGGATTAGAACACAGTTGGTCTCTCAACTCTGACTAACTTACTTCTTTCTCCACTGTTGACTCATCCTGTGCACTACTTAAAACACAAGTGTGTCCCAAGATTTTTCCTCACTCCAGTTTCTCTTTGTTTTCTACACCTCCTTTCTGGGGCTATCAAGTACTCCTGCTGTTTCAATTAACACCTCCATGCAGATGCCTCCCGGATCCTTAACCCTAGTCCAACTTACCTACACAGTTCTAGTTTCATACTTTCAATTGTCTGCTGGATCACTTCATCTAGATAATCCTCCTAGTCGTTCAAATGCAGCAGTTTAAAAGTGAACAAATAATTTTGTCCCCCAAACCAGCTCCTCCTAATAACTTTTCTACTAATATTTGTAAATGAAAACATGCCACTAACATTGAAATAAAGTTCAAAACTTTGTTTTCATCTTTCACTCCTCCATATTTCTCAATGCCACGTCTAATGAGTTGACAAGTTATAGGGTCAACAAGCATTCACTGAATGCCTCCCTTATGCCAGACTCTGGGGATGTAACGAGGGAATAATAAAGGAGACAGAGAAAGAGAGTGAAAATGAGAGATAGAAGAGAGACAAGGTCTTACCCCTGATGGTGGGAGAAAAGGTATTCAGCAATCTTTCAAATAAGTTTAAGATCACAACTGTGAATGATTCTTGGAAGAAAGCTGTATGCTGCTCTGAGAACTTATTTTTAAGGGGAGGATATAAAATTATTCATCAATTTGGTGACTATTTATCAAATGCCTACTAAAGGCCAAGTACTGTCTGGGTGCCAAAGTCTTCCAAGCCCACCCCTGCAACATCTCTCAAGTTTACGCCAGCACAGTTCAGGTTCTTGCTGCCTGTTTCCCCAAGCTTCCTAACAGACCCTCCATCCTCTGTCTCTCTGCACTTGAACTCGGCCCATATGCCACGGTCAGACAAACATGCTTACAACAGAACAATAAGGTTGCTTTCTTCCTTTGAAATATTTGAAGACTCTCTGATGACAACTAATATGATCAAAATTCTGCAGTCAAGAATTGAAGACCTGCAACCCTGAGGCCTGACCTCCAATCTTTCCATCTGGTCTTACTTCCCAATCCCCTTTCATGTTTACCTATCTTCCAGCCAAACAGGATTACTCAGTGTTCACAAATATGTCCCACACTTTCTTACCCAAAGTCATGCTCTCCACCTGGAATCCCATGTGGTCTATCTGTTCATTGAAAGGTTTCCTTCCTCTTTCAAAGTTCAGCTTAATTGCTTTATAAAGATTTGTGCCTTATTCTCCCTAACAGCTTGCACAGATGGCAAGGACTGAGTTCTGACCATATTTATGGTAAGTCCACCCATTGCTCCACACAACTTGCAAAGGGACCTTCTCATTACAGATGCTCAATAACTACTAAATAAATGTTGCCAGAAATGGTTTTCTAGTCATTTCCTATGCCTACATCTTTCCAACAAGATGGCAAAGTCTTCAATAGCAGGGACAATGCTTTCTTCTTTTCTCTGTTTTCTCCATAGTTCTTAGCACAGAACTATAAATAGAGAAGGAGTATAAATGGACAAGTGATAAGTTATGTTTCTCCCCCCTAGGAAAATGCAACATTAAATTAAAATCCATATTCTTCTGTTTAAGATTAATGCCATGTTTGGACATGAGGAAAAGAAAAAACTGTAGCTGGTATATTAACATTCACAGAATCTCTAGCTATTTTTTTCTTTTATGTTTCCTATGTAACTATTGCTGCTCAATACAATGTCTATCACTTTTTATGTGCTTATTTTGTAACTCTACCTTATTAAACTCCATTATTAGTCCTTTTAAAAATTTATCTTGAGTTTTCCTGGTGATTATTATCTATAAAGATAATTTTGTCTCTACTTCAAATAATCATATCATTTCTTTCTTTTTCTTATCTTATGTCATTGGTTAGAACTTC
Source organism: Lemur catta (assembly GCF_020740605.2). Taxonomy (NCBI): domain Eukaryota; kingdom Metazoa; phylum Chordata; class Mammalia; order Primates; family Lemuridae; genus Lemur; species Lemur catta. The sequence goes on from NC_059150.1 coordinate 11,101,266, forward strand.
TACATCAATACTTTAAAAATGGGAATAATGGACCTCTTGCCTTTAGTGGGTCTTTTTTCCTAATAGTAACTATCATGTTAGTTGATGGCTTAAAATAAATACTTTTTAGAAGTATTCCTCTATTCTAAATCACTACATCTACTCTTTCCCTTCTTTATTATAATTTTATTGGTACATTTATCAGATCGTTCTCTCAGAATGAGCAACAAAACTTAAGTGAAGTGGAGATTTGGCAACTATTCAGTGATAGGATCAATTGTAGAGTGCCAAGCCAGATAATGAAAATTGTGAGTCATTTGGCCTATCTTTATTGATAATTTTACTGATAAAATTATCAAGAGAACTGATGAGCCTACGTTAGACCTTTGTGCCATTTTGACATGAAATCTCTGTGATAAAGGTGACAAAATATGAAAATGCCCAGGAATTCTTCTATTCTTTCATTCACCATTCATTCATTCTTCCAACAAATATTTATTGAGTATTGCTATGTGCCAGACATTATTTCAGTGCTGGGTTATAGGAATGAACAAGACAAGTCCCCGTTCTCATGGGGATTTCCTTCTAGAGAGGGTAATCACATAACAAGTTAACAAATGAGCGAGCAAGATATTGTTAGATATTCATAAGTGCTATAAAGATAATAAAATAAGGTGATAGAGAGTGACTGATGGAGATGGGCTATTCAACCAAAGTGGTCAGAGAAGGCTTCTCCAAGGAATGATATTTGAACAGAGACCTAAGTGACAAGAAGAAGCCGACTATGGTAAGATGACAGGAAGAGCACTGCAGGCAGAGGAAATAGCAAATGCAAAGACACTAAAGTAGAATGATCTTGGCATTTTGCAAAAACAAAGAGAATGATGAGGAGCAGTGACTGGAAGGAGAACAATAAGATATGAGGTTGGAGTGGTAGGAGGACCAGAGAGGTGATGGTGAAGAATCTGTGTTACACGTACTCATGAACGTCATTTTTAAGGATGAGGAGAGTAATACATTTGCTGAGATGAAATACATTTAGAAGACTTATAATGCAAATTATAAACACACAAAATTTACTCAACATCTTGAATAGATAGTAATAAAGCCCAAATAAGGCAAATAATCTCTCTATTACATTCTATTACACATCAACATTCTCATTTACTTGTGTTTTGTCACCCTGAGTGGCAGCAAAGATCATGCTTTCCTGGGAGCACAGTTTTCTTACACAACAGACTGTGAACCAAGATCTTTTTGGCAGTCTAGTCACTTCAGAGAGATTTATCATCCCAACCAATTAGCTGAGGGCTTTCCAAAGCTGAGGAATCACAACATCTATGCTAGTTTCAACCTTGGTGATAAGTTAAACAGAACCACATGACTTAGTTCCTTTCTTTGTGCTCTTATTGGAGAGAAAAACCACCAAATGAAACACTTTCAGTCCCCACTAACGTTATCCAAAAATAAAGTATGTAACAAATGAGTTTGGGTGACTCAGGGTGGTCACTCTCCGTGTGTCTTGATTTAGACTATGGGGCTATTTTTGGTTTGTCATAACTGGTTGGTTGTTGTGGTCTCAGACCAGGCTCAGCACACTGGTCAAAGCAGTTGCTTTGTCATCACCCAGAAGCTTGTGCCAAAAAACCTGGCAACTTTCTGTCCCTTTGTGAAAGAACATTGAATCCCAGTGGTTAGATGCTGCTGCAACAGCCTCCAAAAGGCTGCTCATGCCTTTGTTATACTGGAGTTTTAAAATTTCACAGAGCGATTGTGTTTTTGGAAAGAGCAACTCACTGATGAGCTGTTTTGGGTTGGGATGGTATTCATAGTCATTAGAATCAGACAAAAGCAGGGGCAGGCTCCCTTACTCAAACATTACCAGGAGTTCTTCACTCCTCAGGCAAGCGAAGCACTTAGCACAGGGCCTGGAATTAGAGTAGCCACTCAATAAAAGTCACCTGCTTGTTTTGGGATTTTACACTTATCTAGCCCCAAAAAGGATTCTTTTGAAGTCTCTAGAGCAGCTCCCAAAGGGCAATCCACAGCATTAGGCAAGTCCATTTTCACTGGTCTCCAGCAAAATGAGGAAAAACTATTTTTTTTTAATTTAGTAAACATACACACATACATGTGACATGTTTTAAAATAATCATTTATCATTTCTTGTGGACTGCCTTTACTCTGATATTTTTGTCTTTCCTACCAAGTATTTCTTAAAATGGACATGTTCTTTCTTCCAGTAAAGAATGCTGTTAGTATATTGTAGCAATTATTGTTTTAAATGTCCTTACTTGGCAGAATTAAAGGATGGCATCTCATTGCCAATTCCCCCAATTTTTTTGAAATTTTACTGGGCCTTGAATCCTAGATCTGCAAACCCCTAATCTGGATGTTTTCCATCTCTGGTTGTCTGGGCTTTCTGATCCCTATGATAGTACGGGGATGGATAAATGCTCAGTCTGATGTCTTCACCAATTTATATCCTTCTTCTATGTGTTATCTTAGAACTGAAAGCTGGAGACCTGAGAGAGAGGGCAGGGGTGTGGTAAGAAAGCAGGAATAAGTATTGGCTATTAATATTAATATCACTAGTATTTATATTAGTATTACAGAGAGGCAGAAAATAAGGCCAAATAAAATAGATTTTTAGTGCGATAAATGTCGAAGATGAGGTTTTTCTAATGAGGATATCAACTTGTGAATGATTTGTGGTAATATGAAGATATTTTAAATATTCACTGCTTCTGTCCCTTCCATGTTTGCTGTCCTTGGTTTGCAAATATAAATGGCCTGTTAAGAAATATTTAATACCACAGGGCAAGTGTAGATTTTCTAAATTAAATCAGTCTAAATCACTGCTTAGATTGTACTTCATGATACAGATTCTAAGAAAGAATGTAAAATAACTAAGCAGCTATTTTTGTCTTAGCAGGACTTTCTGGCTAGAGTACAGAACTCTGAGATGCAGGTCTGATGTTCAGCTAAACCACTGATTTGCTGTATCTTGTTGGGAATTGCTTAAGCTGCTATGTTCCCTGTTTATAAATTCGAGATAGTAAAATTTGCCACTAGTGACCCATTGTCAAGGATGTTGATTAAAACAGATTATCAGAAACAATGGCCTTATCCAGTATACTGGGAGGGTAGTTACCTGTGTATTTGAAGGTCATATAACTACCATACTATGTCTATAATAAACAATAGCATAAAGAAAGAATAAAACTTTGGATTAATAAGTTGTAATGATATTAATAACAGCTTCCATTTATCCAGCATTTATTAGGTACCAGGCATTGTGCTAAGCGCTTTATAAACACTGTCTGGTCAACTCTTTGTAACAACCTTTTAGGAAGGCACAATTACTACCTTCAATTTCTTCCTGGAGCACAGGCAGCCCACCTGTTCCCCTGGAGCTGACTCCCTTGAAATCTGTGTGTTGACTGGGCCAGCAAGTCAAAAACAAAAAAAACAAAAAACAACCTAATAAGGCAATATTTCCCTTTTTCTTCCTCTAGCTCTTCATATAAAGAATTCTCAATTTCCCTTTGTCTTTTGTCATTTGACTTTCATTTCCTGTTTGGGGTTTTCTGCTTTTATCACCCTGAGCCTTCTGTTCTGCCATGCTTTATTCCTCTTCTGGGAGGAGTTGACCTAAGTTCCAGTTTGGTGCCTTTTCCTTCGTGTTTCAGTTCCTTACATGGTCTGTGTTTAGCAATTAAAGTTACCTTGTATGGTTACCATCTTGTTTTTCACTGACAGTTTTCGAATTTTCCTATATTCTTTTCATACCTATATACTTATTTGAAAGGGGCTTTCTTTGGAGCCCTTTAGGTTAGACTTCAAAAAGAATTTTCTAATTTAAGCGCTATAATGTATTAAAGTGTTTTATTGAAAAGAGTTATAAAATGCCTACAGGCTTTGTTTGTTTGTTTTTTTAAAGAAAGGATAAACAGTGACAGAAAGAAGAGGGCTGGAGGGGTTTGAACATTATCTTGCTGAGATGCAGGGGGTAGGGTGGAGAGAGAAAGAAAGATTGGTGGCCTGTGTTGATGGCCTTCTAGTGGAATTCCCAACTGTATGATTTCAGTACATAGAATAATAGAACTCATAAATAGAAATTATCATCACAACATCAGATATTTTATTAGGTAAATTTTATTTTGTTTTGTTTGGAAAACAAGAGCCCATTCTATCCAGTGTGCTGGATTCCTACTATGAGGAATCCAGGTTCTAGATGGTTCAATAAACTGGTCATGGCAGCACGGAACATGAAACGAATACTGGATGGAGAGCAGGAGACCCAGACCTACCCCTAGTTTCACCAGTAACCAGCGGTGTGACCTCTGGCAAGTGACTGATCTTCCTTAAGTCTGTGTCTTACTAGTACAATGAGTTGAAACCTCATTACCAACTTTTCACTCCTTATAGTTCTCATTACAACACATTTTCCCTCTTTCCTGCAAAAACTTGGAAAATTCTCCTTACTAAAACCCAAGCTCTCTGGGGTAAGGAAGACCATCAGTGACTACAGCCTTGCTCTAGTTAGATCTTGGTAACTCGTACTTCCAAGTTCCCCACATATGTGCATATCAGCTATTTTCTAGGGAATGGCAAAATTCTGGTGTAATGTTCCCTCATAATTGTGATTATATCTGAATTGAATACCTGTTTAGAGGTTATCTAAACTCCATTTACAGAAAGAAATGCATTGTGGGTTTTTTGTTGTTAAGTAGCAGTTGTACTGCTTAACCTGAAATATTAGATGCCAAAAGTCTTCTGGTCTTTAAAAGCACATACAACTCCAAAAATGAGCATCTGTGGTTGAAAAGATCAAGTAGATGTTAAGCAAAATGACCAGAGGAAACTGGGCAATCTAGCAGAGATTCTTCGACTCCACCATCTGGAAATAGTGTCACATTCTAAAAGATATAATTAAAGAGGAAGACCTGCTAGCCCGTATTTCTAGGTAACGGAGTCTTCATAGGATTTTAAAGTTGGAGGAGTTGTGATGGCCACCTAGTCTAACCTTCTGCTCTGCACAGGAATTACCTCCCTAACATCGCTGCCATTTATGTTTAATTCCTGCCATTTAAAGCAGAGGACTCAGCCTTAACATGTTCTGTGACAGGGAGCTCACTACCTCCTAATATAAATCATTCCATTGAAAGATAGCTTTACTCATTGGAAAATTCTTTGTGAATACCACTTGGGTTAGGGTCGATAGAAGATTTTCTTTGATAGAAGAAAATCTTAGCTCAATTGCAGCACGCACTTAACACTTTGTTGCAGTCCTGCTCCTTACATTAGTGGGGTCCAGGGCAAGAGTACCAATGGAGGACTACGTACCACATGTCTCAATTTGTAAAAGTTATGAAACAAGTCAACAAATTGCTAAGTAAAACATGTTCCATATTTCTCCTTTGACAAATACACCTTTATAACACTGAAGTTGAAAAACAGGTGAAAGCTATAGTTTTTACTTGAGCAAGAAACGAAAGACAACAGAATTTATTATTGAATATGTCTGGGTATATTCTGTTGATGAACTGACAATGTTGTATGAATAATACAGACATACATAATTTATAAATTTGTATAACTGACTTTATTTTGGTGAAACTGATACAGGAAAGTAGACCCCAAAACTGGGGTCTGGCCTGAAGGCCAAGTGAGTTCCTGACTTCGCGCAGGAAAGAATTCAAGAGTGAGCCGACAGAGTAAAGCAGAAGCAAATGTACTGAAGTAGCATGAAACAGAACAACTGCTCCATAGGCACAGCAGCACCTATCTCTCAGAGCAACAGAGAGTAGAACCCTGTGAATTTCCAGAGTCTTATTTTATACTTTTTACTTAATTTTTATGTTAAGCAGAGGGAGGATTATTCATAAGATTTCTGGAACCAAGGGTTCCTCCGTTTTTTAAACCATATAGAGTAACTTCCAGGAGTTGCCATGGCATTTGTAAACTGTCATTGCACCAGTGGGAGCTTTTTAGTATGCCAATGTATTATAAGCAGGGCATAATGAGCAGTGAGAATAACCTGAGGTGGTTTTTCATCACCATCTTGGTTCTAGCTTGTTTTAGCCAGCTTCTCCACCACCTACTGTTTTATTGGAGACTTTGGTTCAGGTCTTATGACTCTTTATTGACCAGGGCCTACTGGTTCCCTATCTCAGAATCACTAGGTATATTGTTATTATCAAGGTTTTCACATAATTTATGTTCTATTGGTAATAATGATATTAAGGATTAAAAATGGAATGTAATTAAATGAGGATATAATTTCAACAAAAAGTTCTTTTCTCCTAAAATATTCAATATCATTTATTAAATGGAAAAATAACATGTCAATTATAATTGATAATAAATTTTAAAATAAAAATTATTTAAACAAAGTTGAGTTGTTTCTTCTATTAAAATTGAATTAAATATTAAATCTTAATAAAAACAGCACTGTTTATAATTCTAGCATTCCATCTTATTAACATAAAGACTCAGTATCATTCCTGGCATGTTATGTCTTGGTCTACATGTATACAAATTAAAAAGTCATGTGAATTATTTAATATTGTAATATGTTTCTCAGCTGTAATATACAACTATTGAGAATACCATGCTAACACATGGGTACCTCTGGAACCATGCATTGGAATACAAACAGTAGCAAGAAAATTCATTCCTAGCACTCCTAGGAAACGGCACCTCTTTATGCAACAATCTATTGCTGTTGTGGCATCTGAGAAGAATTTGACAAGTTAGCAGTCTTTACTTGTATTATACCAAGTGCTTCTTCCACTCAAATCCTCCCAGTACCTCAAAACAACGTCTGACCCTGATGTTGGTAGCAGTGTAATTTACAAAACTTTGTAGCAAGAGATACGGTGAAGAATTTCCCCAGGACTTGAACTCTGTTAGTCACTGGAGCAGATGTTTAGGGTTATAGGCTGCATGATGTCAGTGCTAAGCAGCAGATCCTGAGGTAGAGGTGCCATGTGTTCTTTAATAAATTTGTGTGTGTATGTGTTTATATGTGTGAGATTGCAAAGCCCTCTGAAGCCCAGGGCAGAGGCTTCTTCTTGCCTGGGACTAAGGGTGATACTGATACATCATTTGAACCAAAACCTGTAAATATCACATACTAGGTCTTTCAGCCAACTCTATATTTGGATTATCTTTGCGTTTTAGAGTTGTCTGAGGATACAAGTACCATGTAGGTGTTCAGACACATTCTTATGCTTGAGGGCATTTTATTTAAATGCAAAACACATTTTATACACCAAAGCAAAGAATAAAGAAAAGAGTGAATCTTATATTGAGCAACAAGAACTGAATCACTGTATCGTCATGTGCAGCATAATGACATTTTGGTCAATGACAAACCATGGTCCCATAAGATTAAAATGCCTTATTTTTACTGTACCTTTTCTATGTTTAGATATGTTTGCATACACAAAGACTTACCATTGTGTTACAGTTGCTTACAGTATTGAATACAATCACATGCTGTACAGGTTTTTAGCCTAGGAGCAATAAGCTCTACCATACGGCCTAGGTGTGTAGCAGGCTATACCATCTAGGTTTGTATAAGTGCACTCGGATGTTCACACAACAAAATCACCTAACGACACATTTCTCACAATGTGTCCCTGTCATTAAGCAACACATAACTGAAATTGCTTCATACTGCATATGCAAGTTGTTGTTTTGCTTCACCTCCGTTTATCTCTGTGCTACATTTGCCAAAAAATTGGCAGTTAGATTCCAAAGGCAGAGGCAGGGTGCCATGGCTCATGGCTGCAATCCTAGCACTCTGCGAGGCCAAGGTGGGAGGATTGCTTAAACTTAGGAGTTTGAGACCCGCCTGAGCAAGAGCAAGACCCTGTCTCTACTAAAAATAGAAAAAAAAAAAAATAGCTGGGCAACTAAAAATAGAAAAACTTAGTCACGCATGGTGGTGCCTGCCTGTAGTCCCAGCTACTCAGGAGGCTGAGGCAGGAGGATCGCTTGAGCCCAGGAGTTTGAGGTTGCTGTGAGCTAAGCTGACGCCACGGCACTCTAGCCCAGGCAACGGAGCAAGACTGTTGCAGGAAAAAAAAAAAAAAAAGATTCCAAAGGCAGAGCAAAGACAACTTAGGATCTCCCCTCTTATCCCTGTAAAAGAAAATCTTATGAGTTTATCTATACTTAGGCAAATGTCTTTTCTTACACTTTATATCATTTTCTTCACAGATGAAGAAAACAATAAAATAAGTTGCACTACAAATACTGATTTTCTTAGATCTTCAAAGTCTCCTCTTGTTTCCTTTCTCCTAAAGCAGATACAAGAATAAGACAGTACCTGCCCTGGAGTTTTTTTTAAGTGCAAAAGAATATAAAATGAAAATTAAATTAAAAATCTTTTTCTTTATTCCTAACCCCCAGTAATATTTATCAGAGTTGACTGCTGTTAATATTCTTGTTTAGCTTTCCAGAATTTTTCTAGGCATATGCAAGGACCTACTTTTATTGTTACATTAATTGATGACATACATGCTCATCTGTATCTTATCTTTTTTTATACAATTTATTTTGAAGATATTTCTACATCATCACACATAGAACAGGCTTATCCTCTAAATTTCTTAAAAATTAAATGAGATAACGTATTATTATTAGCATTAGATATGGGGTGTATTTAGCTTCTCAAAAAATGTTAGTTTTCTTCCTTTAATAGAAGAGTCATATGGATTTGTATTGTGATTCTGTTGGATTTCATTATACACATGTAGATGTGGACATAGAAAGTCACAAGAGTGGAGAATTTCTGAGTGGATGGCTCTTAAAGACTGCTTGATTCAAGGGGTAGAGCCTATACCAAAACTGATTCTTTGCTTTCAGAACTGGTACACCTTTAATCCTTTTTTGTTTCTAATATAATTCTGACTTATACCTATTACTTATCTTAAAAATTAAAATAGAGCATGTAATGGCGTTAAATAATGGTAATAAATCAGGTTGCATATACTGCTCAAAAGTAACAAGCTTCTCATTTTCATTTAGAGAAGGAAAGTCAAACCGAAGACAATGTATGGTTTATTTTTAAAATATAAGTTATGTCAAGACTCAAAGATTACTTTTGAGAAGGACTCAGGGTCTGGATGGAAAGAAGCCTGACTTTTGCGCTAAATTTGTACATACATGCATTTTTCTATTTGAAAATCCAGGATTTATATATATGTATATAGTTGTGCAATGTTTGGTGTCTTTGTGCTTTACCTAGGAGTCCATCCCTCAAAGCCTTTAAAATGCCGATGGAAGGAGTGGAGATGCAGTGTTCAAGGTAGAGGAGAGGTGGGTAAACATCAAGAACCCAGGAGAATGCTCTAATGCTGGAAAGAGAACAAAGGTTGGGAGTAATTTATGGAGGATAAAAGGAATTATGGTAGGAGCCTAGAATACTATGAAGCATGAACAGTGATTTTTTACATTGCAGTTGTTCTAAAAAAACAAAACAAAACATTGGTTTGTTTACATATAAGAGAGAGAGGGAAGGGAAAATGTGAAAAGTGAGATTACTCAATTTCATCTGAAAAAGTTAGAGAATAACAGATTGAGCCAACATCATAATGGTGTAGAATAAGCTCTTTTGTCCTGAAGAGACGAGCTTGTTTTCTTTCCAAACATGTGATGATCTAAGGGTGCTGCCTAAGATGAGGTTGGGCAATCCATCACATGACCCAGAGTCACCCAGCTTAGCCTCCCATCTGAAAAATGGAAATTCTAAAACACTCACGGATGCGTCATAATGATCTAGTGAAAGCACAATGGAGCAAAACACGGGGCGGGGGAAGCTTAAGGCCTAAATGTTGGCAATTTTTTTTCACTTAAAAGCCATTCAAAGCATAGAACCATAGAATAGGAAGGAATTTTAAAGGTCACTGAGCCTCTTGATTTTACAGATGAGGAAACAAACTAGAAACCCAGGGACTAGTCTAGGTCTCACAGTCAGAGAAGCCCCAGTACTAGAATCCAGATCTCCCGAATCAGGGGTTGGGTTTCACTATGGCACCTCCTCCCATAAAGTATTTCTAGTCGTCTGATGTTTGCCCCCTCCCATGCCAATGCCTCTTTTTAAAAATGACTTTATATTTATCTTTTCCCTCTAATAATTATACAAAATTATACATCCAATACAAAGGAATCATGTATCTCCACATGGAAAAAATGTTTAATGGACATCTAAATTACGTAAAGACACTTCCTTTATAAAAGGAGTGGGAAAATTATGGCCATCCCTCAAATCTTTCTGATCCAAGACTATACGGGTAGAAGAGAAGATGAGTATGGAAAGGCAGTATTACATCGAAACATTCACATCACACACACACCCAAGTATAGAGACAAAAGTAGACCAGGCTTATTGGGTATGAAATAGAGATTGTAGGACAGAGGATAAGAGCAGAGAAACTTACTTGATTCATTTCAAAATACAGGTGATTATAATTCACCTTTTGTATATATTTGCTAGTCATTCATGTTCACTTGACAAGAATTTACTGTGTACTTTCTATGTTTCCTAAGCACTAAGGATTCAAATACAAAAAGATATAATTTCTCACTTGAGGATCTCACAGTCCAGGGGAAGAGATAAGTAAATAGTGTCACATACTAACATTACAGTTAATTGGACAGTTAATTTTTAGAAAGCAAAACAAAAAAAAATTATTTTTTTTGAGACAGGGTGTCACTCTGTTGCTAGGGTTAGAGTGCAGCAGTGTCATCATAGCTCACTACAGCCTCAAACTCCTGGGCTCAAGTGATCCTCCTGCCTCAGCCTTCCCAGTAGCTGGGACTTTACTCCCCAACACAACTCCTGGTAAACACTGAGGTGTTGGCCATCTTTAGTATCTGCCTTTTCTAAAATATGTAATTGGACTCATAAAATCTGTAGCTTTTTCAGACTGGCCTTTTTCACACAGCATTATGCATTTAAGATTAATCAATGTCTTTTTTTAGCTTGATAACTCATTTTTTATCAATGAATGATATTTCATTAGGTATGTGTCACACAGTTGGTTTATCTATTATCCATCATCAAATCCACTGAAGGAAATCTTGGTTGCTTCAAGTTTTTAGCAATTGTGAATAAAGCTGCTATGAACATTAAAAAATAAATAAATAAGAAAAAATGTTTAAGAATATTTTACTTCTATTCCAGCCACAAAACAAACTTAACACTGAAAAACTTAAGTGAGTTGAACAAGGAATATTACTGGTTCCCCCCATAATTAGTTGACACAACTATATATACAAGAGTCTAGGCTGAGGGCAGTGGCTCATGCCTATAATTCCAGCACTTTGGAAGGCTGAAGTGGGAGGATCACATGTTGCTGGAGACCGGCCTGAGCAACATAGTGAGACCCAGTCCCAATAAAAAATAAAATTTGAAAATTAGCCACACGCAGTGGCACACGCCTGTAGTCCTAGCCACTAAGGAGGCTGAGACAGAAGGATGGCTTGTGCTTCGGACTTCAAGGCAGGAGGATCGCTTGACAGAGTGAGACCCTGTCTCTAAAAAAAAAAAAAGCAGCAGCAGCAGCAGCAGATACTAACACTTAAGTTAAACTAGTTAAAGACTTTTCTTTTTGGGATTATAAGCGCGAGTCACTGCACCGGCTCTAGGATATGCTTTTGAATATTGACAGGATTGTGGAAAGCAATGAATCACAATTTTTAGTTATTAAGATCCTATGGCTATAGAGTTGCCCTTACATACAAGTTAACTAGTTTCTCTATTGATTTAAGTGTTTTTTAAAATATAGTACAGAGCTTCAGAACTTCTGAATACAGAAAATACAAGATTCAAACAACTGAAAATTATACAATATTCTCTTATTGTATATGTTTTTCTAAAGTAAAAGTTTGCTAAATTTGGGAAAACTCTTATGAAGAAAAAACTCTTCAACATCTGTGATATATTCTCACTTACAAAAATTACTTCTAAATTTATGACAGTTCTATTTACAGGAATACATCAGTCAGTACTTCAGAGATCATTGTTTATAAATTATATCAAGTTTGAGAAAGACTTTTTTCTATTTTTAAAAAGAGCTAAAAATTAATAATAGTTATGAAAAATGAAAGAACTGGCTAGATATATTTTGACAGTAATGCTAAATGTAGATTTAGCTGTGAAGAAATATTGTTTCATTGATTCTTCATTTAACATACGGTCATTTATTTCAGAATACAAATGTTACCATGAACGCTACTGGACTACTGTGGCATTTTCTAATCTTTGATATCAAGCATTTATCAAAGACAACAGAAATTCTAGCACAGTTTTATTGAAGGATATTATGCAACCTGCAACTGAACATATTTTCCCCTTCACTTTGGATGCTAGGAAACTTCAGAGACAAGTTTGCCGTCCAAAACTTGAAATTGTATAGGCTCAGACAATGCATTTCTCTTCTTCTGATCACTAGCTTCCATTCTCTTACCTAATGTTTTAAATTTTTACTTTATTTTCTTTTAAATTAGAGACTAGGTCTTGCTATATTGCCTAGGCTGGAGTGTGTGGCTATTTATACGCATGAGCATAACACATTGCAGCCTCCAGCTCCCGGCCGCAAGCAACCCTCCCACCTAGGCCTCCCCAGGCGTGTGCCTGGCACTTACTTAATTTTTTCTTTCAACTGTACTCCAACTTTCTATTTCAATATTTCGTATTACGAGTATTTTTGAGTTACCTCTATTCTTGTATAGTACTAGTTGAAGCCGCTAGTCCCAGCATCCCATGCCTTCCTCTGTCTTGATTTATTCTCTCATTTTGATCGAGCATTTCTGGAGGAGGTTCCAGAAGCTTCCTGAGAAAGGGCAAAGAAGAAGCAACTTTTTTTGACATCTTCCATATTTGAAATTATCTTTATTCCACCCTCATACTTGATAGTATGGCTAGACATACAAAGAAAGTTCTTTTTTCTATGTTCGTTGGACAAGAAAAAGTGGCATTCTTCATTCATTATGTTCACGATTTAGCTGCTCTAATACCACAGCATTGGTCGAAATCACTTAGCAACTTCAGGAAATTAGAGCAGGCAAATAACTTTGAACCACTGTTTACTGAACCTTATTTTTGTGTCACATATCCAAATAACAGCGTAAAAAAGTAAACTCTTGCACTCTCAGAGCAAGGTATAGCAAGAGTAATTGAATTAACACTTCAAAATTTAGGATGCCTCTCTGTCTTGGGGTGGTAGTTGTCTTTCCCCTTTCCTCTCTCTTTACCTTTGCGTGAATGTCACTTTTCCACTTTTCCTTATTTGCTTTGCCTTCTTTCTCCCCTCTCCAATTCTATGGCCACAATATGGACTTGAAATATTCTATATTCTATGGTCACAATATAGACTTGAAATATTCTATATTTTTGTATTTGCTACATTTTCTGTTTTTTACTTTTAGTTTTCTAACCTAGTGAATTTAACCATTTATTAGTTTCCAAACCAAACAAGACATGAAAAGGCTTTTTATTGCGACATAGTCCCTATTTAAACTTTCTCTGTGGGACAGCAGACGTGGATGGGAAAGGAGTGCTTCAGGCCCTGCTTAAAACAGCAAACTTCTCAAGTATAACGTAAATAACTCAATCAAGTGACTACGAAGGTAAAGGCAGGGTTAAAGAAAGCCACCTAGGGATGGTGAAGCCACCAAGTAGTTAGAACAAGAAGGCTTTACGCCCTGAGGATCTGAAGAGCCGAGAGGAGAGCTATTATCAGAAGCCAGAGCAAACTACTGCTGTACGAGTACAACTGCCCACCAGGAGCTGTGGCCTTAGGGAGAGGAAGACAGACACTGCCAAACCAAGGTCAGTAGGGAGGAAGCCAAAAGCCAGTACACTCCATTTACCCCAGTTTGGAGAAATTTAAAAAACCAGGGATTACAATAAGCAACCTAGCTAATGGTTGCTTAGGGCAATAATCAGGCAGGTCAGTCAAGAAAAGGGTAAGGGTCTCTTGATTCAACCTCCCTGCTGGAATGATAAAATGGTCAGGGTGAAAGAAAAGAAAGATCCTCAGACTAAATGTTTTTTGGGGAAAGATAAATGCTATTTTTGAAGTGCCTTTAGCTCAAAGTAATCAATATGCCAAAAATATGCATACTAATATACACATTTTGGCATTTTATGAACTCTTTCAATGGTGCTTGGGCTCAGAAACTGGTATCACCAAGTACGGCGCTTTGACATGCCAGATTGAACAAGAAGGCTCTCAAGGTCTGACACTCCACCCACACCCCCAGTCTCTCAATCCTCTCCCTCCCAAAGCACGGGATGAAGTTGTTCCTGAAGTTCCCTTATCTGCCTAAAATCCAAACTTGTAAAAGAAGAAAACAATCATCTCTGGTCCCCTTGTTGTGTTTTCATTAACTGAACTCATATTACAGGAAGAAAGACTGAAGTCTGTCAACACACCTGGATAGACTTTTGTCATAAACCACTGTTCACTCTGTGAGCCCAACAGACTTGGTGGTACCAGGCCAGGGTATATTCTTCAAGCCCACTGAATTCTCCTAAAAATCATTTACTACCCCCTAAAATAACCCACGTTTCCCCTAACTTCCTTTCCCCTAAGAAGAGGGGTATGTAACCATCATACCCCATTGTGTGGTGGGGTAATCATTCTGATTTTCCTCCTGTGCACACTAATGAATTTGTACACTTTTTCTCCTATTAATCTGCCTTTTGCAAGTTGATTTTCAGTCAAGCTTCAGATGCCAAAGGAGAAGTTTTCCTTTGGCTCCCACAATGTCTAATTTTGTTTAATGAGCAATTCAAGCATAATTGTTAAGAACGAGTAAATTACATGAATGTAAATGGCATAAAAGTTTATCAATGAACTTGTCACATTTTCAAAAATCTTTTTCAGTAATTTAAATCTTAAAGTTATGTTAAATTAAGCAATAGATATTTATGTCTGAGTCATTTCTAAGTAAGTCAGTAAGTCAAAATACTGACACATTACTACACTTAAAGTATATATACGTACATGACATAGAGAAGCTAAATATATTTGGGTTTGTCAGTAAACATGAAGAAATTGTTCTATGAGAAAGCATGTTTCTGTAAATTATGAAACATATACTCATAAAATGTTGGTGTATGATAGATTAAATTTGCTTTAACCTCCTGGGTTTTCATTAGAAATTAGGGTTACTAAGAGTTAAACATTCTAATGAATACATGGTAATGAAAACTAGAAATGGCGAGGAAAACAACTCCATATGCAAGGAAAATAAGACATGTTTTTGGTAAGTGAATCTATGAAGTATGGAAGATGTGTTTCTGTTATGGGGAAAAAAGAATAACTTTTGTGCTAAAGTATAATAGAATGACAGTTTGTTCTAAAATGAGAAAGAGGAAAAGTATAGGGCAAATAACTGAAGGGATACAAGAAGGTTGTAGGTTTGTGGAAGGTGAACCCTGTGAAAGGATTTTTATGTGCTATCAAGCTGGCTAAGATTAGAAGGAAATTATTTATAAGTTTTTCTAAAAATTTAGTATTATGTCAAAAGTACACTGATGCAAAACTAGAATTTGGTCCTCTCTGTTAAAACAATAAGGTTTTTTTTGGAGTATTAGCCTCTACTCTTAATAGGAAATTGTGAAAGATTTTTCTTTACCTTTTAGGTAATTGGCCTAGGAAATAAAAATTCTGTGTTTTACCAAGGTAATTACCTGTGCCTCATGTTATCTTTATTAGGTTTTTGATCACTTAAGAAAACTGAGTTATCTCTATTAAAAGAGCTAAGGTTTATCTACAACCATGTAACCTGTATTTGCCTTTGAAGTCTTTTAATTATCGCTTTGGCTAAATGAATGACTATTGTTCACAGTGACCTGTGATCCCATTTTGATCAAAGGTTTCAAAACTTTTGATATTTTTGACAAACTTCCCAAAATCAAATTCTAAATTAATTCTTTTTCTTGACCTCAAGTTAACTTTGGAATTGTCCCAATAGGCCCTTGGAACATCTCAAAAGGATACCTCTCCTTATAAAAAGTTATTAAAGTGGCCAGGTATGGTGGCTCATGCCTGTAACTGCAGCTACTTAGAAGCCTGAGGTGGAAGGATTGCTTGAGGCCAGGAGTCCAAGACCAGCCTGGGCAACATAGCAAGACTCCATCTCTAAAAAATTAGCCAGGCATGGTGGCATGCTCCTGTAGTCCCACCTACTCAGGAGGCTGAGGCAGGAGGATCACTTGAGCCCAGGAGTTGAGTTGTAGGTTACAGTTAGCTATGATCATGTCACTGTACTCCATGTACTTCAGCCTGGGCAACAAAGCAAGTCCCTGTATCTAAAAATAAACAGACAAACAAGCAAACAAAAAACCAGTGCTATGCACCTGAATTAGAGAAACAAAATTGGTATTTAAGAGGATGTAAATCCACTGTTAAGCAAGGACTCATGGAGAACCTGAAGGAGCTAGCAGCTGCCTGGTCCTTCATGAGTCCTTAAAGGTTCCATTATTAAAAGGTCTGCACTCCAGAATTCAACATGGAGTGTACAAAATGATACAAATTATGGAAAAATCTTGGTATGGTGACTTCTAAAATTGCTAAAATGGTTTATAACCAATATTTGCTTTGTCAAACCAATAATTCTGGGAAGACATTAAAAACTCCAGGTAGTACATTTCTGCTACCCAATGGACCATTTGAACATTTACAGAGGGGTTTCATTCAATTACTGCCTTCAACAGGATCTGAATATGTTCTTGAAATAGTCTGTGTTCTCTGGTTGAACAGAAGCTTTCCATGCAGGAACGCCAATACTATAACAGTGGCTAAAATGTTGTTTAAAAGTGTGTTTCCTTTATGTTACATTCCTGGAGAAATCTCCAGTGATGGAGATATCCATTTTACTGGAAAACAACTGGATAAGGTATTACAAACACAACAGCATTACCATCATCCCTATCACCCTCAGTCTTCTGGAAAGGCTGAAAGGACAAATGGCATCTTAAAAACTGAAATTGGCACAGTTAACTGAATAGATTGGATTGCCTTGGCTAAAGGTATTACTGCTGGCCTTGATGGCAATCAGATCCACCCCCAGTGGGAAACATAACTTGAACCTTTATGAAATAGTCACTTGATGGCCTATGTTCCCAATAATTAAACCTCATGTATCTCCTACTCTCCTAAACTCTGATATGACTAAATGCTGCAAGGCTTTAATGCATTATGCTAAAGTGTAATTTCACCATGTAAAGGAAGCTTTTCATGATCTACCAACAGAGACAATCAAACCCTTCATGATCTAGAAACCAGAGATTAAGTCTTTTGGAATCAACAACAGAGAAGGACTTGAACAATCAGCCCTTGAACTCTGTTGGAATAGACCATACCATGTTCTTCTCTGCAGCAAAACTTCAGGGTCCCAAGTCTTGGATCCACTTCTCTCAAATCAAAAAGGCCCCTCCAGACTCCTAGACTACATGTGTTAGACAATTTAAGGGAAAGCTGACAGGGGTTTTCCCAGAAGCAGATAGTATCCTAGATAAGGACAGCTTTCCAAAGTTTGTGGATCAAGACTTCTCTGACATCATGAACGTCTTATCTTTTTCCCTTTTCCCCTATTTCCTGCTGTCTTAATCCCATCCCTTCCCTTACAGGAAAACCCATAGGACCATAATCTATAGATGGCTTTAGCTAAGGCTTATGATGTAGCAAAAAAAAAAAAAAAAAGCCACAAACAAACAAACAAAAAAATCCAGAGCAATTGTTAGGCTTATGAAAATGAGCTATTTCCACTGAGGAAAGATTCCAATAGGGTTCCTGAGGGCTCATTCTTGGCAGTACTGGGGCACCAGGAGTATGGCATATGAAACTAAATTCATAAATTGGGGAAATAACTTTGACTTTGTGGCCAACCAGTCCTCCCAGTGGTTCACACAGGTAGAAGTCATCCTCCAAAAGGTGGATAACATACATGTTTAACAAAAACATTTGCTGAAACATCAGGCACCTTTAGATCCTCCTTTGCTCAAATTGTGAGCTTGTGTATGTTATCGAACAAAACTGAATGGTGTACCTGTTTCTCCCCATTACAGAAAGCTTAACTAAAAAAAGGGTGGTTGATATTGTGTCTTTTTTGTTTTTGTTTTGTTTTTGTGATGCTTTTTTTTTTTCCCCATGAGATACCATGGTTTCTTTAGACACCAAATAAATTAAGGAGATTTCTCAAGACAAAGGAACACCTGATGTGTTTATGGAATCAGCTAAAAGTTGGTTTGCAGGAATCCTGAGTGGCAGATGGCAAGCTTGGCTTCTCCAAGGTTTTCAAATCTTTGTGTTCTTCTAGTGGGTCTCCAGATTACTATGACTTGTGTCACCAGGCTAATGACAAAATTGGATACTTCTTTAAATCAGACCATTCTGTAGCAAACTATGGTCCTTAATTGCCATCACACTTTTAACAAGGGCTATGACCAGTTGGACTAAAATACTGTTGAACTGCCTGTATCTCCTAAGCTTTGACTTGTTTTGTTCATAGGGGCACTTACTAAGGCGTAAACTTTGGTCTTTTAGTATTATCCTCCTAATAGTAATCATAATAGTCCCCCAGCGCGCCATATCCTCTGAAGTCTTAAATGTTTGTATGCAGCCGTCCATCAAGCATAGAATAATCTCACCTTGACTAAATCAGCAAGAACATAAAGAATCATTCAACTGATGTTATGACTTGTGAATTCCATATTAAGACCAAATGAAATCCTTATGATGGTGACAGAGAGTAGCATCAATGCCCAAGGTTTTGGTCAATCCTGCAAAACTGAAGGTTGACCCAAGTGGGGAAACTGTTAAACTAAATTTGGCCTGAAGATACCTCTGTACTTAAGTGCTTACTTAAACTGCAACCTAACTTAGTAAGTAAACTAACTAAAAGCCTAATTTAGGAGTATACTTTTGTAACAAATAGCTAAGTCTCAGCCAATCACAGCAGCTGAGCTTCAGTCACTCCCAGATGGCCAAGTGATCAGACCATGTTCAAATAAGGCAAATGCCCAAGCTATAACCAACTGAGCTGTCTCTGTACCTTACTTCTATTTTCTATCCATAAATGCTGCCTGATCACATTGCAGGCCAGAGTTCTCTGAACCTGTTCCAGTTTTGAGGGTTGCCCAATTCTGGAATCATTCTTTGCTCAAATAAACTCTGCTAAATTTAATTTGTCTGAAGTTTTTCTTTTAATACAGGTAAGAGGCTCTATAAACTCTAATCATAATTTAACACCAGAAGCTACCATTTATTGAACGTTTGCTGTGAGCAAGGAACCGTGCCAAGTACTTTAATCTCAAATTCCTCTTCATAGCAGTTCTAACGGGACATGTGATTTTTTATTATAGTTTTACACATACAAAAACTGATGCTCAGAGAAATTAATTTGCCTGAAGTTTCACAACTAAATGACAAAGATGGTGTCCAAATTTAGATCCAACTCTAAAACCTAGGTTTTTAACCTATTTTAAGTTTTAATCTAGTAGTACTTATACTCTCAATACTTACAGGGGAAAATCCAAGCCATTCTCAGATCCTTCTTTGCTCAGTTTAAAACTATCTCAATGAAAATTTCATTCATTTAACAAATATTTAGGCTTCTTTTGTATGGAAGAGATGGTAATAAACAGATGAAGACAATACGGTTGCCCTTAAGTTGCTTATTTCAGGAGGGCAGAAGTAATATTCCACTTTTAATATTCATGGAAAAGACTAAAAATGCAAGCTAGGAAGAGAGAATGCCTTAAAGACTTAGTCATACCATGATATTTGTAAGGGTGGGCTATGGGATGAAGAAGGGTAAACATACATCAGCGAGATGGAATAAAACACAATAAAATCAGTCCTTCAAGTTTTGTTTGTAACACTTCTACACAATCATTTTAGAGTAATATATTCAAAATCTTAGGTTTGTTTCAATTATGTTTTCCTTCCCACTAATTAAAGCTATAATCCAACTTAAAACAACAATGGCCCAATGCCAGTGTACAAAAGTTTTATTTTCATTAATTGTATTTTAAATTTTATTTTCAGGAATGGGATTGACTGCAAAGGAGTACAAGGTAACTTCCTGGGATAATGAAAATGTTTTGTCTTGATTGTGGTAATGATTACAGAGCTGTGTTTGTCAGAGTTCACAGAACTTTACACCTAAAAGGGTAAATTTTACTGCATGTAAATTATACCTGACTAAACCTGACTTTAAAAAAAAGCATGAAATCTTAATTACCCAGCTATAAAATAAAAATAAAATTAAAAATATGCAATTTAGGGGCAAACCAAATTTTATTGTTAGGAGTGACAGAGGTCTAGTAATTGTTTGTATTTATTTAAAAAGCTAATAAAGCAATTTATATTATATAATCCAATTTATCAACATCAATACTTTCAAATAGGATTTTAAAATGTTTGAGGTATTTTTAAAAGGATTTGGATTCCAAAATATTTATTATAACCACATGTTGCTGAGGCAATGCTATATTTAAAAATATCTCAAACAGAAAATAACACTCTAAGGCTGTTAAAAATTACAATTTAAACTTCCAGAATATTACCATAATGCTGTTTACAGTATATACCAAAAACTCTATATTTAATAGCTAAAGACAAAGACTTACTAGCTAGCTTCATTACTTGATAGATTCACTTGCTTCCTAAGATATTATTGTAGCTCAGCTTCTAAAAAAGGCAAAAGGAAAAAAAAATATTATTTTCACTTAACAGGATTAAAAAAATAAAGACTATTAAAAACACAGGAAGAGGTAATTAAATGATGTATTTTCTTCATTAAGGTTTAAACAGAAGGAAATATATCCAAGAAACCATTTACAAAGGACTCACCCTGGTAATTGTTTTAGAGACCAAAGTCACTTGCCTGGCTTTTAAATATAGTAACAAATTATGCGTGAATCTTCTCAACTTAGATTTTCATGTCTCAACTTAGATTTTCATGTATCCTTACTTTACTATCCACTGTTTTTATTAATATTCCACCACACACACCAAAGCCAACCAACCCAATTTAAATTTTAAGGGATAATGTAATTCCAAGCCTTAAAAACCCCGAAACAAATGTACTATATAACAAGAAGATATCTCTTGCCTTGATTAAGGCAATGTAATTGTGGCAGATGTCATTTGTCAATCAAAAAAATACTTGCCTGATTTTTTTTTTCTAATGTGGAAGAAGAGTGAAGTGTATCTTTATTTGTGGCTTTAATAAAAAATACCCTTCAAGTGTTGTGCTTGGTAAATTAACTTTTAGAAGGATGAAAAATACCTTAAATGACAAGTTCATATGTGATAACTATCTGTAACAATTGCCCTCCCCCAATGAAGCCCATCTTCCAAAATCCATGTTAAAATTTTCATTTTTAAAAGCCAGACAGGCTCCACCACATCTTTTGAATATCAATAAAATTTGATTTTGTCCATCCATGTGTTTTTAAAATGCTCCTTGATGTTTTTATCTTTAATGATACACAACAATGAAAAACAGCATTAAAAATCTGAAAGGAAGAGAAAGTATTCAAAGCATTACTACATTGGAAATGACTATGTTCTGGACATTAAAGAACTTCCTGCTAAGAAGAAATGCTTGGAGGCTCTTCATGAAAAAATGCTAAAGAAAGTGGTATTAGGATACCCATGACAACTACATAACATTATGTAACAGAACAGTGACAACTAGGTAAAAATTATTCCAATAATTTTTATTCTTTCCAAAATTGCAATCAAGTAAATATATTTAATAAACAATATTTATTAAAAAACGCATAGATCATGGAAGTATTTTAAAACAAGTAATCTCTAGGATGTTGAGTTCACAATTCTGAACTCAGTCAAGCGAAGTCCCTGCACTGGCAGTTGGTTTCTATTGAGGGGCAGGGGATTGAGAGGTTAGAATTTTAAAATGACTGCATCAGTCAGTCAGAAGCAAACAGTAAGAAAGTTTGGTCCTAAGGAGGCAGTTGAGAGAAAGGAATCTCATGGGTTCACTGGGCTGTATCATCAGGGCTTGGTGCCCTTCAAAGAGGTCAATGGAGAAGACTGGAACAAGGAGTTAGGTAATTTGCTGGTACAGGAGGAATTCATTCAAAGGGCTACATGAATAAAAAGAAAGCCTGGAGTATAATTAGAAAGTTGGGAAGTTATTCTCAGGAACAAAATGGCTATATTGTCTGTGCTACTGTGGAAGGAAATTCTGAATTAGTTACTGATACCTGAACACTTGTAATAATTAACGGTGCTCTTCAGATATGAGTGGGATGAGCTTTGACAGATATTCCAGATGAAGAAATAAAAGACTTGGGGTTAAAACTACTTTGTGACTCCTAAAGTGGAGGGGAGGGAGACATTGTGCCATAATTTTAAGGCAAACAGCTTTGGAAATCAAATTGATCTGTGTGACAGTTAATAAAGCCAAGTGTCAAGCTGGACTGGACCATGGGGTGCCCAGATATTTGGTCAAACATTATTCTGGTATTTCTGTGAGGGTGTTTTTCAATGAGATTAACATTTAAATTGGTAGAATGAGGAAAGCAGAGTGCACCCCATAATGCAGATGGGCTTCATCCAATCAGTTAAAGGCCTGAATAGTATAAAAATGTTAACCCTCCCCAGAGTAAGAATTCTTCCGTCGGACTACCTTCAAACCAGGACTCTAGCTCTTCCTGCCTTTGGACTTAGACTAGAAGTATACCATCAGCTCTCCTGGGTCTCAAACTTGCCTACTGACCTTGATCTGGGGACTTGCCAGCCTCCATAATTGCATGAGTCAATTCCTTATAATAAATCATACATATAATTACACATACACACACAAGCACACCTCAGATATATCGTGGGTTAGGTTCCAGACCACTGCAATAAAATAAATATCACAATAGTGACTCACACAAATTTTTTGGTTTCCTAGTGCATATAAAACTTATGTTTACACTGTAGTCTATCAAGCGTGCAACAGCATTATGTCTAAAAAAACCAATGTATTAATACATACTTTAAAAATACTTCATTGCTAAAACATGCTGATACAGCAATACAAAGTGAGCACATGCTGTTGGAAAAATGGTACCAATAGGTTTGCTCAATCTGTAAAAAAAAAAAAAAAAAAAGGAATATCTGCAAAGCGCAATAAAGCAAAGCACAATAAAATGAGCTATGCCTGTATATCCTATTGGTTCTGTTTCTCTGGAGAACCCTAACATAATCTGGGTTCAAATCATGGCTCTGTTTCTTAGTAGCTATGTGACCTTAACCAAGTACCTTAACCTCCTTGAGCCTATAAAATGGAAATAGTTCATTCAGCATAAGATTGTAACAAGGATTAATTGAAATAATTACATAAAGCATTGAGCACAGGGCCCAGCACACAGTGCTCAATAAATGAATATTGTTGTTGCTATTACAGAAGGCTCTACTTCGAGGAAAAAAAATCCAGACTGAAACAGGGCCTAAAGATGTATTCTTGGTGATAAGGGTGGTATCAAAGTGAGTAAGAATTGTCAAAGTTTACCCTAGCCAACAGCAAACTGTCCCTTGTTTCTTCTTTCCTTGTAGTCTTCCATTTCCATGAAAGCCACTTCCTGTTTTTCATCCTTCATGTAACTCTGTATGGGAAATTTTAGCTGGACCACATTCTAAAACCCTAATTAGAATTGTGTTAAAATCTTCCAAACACACACCTCTCCTTTCTTGACTTAATTAATTAAACATAGTGGATGTACCTTATGTCTTCGGATTTTAGGATTTTGCAGAGTACTGGGTTATCACTGAAAATTAGTAATCACTGTAACATATTATATTTTCAAAACTAAATCTCTGATAGCAACTTACTATGCTGTCATTAGCTTTTCATAAAATTGAGTGTGGCAACAATTCCACTCTGCTTAGAGTTCTGGCTAGTATAGTTTTACTATAAAGATCTCCCTCTTAGACTCTTTAAGAGTCTAAGGAAGAGAATAAATACCACCTCTTCATTTTATATTCTTAAATCTCAGAATAGGCCATCACTGTGTAGAAATTGATTCTATTTCCAGTGTAAACACCCATTTAGCAACTAGTCTTAACTATCCACAGAAGCAGCAGAGGTACTGAAATTTCTATTTTAAAAGAGCATGAAGATTAGCCAGCTCCTCTGTGACAAGAACCTAACAATGCCAGTGTGTGGATTATAGTTATGGCCTGCAGAGCTGAACAAAGTCCCACCATCTTGAATCTAAAAGTACACCGTACTATTAGATCCCCAAATAATTTAGAGTTTGGTTGTTGGTTTTATTTTCCTTTGTTCCTGCCTCATGGATGGTGGTGGTCGGAGCTGGAGAAGGGTTAGAATGGGCATTGAAAAGAATACTGCACCGCCTAGTAGCAACATAGGTCTGCAGTGCAATCTCTCTCAATTATTTAAAAACAAAACCAAAAACTTTCCCTTTCCAAAATGTGCAATCTGGTTCTGGAAACCCACATTTATTCAATGAAATAAAACACTACAAAAAACGTAGCTCTTACTACATAAGCTATTCTAGATGGAAGAGATACAAAGATAAAGATAACTAGTCCACACTCCGAAGAGCTTACTCTAGTGGGGGAAGCAAACATGTACGCAACCAATCCCAACAGTGACCAACAGCTGAGTAACAGATGTGTGTTCAAAGAAAGCAGGTACAGCTGAGGGGCAGGGGCTTCGCAGAAATGCTAACAGGCTGCCTACAGGATGCAGGTGGCCCATTCCAAGGTTAAGTATTTATCAAGCAAAACCTCTGCTTCCGGCCTAAAAATTTTAATTTCTGAACATGAGAACTTTTATGTTAAGCTTCTTATACATCATATACACACACGATACACACAAGAAGGGAAACTAGCTCAGTTTGAGAACATGACTCATCATCATTCACACCTGTTCAATTTAAGGCCCTCCCCAAAATTACATTGGGGAAAACGTGGTTGCAACTGTGCAAAATCAGAAGAGACCTCTGTTGCTATACGAGCAACATAAAACACTATGCATACTCATGGATGCATTTAATTGTTACAAATATTAGATTGTAACTGTCAGTCCTATAAGAACGGTTTTATGACGGATATAAAACCCTAAAAGGTTTGCAAGTTCCATAGCCACATCTGAAAGATTTCCGATTTACAAAGGTCAACGTGGTATTTTTGGAAAACAACTGAAAATTATACTTGCCAATTTCTGTCATTCATTCATGTCATAATCCCCAAAGCTACCTTCATTCCACAACTAACTTCCCACCACTTTTCCCTAAGAAAAGGGCACGAAGATTTTTTTTTTTTAAGGTTATAGCCTTCAAAAACTTGAAATAGAAAACGTTGACCCAACCATTGGGAAATGTTCCCATGCTACCATTTAACATTCCCGGGTTATCATTATATTTAATATCTTGTGATTTTCAACATCATCTCACGAGGCCAAAGGCTTTATGAACACTGTATTTTATACCCGCCTAAGGAAACAAACCCTGTGAAGCCCGAGGACACCACACCGACAGAATGCGGGTCACTGTGACATGGCAGGTCACCCTGCAGAGTGAAAATTGCAGTTCACTTTACGCTGACAGAGCTTCTTCCCTGGACCCCGACTTCCACCAAAGAACAGGAGAGTGTCGATGTCACAAGGTGCCTAGCACCGGCTTCCTTAAAAACGAAGCTTTTATCTGGTTCCTGGAAGGTCACCCGGTACGTGGGGCTCAGGACGCAGCCCCCGGGTCGCAGCCCCCGGGTTTTGTGGCAGCGGCGTCGGTCACCGAGGCCGGGCGGGCTCTGTCCACCCTGCCCGGCCCCGTGCCGGTTCTGCTCTCGGCCCACACCTCACCCCGTCCCCCAGGGAGCTTTCCTGAACCCTGCCCCTTTCTGGCAGGCCCGGAGTCGCCGTCCCGGAAGTCACCTTAGCTCGTTTATTGGGCGTCTACTCCGAGCAGGGCCGGGCGAGGGGCTGCGCGGCCACGCGGGGGGTACCCTCCAGCCCGACCTCGGGAGCGCCCGCGTCCCCGCCCCTCGCGCCGGGTCCCCGTCCTCGGGGAGGATCCTCGGCGGGGCAGGAATGTACGAGGAGAACGACGCTCCCCGCCCGCCGCGCGCTCTCGGCCGCTCTTTACCTCGCGAGACCCCGAGGAAGCCGCGGGCGCTAAAATTAGAACCCAGCGCGGGGCGCTCACGTGCGCGCGGCCGGCCCCGCGGGGGCGGGAGGGAGGCGCGCGCTCGGGTGAGTCACCTGCCCCGCCCCCGTCGCTGGGAGCGCGCTGACGTCAGCCGCTTCCCCGAAGGGTGACGTCAGCGCGGCAAGAGGAGGCCGCGAGGCCGCTGGTAGAATGTTCGGAGTTTCGGTGCCTTAAAGGGCCCAGGCCTGGGACCGTGAAAGATCTGGGGAGACGACTCCACTCGCCCACCCGGAGATTCAGAACCCGTCTTATGCCCCTTTGTACTTGAGAGTGTTGACTGTTAGGATGGTGATGAAAACAGGAGAGCAACTGAGCCTCACTGGAGGCTCCTTGAGGTCTTAGAACCTCCTCCTGGAAGCCCTCCTTGATTAACCAGATAGATAGCTGTCTCGGTCGCCCCCTGATTCTGACCCAAAATTCAGGAACAGTTTTCCATGGCCTTTAAGTCCTTAACCCTTCACTTACAGCTTCTCAGTGCATGCTTATGCCTCTGCTGGTAGAAAAAGGCTGTGGTTTAAATATGTATTTATGTAATCCCTCAACTTGGGCCAGCTAGACACTGTTTTGACTTTGTCTAAACTGTCATTGATCATGTGACCAGAAACCAGGTACTTAATGCCCTGGGTGTTAAACTCGTGGACTGGACCGCAAACCCTCCTCCTGTGCTACTGTTGCCTGTGGAAGCTTCCAGAGGACAGGATCCCCGTCCACCACTTGATGGTGCAGCACTATCGCTAACAGTTTACCAAGGCTTACTGTGTGCCAGATATTTTCATCATCCTGCCTCCCCCTGTCATTTAATCCTCACATCCTCTCTTGGAGGCAGGTGTTGTTATCCCCATAGTCTGATGAGAAACTGAGGCACAATATTAAGTATGTTTTCCTAGGTTACACAGCTAATGAATGGCAAGCCAGAGGTCACTCCCAGATCAGGCGGACACCAAAGTCCGTGGTCGTGGTGATAAAGATGGGCTGTGAAATCTATGTCATGTTCTGCATATGTGAGTCCCCGAGAGTTGCGGTCCCTAATCCCCAGGCCGTGGACCGGGCTGCAAAGCTCTGCCACACCCCCACACCTCCACCCCTTACCCCTGTCCGTGGAAAAATTGTCAAAAAATTGTCTACCATGAATCTGGTCTCTGGTGCCAGAAAGGTTGGGGACCGCTGCCGTAGAGCCACACTCTCAGTGCCTCCGAACAGGTAGGCCACTCCACGACAGGAGATCTCCGGAGGAGGTGACAGGCCTCAGAGCCCAGATGAATAAGGAGAGGTCAGAGTCAGGTGCCCACCCTGCACTTGCAGGACCCTGGGAAAGAGTGCCCCCTTCGATTTTGCACCTTAGTCACCTCACTTGTCCCAGCCCTGCCAGACCTGTCCTTGACTCTGTGTTTCTTTTCTGGAAACCAGAGAGGCCATCCTGCCTACCGGGCCCTCGCCTGGCATGCCCAAATGCAGAAGAAATACTTTTTTCTCTGTCATAATCCCCTCTCAACTATGAAACAACAGAACATTTTCTATTGAACAGCATGTTTGTACCAAAAACAAATTAGAGACAACAACAGCTTCTCAAAGTTTTGAGCAAAATGATGGTGACTATGTACTGGAAATGGAGCCATGTGAGTGAGCTGCTGTCACTATTATCTGACAATCATTATTGGTTTCTGGCTAAGTGTCACAGCACCAGGCTCAGGCTACACATGCCGGGTGTGCCAGAAGCACCTTCTTCCCCCAGCTCACTCCTGGGAGACGTTTGGCACTGACTCCTCTTCCCTCCCCAGTCTCCAGCCGCCACCAAGCTCTCCCCTTTGTGTCCCCCTGCTCCTGCCCCTCAGGCTAATAGAAGCATTGCCCACTGCTCTTCCTGTTCAGCCAGGATTTCTAGTGCCTGTGGCAAAACACCTTGTGTGTGCTCCCCAGGAGTCCGAGAAAACCACAAGCAGCCTTAGGTATTTTGCGGGGTGTTGGGGAGGCAGAGGCTTATTCATCTGTACTGGGGCTGGACACACAGACATGGAGGCTTAGAGCAATATGCTACCTTCAGGCCAACCAGGCAGGCCCCGATTTATAGCTAAGGTCCAGTGAGGTGACCTTCCTGGCCCTGATAGTGACTAGAGACTCCTAGTCACCTGACTTCCAGACCACTTCTTTTCCATGGATCAGACACACCCCTGCCTGTAAGACTCAGGTAGTACAGTGAGCATGAACGTGCATGGCAAACTGTAACATGTCATATATGATGGAAGGGAAAACATGTAATGACATGAAGTCAAAATATAGACGCGCAATCGCAGGGAAGAATTGGAGAACATGATTTCTGAGGACGACTATCTATTCCCACGTCCCCCTTCCTTCTCTCTACCACCCAGTTTCAAGACAGGTGAGGGGCTTGTTCCTCCTCAAACCCAGGAATCATTTCCCAGTGGAATGACACAATGAGGTGGATCGCCATTTTTAAACCTTCAGTCATAAAGATCTTGCGTGTCATTTCAGGTTTTGATTTTTTAATCTCCCAGCCTTCACTCCCCATCATTTCTCTATCCCCAAAGCCCCATTAAATGTCATTAAGAGCCATAAATGTAACCGGCCACTAATGTGGAAGGATTGTGATCTCCGGCAAACAGCCCTGGCAAGCGAAAGAGCAGGAATCCTGGGTCATTTTCCAACTGTGCCGGTGACTCACTGCGTGACACAAAGCAAAGCGCTGCTTTTGTGGAGGAAGAGCCAGGGAGCAGCGGGACACACACAGGCTGCTCCCTGACAGAGGCGGAGGGTTTCCCAGCATCGCAGAGGCTCAGGGATGCCTGGTTGACTCCAATTCCATAGTAACTCCTTGGCAGTGGCCCTCGGGTCAGCCAGAGCTCTGTCCACTTCAGCTCCTGCTCCAGTGGGGACACTAAGATGGTTTGGGCTGGACTGTGGCACTTGCCCTTCATGACATCATTCTCATAGTTTAGAAATGCACCCTGGTTATTCCCAACTCCACTCTAATAACTTGCTCTGGGTCTGCCCTCCAGGAATTTATTTGAAACTTTATTTGTTTATATTTCAGCCCGTACAGCCTTTTCAGGCAACAAGTAGATTCACCATGTGTATAAAAGCACTTAGGTTCTGAAACACAAAAAGTGCAGCATAAGGCTTTGTTATAGTAGTAATAATCACAATAACTCAGTAATTGTAATACCATATTTTATACATAATAAATAAATAATGATAATAATTACTAATTCAGATGGCCTCACGGGCTTCTTATTTTCAGTCACCAGCTTTGTCTTCATCTTCCCACACACTTCTGCCCCTCCCCATCAAAATATTTATTAATGGAGTGAGGCGCTGTGATGGTTGTAACTCTGCACAAAAACCTGTACCTAAACTGATTCAGTGTCCCCTGAGGACTTGTCACCTAAGATCAACATATGAAAGGTGCTTGTCTTAGTCAACCTGGGCTGCTTTAACAAAATACCATAGACTGGCTGGAGTAAACAGCAGACATTTATTTCTCCCAGTTCTGGAGCCTGGAGAGTTCAAGATCAAGGTCCTGGTAGATTCAGTGTCTGGTGAGAGCCAGCTCCTTGGGTTGCAGATAGCCACCTTCTTGCTGTGTCCTCACATGGCTTTCCTTGGTGTGTGCCCCTGGAGAGAGAGCTCTTCTGTCTCTGCCTCTTCTCATAAGGGCACTAATCCTGTCATGAGGGCACCATCCTCGTGACTTAATCTAAACCTAATTCCCTCCCAAAGGCCCCACCTCCAAATACTGTCATACTGGGGGATAGGGCTTCAACATGATTTTTGGGGGAGACACATTCGGCCATAAGAGTGCTCATTAAATACTAGATGGATGAGTAGAATAACAAAAGAGAAACCTGTGTGGTAATTGGGTAGAAACCACATAGACATACCATCATGCACAGCATAACAATGTTTCAAAAATTACTATCATCTAGTAACTTCATAGTTGTCATAACGTTGTAGCACAACACATTACCTTTTCTATGTTTAGATACACAAATGCTTACCATTGTGTTACAGCTGCCTGCAGTACTGAGTACAGTAAAGTGCTGCCTAAGTTGGTAGCCTAGGAACAACAGGCCGTATGCACCACACAGCCTAGGTGTGTATAGTAGGCTATATCATCAAGATTTGTGTGAGTGCACTCTATGATGTTTGCACGATGACAAAATCACCTAACGATGGATGCATTTCTCAGAACATATTCCCACCTTTAAGTGACTCATGACTGTATATGGCAAAACTAGGGAGCAAGTAAAAAGGGCAGTGGTTGCTGTGTGTTCGTGGGAAGGAGGAATGACTAGGCAGAGCACAGAGGATTTTTAGGGCAGTGACACTATTCTGTATACTGTAATGGTAGATACTTGTGATTAAAAATTTGCCCAAACCCATAGAATGTACAACTCCCCCAAGAGTGAACCCCAATGTAAACGGTGGGCTACTGGGGATAATGATGTGTTAATTAGGTTCATTGATTGCAAGAAATATACCAATCTGGTGGGGAATATGGATAATGGAGGAGCTGTGGAAGTGTAAGGAGGGGGGTGTGTGTGAAATCGCTCTTGTACTTGCCTCTTAATTTTGTTGTGAACATAAAACTGCTCTACAAAATAAAGTATTTTTTTTTTTCAAAAGCCAGGTGAGATTGTAACACCTTTCTGTAGCGCTCACTCCACTGTGGAGTCACACAGACTTGGGCTGCAGTCTGAGCCCCGTCACTGGCCAGCTCTGTAACCTTGGGAAAGTTACTTACCCCCTCTAATCTCAGTTTCTCTAACTGCCCAGAGATTGTGATGCCTTCCTCAGAGCATTTTGGGAGTTCACTGCAAAACTATATGAAAAGACTCTGACCCAGCACCTGGGATATATGGCATGGTAGATATATACAATCCTTCCCCCCCCCCCCGATTTCTCCCTAATGACTGTGATTATTATATTGATTATTATATATTCAGTTGGCTACTCATTTCAAATCAGGCCAGTGGGGACAGCTGTCTTGGGTGAAAGTGTCTCTCCTACTAGGAAGGGAATCTGGGGGTGGGGGTGGGGGTGGGGGCGGGGAGCATGTGTGTCCTCAGATGCTCAGCCAGGGGTGCTGGCCACAGAGGGCCAGAAGTGCACTTGAGCCCCAGGTCAGTGTCAAGCCCCTCACTCAGCTTTCTCCCATGAAAAGGTCAAGATGATGGAAGGCTGTCATATTTAGATGATGGCTCGCAGGGACGCCTTGGTGCGTTAGTCACCTATGATATGACATCATATTGCCACTCAATATAGTAACAGCTGCTGGTTGCTCTGGGGTGTTGGGGGTGGGGTCGGCTTTAGTTGACCAACCATGCCTTGAGGATAAATTCGATGGGATCAGATGGGAAGATGCAACGAGAGGAGAAATCCTTCTCTAAATAGGATGGTCCACAGTTTCCTAAGGA
Source organism: Lemur catta (assembly GCF_020740605.2). Lineage (NCBI taxonomy): Eukaryota > Metazoa > Chordata > Mammalia > Primates > Lemuridae > Lemur > Lemur catta. The sequence goes on from NC_059150.1 coordinate 11,132,901, forward strand.
TTTTCAGCCCCTCACCCCAAAATGTGAGTCTTGACTTTTCTTTGTCTCTGGGGCCAAGCAGGGAAAATGTCACCGGAGAAAGGTGTTTGGTCAGGAAGCCTCCAGCTGGGGGAATACTCCCTGTGGCCATGCTGGGTGGGTGTTACCCTGAAGAGAGGTGGCAAAGTGAGATGTTCAGTGCACGTGGCACCCGACGAAGTGGTCGGAGGGATGGGGATTGAAAAGGCCTTGAGTTAGGGTGCTGCCGAATCTCTAGGTTGGTTTAGGCTTTTTCCCTACCCCTCCACAGGTTACATAACAACTGTGGGACCATGTCAGCACCCCACTGAGGCAATGGTGCCATCTTGGTCTCATCCTGGATAAAGCTATGTTTTGAGGATACTGCTGATCAGTGCTATAGTCAATGTGGGGTATTGATTACTCATCTTATGATGGGAAAGCTACTGGATTTGGTTAACCCCTTCCCTCCTGTGTGTTCTCCTCCTTGACATTCCTGCCTTTTCTGGGGTCCTAGTGCTTTGGGAATAGAATGCTTTGTATCAGCAGTGTAAGATGGATAGGTGAACTGCATGTGGGCTGGATATGGGGAAATCTAACTCTTGCTGTATCTAAGCTGGAATAAGTCCAAGGTGTGGAGGTAAAGAGGTTAGAGAGGAAAAGCCCTGGAGTGGAAGTCAGAAGATTTTGTGTTTGACCTTGGGCAAGTCATTGTCTCCCTTTAGATTTTGATTACTCCTCTCATCTGTGAAAATACGCATATTTGGGGGCCTTCCAACCCAACTGGTACTCTCCATTCCTTTAAATGTGGATCTGCTGTTCTGATGTTGGCAGAGTAGCAAGGACACAAGTCTGAGTGTCTGGTTCTGCCACTTGCTGTGCAACCTTGGACAAGGACATGCCTTCTCTGAAACTCAGTTTTCTCGTTTATAAGATATGGGTTATTGTGAGACATCGGTGAGATAACGATGCACCTCTATGTGACTATATTTAAGTGACACCCTGAGTTTGGACAGGGAAGGTGAGATAAGGCAGACTGAGAGGGGACTGGCAGGTTGAACTGTGACCAAGGCTAGAGGGGGTGGGGGTCATGGTCAGCCAATCCTGTCGTGCTCGGTTCCTGTTCCTTTTGCAGCAGCTGAGGGAGGGGAAACGAAGTTATAAATGATGCTGAAAACAGCCCAGGAAAGTGGCTGCAAGTTCTGTCTGGGGGGTCGTGCCGCTGGAGCAAAGAAGGTGGTGGGAGTCCAGCCTAGTCAGGGTCTAGACTCCCCCTGCAAATCAGTGGCTTCCTAGTTCCTACTGGTGCCGAGGAGAACAGTCTCGGACCATGCACCTCCTGGGCTGCTTGGCACCATACCCCACACATTTAAAAACTCGTAGGGGAACCCGGGAAGTAACAGATCATCATTGAATGAACAGTGACCAGAGTGACATGTCTCAACTCATGGGGTGGGGGAGGAGGGAAATCCCAGATTTTCTACAGAACCTCTCCAAATTCCTGTTTCTTCTTCATGTAAATAGATTAACCTAGGGTTAGCAATTTTACTTCGACTGTTCCTTTCATGTTGCAGCGAACACAAAATTGGCCACTCCTTTGAAGCTGTTCTTTGAGCCATAAGCATAAAATGGGGTTTCTTTTTCTTTCTTTCCTTTTTTTTTTTTTTCAAGCCCCAGGCACCGAGGCGGTTAGAGGTTGGCGGGAGGTGCAGCTGGGCTAGGAGCAGAGCGGTGTCCTCCTGCTGACTCATCTGACACTAACATAATTATGTTTCGGGAGTCAACGTGATTTTCAAACTATGAGTAATGCACGGTCTTAGAGCGAATGTTTACAAGGCAGCGGGCATTTTAGCACACTGAAGTAACCAGCTGCTGCTGACGGCTGAAATGAGTGAAGGAATAAGAAAATGCTGTCAGGAAAAACAACCCCTTTCTCTTGGCTCTCTTTCTGTGCAAACGAGTCAGAAGTTATGAAAGGCAGGTGAACTCAGGATTCCCTGGGGACCATTACAGAGCAAGCGTTGTTATCCGAATACCTTGATGTCTGACCTTCTTAGAGGAAAAAAAAAATTTATAGTCTTATTTTTCACTTACCCAACTCTAGGGAAAGATGGGTTTAAAGACTTCAGCAAATTGTTTTTTATAATATCACCAGGATTGATAACTATAATAATAGTCTAAAGTTGCACAAAGAAATGTGTTCCTGCTTCTAAGGCAGAAACGAGGACACAAATTATTTCTCCCAATTTTAAACATGGGGAGGGGCAGTAGCCCATGGGGGAGGGGGCTGGGAGAATGCCTTCTTAAAGCTCCTTTGTCTGATTATTAAGGAAAAAGTTTTGAGAAGCATTGAGTGTGCGGAATATTTAGACCTCAGGAGAGAAAAGCTGGGCTTGTCCTGTTCCGGAGCTGAGTGTGGGTTCCTTGCCTCCATTTGCTCATCTCAAAATGGGAATATTAATAACACTTGCTCTGCCTGCCTCAGAGGAAGAGACTTGAGCTCTGGGAGGACAGGGGCGGGTTCTGACCACCACTGTAGCCCCAGTGTCTAATTTAGAGACTGTGAATAGTAGGTGCTCAGTGTTTGCAGAGTTAATGAATAAGAGCCATGAGTACCAGAGCTCTGTTCTGTTTAGTTGGTCTTGTCTTTAGTTCTCCCTGCTCAGGGCCTGGGGGCTCAGCAAATGGGGCCAGGCTTGGAGATGCCTCTACTGAAGACATTAGCATTAATAAGGAAAAATAACTGCTCATATCCTTGGGGACTAACTGCTAAAATCAGATGAAAGTAGCACACTCAACTCAGGAACGCTCCCTTAGAAGAGGCTCGTTTAAAAACGTGGCAGTGATTTTTATTAATTTATATGTCGGAGGTAAATCAGGAGAACTGTCAGACTTAATTTCACCCCTGATTCTTGACCTGAAATTATCACCAAGTGTGTAATAACAATGAAGTGAACCGGGCATCTGGGCATTGTAATGACAGATGAAGACATAGTTGGGCTGGATAAGCTCTTAAAAAAACAAGTTCTGCTCTCAGATACACATTTAAAGGAATAATTTAAAAAAATAAATGAAGGTATTTAAAAAAAGGAGAAATTATGAAAAATTAATCCTGCCATTTTTTTCCAGGAAAAACATCCACTGGATTTTATATGTGAGGGCATATTTCTAAATTTTGATGAGGGCTTGCAAGTGTAGTCCTAGCTTTTTACAAAATCCTTCTTCTTTCCGCAACAGATGACTCTGTTCTCTTGTTCTTTCTTTTCCAGCATTGGCTTCTCTGTCTCTGTCTCCCTTTCCTGTTTTCCCCCCTCCCTCCATCCCTAAGTCAACTCTTCTTCCCATTCTTGTAGGGGCTGCTTTCCCCCTCAAGCATGCCTTCTTACCTCCTAAGCTGTGCTATAGCAACTAGCAAGGTGTCATTCACAGGGAGAGTGGGCAATAAAACCTTTTTTTAATGTAAAAAAAAGTCATGAACTAATTATGCATTCACTTATAAATTCTTCATAAGTAAATTGATAATTATTTTTGAGCTACCAAGCTTAATTACACACAAAAATATTCCTGTTCACTTAAGAATGCCTTTGATGAAGCAGTAAAAATAATTTTATTAAGTCTTGTCTCTTGAGTACATTACCCTTTGCATATTCTAAAATTGCATCATGGAAAAAGGAGGGTCCTCGGAGAAAAACACACACCCAGAATGGTGACCTACCCTCAACTAAGAGGCTCAGTTGTGCTTTTGTGTGGACCACCTGTATTGGCTGATCTCTTCTCCCTGAATTTGTTAATAATTCAAGCAGTAAATATAAGCTGGTACATTCATGGCCAATCAATCCAAAATGGTTATTAAAGAGAGTCAAGATCTGTGGTCCCATCACAAACATCTGAGGATGATGCCAGAAAGAAAATTTAGAGTGCTTTCCCAGTGACTGTCATTTGGTATTTCGGTCCTAGGCAGACTATCCAGTGGGATCAGTCCAGACTGGGGGCATTTCTAAGGTTTGATCTCCACTACTGTCTTTATCTCAAAGCTATATGTCCAAAACAGTTGTAATTTCACATCCTCTACCCCATAATTACTGTAGATACATTAATGTTTATTGGACCAGGCATTCTAATTCGGTTTTGGATGACTATTCCCTAAGTCATCTCAAGTAAAAAAGCTCCTTGCTTTTGATCCTAGTTTATTTATTTTATAGAAACTTATAAATAATTTAATATTAATTTAATAGTATTATTAAGTTAGTAGGTTGCTGACGGATCCAAATGTTTAACATATATTCTAAAATAAATGTTGGCTGTTTAGAACCCTCGTAGAATAACCTCATTCTAATTTTTCTTCATAGTACTCCTTTCTTTATTTCTTTCTCCTTTCTTCCTTCTCTCTTTTTTTCCTTACTCCCTCCATCTGTCCTTCCTTCCCTTCCTTCTTTTCTCTTTGTTTTCTTGTGTTTCATGTGTTTGTTAATTTTGGTAGATGTCTTTCTAAAAAGTGTATCTGGAAGCAGATAAGGGAAACTGATTAAGGCACCTAGAACTAGATAGAGAGACTTTTCATCATATGCACTGTTTGGATTTTTAATCAAGGCATATATTTTTTTTTCCCAATAAAAAAGTTAACCAAAACTGTATTTTGCACCCTTCTTGTTTTAATTTTTGTAGTGTTTTATTTTTTCTCTCTTCAAATGCCAGCCTGTTTCCTCCTTACCAGAGTGAAAAATAGGAATAGATTCTAAAGGGAAATGGGGAGAAGGGAAGGGAGAAATTCAACAGAAGCTGAATGTCTGGGAAGTAGGGAAGGAGTCAGCATAACAGGATCAAGGAATTTTTTTGGCCTTTTTTAAACTCAAAATGTAAACATCTTCCCATATGAGTAAGTATTCTTCTACAACACAATTTTTAGTGGTTATACTCGAGTCCTAAGTTAATTTACTATCTTTGTACTTTAATTTATTTAACTAATAATACTCTATGTTAAACATTTGAGTAATACTTGATTCTTGGATATTGCAAAGAGTACTGCAGTAAACTTCTTGCAGCCAAATCTTTGTGCATAACAATTCTTAGTTACTTTAAATATATTTTTTCAAAGGAGAATAAATGTATTTCTCAAAGTTAAATAAATCGGAGTATACAAATTGTAGGGCCTTTGATATATGTTGCTCTTGATGTAATTTCAATTTTAATTTCTATAAACACAAACTTCCCCTTATGTTTGTTAACAAGTTTTATTTTCCGTTTATGAATTTTCTGTTGAGAGTCTTTTCCTATATATCTGCTGGTATCTTAATATCGGCAATGATTTAGAATGTTTTACACATATATAATATATATAGATAAAGATCTTGTCTATTATTTTTTAAATAATAATTATTCTCTGGCCTGATATTTGTATTTGAATGTTAGTTATATCTATATTTTTTGACACAGAGGTTTTAAGATTTAAATTATCTATTGTTTTCTGAAGAATGACCTTTTCCATATAGAACTTTGAAAATTATTTCATATAAAAAGCCTTTCATAAAAAAGCCTTTTAAAGATAAAATTTACATATTTTATATAATTACAGGGAAATGCACAAATCTTGGATCATTCAGTGAGTTTTGACAAATCATAAATGATGCATGTGCCTATCAAGATATAGAAATCCAAAGGGTACAGTTTTCTTTTTCAGGTGCCGGTTGCACATATCTATGGATCTATTTAAAAACATTGAATTGTATACTTTAAATGGGTGAATTATGTAAATTATATCTAAATAAACCTGTTTTTTTAAAAAAAAAATTAGCATCACCCCAGAAAGTTCCCTTGTGTCCATTCCTGGTGGACCTTCGCTCCCACTCTACCCAGAGCCAACCATGGTTTTTAGTTTTTTTAATCATAGATTAGTTTTGCCTGTTTCAGATCTGTATATAAATGAAATCATACAGCATGAACTCTTGTGTAAGCTTTCTTTGACTCAGCATAATGTTTTTGAAATTCATTCATGTTGGTATAACTTCAAGACTTTGTGTCTTTTTGTTGCTAAAACTAAGCTTTCATTATAGTGTGTCCATATGACAGCTCGATTATTCATTCCTCTATTGATGGACCCCTGCACTGTTTCCAGTTTGGGACCATCATGAATAAAGAAGCTATGAACATTTTTGTAAATGTCCCTTTGTAGGCATATGCTTTCATTTCTCTTGGATAAATACCTAGGGGTGGAATTGCTGGGGCATAGGATAAATGTATGTTTCATTTTATAAGAACCTGCCAGACTTTTTTCCAAAGTGGTTGTACCATTTTACTCTCCCACCAACAATGCATGAGAATTCCAGTTGCTCCATGTCCTCATCAACATTTGGTGTTGTCCATCTTTTTTATTTTAGCCATTCTGTTGGGTGTGCAGGGGTAGCTCATTGTAGTTTTAATTTGCATTTCCTTGATAATTAAAGTTATTGAACATTTTTTCATGTGCTTTTAGTTTTTCTTTAGTTTTATTTTAGTATTTATGTACTTTACATCTAACTGCATCTATCCATATAAAGTAATTTTGGTAATGATGTGAGGTAAGGCTCTAATTTTTTTCTAAATATTCAATTAACCCAGCACAGTTTATTAAATACTAATTTTATTCTCCACTGATTTGTAATTTTTTTCTTTACCAAAGATTAAGTTCTTATATATAATGTGGTCTCAGAATATCTATTCTGTGCTATTGATTTGTATGTTTGTGCATTTGTTCTTTTGTCAGTTCCACACTGTTTTATTAACACTTGCTCTTAAAATGGTTTAAGAGCTAGTACGGCCACTGTCTCATCATTCCTTTTCATCTTCAACATTTTCTTTGCTGTTTATACATAATTATTCTTTCAGTGAACAGTAGAATAATTCTGTGAAATTCTGAAAAGAATCTTATTGAGATTTTTATTGAAATTATCTTGCACATGCAAATTAATTTGCAGAACACTGACATCATTGCCATAAAACTTTGTATACAAATCTTCTACATTTCTCAATAACATTTTATAGTTTTTTAAATATGGGTCCTTCACAGTCTAATTAAAGCTATTCCAAGGCATTTTACAGTGGTTCCCAACATCATCATTATTGATTTTTGCTGTTGTAATTTTATTTTTTTAATTATATTTTCTAACTGACTATTAATAGTATTTCTATAAAGAAAATCTATATAGGAAATTTCTATAGAAAATTTTTATACAGAAAATTTCTGTATAGAAAAGTGACTGGCTTTTGTGTCTCTTTTTTATATTTAGCTGTTTTTTAAACTCACATATCAATTCCAATAATTTTTAGTTGAATTGTTCTTTTGAGTTTCCAAGAATGTAATTATATCATCTACAAATAATTACAAATCTATTTACTCTTTTCCAAAGTTTATGCATCATATTTTATAAGTATCCTAGTTCATTGGCTAGAACTTCCAGATCAAAATTAAATAAAAATGGTAATAAACTATATATGCTTTGTTCCTGATTTTAATAATTCTTGATTTTAATAATTTCTGATTTTAATAATATTGCCATCCTTAATATTCCATTCTTAAGGATGGTCTTGACTGTTTGAATAGACTTTTTCTTATGCTAAGAAGTTTTTAAATTTGTAATTGTTTAAATTTGTAATTGTTTTTGAATAAGGACTAGCTGTTGGATTTTAATGTTTTTTTCTGCATCTATTGAGAATCTCATTTGGATTTTCTTTTTAGACCTGTGGATGAGATATATTACACTATTGGATTTTTCAAATATTAAAACATAAAACTTTTCATTCTAGCTTAAACCCTACATGGGTTATTCTTTTGATACTATCTGTTTGGATTTTCTATGTTAATAATTTAGTTTTATAATTTTCTTTTTTTGAGCTGTATTTTTCAGGGTTTGCCATTAGGGTTATCTCTGTAAAGTAAATTAGATAAATTTTCCATATTTTTCAATGTTTTGAAATTGTTGAAACATGGTGATTACCTATTCCTTAAGATTTGAAAGGATTTTTTCCTATAAAGTTTGCTAGGCCTAGGCACTTTTTTCTGGAGAGAAATCTTTCCTTCTTTTCTTTTTTAGTTTCTTCAGCTGTGATTGGTGTATTTAGGTTTTACACTTCTAATTTTGGTAATGTATGTATTCCATAAGACTATCCATTTCCTCTAGGTTTTCAAATTTATAACTTATAATTTTGCAAAGTATTATATTTTAAATATATCTGGTGCTGAATCCCCTTTTTATCTCTAATTTTATTATTAATAGGGTTTTTTTTCTTCTTTAGTTTTTCTAAACATTTGTTTATTTCATTGCTCTTTTAAAAAAGTAGCGTTTGAATTAATTCTATAAGTTTTCCTATATTCTAATTCATTTAGTTTGAGTTTTGCCTTTATTCTTCTCCTGATTTCTTAGGGATTCTGTTGTCATTGTTGTTTTTATATATCCTTGAGTTGAATACTTTTATGTTTCCTTTCCTTGAAAATAATTATTAATAAAACTAATAAGACTGTAACTTCATCTTTCGGTGCAGCTCTGATAGCATTTCACAACTTTTGATATGGTATGCTCTTATAATAATTACCTTCTAACTGCTGTTCTTATACTATAATTTTTGTTTTATTTAATTTTTGTTCTGTCCTTATACTTTAGTTATTTTTGTCTTAATTTCTATTATTAATAGCTAGTTGGATTGCCCTGTTATCAAAGAAGTAAACTTATATAATATTTGCTTCTTAAAATATCTCCCATTTTTGGTTATATTCATTGCAAATACTTTCTACCATTCTATAATATCTTTCCATTTTGCTTATATTGTCTTTTTTGTACATAAGCTTTTTGTCTAAATGTAATAAAATATATATACCTCTTATTTTATTATTTGTATGTTTGTATCTTATATAAAAAACCTTCCCCTGGTTGATGATAATGAATGTATCTTCCCATATTTTCTTCTCAAAGTGACAGAGTTTTGCTTTTCACATTGAGGTCTTTAATCTTTATCTTTGGTGTGAGGGGGAATCTAATTTCACTTTCTCCCACGTGGATAACCAGTTGTCTCAGTCCCACTATTTTTCCCCCCATTGCTTTGTGATGCTATTTCAGTTGTGTACAGTTTCCTCATGTGTACAGATTATTTGGGGGCTTTTGTTCTGTTCCATTCATTTATGTCTATTTCTTGTGCCAATACCACCATAATCTTATTAATAAGTCTAATTATAGAATAAGACAAGTCCTGCCACCTTCTCTTCTTTTTCTCCAAAATTGTCTTGGCTTTTTTTTGGCATTGTTAAGAATTGCGCACACACACATTTGGGGGATTTTTAATACTAAAATTTCATCCAGTCTGTAAATAAATGTAGAGATGGTCAACATTTTTTATGTTACTGAGTACTCTAATCAATAAACATGGTAATTCTCTCCATTTATTTAGGCCTTTATTTTATTCAATAATACTTTCATAGGTTTCTTCATAGAGGTTTTTGCCTGGCTTTTAATGAGTTTATCTCTAGGTGCCACATAATTTCTGTTACTGTTATGAATAGGATTATGTTTTTCTCTTATATTTTCTAATGAGTTATTACTATTAGGAATCCAATTTATTTTTGGATGATTTTTGTATCTATCACTCTTGCTGGATACTTTTTAGTTCTAAGAGTTTCTCTTTGAATTTTCTTGAGTTCTTTAGACAGTCACATTTTCTGCAAACAAGAACAGTTTGCAATCTCTCTCTCTCCATTCCTTTGTATTGAATAGATAAGAACTTCAGTGTAATGCTGAACAGAGGCTTGTAACTGGTATCCTTATGTTATTCCTGACTTTAATGGAAATGTCTCAAAAATAGCACCAGTCAGGATAATATTTGCTTGTAGAGTTTTGATGTATGGCCTTTGTCAGGTAAAGAAAATCGCCTTCTATACATAGTTTGCTAAGGTTTTTTTTAAACCATGAATGAATGCTGCGTTCTGTCAAATGTCTTTTCTGCATTTATTGAGATGATACTAAAAAAGATAAAATACAAAAGAAAAAGGCTTTTCTTTTTAATTTGTTTAATAGGTTTTCTAGGTGAATTGTGCCTTCATTTCTTGAGATTAAATCCCACTTGGTCATGATATTTTAAGATTTTGTATCTAAATAAAAAATGAGATTAAGTTATAATTTTCTTCACTTGTACTGTTCTTGTCTGACTTTAATATTGCAAAAACTAAATTAGGTAATCCTCTTCCCTTTTTTTCTCATCCTCCAAAACAGTTTTTTTTTTTTTTTAAAGCAGGGTTTCTCTATTTTTTGAAGATCTGGTAAAATCACATGGGCCCAGTGTCTTTGGAGGTGGACAAACTTTTGATTAATAATTTAATTTCTTGATGGCTAAGGCTTTACTCTGCTTTCATCTGAATAAATTACCAAAGTTTTATTTTTTTCTTGAAAATTATCCATTTCTTCTAAGTTTCCATATTTATTGGGATGAAGTTAATAGTATCCTTTTATGTATTTTAAAATCTCCACTGTATCTATTTCCATCCCTTTTTTTTTATTCCTACGTTCTGTTTGTGTTTTTCTCTTTTGTCTTGATTTGTTGTGCTCAGGGTTTATCTTTTTTGGCAAGTTGTTTCAAAAATCAACTTTTTGTTTTATTCATCTTCCTTAAAACAGTTTCTTCCCTTTTTCTCTTGTATTAACTATTTTGTTATTTCTAGTTTACATTTCTCTGTTGTTCTTTGCCTAGTTTTGTAAGTTGAACACTTTACTCATTTATTGTCCTGTTTTTGTTTGGCTTTTCATTTTGTTTTTACTGAATGTGTATATTTTTAAAGTAGAAACTTCATTGTCTTCTTGACCACAACAAGGGCCTCAGAACTTTTTAGTTAGATGTTAAGCCCTGTTCCCCGTCTTATTTTGGCTCCAGGGTTGTGTCTTTTAAATATGAAGTTATTTTTTGACAATCAGGTAATTATTTTTATCAAAATAAAATATTCTTTAGTAGTTCTTAAAGTGACAGTCTGTGGTTGGTAAACCTTCTTGATCTTTGGATGTCTGAAATGTCTTTATTTTTCAGGGTATAGAATTCTAGATTGACAATCATTTTCCCTCTGCACTTTGAACATATTACCCTTATTGTCTTCTAGAATCTATTGTCTGAGAAGGCTTCTGTCAAACGAATTCCTTTGTAGATAATCCATCTTTTATCTTGTTAACCTTTTTTTAAATTGACAGATAAAGTTACATGTATTTATAGTATACAACATAATGTTTTAAAATAAAAATACATCATAGAATGACTAAATCTAGCTAATTAACAGAGACATTACTTCACATAATTATCATTTTTGTGCTGAGAACACTTAATATCCACTCTCAGCATTTTTTAAGAATGCAATATATTGTTATTAACTGTAGTTACCATGTTGTATAATAGATCTCTCAAACTTCTTTCTCTGACCTAACTGAAATGTGTATCCTTTGGCCAACATCTCCCCAACTCCCTAGTCCCTCAACCGTGCCAACTCCTGGTAACCATCATTCTACTCTCTACTTCTACGAGATCAACTTTTTTTAGCTCCCACATATGAGTGGGAACATGTGGTATTTGTCTTTCTATGCCTGGCTTATTTCACTTAACATAACGACTTCCAGGTTCATCCCCGTTGTGGCAAATGACAGAGTTTCCTTCTTTTAGAAGGCTGAATGTATTCCATCGTGTATATGCATGACATTTTCTCTGTCCACACATCCACTGATGGACATTTGATTCCATATCTTGCCTATTGTGAATAATTCAGCGATAAACATGGGAGTGCAAACAGATATCTCTCCTACATACCAATTCCATTTCCTTTGAACATATACCCGGCAGTGGGATTTCTGGATCAGATGGTAGTTCTATTTTTAATTTTTGAGGAACCTCCATACTGTTTTCCATAATGGCTCTACTAATCTACATTCCCACCCACACCGTGCGAGGCTTCTCTTTCCTTCACATCCTCACCAACATTTATTATCTTTTATCTTATTGATAACAGCCATTCTGACAGGTGTGAGGTGATATCTTAAGTGTTCTGCAATTTTGCTAAGTGTGTTTAGGTATAAATCTATCCTTATTTCCACGCTTGGCACTCAAATGTATGTTTAATATCAAGTCTTCAATTTTGGAAAATTCTCAGCAATTATCTCTTCAAATATTGCTTCACTGTCATTTCCTCCTTTCTCTTCTTTCAGAATTATTAGATGAGGGTTGGAATCTATTAATTGATCGTCCATGTCTGTTAATACTTTCTCTTCTTTGTCTATATTCTGGGTATGTTACTTAACACCCTTTTCCACTTCACTAATGTGTTCTTCAACTTTACCCAGGCCAGGAATTTTCTCATCTAGTGCATTTTAATGTGGGGACTGCTGGCTTACAAGACTGATAGTGTGTGGGTCTGCGAGGCCCCTATAGGAAATGCCCCCTGTGAGTTCTTAGTCCTGTGTCTCAGTGGGGCTTCTGCTTTTATTCACACTACTTTCTGCTCTTGCTGTGTATGCCTGTAGTGGAAACCTTAGCCACTTTCCTACTCTGCTTCCCTCTGCTCCCTTGAAATAGAAAATCTAAAAATCAAGAACTCAGAACATCAATGACTAGAAAAATCAGTTGTGAGTAGATATCTATGAAAATCTCAGCAGTGTCCTGAGTAAACTGCTTGAAACCCATGACATCTCTCATGGGTGTGTAGGAGTTTTGTTTTGTGGTTGTTGTCATTGTCATTGTTTTTGCCAATAGAACCATGCTTTATGCAATTTAAAATACAAAAAATATTTGTGGTTCATTAGATATTTGCACTGCCCTCAAAGTTATACTTTATATGATAATGATTTGAAGAGAAATAAACTGCATAAACAAAATATGGCCTATACTATGAAAATGCAGACCATACAAATTAAAAGAATAAAACAATTACTCAGTACCAGGAGGCATATTTAATATATACATATGAAATATCTCACACCCATATATAGTAAAAGCTTGGCAGTATTCTAATATTTGACGTTGCCAGATACATGGCCTCTAGATAAAGGATATAATTGTGTATTCCTAAGGAAATACAGTTTTATTATTTTCTAGAACATAGACATTAGAACTCAGATACAGAATGTTATTTAGAGTCCTCTTTTAATGAATATAAAAAAGCAATTTATAACAAGGACATTGGTTTCTGAGTAAAATAAAGCTTCTGAAATGAGTGAAGGATGCCTGAAAACAATGTTCTCTTAAGCCAGTGAAACAGCTTCCTTTTCCTCACCTGCTACCAGGTTTAGCAAATAAAAATATACCATGCCCAGGTAAATGTGATTTTCAGATAAAAACAAAGAATTTTTAGCATAAGTATATCCCAAATATTGCATTGGGCATACTTTTATTAATTGTTTATCTGAAATTCACATTTCACTGGACATCCTGTACTTTATCTGCCACCCCTTCCCACCTAATATATTAACCTTCATTTTATACCATCCTTTAGAAGGAACGTGGCCAGCCTTTGCCCCAGACACCATAAATTCTGTATTGGTGAGCTTGTATTAATGCATTTTCACTTACACACTGTGAGGCTTATAAAGAGACTGGGTTCACCAACCAATGGCTCTCAGACCCTTTGTACCTTGCAAAGTAGTGCAGCCTTCAGAACTCCTCCAAGGAGAGGGCTGTGTGGGCTCTCCCCCACAAAGCCCTATTTTAGTCACAGTCATTAGTGCTGGAGAAAAAGCACGCTGGTCATGAGGTTCACCTTTCGCCATGTCACAAGAGAGTAAGTAAAACTGAATGCCTGAAAGAAGGCTCCAGGCTTCTGTCCCCTGTGCTGAGGACTCTGGACACCTCCTTCTGAAACATGCCCATGTGGTGTTTTTTTTTAAAAAAAAAAAAAAAAACAGCCAAAACCCCTGACATCTCTTCCTGCATAGAGATTGAGCAGCATTTTTGAAACAGACTGAGTGATGTCAGGAAGGTATTCAGGCATTGCCATGAGACCTGAACTTAGGAGAAAGGGAAGGAAATGCCAACTTCACTGAGCTGTTGATATAAATACTTGGGTTTATTTAATCCTCATTCTCTCCTGCAGTAGTATGAGCCCCATTTTGCAAACCAAGAAACAGAGGCTCAGAGAAGGCAAGCCCTTGCTCAGAGTCACATAGCTCATAGCAGAACTTAGATTCAAATCCAGGTCTCTCGGGCCACAGCAGGCTGAGCCCTATTTCCATGCTACTACTCTTCCTCTCTAGGGAAAGGGAGAGTGCTAAAGAATGCCAAGGGTTATAGAATGTTCTAGAAGACAGCATAGCCTGTCATGAAGTAGGGTCATTCCTAACCAATTTCTGAGTGAAGAGGCCATGAGGTATACCAAAATGAAAAGGGGCATCAGAACTAGACACTGCAGCCTGAAGCCTGCCTCCTTTTAGCTGTGCCACTTTGTCACTTAATTTCTCTTTATCAGTCAGGATCCCAGCAGGAGACTGATGGCAGATACAAAGGGTTTAACTGAGGCTTTGGCAGGATTAAGGGAACCAACAAGGGATGTTGAAGCACCCAGGGAGTAGTAATAGCAGGAAACCACTACTGCCCCAGGCCTACAGGGCAAGAGGGGGGAATATTTTATTGGATCTGTTGAAAGCTGGAGCCACGGAGGGGGACCATCTGCAGGGCTGTGGCCCTGGAGAAGCACAGCCACTGTCGGAACCATACCCTGGAACAGGGGTCCTAACCCTGACCTCTCTCTTTCCCTGGCAGGAGCGGGGTTATACGCCTTGTGGAGGTCAGCCTCCCCGGGCACAGAGCAGGGCAGGACGCGGATGGAAGGGGGTGGGGGTGGGGCGTAGTAATCAGAGAATAACCACCCTCCAGCTGAGCATCAGTTTGCTTTTTTTAAAATGGGAATCATAGTATCTACCATGTGGCGTTGTTGAAAAGATTAGAAATAAACCGACTGACGCATTCAACAGATATTTACCGAGCACCTCCCGTGTGCCAGGCTCTGCCGCGCAGATACGGCAGTGACCAAAACAGACGGTACCTCTGCCCTGGTGGAGGCGAAACTTGCAGGAAAGCCAGAGGGTACATAAGTATTTACAAAGAGTGGAGATAAAATATCACGACTCACACACAGGGTACTCACAAATAGTAGTTATAATTATTTCTTAAAGTCTCCCCCGGGAGACCCATGCCACAAAGCACTTGTTGATTTCTTATAGCAACATGTATTTATTAACAACCTTTACCACAGGGACAGTTTCCCCCACCGTTCTACAAGGCTCTGAGCATTCCGAAAAGAGAAAACAGCTGTCACTATCTGTATTAGGGTTCTCCGGAGAAACAGACCCCATAGGATGCACATAAACATAAAAGAGATTTATTACAAGGGAAGGGGCTCGTGCCACTCTGGAGGCTGATGAGTCACGAGACCTGCAGTCAGCAAGCTTCGAGACCGTGGCGGGGAGGCCCACCACCCAGGAAGAGCCGATGTTTCAGTTCAAATCCAAAGGCAGGAAAAAACTGATGTCCCAGCTGAAGGCAGTCAGACAGGAGGAGTTCCCGTTTACGTAGTCTTTTTGTTACCTTCAGGGCTTCAGCTGATTGGATAAGGGCCCACCCCCCTGAGGGAGGGCCATCTGCTTTACTCAGTGTCTCCGTCTAAATGTCAACGTCACCCAAAACATCCTGACGGAAACACCCAGAATAATGTTTGGCCAAATATCTGGGAACCCCGTGGCCCAGTTAAGCTGACACACAAAATTAACCATCATGCTCCCCTAGAGTTAAAATTCCTCATTAAGTTGCCCCTCTCTTTCTCCCTCCTGCCTACATATGGCCTCTCTCCCTTTTACCTGGAGTTTCTCCAAGTGTGGCTCACAGGCCACCTGAATGGAACTTTCTTGGGAGCTTGTTAACCATGCAGATTGCTGGGCCCCACCCAGGCCTACTGCATGAGAGTGCCTGGGAG
Organism: Lemur catta; assembly: GCF_020740605.2. Classification (NCBI taxonomy): domain Eukaryota; kingdom Metazoa; phylum Chordata; class Mammalia; order Primates; family Lemuridae; genus Lemur; species Lemur catta. The sequence continues at coordinate 11,148,850 of NC_059150.1, forward strand.
ACAGACCCAGGAATCTGCATGGAAACACAGCTCTGCGGCTGCCCATTTTCAAGCCCCCTCTCCAGCCTGCCAGATACCAAAAGGAGAATGTGAAGAGAAATTCTACTGGGGAAGTTGTGTTCCGAGTGCCGGGTGGGGGATGGGTCTCCCAAGGCACAGGGAGAAGGGCCTCGATGGGGAGGCAGAACCACAGTATGATGAGAAGAGAGGAAGGATTATTAACAAAGCCAGGGGTGGGAGAAGAGCAGGACTTCTGTGTGTGGCAGCTTTGGGGCTGCTGACCACTGGTGGACCCAAAGGCCCTGCTGGACCTGCCTGCCCGTCCACCTCTCCAAACTCACCTTGGCCCCCTCCGCCTTGCTCACTATGCCAGGTCACGCTGGACTCCCGTCAGTTCCTCAAACAGCTGAGCTCTTTCCTACCCCAGGACCTTGGCTTGTGCTATTCCCTCTTCTTATAATGCTTTGCAAGGCTGGCTCCTTCTCATTCAGGCTTCAGTTGTCTTTGGAGGGCCCTCCTCAAACCATCCCATCCAATGTAAGTTCCTCCCTCTCAGCCACTATGTCACCAGCTATTTTTTTTCGCAGAGGATTTATGAAGATGTGTGATTCTTTACTTGTCTGTAAAGCAGGAGCAAGTTTCATAGGCCACATACTCGCATGTGCAAATTGTAATAGATTATATTTTGTAATTCTTAATTTCTGAACCCTCTCTCTGTCATGGGAAACATAATCTAGTCTTCTTCAGATAAACTCAGACAAATTAATGATTATGGAGTCATTTTAGGTTATCAGCTTAGTCAAATTCAGCATTCTGCCTTGAGTCTCTTTCTGCCATTCTTCCTGGAGGGGCTCTCGGTTCTAGGTACAATGTGGGGGCGGGGCAGCCGTTACTTTTGCCCCAGTGCCAAGAGAGGCGCCTGTTCCATGGTTGTTGGTGTTTGTCCACAATGGCTTTGCTGAAGTACAGGGTCCCCTTGGCCTTTGATCATTGGCACCCATCCCCTGGGCTTCTTCCTAAATGACCCAGGTCCCGTTGTGGCCTCTAATAACCTGCTTTTCCCAAACTTGCTGTGCCCTTCAGCCTCTCTCAACCCTCGTGGGTCCTGCCTGTGAGAGGCAGTAGCCATGGGGAGGTCTTGGCCACTCTTTCTGCACCACGTGTGAGGCCGCTCCCAGCCCATCCACCTGGGTGCCTCACCCAGCCCTGCTGCTGCTACCCTCACACACGGGCTCCTCAGGGAAGTGACCTGTAGAAGGCGGTGCAAGTCTCCTCCGTTCTGGGGCTCCCCCGTTTTTCATGAGGTTTCTATTATCTCCTGACCCAGAGCTTGACTATTGAATGCTCATTTCAATAGTCCAGGGGTGGGCGGGACCCGTGTGGGCAGTTCGCCCTATCTCCCCCTCTGTCCACTCTCCCTTCTCTCCTAAGCAGGTAGAACTTTATTGGGGCAGGGGCTGGGGGAAGGTGGGTGGGAGGGACTACTCCCCTTAGGCTTTCTTCCGGTCTGCTGCTCTATGTGCAGAGTTAATGCTGTCAAAGTAACGCCACAGGCACCTTCGGCACCAAGCACAGTGCCTGGCACACAGTGAGCATTCAATAAGCATTTAAGAAAGAATGAACTAATGAATGAACGAACGACTGCATCAGCATTAGTTTGCCATCTAGCATGACACTCCTGCCCAGGATAACCTTGGAGAAAGAGCCAAAGAACTTAATTTGGTGAGAGTTGACAATCTCCACCCCAAAGTGGCTGTCCCCTGCTCCTCGGGAGTGAGAGCGCACGTCTGTCCTCTGACAGCCAGACATGAAGCGACATGGAAGAAAATAAACACGTGAAGTGCTGAGCTGGCAACATGCTCCAATTACCTTTGGATTTTATGAGAAGGCAAAAAATAACCAAGAGTTACTGTGTTAAGCCTTTAAAAGTGGCTTTTTGTTCGGGTCAGTGCTACAGCCTTAGTAACTGCAAAGATAACTGATGAGGAGCTAATTCCCGATTTCACCCAAGTCACGGCAGTGCCCTGGGAAAAGCACAGGGAGCAGCGTCTCCCCTGACCTTGGCCTGGGCCCTCCAGGGGGCAGAGGAGCCCTCTGGGTGCAAAGAGGCATTGGGGACTTTCTGTCTCGGACAAATGAACATTTTCACTGACGCTTACACAAGCTTTGGCTTTTTCTCTTAAGGTGGGATGGGTGAGTTAGAGGGAAAGAGAGAAGGGGATTATGTTTTAGAAAAGAGAAGACCATTTGGAAGTTAAAAACAATGAAAGCTAAAAACTAAAGACAGTGATTGTGTTTGATTAGGATCTTACAATAATAAAATAATGCGCAAATTACACATCACTGGTGTTGGATAAATGCTTGGGGATGAATACATCAATAAATAAACAGTATTTGTACCTATGGGCTTGATCTGCGTTAAATAGACTTTTGAAAGCTGGCTCGGGAACTAAAATATTCCCCTTTTATCGTTTCTATGGGAAAATATGTTTTGCATTCCAAACAACAGACTGGCAAGTGGACTTTTGCAGAAGTTGGGGTAGCTGCCGTGGGGGTGGGTTGCATGACACAAGCCACAGTTTCCACTCTGGACCTCTCGTGACTGGCCCATGTGTTTAGAAGTCCACAGGCTGGGCCCAGGGCAGCTGCCATTGGCTGAGGGACAAAATGTTGCTAACAGGGAAATAACCTAGAAGGTGAACTCACAACAGGGGGCAGAAAATGGTAAATAAAATCCAGACTTTCCATTTTAAAGTCAGTTGCAGCTTCAGTTAAAATGAAGCATTAACCATTCATTCTCTCCTTTATACATCTGTGTATTATCTCCTTTCTTTCTCAAGTCCTCTGAAAAAAAAATATAAATCAATCTTATAAGGACAGAAAGGACAGGAAGACAGATAACAGCAGACAAGAGTTGTCAACAGAATTGTGTAAGATGGGAAGTGTAGGGTAGGACACCCATAATTAATTTAGCAAAGCAGCAGTTCAAACCAGATGCCTGCGAGGGGACGAGGGGACGCAGTCCCTCTGCAGACCCCGCGAGGCTCACCATACGGGGCACCAGTTGCTGTGGGAGGTGAGAGCGAGGCAGGGCGCCAAACCCAGGGAGACGAGTCATAAATCTGAATTAAGAGGGGTAATGCCCTCCGTAGCTTCCTCTACCCCTGTAGCCAGGTGACTGTCCCTCATTTAAGGAGAAATTGAAACACAAGAGGTTTAGGACTAGAAGATTCCAGGCAGGGTGTGGACTTGGATCAAAACAAGGGGATTAAGTGAAACTGCACGTTCTGAACGTTCCATCCTGCTCACAGACAGCCCTAACCAGGCATGTTCCCACCAGCCCCCACCAGGGAAGGTTAGAAACCAGTGGGCTCAAGAGCAAAGACAGGAACACTGCCATTGGGTCTACTGATGAAGAATCACATCGCATCACCCTGGGTGTCACCACCAGGTGACACACAAAGAGCCTCAGACCCTCTGCCTAGTGCCTTCACTCCTATCAGATTGGGTGGTGCAGCAGTGATCACCTTGCGGTGAGATGAGAGGGACAATTACTCTCTTTCTAAATTCAGTTTTAATTGGTATCAAAGGAACGCATACACAAAGTTTAACAAGTCAAACGATACCATAGGCTCATAAGGAAAAAACAAGTCTCCCAGTCCATGCACCCCCACTCCAAACCTCAAAGCTTATTGCTTTCTATTCTTCCAGCTGTTTCTTCTGCATATTTATAAATAATGCACATATATTTCTCATTGCCTGATTTTGCTATTTGGACATTATCTACTGACTTCTAATTTTACACTTTTGGATTTTGCTCTCTTTCTCCACCATCCATATAATTCCTCCTTCAAATGTTCCAAATGATGCCACATTTTGGTTGCCTTCACATTTGGGCAATAACTTCCTTTTCAAAACTATGAGTAATATATGTATATGATTTTTTTCTGTGAATGTGCAGACATGTTTACATTTCTTCTTCTTTTTTCTCTTTTTTAATTTGGGAACAAATAGAGTACAGTATTTATATTTTGAAAAGAAAATTACTGTCCCAATTTGAAGCCAACTAAAACAGAGTATCATTTTTAGCATTTGACGCCGTATCATAAGAGAGAATCTGCTTTTGCTAGGCACGTTCTCCTTTAAGTGGCACACCAGTGAGGACTTCGGCCAGGTAGAGGAGTATGATCCTCACATACCCCTGGGCATCCCAGCAATCCGAGTTTACATAGTCATAAGAAGGTACACCCTGTCTATTAGCTTTCCACTCTTAAAATCAACCTACCCACAAAGCAAGGAAGACTTGACTATGGTGGCAAAGCTGCCTGTAAATGTTTTCATTCTTGATGAAACATTAAAGGTTTGAATAGCAGATAATGGGGGCAGGGTAGAGATGGAAAAAAGGGAACGGTGCTAATATCCTCAGAGAACATAGTGGGGAGCCAAACGGTGCTTCCTAGATGGAGGAAGAAATAGAGGATTAAGTATATCATATAAGTGTGCAGAGGGAACCAATAGAAAAGCTAAATTATAAATCAAGAAGTTGGGAGGAGGGAAGTAGGAAGCTAAATCCTCCTATTTTACAAAGGCGAGTCCATAAAGAATGTCTTAAACTGACCAAGAAATTGTTTTTTAAAAACTCACAGAAGCATATTACTTAGAATTAGGAAGTCCACCATCCAAATAATTTTTAAAAGCCACAGTTGAAGGTAGTGGCCTCTGGAAGGTGGCGTGAGTGTGGGGGTGGGTACTGTTAGCTTTCAACACAAACACTTCCTTACTATTTGATTTATTTTATCTTGTGCATATGTTACTTAAGTGTTTAAAATGTAAGAGAAGGTACTGTATTTAAAAAGTACACATGTTTAAAAGTTGAATTCAATGTGAACACAGGAGGCATAAGTGCAGGTGTTCATTTTGCAGTGGCCGTCTGTATTATTGTTCCTTCAGAAATTGCACGTTTCCTGGGCACTTCTTTAAATGGTAAGATAAGCTTAATGGATCTGCTGTTGAAAGTCTTACAAAGTTAGCATTGGATATGGGCAACATTAGAGGAGCAGGATAATGTATTTCTATTGCTCTTACTATAAGGTAAGTGTGCTAACCACTTAGATAATGAGGAGAGATTGCACAGAAGTGAAAAATATCCCTTTAGGATGAACCTGGTGGCTTTTATATCTTTGCAAAGAATGTGGCCCTTAGTAAGCTCTCAATTTGTCAGAAGAATGAAATTCATAGCAAGACATACAAAATCTGAGTTGTATATTCTGGGCAAAAAGAAAATGAAAAAAAGGAAGACATACAAGATCATTTACAATCTCACCCCAACTAACTTTCCCAGCCTGATCTTCCCTTATGTGTCCCTGTACAAGGGACATGTGGCTACTCTCCCTTTCTGGGGGAGATACACTCCTTTGCACTTCCATGCCTTCGCATATTCTGATTCCTCTAATTGGAATGCTTTCCCCCACCTTTTTACGGGGATGTCTTCAAGACCCATCTCCCTTAAAGAAGCTTCCTGCTCTGCAGTCTCTCTATAGTCCTTAGACAGGATCCCTTCCGTGGGTTCCTGGCAGCCTGTTCCATCCTGTTGCTCGATGAAGCTTCCTTGACGATATTCAACAATTGCCACCAGGCTCCTATTGCAAGGGAAAAAAAATCTAAAGTGATGTCTTGGCTTATGCCTGTGGAAAAAAATATAAGCCAGAAGCTCACCAAACTGGTTGAGAAGAACAGTGGATGTTCCAGCAAGAGCAGAGGTCAGGGTGCAGTTCTGGAAAAGTAGGTACTCTTGAGACACCAGTGGCCTATGGATTAGTCATGGGGAGTGCTCTCCACAGCCCTGCCCCCAGCCCACTGCATGTGCTGCTCCAGTCAGCTGGGCTTGGTCATGTTTGCAGACAGAATTGCACTGTATTCATTTATCCTTGATAGTAAGGCATTTCGTAGTCATTTAAAACTTTTTAACTATGGACATTTTCAAACACACACATATAAACCTGCATATACCCATAATCCTGCTTTAATAATTATTAATATTTTGCCAATCTGGCTGAGTGCAGTGGTTCACGCCTGTAATCCAATGTTTTGGGAAATGGAGGGTGGGAGGATAGCTTGAGGCCAGGAGTTCGAGACCAGCCTGAGCACACTTAGCCAGATCCCGTCTCTACAAAAAATAAAAAAATTAGCCAAGTGTGGAGGTACACACCTGTAGTCTCAGCTAGCTACTCAGGAGGTTAGATTTCTTTTAAAGTTGTGATACAGTGTTCATAACATAATATATACCATTTTAACCATTTTTATGTGTATAACTAGGTGGCATTAAGTACTTTACCTTGTGCAATCATCACTACCATCCATCTCCAGAACATTTGCATCATCCTAAACTGAAATTCTGTATCCACTGAACAAGAACTCCTCATTTTCCCCTCAACACAATCCCTAGTAACCACAATTCTACTTTATGTCTCTGAATTTGACTCTTCTAGATAGCTCACCTAAGTGGAATCATACAATATTTATCCTTTTATGTCTTGCTTTTTTCACTTTACATAATGTTTTCAAGGTTCATCCATGTTGTAGCATGTGTCAGAATTTTATTCCTTTTTAAGATTGATAAGGGCTTTTAAAATAATAATCACAATATACCTAACAAAGTTAAAAATAATTTGGTAATATCATCTAGTCTATGTTCATGTTTCCAAAATTATCTCTTTAAATGTCATTTTACTGTTAGTTTGATGTAATCAGGGTCCAGACAAGGCCCATACATTATATTTGGTCTCTTAAGTCTATTTTAATTTATGATAATTCCTTCTTCTTTTTTTCATAATATTTATTTGTTGAATAAATGAGGTAATCTGTCCTATAGAATTTCCCCCATTCTCGTACTGGCTGTTTGCATCCTCTAACCATTTCCTCTATCCTCAGAATTTGCTAAAAACCAGTGGTCCTATCTAGGGGCTAGATTAGATTCAGGTTCAATTCTCTTGGTGGGCTGTGTGCTTACTGCTATATCACAGTAAGGGGTCCATGGTGTCTGGTGGTCCCACTTCCAGGGATATTAGGACAGATCAGTGGGTTCAGGTGCTGCCAGCCTGATCCATCCATTGATAATATGGCATTTAAAAATAAGTGTTCTTAAGACTTTGTGATTGTAAGCATACCTATGTCTGTGTCTCTCCATATGTATTTATATAAGGGCAGTCTTCTATTTGTTCTATAGATCTTCAAAATTCCTCAAAGTCTTTGTTCAATCCATGATGCTGGATAGACACTCCCAGAATTCTTGAGCTCTCAGATTTCACCTAAGGCAGCTCCCTATTTCCAATTAGTCCTTGAATTGCCTACAAATGCATGCCCACTCAGAGGCACACATATCTACCTTAAAGGAATCCTCCTTTGTAGTTTTAATGTCTAAATGCTCACAGAGAGTAAATCTTCCTTCAGTCTAGTCTAGCCCTCCTCCTGAAGTTGAATTCCATTTCCTCTAGTTTGGGGCACCGTGGGGCTGAAGAGCAGCTGGCAGCAGACCCGGCAGATGGGTGTGGGGCAATGATGCACAAGGCCAAGACACATCCCAGGTGGCCTACATACTTCATGAACTTAATGGAAGATTGGCAAGGACTACAATATGTTTTATTGTAACTTTCCAGCCAGCGTTCATTATTTTTCTTTTAAAATTAAATACAGATAACTTATTTTTAAAAAGTAAAAATATCCAGAGAATATGAACTTAAAAAAACCTGACCATTTTCCAAAGTTCAGAGGTGCCATTGTGCTCATTTTGTGCCCTTATAAATTAGCAGAGGCCTACAAGTGGCAGATTTAAAATGTCAGTCTACCTCTTATAGATTTTGCCTTATTAGGGAGGAAGGATCGAGAAGCAAGGAGGGAAAAGACAGAGCAGAGACAGCGGGTCAGAAGAGTCTCAGATGAGAGTGGCAGGAGAGAGGAGAGCTTGGGTCTATAGATAGAAACAGAGCATGAGCCAGGATGCTAGACTCCAGATCAGCTATCCAATACAAATAAAATGTGAGCCACAAACATGAGCCCCGTAGGTAATGTTTAATGTTCTGGTAGCCACATTAATAAAAGGAAAATAAACGGATGAAATTCATTTTAATGATATATTTAATTCAATATATTCAAAATGTCATTTCAACATGTAATTAATGCAGAAATTATTAATGTGATATTTTACATTTTTTTCATACTAAGTCTTTAAAACCCAGTGTATTTTACACTGACAGCACATCTCAATTCAGATGTGCCACACTTCAAGTGCTCATGTGGCGTGCCCAACGGCTATCATTTTGGAAAGCACCACTCTACATCTTGCTGAAACTGTTCAGACTCTTAGTGTCAATTTCCAGCCTGTAAAATGGAGATGACCCTCCCTGCCTCATCCCTTTTTAGGACTGTGGGCGATGTGAAAGAGCTAATGGGTATGCATCTACTTTGTTGGCTGAAGCTATTGGGCCCCTCGCAAGCCCCACCTTAGGGGAAAGAAGAGGGTGTTGCCAGTACCTGAGAGCAGAATCACCCGTACTTAGCATGTGTTGGACTGGATGAGTGTGCAGGGTCTCACAGCCGTCTCAATTCTACAAGCCAGTTAAATGTCACAACTTGGAAAGGAGGTTTGCAACTGCTGTTTTGTCATCCATTTATCCCAATTATTCTATTTTTAAAAACGAAAGGATATTTTATTATAATAATATTGCGAGCCCTGAGGACGGTAAGATGACCAAAACTGGACGCTTGCTCCCAAGTGGGGAAATACATATATTAAAAAGTATATAAAGACCAGTAGGTATCTATCTCCTAGGGCTCTTTTGCTTGCAAGTGTTAGAAAAGCTAGTTCAAAATTCCCCCCCTTTTAGGGGGAATTTACTGGCTCCCATAGCCGAAAACTACGCGGAAAATGCAGCTGCCGCCCAGCTGGACGCAGAGCATCTCGGCTCCGCCCTTTCCCTGCGGTTCAGCGCGGAGACCCGGCGCCCCAGGCTCGCAGCAGCCGTCAAGTCCCGCTCGTCCGCGGGCTGAAGCAGTCCCTGCCCGAAGTTCCTGCAGCTCGTTAGCTCTGATTGGACCCCCAGCCCCTGCCTGGACCAATCACGGTGGTTGGTCTGCTCTGATTGGTCACCCAATGCATGGTTCGCTCTGATTGGCCACCCAATGCACATGGCCCAGGAATGTGAAGCGAGGGGCTTTCCCAGAGGAAAACTGGGACAGCGTTACCTGAATTGGGATGGATGGACACAGAGCAGCCAAGAAACAATAGCCACTGAGAATTACAGGAACACAGGAAAGGTGTGTCCAGAGCTGGCTTCATGAGCAAGATAGGTCCCACACTTGGCGTAATGCTGGGCTGTCGTCGGCTTGAAATTCTTAATAATTTCTAAACAAGGGGCCCCACACTTTCATTTTGCAATGGGCCCCGCAAATGACATAGCGAATCCTGGATGTGGCTAACATGACATTACCTACACGACGAAGTGACTTTGGAACTGGACTTGGAAAGATAAAATAATGTAGCAATTTTGCAAGTGGAAAAGGTAGGGTGGTGGGGAAGAGAAAGAAATTCCATGCGAAGGGACCAGCATAGGCAAAAAATGTAGGATGTGAAAGGCTTGATGAGAAACGGAAACCACCAGCGCCTCCAGTGGTTGGGGCTTAAAGTGCCCGTGGGGTGAGGCGGATGGGACTCGATAGATATTGCTTTAACGCGTTAATAAATACAAGTCAAGTGAATTTTGACATTAAAAAGAGAGTATATATTTTTAAAGCCTAAATTATTCCAATGGCCATTACGAGATAACTGCTCAATTTTCCATCTCTCTTTTCCACTGCACACTAAGGCTAGCTTTTCACTGTGTAATGTTAGCATCTACCGATCTTTATCACCAGCATATTAGCAAGGTTAGCATTCCACCTATGTGACTTCACCATCCAAATATTTATGAATCAGAGAGATGTTTCCAAGAACGTGTTTTTCACATGTTTACTTTATAACAATAATAGTGTGCTTTAATTACAAAGATGACGTTTTAAAACCTAAATAGAACAAGCCTCAATTGTGTGGGAGTATATTGCTTTGGTGATAAAGGAGAAACACAGACAGTGACTCAGGGGGAACATTTGTTTCATTTTCATTTTGCATTTCCTTTGATTCTACATGTCAGGACATGTCATAGAGCCAATGCAGAAGTGTGCTGTGGGGAATGGGAAAGTTAGAACTAAGGCTTTGTATGTCAGGGAAAAAAAGTAACTGGTCCTCTCTCACCCAGCCTCTCCCTTTTCAAAGCCAACATAAAGGGGGAGGGGGGGCAAAAGATGTTGGCTTCCCTCCAGGACACGGACAGTGATTGAGTAATGGTCAATGCTTTGTTCCCAAATTCTGTAAAGGAATGTTGAAGAAGTAACACTGGTTCTTCTGAATTGAGAATCTCTGAGTTTCCACTGCCCCCTTATTTCAATTTAAATTAATATTTGGGTATCTGTAAAGTGCCAGGTGTGGAGCCTCTGTCTGCCTTGTTCATTCTTGTATTCCTGATACCTTGAACAATGCCTGGCATGTAGCAGGCACTCAATAAATATTTGATGAATAAGTGAATGAATTTATTTCTCACAGCGTTTCTGTGTGGCTGTGGCAAATTTTCAGATCAGAAAACAGAGACTAAGTGTTGCAAATTGAGGGAAAGAGGTGGTATGTTCAGCCAGGCATGTCCCAGACAGAGACAATATGGGGCCTCCTTGGTTACTTTTATATGACTAGGTATGTGTCTCTTCCTTGGTTAATGGGGAATGACAACAAGAGAAAACAGGCCCTTAAAGTGTAACATCACCATCATGATCATCATCTTCATCAGCATTGACTGTAAGGCACAGGGCTTAAAATCATAGAATTGAATAACTGTAAGGAATTTCAGAATTTATAATAACAGAAGCTCCCATTTACTGATATGTTGTTATATTCTGGGTACCGAGTGATTCTGTCATTTATCTGTCATCTTTCTACCCACCTACCCATATCAACTTTGCACGGTAGGTCTTACTAGCTCTGTTTTCAATGACCCAGGCCAGCAAGTGGCAGAGTTTGGGCTTCTTGCTGCCTCTACATAATACCAAGACTTTATATGTCAGATAGAAAGTATATAGTCCCCTTGCCCAGCTTGTCCCTTTTCAAGGCCAACACAGCCTCCTTGATTAACTAAGGAGGATTCTGACCCTCAGAGAGGTACCTTAGGTTATTCAGTTAGTGCAGAACAAGGACTTTAACCTCAGCCCTACATTATTTCCACTTACCTCGTGTTCTCAACCTAGATGAGTAGACTTTGGATTCTTTCTGTTTCATTGCTGTAAGCCTCTGCTAGGTTTAGCAGGTCAAAAACTGAACTTATTGAAGATTAATTAGTCATTCCATCTCCCACCTTAGAAACTATTTTATTCTTTCTGGGATACCCTGGCATATCACAGGCATTCAATAAGTGCTTGATACATTTCATTAAGGCAAGATTTGACTTGGATGGGATCTCAGTCTTTTGTACCCTTTAATGGCAGGACTCAAAAAAAGTAGGCAAACACACACTTTGAAAGGCACACAGTAATATTAGTTTTTACCTTCATGAAAGTTTATACTTTCATCTTTTAAGAATTAACACATCCCCACTATAGAACAATAGGAAAATTCAGAAGTGTGTAAGTAGAGGAGAGGAAAAAAAATCACTCACCCATACTTCCAACAACCAGAGTTAAACATTTTCAATATTTTGTGACAATTTCTCTTTTTCTCTATTCAATGTATTTCATTGTCCCCTTATAGCTTTTATTGAGTTGTGATTGTTCTGTGTCTATAATATATGTATTTTAAAACTTACATTATCCTCACAACATTCCCTAAGTTATAAGCTCTTTGTAAACATCTTTTTAAATAGTGGAATAGCATTGAAAAAACAGATTCATTTAAATAAGTGTCTATTTTGTCAATTCTCAATTATGTCAGGCTGAAGACCACTGGATTCTCCTGGCTCTTTGATGACCACTCTGTTCCTCATTAATCACTTTATCAGAAAGCTAGTTGGGGTCAATATTATTGTCAAAAGCCTGAGGGAAACACAGATTCCAGCTGTGAACCACTAGGGTAGATTTACATGGTACTTGGTAATTAACAGTAAATTTCCAATAATCTGGACGGGTTACCGACCCCTACGTTGAGCCCTAGGACCCAGCCTGGCTACCTTTCCTCCCTTTCCCCACCCTCCTCTGAGGCTTTCTGTTATTTTGATGACATCAGCATGCCGATGTCCAGGGGCTGTTCCCTTTTCTGACATCCTGCTGCTAAGTGCAGGTGTTTGTCCCCAAATAAACCCATTAGTCTCTTCCCACTTGAAGTCCCTATAATAATCAGTTCCTACCCCCTAGCTCTATGCTCCATAATATATGAGGTAAGGGACTCCTCCCCTCTCTGTCCTAACACCACGCTGGTGCCAAAATCCAAAGGTATCTTCCTGGAAGTTTCCCCAAATCATGCTCTTCTGTTCACTTCACCAGCCCTGCCTCCATTCAGGCAGCACTGCTTCACTCCCAAGACTGACCAGGTACCCGCTCAGGGCACTGCTAAAGTAGGGGTACCCCCGAAAGTGAGAGAAACTCAGCATTAATAAAGGAATCCTGACTCATGCAGTGAAAAGGTCCAGGAAAGGGGCTATTTTAATTTCAGTATACATAAGAGCATTGTGTTTTGTGGATAACTTTTATTTTGAATGAACGACATGTGGGAGTGGGGACACCACCATCCTCTCGGTTCATGTACACTTCAGTCCCCTCACCTGGCCAGTGTTGCAGCGTCCTGATGCCTCTGTCGGCATCCTCCTCTCCCATCCAGTCCACCCGCAGCCTTGCACCAGAATCTTCCTGAAAAACATCTGCTTGGGTCCATCTGCCCTGAGAGACCCTATGAGTCCCTCCTTTTGTCCCTGTCAGCACTGATTTTTACAATCTTCAAAGCTTATCACAGTCTGCTGCTTCCCCACTTGGCCCCCCAACTTCCCCTCCGTTCCATGCATCCCACTGCTCAGCAACTGCCTCACCGTTCTCCAAACATGCCGCATGTTTTCACCATTCCACATCTTCATTTACTGAATGTGTATTCACCGCGGGCCCTGCATGTGCCTGGAACTGTGTGAGGAGCTGGGAACAAGCACAGAGATGAGCAGGGCACAGCCCCTGCCTTCCTGGCAGTCACAGCCTCTGCATATGCCTTGTCCATGCCTGGAATGCCTTTCCTCCTCTCCTGCCTAGAATATGCTTGGCTCTATATCTGGCTCAAAAGTCACCTCTGTCATCAGTCCTTGCCAGCTTTCCTGGGCAGAGCCTTCCTGCCCCCTCTTTAGCCCTTATTGCATTGGTCTGTAACTACAGATTGTCAAGTCTGTCTCCCCATGAGCTGTGAGCACTTGGAAGGCAGGAGTGCATCACTGTGTAGCTGCAGCTCCTAACACAGTACTCAGCACATAGTAGGTGCTCATTAAAATGTTTGAGGAAAAAATACCTACCACATGCTAGACACTGTTTTGTGTGTATTAATTAATTGTGTGTATTAATACCTAAACAAGATTTTAAACACCTCAGGTCAAGAAATGCTCTTGTATTGCCCTTGTAACCCCAAGGTGTCAAGTACACTGCTGAGAGCAGTATCTGGCAATAGGACACAACTTGATAAATTGACTGATAGATATAAACTCACTAGAGTGACTCACTGCACCCTCAGCCGTTCCAGTTTCAAGTACAAGTTCATCATCAGATGATTTCAGTTCATCATATTTTGGGAAACAGAATAAAAGTCCAAAAAGCCCTACTCAGTTTACTCAGTCAATAGCAGGGCTTATGTTTGTGGCTAAAGCAAATTATGAAATAATTGCAAATTTGGCAGAAGGGACAGTATCACAGAGGGAACAGGGATCTGGAATTTGTCAAGCATGAATCTTCTGGGACCTCAGGAGTAAGAATTTTCTGGTAAGGTCAACTGTGGAAGCTTCCATGCATTCAGCAAAGCCAGACCTTGGTAAAGCAGGAGTGCCCATTTTCAACAAGGTCAGCAAGGCAAAAGAGAAATAAGCACATATAATGCTAACATTTGGGAGGGCAAAATAACTTAATATAAATTTTGAAGTAAGTTAGAACTATGTTTAAATCAAGTGCCTATGAACAATTAACCTTTCTGGGCTTTGGTTTCCACATCTGTAAAACCAAGATAATAATATCCACCTCACAGGGTTATTATAAGGATGAAATAAGATACTGAGGATTTTAAAAAGTGCTTACCACCGTGCCTGGCATGTAGTATGTGCTCAGTAAATAGTAATTACTAAATATGATCTGGCCACACATCGATTGTTTTTTAAAAAATTGTTTTCAAATCTGTCAGTACATCAGCCTGAGAGATGGAATTTTCCACTGAAGTCTAGACACTTCTGATATCTCAGGATTCTACATGACTTGTTGGCTTCAAGGATAAGGTGAGAAGAGGGAAAAAAGTAACCTTTATTGAATGTCTCCAATGTGGAAACCTTGAGAATGCATTGTTCATTAATCCTTAATATCACCTTGTAAGATGGATATTATTCTTATTTTACAGGAGAAACTGAGGTTGCAAAGCCAAATAAGAGGTGGCAGAATGAGGATTTGAACTCAGTTCTGAGTGCAGGTTCTCTCTGCCATCCCCAGCTCCTTCCCCTACACCATCCGTTTTCAGCTCCAAGGACGGTAAGCCTGGCCAGCCACTAAGGGCATACTGATTATAATGCCCCTGCAATGTCGTAGGGCACGCCTCTTACAATCAGCTTTTCTTCACCTTGTCCCCGATCTCAGCAAATGCAGCATCTCCGCAGGGGCTCAGTAGTCTGGATGGCTGCTGCAGTGCCCGCGGGTGTGAGGATTTATAATTCTGAGACTGTGGAGAGCCGCTTTTCCTTTCCGAGCTCAATTTTTTCTCGTCCTTCAAATGAGGGCTCCGAACTGCAACAGAGCATCCCATGTTCTCCCGTGAGCACTTGGCAAAAGGCAGTATGTGTTGTGGTTAAACCAGACGACCTGGGCTTGATTCCTGCTCTACCGCTCATTAGTTAAGTAAATTCTGGCAAGTTGTTTACCCTCTCTGTGCCTTGGTTTCCTCATCTATAAAATGGAGATGTTTGCAGCACTTACCTCGAAGGGTGGTTATGAGAATTAAAGGCATCAACTGCACGTAAAGGGCTTAGCACATAGGCTGGAACAAGAACATGCTACATAATAGCATTTGCTGATATTATTTTACACTTAAAGGAAGAAGGCAGAGAACTAATCTCCCCAGGGTCCTAGGGGTATAATTTTTGGTAGTCCATGCCAAATGCAGAATGTATTTGATATCTTCTCTCTTTCTTTAAAAATCCTTCTGTGTCTTACACTCAAATTCAACATATCCACATTTGTTTAATATAAAACAATGTTTCAAGCACTTATTATTTAAGATGGGCTCTCCAGCAAGATCCCCTCTGTTTATCTCGTGGCCCTGGTGCACAATGGTGTGCCCACATGCATGCTCATGCCCAGCTTGGGAAAGATGGACACACATGACTTCTAGGGTCCTTCTGGCTATGGTGTCCTGTAGTTCTGAATATCAGCACCACCAGGTACCTGCACCTGCTCAGCTGTAGACCAAGGTGGCTGCCTAGCCACCCATGCCACCAAGCTGGCATAGAGATGCCAGAGTTGAGGTGCTGCCTGGGCCACAGTGAGCATTTTTCCTGGAGGCACAGGCAGAAGCACTGCTGGGCTGCTCTACCGCTGTACCCCATGCTGCAGACTGGATTTTCTGTTCCAAGGTGGATGAACAGAAAATAAAGGAGGATGGGAAAGAAGGGAGGAGGGATTAAAGGAGATGCTCCATGGGGGAAATTGCCCACAGGATTTTTTATTTGGATGTCAGGAAACAAGAAAAATGCACAGGTAGTTGCAATCTTCGGGGTCCTTCCACCTTCCACTATACCCTGACTAGCACTTGAAGATAGAAATCAAGATCTCTTCTCTAACCCCAGTTAAGCAACCTGCGCAATGATGGTATTTGATGTCACCTCTTCCATAAAAACAATTTAAATTTGTACAGCAATCTAGCAAAATATTAGCAACACCCTAAATGCTACAAGTAGAGAAATAACTGAAGAAATGATACAGCATCAATTGGCCATTACAAACTACGGTAATAAAAATCAGGATAGTGGTTACCTCTAGGAGGCAGAGAGGCAGATGTGATCAGGAACAGACGTGTGAGCAGTGGAGGTGGTGGTGGGTTCTTGATGTGTTTTATTATTAAAATGTGTGTATATATATTTGTTCTATGTAATCATTTGTATATATGCCATACTGTATAATAAAACGAACATCATACTTTCAAGAAGAAAAATTTATAGTAATTAAAACCACATAACATTCAGAGTCATAAGCAAAAGAGCAAATATCAAAGTTGCATGCAATCTAAAATCATAACTATATTTATTTAATCATGTGCATGAGAAAAAAGATTGCAGGGAAACACACCACAATGTTAATTGTGTTAAGATCATGGGTATTTTTTTTTTCTCTTGCCTTTTTCCCAAATTTTCATAATGGCAAAAAATTATAGTAAGAAAAGTTCCTCCAAAGGAATCTTTAAAAGTATGATTCTTTTAATTATTTTCAAACCACTTTCACATCCATTATCTCATTTGACTCTTGCAACCCTTTAGGTGGAGTCAGTGTTAAGTCGTTCCATTTTATGGACTGGAAAACTGAGATAATGTGTTTATGACTTGCATTAAGTCACTCAGTTGGCTGGAAGTGAATCTGTGTGCGAGTCCTGGGTCTCCTGAGTCCTGCTAATCCCCTGACTTCCAGGACTTTTTCTTGGATTTTAGGAGCTTCAGGATTCACTCTCTCACACGGGAATAGCTGCTACCTGGGTTTTGGCCCTGTGGACCAAGGTAGGGGTCTATGGCTGTTGATGATAGACTACACACAAGAAGTCCCCAAATACGCAATCCATGCCTGGAGTGCTCTGCTACCCTCCTCTCTGGCAAGGCACCAAGTCCACGTGGGTAAAAATTCATGGAAATGTTGCAGGGGGTGCTGGGAAGGACAGGCTGTGATTGAGAATCAAGTCTGACATTTCTCAACTCTAGCTTTTGGAGGGGAAGGGAGATTACAGAAATGGGTCTGTCCCTGTGCCATTCAATGCCTTCCCTCTGATGAGTTCCTTCTCCCCAGCCCTCTCAGGGGAAGTTGCCAGGGGCTCACAGGGTGGCTTTGGTAGAGGGGCCCCATTCAGGACCATCAGAGTTCAGCCCAGAGCTCCTCACTTCCGCAAAGGTGAGAGCCTTAGAAAGTGGAAGTGCTCTGCGCAAGAATACCAAAGGCAGAATCAGGCCAGAACCCCAATCCCCTGCTCCCAGCCCAGGATACTTTGCAGGGCCATCAGTCCACATCACAATGAGGAACGCCCCAGGTGTGTGGCGGAGTCACCGTGCCGGAGAATGGGGTCTGCTCTCATGAGTTTCTGCCTGGCTTCTTATCCCCCCTCCCCTCCTGGGGATTGTTTGACTTCATCCACGACTCTCTGCCACTAACAAGGGGGACCAAGTGAGCTCCCGGAGAGATCCAGGGGTACCCCAGAAAGCCCTCCCTGATTCACAAGTAATGATCTCACTACCAAGGGTCAATGGTGTGTCCCATCCTCAATAAATCATCACAACGACCTTACGTGTTAGATGCTATGATTAGTGCCATTTTTCAGGTGAGGAAATGACTTACCTAAGGTGACACAGCCACTAAGTGCTGAAAGCAGAATCAAAGTGCCTTCCACACTTTGGAGGCTATTGTGTGATGCTGTCCTCATTTCCTGGGGATGCCCATTTTGGAGACTATTAAATTAGTAATGCCTACATTCAAACTGTCTTTGTAGAAAATACGGGCTTTGGAAACAGAATAAAGAACAAGAAAATCCACCTCACTCCTTTCTTAAGGCAGAGAAATAGGTTGAGCCAGGCTGAGAGGGCTGCTAGTACCCTGCTGCCTCCCTGGCTGATTTTAACTTGTGTTTAATTTGTGTTTCTAGAGCTCTGTGAGCAAATAGAGTCTTGGGGTTGGAGAACAGAGTAATGAGGCAGAGGAATGTGGGAAGGGACTGTACGCTGAACTAAGAAACTGCTAAAACCTTTAAATATCTCTTGAACTTTTCTTTCTTTCTTTATTGCTTTTGGCTCATTCAATGTTTTTCTGTTTAGGTTTGGTTGCCACGAGTGGGCTGTTTTTAGCTGCCTGGTTCCTTCCCCTCCCTTTTAATTTTTTTCCCTTTCTTTTGCACATGCCCCAGCATGAAGTCACCAGTTCTTATCTCACTCGGCAAAACATACCAAGGCTGATCTGAATGCGGATTCCCCAGGCAGTTCCCCAGTGTAAAACCTCAGCAATATTCAAGTCTCTGCTTAACCCTCTTTCATTGAGGATTAACCCCTGAAATAACCCTAGCCAGGGCTTCCTTCTGAGTCTGGAGAGGCATTCCTTGCTTTGTGTAGAGAAGCCTTTTGGTGTGTGTGGGGGGGGAGCTTTTCGAGCCCCTCCTCTACATGGCACTGCCTGTGTGTGTGATGACAGTGTGCACACTCAACACTGGTGGCATTAACTTAAGTCAGGGTAAAATGAGGAGGCACAGGGCTTAGATAGTGATCAATGTCCTGTGGCACAGACCCTGGGGGCTCTTCTCTTCAACTGCCCTTTCCCAGTCCAGTCTTCTCTTCATGGGACATTTCACAGTTTTCCTGGGGGCTGCGGGGGAGGGAGCCAGGAAGGAGCAGTTTTTGTTTTACTTGGGTAAGAGTTTCATTCAAGTGGGGCTCGACTTAACGTCTCTGTCAAGATTCTTATCGCTTTCAGGGTTTCAGTAGAAGAACAGGCAGAGACTGCCAGGCTCAGACTTCTGTGCACAGCTGACAGCATTTCCACCCAGGTGTGACTGAGACACTCAAAACTAAGGATTATTAGAGTGAAACAAGATTGATAAGAGGAACTGCAGGCACAGTGGTAACAAAAAGAAGCCGACAACCTGTTGTAGACTTGTCCTGTTGTAATCACCCTTTTCTTGCATTGTTTTGTGAACGCTGGTCTGGCTGTTTGTTCACTGGGTGCCTTAAGTCGAATTTCCCCTTAAGGACCCCATCTCTGGCTTGGGCGTATTAATGGAATCATTGTTTAACCTGTAAACTGGTTAACGATTTCTGTAGGCGTTTCACAGCAGAAAAAGAGTAAAAAGCTTCATGTGTTCTCCCTCATCTCCTTGTTTCACTTTATAATGGCGCTAATTATTCCAGGACAGTCTGTATATAAGTAGATACAGTGAATAAGTAGAGATTCCAAAGAACTTTCATTTAAATGCACAAGCACTCTTGCATCTCTTCTCGCTCGGCGCTCTGGGGTTGTGCCGACACGCCCGGGGTTTGCCTGCCCGCCCGTCGGTGGGAGGGCGGGGTGCGGAGGTGTGGAGCGGGGTGTGAGGAGGTGTGGGCGTGGGACATGGAGGATGGAGCCAGGAGAGCCGTTACCAGGGCGAAAGTAAAGCCAAAACACACGCCCTGCACTTACCGCGCGACGCCGATGGAAATCCGGTCAGGTCCCAAACAAGGTCTCCGAGGATCCCGCATGGAACCCCGGGGCTCCGGGACCTGCCAGGGTGGGAGGACTCCCGAGGTCGCCCTCCGCGTTGTCCCAGGCCCCAGGGCAGGGGGGTGCGCTGAGTGAGGCTCGGGCTTGGGCGCAAGGAACCCGGCTGCGAGGGACTCGATTTTATCTGCAGCTCTGAGGGTGTCGCCCCAGGCTGCTCCGCAATCAGCAGGGCTAGGGCAAGGGGTGCCTCACCGTGTGTGTGTGTGTGTGTGTGTGTGTGTGTGTGTGTGTGTGAGAGAGAGAGAGAGAGAGAGAGAGAGAGAGAGAGAGAGAGAGAGAGAGAGAGATTGCCAGCGACTCAGGCTCCGAATTACCAAACTATGACCTTCGATCGCCTCTCTCCCAAGAGGCAGGTAGAAGCAGGTGTTTCTGCCCTTGGCCGTGCTCCCACACCCGGCGGGAGCGCGCAGGTATCCCTCCCAGGCAGGTGCGAAAGTCCCAGGCCACAGTCGTGTCCACATATAGTCAGTCGTCCATGGGCAGTTGAGAAGGTCCCTGGTTCTGCCGCTCTCTGAGCAGAGACAGTGGGGGTGGCGGGTGGGGGGAATCAGAACCGGTAAATAGTAATAGTTTTTAAGGTTCGAACCAAGTTCTGCTGAGACCTTGGCTCGAATCTCAGGCCACGGGACCCCACATTTCCCGCAACCCCAGCTTGGGGGCGGAGGGGCTTCCTGCTGGGGGGGCTCCATTCCGGCTGTGGTCAGTGTGTCCCCATTCTGGACCGTCCGGTCTCAGCCCAATCCGCTCTGACCGCAGAAAAACACGTGGAAGACGAAGATGGGCGTTCCCTAAATACTGCGAGAGAGCGCGGCGACACCCCGGCTGTCCCGGTCCGCGGAGACCCAAGCGCCTTCTCTTTTCCCCCCTGTCCCTGGCCGCCCAGCTTCAGCCCCCTCCTACCCTCCCTCTGGTCGCCTCTGATTTCTTTAGGTCGCTCGTCTTTCCACGTTCTGGTTGATTTCACGGAGAATCCATCTCCCTGTCAATTCCAAACGTTTTGTGATTGTTAAAATATCCGAAACGATACCGTTCCACCACTCGCCCTCGCCTCGGAGCGGGCTCCCAACGGGCTGGGGGCGTCCCTGCGTGTGCGCGCGTGCGGGGTGTGCGGGGCTGCGGGCTGGGCGCACCCGGCCGGCCAAGCGCTGCCCTCCGCGTTTGGGTTAATAGATCGGCCAGCGTCGCGCGGTCCCCGCCGCGGAGGTCACACCCGGCGGGTAACAGCGTGGCTACACGGAAGGGTGACTTTGGGCACCTCTCCCACGCCAGACACTAACGCTTCTACCCTTACTCTGTCCCCCGCTTGAGAAGCAGGAGGCTGGCGGGGGAGGGGTATTTTCCTGAAGGGCCAGAAAATGACCACGCATTTTAGAGAACGGTCGTGCGGGTTTCCTAGCCTCACCTAGTCTGGGCCGCGGCCGGGCCCCGCCTCCCCGCCTTCCCGCCCCCCTCCAACCTAGCAGAGGGAGAGATGCCAGCGCGGTGGAGTCATGCCGCTGGCTTGGGCACCATTGGTCATGCCTGGAACACGCAGCGGCGAGTACGCACATCTGGCAGCTCGCCCGGGCGGCTCCGGTCCTGATATGGAGAGGGAGGGCGGGCCGGTGTGTATCCGAGCGCGCGAGGCCGGGAGGACGCGTCTCGGCTGGCTCCTCCCCGAGCTTGCATCACCGGTGCCCCCTCCCCCCGCCTCCCGCCCCGCCCCGGCCCCTGCTCCACCCCTCCTTCCTCTGCTCAGTTCGGCCGGTTCTCCCGGGAAGCTATTAATAGCATTACGTCAGCCCGGGACTGGTAACCCGGAGTAAACGACCGCGCCGCCAGCCGAGGGCTATAAAAGGGGTGATGCAACGCACTCCAAGCCACAGTCGCACTCAGCCAGGCGCGCACGGCACAGCGCTCTCGCCGAGCGGACCAGCCAGCCCGCGCGCCGCCCGAGAGTCCTCGGTGCCCGCCCGCCGACCGGACAGACAGACAGACAGCCCGACCCCGGCCCGACCCTGCCCGCCCTCCGGACCCTGGCCGCCCCGAGCGGAGACTGGAGGTGAGCGCCGGCAGCCGAGTGAGCGGGCGCGACGGGGGCGGCTCGCCTGGCTTCCCTGTGCGCCCCTCTGCTTACCTGTCCCCCGACCCCTGCTCCAACTCCGACCCGCGCCCCCAGCTCCGGCTTCGCTGTAACCGGCTGAACTTCGTCCGGACACCGCTGCCCCTCGGCGCTTCGGAAAGTTTCCCGCAAAGTGAAAGAACTAACTTTCTCTTTTGATTTGGGGCGCGAAAGGTGCCTGGTGACGGAGGCGGTCGGGCGTCCACTCCGCAACCGACCCCGGAGCGCCGCTTCTCTCCGCCGTCGGCCGGCACTGACCCGCGGGGAGGGCGCGGGGTGGGTGGGCGGTGGTGCGCGCGGGTGTCCGACGCCACCCGGCTCGCTGTCCTGCCCCAGGTCTCCCTGGCGACCCGGCACCGCCACTCCCCGGCGGAGCCTTCCCGAGATCCGCAGAGGGGCGCGGAGGCCGGGGCTCGCGGAAACGCTGTCCCGGGCGCGGAGCGCAATGAATGGGGACCCGCGGGCGGCCGGACGGGCGTCGCGGGCGCTGCCGCTGGGGGTCGCCCTGCGCACCCCGGAGCGCTCGGCCGCTGAACCGCGTAGGGAGGCCGGAGCGAAAGTTGGTTGGGCTAAGTTTGGAAGTGGCGAGCGCTGGTGTCGCGCTGTCCCGGGCGGAGAGGACTCCCAGCACAAGCTGGTGTCCGGCTCCTGGGTGCGGACTCCCACACGCTTTGCTCGCGTACCTGTATGACTCTCACTGTCGCTTTTCCGTTGGCGGTTTGCGGATTTCTCTGCTTTGAGACCAGGGAGACCCACTGTGGTGAGAAGCGAGGGTGTGGAGCCAGTTGCACAGATATTTGAGAGAATGGTTTTGTGGTCTAGTGCCAGCACTCTGAGACCTTATACTGCACTTGATGTCCTTGAGCCTTAGTATCCCCAGCTGGGAAATATACACATATAGACACTAGCGGGCTCCTGTCTGCTGGATTGGACAAGATAACCACTAAGGTCCTTTCTGGATGAAGATTTTCAGATTTTAGAGTGGTGTACTTGAAAGGAAAGGAACCAGGGAGAGGAATTGAATGAGTGTCCCCATCTAATGTCACTGACCAGTCTCCCAGACAACAGGGGAAAGGGGACTTCTCTATGGAGCATCTCATTCCTCCCCGACTTTATTTCCATTGGATTTGTTCTCCTACTTCCTTTCCTCCTAACCATTTTCTTTTTCCTAATTTCATTGCATAGGTCACATCTGCTTTCTTATAGATAAAAGAGTTACTAAATTCTTGATGGATCCAGAAAAAAATTGAGAGTTAGAAAATCTGGATGTTGCCCCAATATATCCCTTTCAGTGTGGGTGACAGTCACAATTTCTGTTTGGAATTTCTGTTTCCTCAACTTAAAATGAAGGCGAAATTGGCATTACTGTCCCCTTGTTTTGCGTTTAGCATTTGTTGTAGAATAATAGTGCTACAACATACAGGCTCTTGCTTTGAGGTTATTCTAGACAAAGACCGGGCAGCGTGGAGCTTGCAGTTGTTACTGTCTGCATAGTTTGCAGTGCCCCAGGCCCGCAGGGCAGATAAGATACAGCACCCAGCACCTGTGGCAGCTCTGGGAGCCTTCAAACCTCTCCTGTTATAACTCCACCCTTCCCTCTCTCTCTCTCTCTTCCTGCTTGCTCTTTAGCCACTATTATCTAATTCCTTTCTCTCCACGGCCCCTTTCTTCTGTAACTCCTCACCATCTTAGTCCTGTCAAAGTCCCCTCTGTGGTCAGTACCAGGTGCCAGGACTGCTGACCCCTCATCTTCCTGGCTGGTGGCTGCGTTCTCCATTGCCACGATGGTTGGTGACTTGAGGTGATGGATCCCTATTGGTGATGGAGTGAAATGAGCAGTGGGTGGGTGGTCAGCAGCTTGGCATTCACCATCTTTATGACCTTGGACAAGTCACTTTACCTCCCTGGCCCTCAAATTACTCCATTATAATATGAGGATCTGCCCTAGATGGCTCTAATTTTGGCTGTTCTATGATTCCCTTTCTATAGACTCCATGATTCCTTCTCTTTTAAAATGAGCTGGGCATGGAACAGGGTCAGTGGCTCCCAAGTGTTACCCGGCTGGGGGGGGGAGGAGGAAGGAGGACATAGCCAGGACACCACAGAAACTTTTCAAGGAAGGAATGGTTTCATGTGTAGAACTGGTTCTCTCTCAAGTATGTAACACTAGCACAGAAAGGCTGGTGTCAGCAAATAGTGGGGTGGAATTTACTTGGTGTGTCAGGAACTGAGGGGTCAGTCCAAGTGCAGAGGAGGCTCTGACCTGAATTTCTGGAGGGTTCCAGTTAATTCCTAATAGGGTTTAATTGGATTGATGACAGAATGAGTTTCCCCTGAAACAGGGAAAGTGGAGTCACAGTAGTGATGGCTAACCAGTGCATGTGTCAGTCTCATGTGTTCTTCCAACAGCCCTTTGAGGGAATCAGGGCAGGCAGTCTTGATCTCATTTTACAGAAAAGGAAACTGAGGCCCAGAGAGCCCACATGGCTTGTCGGGCGCTCAGCTTGTGAGTGATACTGACAGGCCTGGAAACAATGTCTTTGGCCCTGAGGCCCAGCCTTACACCTATAATCTCTTCAAGCAGGCTGGGAGAAAGACCAACACATGAAGAGTTAGTGAAAGGCCAATATTGACTTCCCAGCACCATAAGATGGTTAGTGAGCAGTGCTTAGTGGAAAGAGATGAAAACTAAAAGTGAAAATTCAATGTAGTTGTAGGTACTAGGAAATAAATCTGGGAGCTGAATTTTCAGCTAAAGAAATACATGAGTAAAAAGTTTCACTTTCTTGAAAATGATGAAACCACCAATGATATGACATGATATCTGATTGGAAATAATGAAGCAGAAGCAAAGTACAAGTTCTCTGTAGTAGGCATGAACAAATTTATGATTGATGTAGAAAGTCAACTCAGATCATCTGGGACCCCCCCCCAAAAAAAAAACATTTGTTTCTTCAGTAAAGGGATTGTTAGAGGGTCTAAACTTTCTGAAAAATTGTCTGAATATTTAACTTCATTTCCTTGTGGGGACACAGCCTGAGTCTAGGCTGAGTCATACCTTAAGAGACTGAGTAAGGGAATAACTAGAAAGTATCCTAAGAGCCTAAGCTTTAGCCTACTGCAGAGAAAGCCCAAATCTCTGCAGATACATCTGCTTTACCTACTGAAAGGCTTTTCACATTTTTACAACCCATTTTTGTACCCAAGCGAGCCCACCCAATGTTTTTCATAAAAAGATTCCATACCACTGACATTCGTCAGCTTCTTTCCTCAGGACTGCTGACTTTACACTTGTAGGAGCTGGGGGGTATCCCAAACAGCAGATCCCAAGCCCTGAGAGCTCATTAATAAACTTAGTTGGGTGGCAAAATGGAACTATATTCAACTGTAGAGGAATTCAAACCACCCACGTTGAAGGGAGACATCCAGTCCTCCAAACAAAGGCCAGCCCAGTGGTAGCTCTGAATTCCATCCCTGAACTGTTGGGGTTTTAATAAAGTTGGAAAGGGAGGGGAAGCGTGAATGCATGGGAGAATCTTAAACCTCTGGCTCTAGAAGGCTAGTTTCTCAGTGTTGATCACCTGACAGAGACAAGTATCCTCCCAGCATCCTAAGATTACAGGATTAAACTGAGAGAAGAACTTCAGCCCTGCTCATGACACAGGGCTTTGGGAAGAGAATTATATACATTTCCTGGGTTTCTTTGACTAGTCAAGGGTGGCATTCATTGGCCTGGAATTCTTGCCTCCATCCATGTATCTGAGATCTCCAGGAGGAGTTAGAGGTCAGGGTGTACTATTCAGAAGCATTTGAGATCAAAGAGGGTGACCAGCCACCCTCCCACCTGGACCCCACAGAGCCTCTGTCAGAGAGCCAGCCCCGGGCTGGACAGGTCCCTTGGAGGCCCTGTAATAGTGTAGCTCCTAGTTGAAGAATGTTTTCCAGGCACATTCATGTATTGTTTCTTCAATTCCTCACATGACTCTAAGGGAAAACAGGGCGATTGTTATTAACACTCCTTAACAGAGGAGAAATGGCCACTGGGAGGTATAGTGATGACACACAGTGGGCTGTGTGGGAGTAAGTGGGCTTCAGATCTTCATCTTCTGAGCCCAGTCTGGGAGTTTTGTGGATAAAGACCCACTTAAGCCGACTCCCAGAATGCAGGTGGCAGCTTCAGCATGCACCCCGGTATATGACGATTACACTGCATTAAACAGAGCTCGGGTTTGCCCCACGCGTCTTTGCTCAGTCTCCCCTCCCTCTCTTCAGTTCCAGCCCCCACCTACCCCAGTGCCTGCACCATTCCAAAAAAATTTGCTCTATTTTTTGTTTGTTTTTATAACGTAGCATAACATTTGTTCATTTTTGCAATGTATAAATTAAGGGCATGGGTTCTGGAGCCACACTAACCTAATTCCAAATCCTGACGGTGCCCAGTATTAATTCTTTGACTTTGGGCAAATTACTTAGCTTGTTGAAACGTCAGTTACCTCATCTATAAAATGGGGCTAGGACCTAACTCACCGGGTTCTCATGAGGATTAAACGATATAGTGCACATAAGGTTTCTGGGATGAAGGAGGCACTCCTCACCTGTTAGGGACTTGGCAGAGGGCTTCTCGTCTGGCTGGACTTGGCTAATGACTACGGATCCCCTGTGGACACGCCAGTGGGCTGCCTGCCCGGACAAGTCCCCACACTCATTGCCCCTTGAGCAAGTACACGGCAGGCAGGACTCATGGGGGACTATTCCAAATTGTAGCCATGGAACTGTTACTATTTCTACCCTTTATTTTCCTTTTGTCATCCCTTTGGGCTCACTGAGCTATGGAATGATAGAGGGAGATGAGACCTTGGACCTCAGAGGCCGTTTGATTCGACCACCTGTCTTCATTTCATTTATTCAGTTGGGCAGTGTCTAGCCGGTCCGCAGGTGCTGGGCTGGGCTCTGGGATAAATCGTCGGTAGAGACGCAGTCCCTGCACCCGGGGAGCTCTCAGCCATCTGCCAGATGCAGACTGAATCTCAGAGAGCCAAAGCAAGTGGCCCAAGTCACTGCTCTTTGGTGCCAGGGCCAGCCCAAGCCTCTCCTTACACCACAGGTCTGAATAACACCCTCAGAGTGTCTGAGTGTTAGCTCCTCACTTTGCTCTACTCTAAGGTCTTTTGCTTTGCCAACCCAAACTGTAAGAATCCCCACCCCTCATGCCCTGCCAAGGACTGGGGCGAAGAAACACGCCCAGCTATGGTTACCTTCCTCGTTCCCATTACTCGGATCCAGCTTGTGGGGTGAGAAGCTTCAGCGATGTTTTGGCTACATTCAAGGGTCCCCCATTCCTTGCTTTTACTTCCACTCACTGATAGATTCAACTTGATTTCAGGTACCTTCCAAGTTTCTTTTTGAAAAGGAGACTGAGAGTGAGGTTGCCGAATGGTCTCACTGATTTTTAAAAAATGCTCTTCCTCTTTCCGAACTGTTTGGGGCAACATTTGCACATATGCACACCAGCCAAAACCAACAGCTCTTGTGAGTTCGGAGTAGCCGGAGACATCAACTCCTATAAACTTCAATTAGGCATTTTATCCATGTCACTGAGCTGTGTATTTTAAGAACCTGTTTTACTCAAGATGAGGATGGCATGAAATGAAAACAGAACAGAAGCCCCGGGGGCTTATGGGACTTTCCTCCCAGGGCGAGGTTCTGGTGTTGGAGGTTGTGGGGCAGGGGGACACTTGAACCCATGCCCCAGGACCCCTGAAGCAGCTTGGGTTTCAATGTGTCTTTCAGCAAAATGATGCTTCAACACCCAGGCCAGGTCTCTGCCTCGGAAGTCAGTGCTTCTGCCATCGTCCCCTGCCTGTCCCCTCCTGGGTCACTGGTGTTTGAGGATTTTGCTAACCTGACACCCTTTGTCAAGGAAGAGCTGAGGTTTGCCATCCAGAACAAGCACCTCTGCCACCGGATGTCCTCTGCACTGGAGTCGGTCACTGTCAGCGACAGACCCCTCGGGATGTCAGTCACAAAAGCTGAGGTGGGTGTTCATTCTTTCATTTCAGCACCTGTCCCACAGCCACCACGTGTCGGGCATGTTTTAGGCAGGGGGCTGTGGTTGGGAGTAATACCAACAAAACCGCTGCCCTCGGGGCGCTGGCCTTGTCCTGGGAGGAGAGGATGGGTACATGGTGTAAGTGCCTACGCAACGTGAGACACGGGCGCAAAGGAGAAGACTAACGCAGGAAGGGGGACAGGCAGCACGGGGACGGGGGAGCTGCTGTTTTCAATCAGGAGGTTGGGGAGGGCTCTGCTGATAGTGACCTTTGAGCAGAGACTTGGAGGAGGAGAGAGACGGAGCCCTGTGGGTATCTGGCAAAACAGATTAAGGGCACAGAGGTGGGAGTTTGGTTGGTGCAGGGTGGGCCGGGTGGTGGGGCAGAGTGCGGAAACAGGGGCATGTCGTACACACTGTCGCGTAGCTATGGCCACGTGCTCAGAGTGAGATGCGAAGCCACAGGAGGGTTTCTGAGCAGAGGAGCAGCATGGTCCGACTTGTATTTTTAAATGGTCACCCTGGGCGTCATGCTGAGAACGGGCGGCAGGGGCAAGACGGAGGCAGAGCGTACAGAAGCGGGCGTGGGCTGGCAAGCCACGTGGGTGCAGTCACCGTGGGCTTCCGGATCTGACTTGAAGGCAGAGCTGATTTACTGATAGATTGATTGGCTGTGGGGTGTGAGAGTGAGGACTCGAGGGTGACCCCCAGTTTTCTGGCCTGCACAGCTGTAAGAATGGCGTGTCCTTTGCTGTGTTATTGGGGCTGTGGGAGGTTGGGTGAGGGCCAGAGCAGCAATTCTGTCCTTTTCTACACGCCATGGAGATGACGAGTTAAATACATGGGTCTGGAGTTCAGGGGAAAGTCTGGCCAGAGATAGAGAGTTGGAATTCATCAGCATATAGATGGCATTTAAAGCCGTGAGTCAGAATGGGGCCGCCCGCTGTGCCGAGCTGTTCTGAAGCAGCACAGAGGGTGGTGGTCATTTTCATCACTACCAGGTCCCAAGCGCCCAGAGCGTGGAACAAGGCCCAGGCAGCCAGCCCCACCCTCCCCTGTAGCAGTGCCCACAGCCTCGGTACCGGGCATTGCTCCAAATTCACTTCTGTCTCAAACACTTGCACTGTCCACGCTTGGCAACCTTGCGTGAGGCACCTGGACTAACAAACATGGCGAGAAGTCTAGGAGGTAGTTGCTGGTGATCCTTTGGTGGCTCAAGGATGTCAGAGCCAAGGTTCTGCCGTTTTGTTGGCCTTTCCCTCAAGGTTGCAAAATAGGAGTGTTTCAAGCTTACTTAATTGGCATGATTGCAGCCTTATGGCAAGGGGGACGTGGAACTGGCCCAAAAGAACTGAATTTAAAAGGAGGTTGGTTAAGAATCTTTATGATGCTATAATGACTCCTTCTTAGGATTGATCTGAGGGTTAAATGAGATGACATTTATGAAGGGTCTAGCAGAGGGCCTAGCCCTAGTTGATAGTTAGCATTCAATGAATGGTAGCTGGAATATTACTACTTAAGATGCTGTATTCATAAGGCATCATTGGGGCATGAGCTGTGCCCCCAGTTAACCTCAGGGGAGGCCCCAGAGGGAGGCAGCATTCCCCAAAAAATGTTTATGGGTGCTCAGTCCAACACTAGACAGCGTACATTAGACCCTGGGATACTCAGGGAGATTTTTTTCCCTAATTTAATAACTTAAGATAATAGGAAGCAATGGAAGTAGTAGAATTCCCAAAGAAAGAAGGAAAGCATTTTGGAAGGATATTTGGAGGGTTCTCCAGAGGAAGAAACAGGCAGCCTGATTCATGGAAATGCTCCTGAAATCCCAATTCATCTGCTCTGATTCTGGGTTCACCAAGTGACCTTCTGACCTTAGGTCAGTTCAACAAGCAGATTTACCTGCTGAGAAGAGAATGCACCAAAACCTAGTTGAATATTCTGATCCCCTTGGTTGCCATACATCTCGTCTTAAAATAAGACACCAAGCCTATGAAAGCCATGGATGCTCCATGCTTCCAGGCAGCATGAGCCTGTTTCCCAGATCCCCATCCCTCCACGATGGTGACATGGTAGAACAAGGCAGATATG
Source organism: Lemur catta (assembly GCF_020740605.2). NCBI lineage: Eukaryota > Metazoa > Chordata > Mammalia > Primates > Lemuridae > Lemur > Lemur catta. The sequence continues at coordinate 11,178,822 of NC_059150.1, forward strand.
GCCAGGAGATGACACAGGAGGAGAAGGGAAAGACCTGGGTTTACATCTGGGTTTTGTAGCGGTGTCTATGGCATCCCAGGAACTCTGTGGTTTGAGGTGTGGCTCCCACACACTTCTGTCTGTCCAGAGCAAGGACAGGGACATGACAGGGTCTGACACTGGCAGCCTATGCTGTTGCCTACTGTGAATGCTTCATCCCAGTTGGACCCAGACTCTAAGCCATATCCGATGGCTGGATGTTGTTAACTTCCCATCGGTCCTTAGACAAAGTCCAGATCTCAGTGAACTTCCATGGAGGACCAGATCCCAAAGCAGGATAGGGTTTGATTATCTGGGGATGCGCAGGGCTGGCTCAGGGGTGAGGCACAGGGGAGATCTGTATTTATTTGTTGCTTCTAGTTTACCACCTGCAGGTGGCACCCAAGCCATGGGCTGATTAATGCCACTTTGGCTGGGAATGGGCTCAGGTACCTCTTTTCCAGGAGGTCCATGGGCTTCTTCCAAATTCAGGAAGGTGATGCTGTCATGCCCCAGGTGAAGATAGAAATGAATGGGGTTGTCCTTGGGTCTTGAATAGAAGAAGAGGAGATAGAGGGTGGCAAGTTGATGATCCTGAGGTCATTTCTGGTTCTAGGGAAAAGGATATATTTACCAAGCAGAATCTGTTTCCAGTTCTAAATGACTACAGTTAGTAACAATAGTTATCAATTTGAATAGCATAGTCATTTCAAAATCCAAATGAGTTTTTGAAGTAGGCTAAACTTGAGGCCAGATGTGGTAGCTCACACCTATAATCACAGCACCTTGGAAGGCCAAGGTGGGAGGATCACTTGAGCCTAGGAGTTTGAGACCAGCCTGAGCAACATAGTGAGACCCCCCCATTTTTTAAAAAAAAAGTAGACTAAATTTAAGTTTACTAATATTGCCAATATAATTTTAACTAATAATTCTTTGATTTTCTTTGTTCATTCTCAAGTGTGTGTGTATGTGTGTGTATATGCATGCATGTGTGTGTGTGTGTGTGTAGAGGTTTCATGCAAAAGTCTCGGGCTTTATTTTTTCCAGGTCCTCCAGCATTAGGTTTGCCAGTTTTTGTTGGCAGTAAAAGGCTGTGTGTTGAGGTGGGTGGCATTTCTTGCCTGCCATTAAATGTGCACCTTTTGGATTTTATAGGTAGCCCCTGAAGAAGATGAAAGGAAAAAGAGGCGACGGGAAAGAAACAAGATTGCCGCTGCCAAGTGCCGAAACAAGAAGAAGGAGAAGACGGAGTGCCTGCAGAAAGTGAGTGCCTTCTAGCCATCCCCTTCCTCTGGCTCATGCCTGTCTGCCACCAGCCTCATGCCCACTACCTGGTCGTGTTGTTGCAAGAAGGGCCTCGTGGCTGGTAGCAGAAATGCCAGTTGCAGAATGAGGAGGTAACAAAGCTGTTAGCACAGTGGACGAGACTCTGGATGAGAAGCAGGCGTGTGAAGGCGGCTGCTGCCCGACCCACAGCAGCCTCTGCCGGTCCATACATGTCCAGCAGCTTCCAGGCTATGGGACCCACCAGCACAGTTAAAGAGGCTGCACTTGCACACTTTCCTGAGAAAAGGAAGCTGCCAGCTCTCGTTTGGCTCACTACGAAAAGCCTTTAGTGAATCTCTTCAAACAAGTTATTTCCTTAATCTGCAAGCAGTGGTTACACTTTCTTTGCATTCCTGTCTAGTTCTTAACTCTGCAGCCCTTCTCCCTGGCTCCTCTAGCAATCTGAGCCCCTGGCTGTGTTCAGCCGGCCCCTCCTGAGAAACAAGACAGGGAACGGCATCGGCGGGCAGGCAGGGTGGGCCATGGTGCCTGGTAGTCTTTCCAATGGGTGTGTCCCTCCCCCAAGTGCGGACAGGCCAGGGCAGAGTCTTAACCCAGGTTCCGCAAGTGCCCAAGGGCTCTGTTGATTGCTTCACGGGGGTCAGTGAAAATTAGGAAATTTTGTGTGTTGCCATGTATTAACACATTTTTTCTGGGGAGATGAGCTTCTCAGTGAGATCAGTGACTCACAAAAGGCTAAGCACCATGAGTTGGGATTTCTCCCCAACCTCCAAGGCCCTTTCGGGTCCAGAAGACCTGCCTGTGGGCTGTTGGACTCATGCAAAGGAGATCTCTGAACTGTTGGTTCCTCTGCGGCTTCAGAATGAGTAGAGTTACAGCCTAGCTCTGTGGCATCTCCAGAAGTCCTCTGAAGAAGGCCCCATGTTCAAAGCCTTCTCCAGGGTGCGCATTCTCCCAAACCAGTGCTGCTCTCCTGTCTCCCTCAGCAAGGCTCTCCCAGCTTGCTGAGCCCCGAGGTGCCCTCCACCATCCAGGCAGCTCCCTAGGCAGCACCCCAGGCTTCCCCGTCCCCACTGGCCACGGGCTCCATTCCTAATGCCTCTGTCGCTTATCCCCCAGGAGTCAGAGAAGCTGGAGAGTGTGAATGCTGAACTCAAGGCCCAAATTGAGGAGCTCAAGAACGAGAAGCAGCATTTGATATACATGCTCAACCTTCATCGGCCCACGTGTATTGTCCGGGCTCAGAATGGGCGGACTCCGGAAGACGAGAGAAACCTCTTTATCCAACAGATAAAAGAAGGAACATTACAGAGCTAAGTGGCCACAGTGTGGGGGCAACTGGGGAGTCCTCATCAAATCCTCCTTTTACACCCAAAACCCTGAAGCCATTGGAAAGCTGACTTCCTGTGCACCTCTAGAATCCCAGCAGCAGAGAACCATCGAGGTGGGAGCGCCTGCGGTGACTCAGATGGGCCTTTCTGTTCTGCCCCAGAGTGGATCTTGGATCAGGGCAAGTGCACCTTTGCCTCAATTCCAGGACTTAGGCCTTAAAACACTGGCCATTTTCAGATGTTCCAGATGGCCCCTGGTTAGGGTCCTGCCCACCTTTCATCCGGATTCTGTAGAAACCAGGATGCCCACCACTAGGATTCACGCAGAAGTATCTGAATCTTGGATAGGTGGGGGGGGGGGGCACCACCTCCGCTGAGGCTGCCATCGTCACTCGTAGGGGACATGGAGTGAGAACAGCATTTAGCGAAGTTGTGCAATGGCCAGGGTTGTGCTTTCTAGCAAATATGCTGTTATTGTCCAGGAATTACTGTGTGCAAGGCATTCATTTCAAAACTAGGCATTGTGCTCTTTTGATGTTTGTTTGGCACAACACTGGTGTGACTTTTATGTGATTTTCCTCGGATCTGGTTTCTGAGAGCTTGGGGGGCTGTCACCATGTCCAGTGTCTCACGGAATGTTCAAGTGGCCGGAAGAGCTTGTCAGCCCCTGGAGAACAGAATTCTCCTGGTATTAATACAAAATCCATGGGCATGACAGCAGGTCCTCTGTTGCAAACTCAGTTCCAATGTCACGGGAAGAAAGCAGCAAGAAAGTCCAACTTCCAAAGGGTTAGGACTCTCCACTCAGTGACTTAGGTCAGGAGTTATTTCTAGGCTGGAAGAGCCAAAGAGAATATTCCATTTTCCTTTCCTGGTGGTAGAAAACCACAGTCAGTGGAGACATGTTGAAGGCCAGGTGATGCCCAGGCTTTAGCATTATTGGGTGTCAATGGCATTGTTTTTGTAATGTAGCTGTTTTAAGAAATATGGCCCAGGGCATTTGCAGCTGTGAGAAGTCGCTCACACTGGCCACAAAAACTGGCTACTGTCTTGTTAAAATTCTGATGTTTCTGTGAAATCCTCAGAGTGTTTAATCCTACTTAATAGTATCGTTACAATTTTCTGTAAGAGAAAATATTATTTATCCTAGTATCCCTAACCTGTCAGTATAATAAATATTAGAACCAAGACATGGCAAACGTGTTGTGCTGGTTTCTGTTCTTTTAAACCTGTTGGTTGTTGAGATCTAGTCATTCCCTGACCCTCTCCTCTCCATTATGGGAGGTGCTTAGCTTTAAAAATTCTCCAGGTGTCACCCTTTGTTCTTTGGGGCACCACTAGGTGGGATAGTTGACTTTCAATCCTATTTCTCAGTCTATGGTACCTGATGCTCAGTTTCTCATTACCAATCGCTGAAACACAGCACCGAATACATCCTTTAGATCAACCGTTTGGTGTTAAGATAGAATTTTGATATAAAATCTGAATTGCAAAACACCTTAACTATCATTTTCTCTGAATGTACCAACACCTAAAGCATACACCTGTTGTTCAACTTTGACACCTAATGTTCTGCCACAGAACTCCTCTTAAAGAATTATTCACTTGAATTGCATTTCTTATGTCCAAATGTGTGTCTCATTGTTGCAAATATATTATCAGAAAAGAATGGGAAGGGGGATGGGAAAAAGAAAGAAAATAATTTTAGACAGGATGGGTGTGGTAATTCAAAGAAAGGTATTTCACCTAATTTCCTGGAATTTCCAGAGCATAGGATGCCTTAGGTCTGAAATAGAGCCCAGGTCCTTTGCTCTTTGTGCACATGTATAACACTCACAGGCTGGAAAGAAAATTGCCTACTCTGCTACCAATGCTATTGTTCAGAGAGACACTGGCTTCATTAAATGTTAGATTCATCCGCACGAAACGGCGGTATACCTGCTTCTGCGAACTCATGTATATTTCCTTTAAACTAGCACTTGTGACACAGGCGTCCTTATTTTGCTGCTTTAATTGCACATCCAGGGTCTTTCCTCATCTGTAAAGAGCCATCTGATGTTAGTACCATTCACCACTTCTTCCAAGGGAATCAATGTTCCTTATCTTGATGGAGGGGAAAAATGCCCTTGGATTTACCTTCTAGTTATGGGTAGAGGCGCCACCCCACCAGCCATTATGAAACTCAAGACAATTTGTAAACTGCCATGGACAAGAATGGAGTAGGGGCAGGGCAGGGGAGGGTGGCTATGGCAAGAAAAATTGATCTGAGAAATGCACTGTGTATGGTTAGTTTGTAACTGTAAGTTCTTTGAACAAATAAATTAAAAATAGTTTTGTTTTCTGTAGCCAAGTTTGTGTTTTGATATTTTAATAAAGAAAAGGATAAATACGTATTAACCGTCAAGTCGTTTAATTCATCTTGTTTGACATTTGAAGGAGAGGGAAGGTTGGGGGTTTGAGAGAATAAATTTAGATGGGGCTGCAGCCAGAATCAAACACATGGCTTGCCAATGTCTTTGTCCCACTGGGGGTGGTGACGTCACACTAGCCAGGCATGGAAAGCCACCTTCCCGTTGCCTTCCTCCTGTCCCTCTGGTCTTTTCCTGAGATCTGGCCAGACATCTGTTTCAAAGTACAAAGGTTTGAAGGGTTCTGGCCCAGGACAGGGGTTCTGAAACTGAATGCTTTCACTTTCTGTCAGAGCTGAAGTCTTTTTCCATCTTTGTCCTAATTTCTCCCCATGAGCTTTCAATAAACCCCTGACACCCAAATCCTATCAAGCTTTCTTCTTCCCTGTCCCACACGCTCTGGTTGGGTTGCAGTGCTGTCTCTCTGCGGGGTGAACAGTGTTTCCAGTCGAGATCTGCCTGCAAGGAGGTCAAGGTTGCCCAGGGAGCTTCCTCCTGCATTCTCATGGTGGCTCTAATTCCAGAAGCTTTTCTAGGTCTCATCCAAAACTTCTTTCGGGAAGGAATTCACACTGAGGCTAAAAGGACCATCGGGGACCAATGCCAATGTTATCTAACATTTACTGAGTAGGGCAATGAGCTGAACACTCCACATACATGGTCCCACTTAACGCTCACAACTGTTATTCCCACCTTACAGATGAGGAGGTGGCAAGCACCCTGGCAACCGCCAATCTGCTTTCTGTCTCTATGGATCCGCCTACTCCAGATATTTAATATAAATGGAATCATATACTATGCGGCCTTTTGTGCCTGGCTCTGCCACTTAGTCTATTGTTTTCAAGCCTCAGCACGTGGTAGCGTGTGACAGTCCTTTATTCTCTTCATGGCTGAATGACATTCCACTATATGGATACGCCACATTTTGCTCACCCATCCATCCACTGACGGACAGGTGTGTGCATTCTAAGAAGTGCCTTTAGCCTCAGGGAATGAATCTCTAAGGTGGGATTCCAGGCATAACCATCAAATTGGGAGAAAAGACAGTTGGGAGCACGGGATCCTTCTCAGAAGTTTCAAGTAACAGTTTGGAAATCACTTATTCTGTGGCTAGCTTTGCGGGCATGGCAACAGGCAGGTGGCAGAATGGCACGTGTCCCACAGGTATAAACGGCTTCCAAACCACTTCTGCATGGTAGGGAGGTTAGTTTGGGAGGGCCTTTGGCAGGCCCCTGGCATGTAAGCTCACACCTCCCTCCTGTTCTCCTCTGCCTGGCATTTCACTGGGCAGGAAGTGGGGAGAAGGGAGCAAAAACTGGGGGTCTCGAGAGAATAACTGGGCTCCCCTACATGGGGTGTTTGTACAAGCATAACGGAGGGGAGGGAGGGGAGGAACGGAGGTGGACCCCTGGGAAACTTCTCCCCCAGCTCAGCCCAGCCCCTGTCTGAAGTGGTTGTCCCGGGTTCTCCATAACATACATCCACAAATACACACACACACACACACACACACACACACACACACACACACACACACACACGTGCAGCTTCCCATAATGCACCAAATTGGTCTTCTTAAGTCAGTCCAGTTTGAAAACCTGTGGCTGGCCCGAGCTTTCCTGGTGAGGCAAAGTACTACATACTACTGTGGTTCAGAACAAAGACTTTAAAATCGGCTAAGCCCAGATTCAAATGATGCCTCCACTACCTATTAATTCTACAAATGTAGGTAAGGGACACAAGCTCAGTTTCTTTACCTGCAAAATGGGAACAGTAGCAATTGTCCCAAGCTCAATGAGTTCTTATGATAACAGGTGAAGAACATAGTATGGCATCTAGGAGAAATAATCTTTAACATTATTATGAAAGGTTAAGGTTGTTATTAAAGATCATCATTGTCGACGTTTACTGAGATTTTTATGAAAAGAACAGGCTAAGAACCAGGACTGCTAATTCTAGGTTTTTCTATAAAATTAAACCATGTAACTCAAATGGTTCAAATTTATCCCATCCTCTAGCATTCCTATAGATATTGTCTGTTTGCTGAATCTTTTGAATTGGGGGTGGGGTGGGGGAGAAGCCACCCAAAATTTTCTCATTTGAAAAAATGTTTATTTTGGCACTCACCTGAGTGTCTGGCGGGGTGAGTCTGTCCTCTGTGGGGGCAGGAGGGTGTTAGGATGGTGGCCCTGCCCAGGGGGACAGCAGGGGATGAAAACAAAGGGGTGTGTGACAGTGTCAGGTCACAAAGGGCAGCAGGGGATAAATATGGCTGCTCAGGGACTTAGGCCAAGACGGTGGTCACTTCTCTCGCTAGGACTGCACTTTGTAGACTGTCAGGAAGATATAAAAATCAGAGGTGGAAGTGGGGGTTAAAGCCAAAAACCCTCTCGGGAGTCCACCCTGCGTCTCTACATCAGCGAAGAGATTCAGTCTGCAGTCCGGACACTCCACTGCATCCCCACGGCAACCATCTGTGCCCCCGCCCCCAACCTTGGCCTCTTGGAGGCTCTGAGGCAAAAGGGGGGGCCTGTGGGGTGGGGTGGGGTGGAGAGACCTGCTGCAGAGCCATCTCCGTGGCCCAGGAGCACCACTGCTCCCTCACCCGCCAACGACGCCAAGGGAGACCCTGGGAGCCATGACCAGTGACTGTCTGTTGCCATATTACACGGCCAAGAGTGGCTCCAGGGTGGGCATGTTCAACACCGCCATGGGGAAACTGCAGCGACAGCTGTACAAGGGAGAGTATGACATATTCAAGTACGCACCAATATTTGAGAGCGACTTTATCCAGATCACCAAAAGGGGAGAAGTGATTGACGTGCACAACCGTGTCCGAATGGTGACCGTGGGCATCGCGTGCACCAGCCCCAGCCTCCCACTCCCTGATGTCATGCTGCTGGCCCGACCGGCCGCCAGCTGTGACGAGTATGGTGGACAGGGCCAGCCCACCAAGGGGAGACGCTGCAAGGCTGCAAAGGCCTTAGAGCTCACCAGGCTCCTTCCCTTGAAGTTTGTAAGGATCTCTGTTCACGACCGTGAGAAACAACAGCTGCGCCTAAAGTTTGCCACCGGCCGTTCTTGCTACCTGCAGCTGTGTCCACCTGTACATTCACGGAAAGACCTCTTTGCCTATTGGGAAAGACTCATTTACCTCCTGCGGCCCCCTGTGGACAGTAACAGCAGCACCTACGCCGTTCCAGCGGAGGACATGTGCATGCCTGTGCTTGAGGAAGACACAATGAGCCTGGGGGGCGCGGATTTGCAAGGAAAGGGGGATCAGGACCAGGTCAGCATCAGGAGCCTCCACATAGTCTCTGAGGTGTGCGGGGCCACCTCTGCCGCTTATGCTGGGGGGGAGTGGGTCCAACATGACTCCCACAAACCCCTCGGTGTGCCTGATGCATCCACCCCGAAAACAAAACCTACAGATTTTGCCAAAGAGTCAGCAACAGGGGCAACCACAGAGGTAGCAGTTGCTGGGGCAGCTGCGGGCACTGTAGGTGCTTTGAGTTTGGCGGCGACCAGGTCTGGAGACGTAAGCACCATCGCAGGAGGGGCCGTCCTAGGAGGAAGCAAGAGCAACATAGCCATTGCAGGCACTGCCAGCAAGTCTCCAAAGAGCATTAAGGTGGCTGCGGCAGGGGCTGCAAGCAAGTCCTCCGAGCATATTTCCAGCACATCCACTAACGTCTCCCCAGAGGGCACCATGAGTGTGGCGATTGCCGGCATAGAACCTACCAGCAAGACTGCTGGAGAAAGAGACAACAGTCCAGCAGAGGAACCTCCCATCTCAACCTTGCTGAGCGAGAGCAGCCTGAGCGAACCCCACGGCAGGTGGCACGCCCATGCCAGCGCTGAAGCCCGCAAGGAACAGAGGGAGAGGAGGGGGAAAAGGGAGAGAAGGGACAAGGACAGAGCGCTCAGTGGCAGGAGTACCCATGACTGCAGGACAGGTGAGAGTGGCCGCAAGACAAGCAGAGACAAGATAGCCCGAAAATCCTCCAGCCGGTCCTCATCCAGCCACGGAGCCAGCAGGGAAGACAGAAAGGACAAACGGCGCCGCAGCCCGGGGGCCAGCAGTACTGGCAGCTCGCACAAAGGCGTCAACCACACCCTCATCACCAAGGATTCGAGGACCTATCACAAATCCGGGAGGAGCATGTCTACCACTAGTTCGGGTTCCAGCAAGAGACTCAGCAGGATCGGATCTTTCTGGAAGAACGTCAAAGCCAACCTTACTACAAAAGCAGTGAGCTCACCACGTGGCAGAGATGTGGACATCATGGCGAAGACCTTGGAGAAGAACACCATGCAGGCCACCGTGAAGAGTGGCCAGGACCTGGAGATGGTTGGCTCTGTGACTTCCGAGATCAAGGAAACAGTGACCTTCACAGCCCATTAAATAGGACCTGGAAGCAGAAACTGCACAGGGGCCCCGGGGCTCCGGGAATATCCCTGGAGAGCTGACTCCAGCTTTCTTTTACTGCAGTTTAAATAAAGAACCATACATCTGAGAGTAGCTTGCTGCCTTCTGTCTGAATGTGCACACCCCACCGCCCAGTAGTGACCTCACAGTCACTGTGACGTCAACTGTGCTGCAGCCTGAGACCCCAGGGCCACACTCATGCTCAGCAGAGGCAATATGAGCGCCCCACCCTGCCTCAACCCCTTCCTGGCTGAGAGTCACAGACTATGGGCTGGGAAGCTCGACCTCCACCATCTCCCTATCCTTTTCATAAACCTTTCTTCCCCCGGGGGTCCATAGACAAAGCAGAAACAGGACTCTCAACCTCTTGGACTAGCTGGGGGGAGCAAGGGGAGCAGCACCATTGTTGGCAATCAGAACAGACAGGACCACTGTCTAGACTTAGCAATTCCACTCCTAGGTGTGTTCCCAGGGAAACACACAAGCGTGTTCCAGGAGACAGCTATGAGAATGTTTATAGCAAAATAATTTAATAGCAAAACACTGGGAGCAGCCCAAATTTCCATCAACAGAAGAATTGATAAGACAGTGGGCTATGAATAGAAGGGGATATTCAGTAGTGAAAAATAAATGGCAGCTACACCTATTAGCAAAGATAAATTCTGCTTATAATGTTTTAAAAAAAGCAAATCATAGAATAAAATATAGTTCCACTTATAGAACAATTCAAAAACAAGATCAAATAATATATTACATGTTTGGTAAAACAGACACAAACAGGAACAGGGGAGTGGTGAACTCAAAATTCAGGACAATGGTTTTCTCTTCTGTGGAAAGGCAAGAGTTGGGGTCAAGGCAGTGGACACAGGCTTTCAGTGATGTTGGGACTTGTTTAGTTCATAAGCAAGGAGGTGGGTACAGGATGTTTATTATTATTTTGCTGTTTTTTGCATTTCAACATCTCTGAAATCAAAATGGTCCTACAATTGCTGTGGTTGTTGTGATGAAGTTTTTATTGCCCCAGACATACATTAACCAATTCCTTCCGCTTGTGGTTTCACTTTTATGTATGCATTAAAGTGATATAAATATGGAAGGCCTCTTTTGTTAAGATTCAATCTTTTCAGAGTAGGAGAGACAGGGTCTCATTCTGTCACCCAGGCTGGAGTGCAGTGGCCCCATCACAGCTCACTGTAACCTTAAATTCCTGGGCTCAAGTGATCCTCCTGCCTCAGCCTCCTCAGTAGCTGAGACTACAAGCGCACGCCACCACACCTGGTTAATTTTTTTTAAAAAAATTTTGTACAGACAGGGTCTCGCTATGTTGCCCAGGCTGGTCTTGAACTTCTGGCCTCAAGCAATCCTCCCACCTCAGCCTCCCAAAGTGCTGGGATTATAGGCGTGAGCCACTAAGCCCAATCAAGATCAGAATGTTAATGACATTTATTATTACAAGAAGCCTTGGTTGGTTATTAGGAAAAGAAGGAATGATATCCCTATTTTACAGATGAGGACACAGAGGCTCAAGAAGGTAACTTGCTCCAGTCACACAGTGGCACCTTTGCAAAAGAGTGACCCACCAGCCCACTTCCTTATGCAAAGCCCTGTCTGAGGCATAGGGAGGAAGAAAAGCCGACAAGTTCAAGGAGACTGATGCACCATGAGGACCTGAGACATACCAAGTTCTTACCACCATGTTCCAGAACTCTACAGGGATGAGTACCAAAATTATGGGACTGAGACGAAGGAAAGGTGGAGGCTGAGGAGACTCAACTCTTGATGTAAGACGGCCTTATCTCAGTAGTATCCAGTCCACCCTTAAGCCATAACCAGCTCCCGGGCATCTATTCGCAGCCTCTGCTGTGGGCGGTGCTACATCTATTCATATAAACAGACCTCCTGGAATCCCAGACCCTGCTCCCAACCAGGAACTTCTCCTGCCTAGGGCTACATCTCTCTGCAGCCCAGTCCTCCCCTAGCCACGAATCAAACTCTTAAAAACCAGGCCCAGATTGGTTTCTTCATACTGAATCTTCAGAAAATTTCTTCTTGGGATACCAAAAACAAATCCTTAGACCTCATGTGAGGAGGGTTATGAGTTAGATCACAGCATCCTTGTTACTTGGACCTGCACAGTTAATTCCTAAAGGGACTTTGAGGAAAGTCACAGTCTTCATCACGTGGGCTAGGACAGGTCACTTGTGTCGGGAGAGGGAGCCGTGGGCGTGGGGTCCGGGCACCTTTGAGAAAGGAAGAGGGCCTAAGATCTATGCATGGCTGCCTTGTCCCTCTGCCAGACGAGGCTCCTGACCCCAGATTGCAGTGAGTCAAGTTATTCTTAAGAAAGAAGGGAACATGCCAAAGATTAGATACGACTTGGCCCCGTGAGGAAAACAACCTCAGAATCATTAACTCAGAGCTCCAGAGAAGACCGGGGGCCTGCAGGGAGACAAATTAATGGTTTACTCTTGGCCAGCTTTTCCCTTGCAAAGGTAGGGAAGTTATAAATAGATCGCACCACCTTCCTTTAATCTTCTGGTTTCCACACAGGCAAGTGTAGCTAAGCACCAGTCTGGAAGACAAACACGCAGTAAAAACATTTATGTAGCACTTAGCCATTTATAAAGTTCTTGCACATACGTGCTCTATTCTGACTCTCGCATCTCACTTTCCAGGACCTGCTCAAGGTGGGGGGTGACGGGGCAGAGGGGGTCCACTCCGGTGCAGCACCTGCTGTGTGCCAGCCGCAGGGCCAGAGGAGGAGAGGGACGAGTCGTCATTACGACTCGATGCAGTGAGCGACGCGTGTTCAGGGAACAGAATCTGTTCAGAGGACGGATTCCTCTGAACAGTGAAGGCGTTGTCACAGAGCACTGGCAGTTCTGAAGGACACATAGGGCTCTGCCAGGTGAAGAAGGAAGGGGGAATGACGGTAAGGGGGGACGAGGGGTGAGGAGGGAGGATCAGGCCACAGAAAAGAGTCTGTGCCAAGTACGAAGGCCAGAAACATCACGGTGTGTTGGGCAATGACAAGTTCCAGTCTTGCTGCTTGGAGGGAAAGAGGACAGGAGGGACATGAGGCAGCTGGATCTTGGGGGGCCTCTGGGGGCCCCTGAAGGAGGTGCCTGATGGGAGTGAGGTCTCCCTGGCTGCAGGGTAGACAGGTGATGGGCAGGGGGCAGCCTGGAAGCAGGGGGTCCTTCAGGAAGCCATTGCACTAATCCTTGCCAGAGATGGGGAGCCCCACACCTCGGTGGCTGCGGGGAGACAAGGGGGCAGAGTCAGGAGATGCTGAAGAGATGAAACAGGACAGTTGTCCTTCCCATGGCCCAAAAGACAAGGAGCTTGTGGTGCAGCACTAACAGAAGTGGAGGCATCGTCCCCTGAGGTGACTGAGGTCTGTCAAGGAGATGGCAAGGAGAGAGGCTCCGGGAAAGCAAGCAGGAAGGTGCGAGGGTGTGAAACACAAGGTAAGGCAGCCAAGGGGGGCTGCGGGGCTTCAGCATCGGAGACCTCTGAGAGGAGAGACCACCGAGCGGTCCCTTTTTCATCTGCCAGGAGCGGGGCGGGGCGCCCTCCCGCTGGGCCCTTCCACGCCGGGCGTGAGAGTCGCCCAGCAGAGCTCCTTGTGGCCACGTGCTGTCACTGCAGTTGGCGCTCGGATGCGCAGAGCCAGGACGGAGGCCGAGTCGCTGTCAATCTCTCCCTTTATCACACCACAGTCAGCCTGATGCTGATTCACTGGAAATCGGCCCAGTGCTCAGCAGCAGGTAGCCGCCAGAGGTGCAAGCTGGTTAAGAGGTCGTGTCTCATCCGGGCTGCCTGGCTCTACTCCCCCAGCAGTAGGGTGACCAGGCATAGGATGGCCATAAGACAGGTCCCCTGAGAGGCCAGGGATTCCAACTCAAGGGGACAATGCGCGACTGCCAAGAGTAGGTGTGCGGGTGGAGTTAGTGTCAGGGCCCCTCTGAAGCCTGGAAGGCATTTGAGAAACAATTGCTGAGCACCTACTGTGGGCCAGATAGGAAATCAGGGACCATCAACATGCACACACCAGTCACAAACCCAAGTGCGGTGGTGGCTCTCGGGCAGTGTGCAGGTGCAGAAGGAGGCTTTGCAGAGGAGGGGAGGTCTGAGCGGAGAGATGACAGGCTGAGTGCTCGTGGCAGAGGCTACAGCAGACAGGCAGAGAGAGGGACTTGGGCGATGTGGGCTCACTCGTAGATGGCAGGCACGTGCAGCGTCCAAAGTGTCATGTGCTGGGGTGAGCAGAGGGAAGGGAGAGAAGATGAGAGTGTGGAGAAAATCAAGCTGGAAGGAGAGATGAGGCCCGGAAAGGAGGTGGAACTGATGAAAGTGGAGGCGTCTTTCCCTGTGGTTACTGCTGGTCTGTAAAGGGGGCGGCAAGAAGAGAGGCTCACGGAAAAGCAAGGAGGAACGTGTGGCACTTGGGGTCTGAACGGGGGAGGGACCTGGAATGCCACATAACTGCCCTGAGCCCCGTGATCTGTATGACTACAAATGGGACCTGGAATGCAGACGTGAGGGGTGTGCACAGCTGGGCTCTGCAGCAGCAGAAGGGCAAAGGGAGCCCAGACTCTTCCCCTGTGCCAGTTTAGAGACCCTGAAACGTGGTATGGAGGCCCATGTCGTCCCACACGCTAAGTGGGAGACTCCCCGCAGGTGCGCTGGGTATCACCACCTCTCATCCTGGGGCAGCTGGAAGATGAGGCCAGTGGGCGTTGACTGCCAGGAGCTCCATCAGGCACCCCAGTGTGCCATTCCAATGTTGTCATTTTCTAGGTGTGCCATGGTCGCCAAAGGTTGGGAAGCATCTTCCTAGACAGGCGCACACGTGCACACAGCACAATGCGTGCGGACTACCAGAGCAGAGCAAGGAGCAGCTGAGTGGCACCTGCCTTGGAGAGCCAGCCTGCTCCTCACAGCCTCAGCTGATGCCCACTGCGTGGCCCCTGTTTTCTTTTCCCGCTGACATTGTCACAGCCCCAAAGCCCTGTCATAACAATTTACACTGGTTTAAGGAGAAATGAGGAAAATGTGGACGAATATAGTTAAGTTTTTCATAAAGCCAAATTTGTTTTTTAAAGACCTATTCTTTGCTTTGAAGCTATGTTGTTCCTCCTGTTTTTTTAGTGTTTTACTTTGAAGTATAATGTTCATGCAGAAAAGTACACATGTGATAAGTATACCACTCAATAGCGTTTCACAAAGTGACCAACCCCATACAGGTAGCACTGGGGTGAATAATCAAAACATCACCACGTCCCCCTCCATGTTCTGGCCAGGACGTACCTGAGGAGTGCTGAGTAACTGTGTGGCCACCTCTGTCTTTTGTGTTCTCTCCTCTTCCACCTTTTCTCTTTCTTACTCCCCTCCCTTTCCCCCACCCTTTTAGTTAACTAAACTCACAGGACATTTCTTTGTCCCTTTCTCCCCATCTCTCCCCACAGATCCTCAAACTCTGATCTCTGGGTGATAGAGAGATTACTGGGATACCACAGCATGTCAGGCCTGGCAGGGTCTTTCTTGACCAATCCCAGATGTACTTTACATATGAGGAAGTTGAGGCCTAAAGAAGGGACTTTCCCAAAGTCCTGCTTCAAGTAAGTGGCAGGGTTCTGGCCAGCACAGCATAAAATATAGCCTATAGTGGGCCTCAAAGAATGCCAACAGCTTCCTTTCCATTTTTGACTGGAACTAAAGCCATTTGTTTCTGTTTCACATTTATTGCCTCGCCATTTCAATGTCCTTAGGCCTCTTGATCAAGGAGTGAAACCAGGGCTGACAGGTCTCTGTGCCCAGAGAGGCCAGTACCAGCCCTGGCCCTGGTCCCAGCCTTCAGAGACAGACGAGGGTTGGGGAAGGGGTGTTGTGAATGGAGCAAGTTGGGATCAGTGCAACCAGCCCCTGCAACCCCCTCATGCATCCCAGCTGCAGCTGCTGCTCCTTTCTGACCCTGGAGTCCAGTGATTTTCTGAACTCTAACATCAACTGGCGGCCTACAGACCAGTTTTAAAATTTTCTGGGCATCCAGGGATGGTGAATTTAGCTGATGATGATTGAAGTTTGGCTGAAGAGAAACCTGGGGTGAAATAGGCCAAGAAAACACAACTCTGTGGCCAGGTCAAAGAGATAGCAGCTGTGTCGTGTTAAAGTCTGTTTCCTCTGACAACAACTCCAAGCAGGCAGAAGCTATGGCCTGAGGTGGCAGGGGTGGGGTAGGGGTAGGGGTAGGGTATCCCAGTCTAGTGAAGTTAGGCATAGTTTATCACTAAAGACCTTCTAGTCGTGCACCCAGACACGACTGTGGCCAAGGCATTCCATCCTTCCACACCTCCCCTCCTCCTGGCCTCCTTCCAGAGATCTCCATTAGCTCTAATAGGGTTAGGATAGGGAGAGACACAGCTAATAATTTTTAGTCCTTCCTGCCCACAGGTTCAAGACCAACAGACACTCCCCAGGGGCCCTCTATGGGGAGTGGTAGAAACAAGCCATGGAGGGTCCCCCACCTGCCATTCTTCTCGCTGGGGTTCCTCCCTTCAGCCCATGTGTTCCTTCCCATCAAACAAAGAAAAAGGCAATTTCTTTTCCTTATACTCCCCTCCTGGAGGAAAATAAAGAAAGAAAGGAAAACTTTAAGAGGGAAGAAAAATCATTAAACCAGAAGAAACATCATCAGCTAACAGGATGATTTCTCAACCTGTGGTTGGCCAGAGCCCATGCCTGGCCCTCATCCACACAGCCTGCTGCTGTGACTGCAGCAACTTAAGTTGAAACTCTAAGAGCAGCTGCCACACTGGGCACAGAGCCAGGAAATTGGGAGCCCATCCCTTGCTTCTCTCCAAGCTCTGCATCTTTTTATTGCATCTTATTTGGGGCTGCAGTGTGTAATAACAGTACTAGCTACTGAGTGCTTCCTCTCTGCCAGCTGCTGTTCTAAGAACTCTATAGGGATTATCACATTTGGTTCTTTCTCCACGATGAAGTAGGCATTACTGTCACCATGTTACAGATGAGGAAACTGAGGCACAGATGAGTTAGAAGAACTTACCCAAGGCATCCAGTGATGGAGCCAGAATTAAATCCCAAAGGACTGACACAGGAGCCCACACTCCTGGGCTGACTCTGTGGAGTACCTGGCTCTAGAAGGTTTCTGACCTACACTGTGACAAGTCAGCAATAAACTGCATGGTTTAGAGCAGCGGTCCCCAACCTTTTTAGCACCAGGGACTGGTTTCATGGAAGACAATTTTTCCATTGTGGGGAGGCGGAGCTCAGGCAGTGATGCCAGCGATGGGGAGCGAGCAGCTATAAATACAGATGAGGCTTCGCTCACTCACCTGCTGCTGACCCCCTGCTGTGTGCCTCCCCACCCCCATTCCTAAGTTTCATGGAAGACAATTTTTCCATGAGGGGCGCAGACCTCTGTGCCCTGGGGGATTGGTGTGGTTGGGGAACACAGGCTTAGAGCACTGGGTACCATACTAGGTACCACCCTCTCCCCTGGCTGGGGGACCACTCCGTTTCTGCCATAGGCATTCCCTTTCACTCAGGCATAGGAGTGTCCTGGCCACAGGCAGAATGAACTACATGTGTGGGTGGGGCAGCTTCTTCCTTCTAGGAAAACAGCCTGAAGTCCCATCTCTATGTCATCTGTTGCACTTGGAGTCACTTTAAAATCTGTCATCTGCACTCTCTAAGCTCGATCACTGACTTCCTAGGTTTCCACGTCCACTCTCCATTCTCAACTAGCCACGCAACGCTTGCCCACCATTACTGCCTCTACTTACCCACCCAGCTTTTCCTACTCCGGGCCTCCCTCCTCATGGGCTGTCTCAATCTCCAGTCAGACTGTGTTCCTCTCCTTCTACACCTGCTCCCACCCCCGTCCCCGTCCCCAGCTGGCTCCCTTCCTCCCACACTGTCTTTCCTCCAATCCCTTGCTCTTTCCTGCCTCCCTTCCACCTTCTCGCCTGTACTCAGATCTGAGGCTCTCTCCTCACCTCAACTCCTGTCCCACGAGACACAACTCCCACACCCACCACGTGACTCCAACCCCCTCTCCTAGGCTCCAACACATTGAGGATGAAGCTTCAGGGTCCAGACAACAGAGGACCCCGTGGCAGGCTTCTGAGCAGGCCTGGGGAGAGGATCTCCAGGCCAAGGGGAGGACGAGACCTCTTGCCTGCAACTCAGGGCTGTGGCTCTCTCTGAGGCTCCCTTCCTCGGCCCCTTCCCAGGGGCACAAAAGCTGGAGCCTATTTGCATTCATTCCCCATCTTGCTTTGACTCAGAGCCCAGAACTTGGTGGCATGCTAATGTATGCAAACTGAATGCAAATGAATATAGAAAACTATGTGACCCTGGATTTACTGGAAGTCAGAGGCTCCCCTGATGGGAAGCCTTAGGGAAATTTTGGAATCTACTTCCCAAGAGAAATGTAAAAATAGAGTGGCTTTCAGTTGGGAGTGGGGGAGGGATGTGGCTCTGGAAGTCATTCAGAGGAAGGAGCACAGTCTGGTTTCCATGTGTGTCTCTGAGCCACCCAGCAGAAGGCAGAGGAAGAAAAAGTATCTGGCCTCCAAGTCTTCCCCTCCTTTCTCCTCTCTTGACTCTGTCAAAACCATCCGACACCGTGCACGTTGGACGGCAGAGCACCCAGGCATTACTGCCTCTTGGGAAACAGGGGCATCTTATTTCTATCTCACTTCCCATGACAACACTTCACTATTCTCCTCTTCCCTTGCATCTCCTGCACAGGCCCTCCTGTACTTGGTCATCCTTGGGCATGGCTGATCAAGTGAACAGAATGTTCTGGAACCTGGTGGGGGGGTGGTTAGGCAGTCTGGATGCCTGGAAAGAAATGGCATTGTTGGGGTCCAACATCTGGGGGTAGCATGAGGCTAAAGTTCAAGTTCTTCAGTCCTTATAAGACTGCAGCCCTTATCACCAAGCTTAGCTCTTACCTGCCTCTCAACCTCACTCAGAGCCATGTTCTAAGGCCACAAAAATTGTACACAGCAGGGGCTACGTTTCTCATTGACTGCAGTATGGGTGACACCCCTGGAGTTGGAGCAACTCTGGCCTCATTTCTCACTACTCCCCACCTCAAACCTATGTTCCAGCAACTCCAAACTACCTTCAGTTTCCAGCACACATCAGGGTAACTTTTGGTCTCCAGCCTTGCCCATGCAGTCCCGTCTCCCTGCTATATTACTCCCTTGAGCTTCCTCCCCTCGCCCCCCCCTTCCCTTGGCTGTAGTCAGCAGAAACTTCATCCCACCCAGGTTCCATGCTCCTCTGCGTTGTCATAGGTGGATAGTTACAGCCCACCTTTGTTTTCCCGCCCCATCTGTTTGCCACACTCTCCAGATCTGTAGTTCAGTGAAATCACGTAAATAAATACCAAGGGTGGCCTTTGAGCTAGGAATAAGAAATCACCAAGGGAAGAAGCACAGTATTTGATTCAGGGGCAAGAAAAACCTTGCCTTAACCATAGTGGAGGAAAGAGTGAGGGTGCAAGGTCTAGTGGGGACAGGATAGTCAGGAATGGGGTCATGAGGAGAGCAGGCCTTTTAGGGGCCAATGAGTAGGCTGGGTTTGGTGGCAGATAAAAACTACGCTGTCAGACACCCGGGGATCCACCTGAACAAGGATGATCCTGTGGCCTGGCCAGAGGGAAGGAAAGAGGATTTAGTGGGAAATCTGAGAGGTGTATGAGAGCACAGAGGACTTCAGCTGCAGGGGACTGAGACACAGACGGACCCAGATGGCAGAAGGCGGTGGACACCCCCTCCCCCTTCTCCCACTCCCCTTTGACTGTGCCAGGGTGTCCAGAGCTGTCTCAGACCTGGTGGTCTGAGCACCAGTGGCCAATCCCTCCCCTGGAGGTCCTGGCAGGAGACTTTTTGATGCTCCTTCAGGGACTGGCTTCAGGAGGTTATTAAATGGGCCTGATAATCGAGGGGAAATTTTTGTTTGTTTGTTTTAAAGAAGACGATTAAAATTGCATAGGGATTGGATTTGAATATTCAAGAATGAATTTAATTCATAAGAAAATGTTTCTTTTTAGAAGATGCAGTAACCACAGTTGTTGGGTTTCTTTGCCTATGTTGACTGCGCACAGAGGGGAAAAAGCTAAATGCCCAAAATATCTGAATTGCAGTGGTTGTAGGAGAGGATGTCTGACATGTCCTAAGATGATGGCCCCTCCCAAGGCCCGGGTGGGAGCCGCGTCTGTCACTAAGTGTAAGGACTGAACCCTACTCTGAATCCTCCATCAAAGAGGTCACTTGCCACCAGTTAAAATCCAGGCATTCACCTCAACAGACCTGAGACTGTGTTCTCTCCAGACCCAGGAGCAGCGAGTATAAGACTTTCAAGTCCCACTGGCCTGGCACCAGGCTTAGGTCTCAAATCCCCTCCCACTGCAGGTTGTTGGCCCGGGAGGCGGCATTACGTACATGCATACGCACGTGTTCGTGCTATGTGCGCATGTGCGAGCGTGTTCGCACGCATGCGCATCACTGGCTGTGCGCTGTCTTTTTTTTTTTTTTTTTTAAGGCCGTCTCACTCTGTTGCCGGCGCTGGAGTGCCGTGGCGTCAGCCTACCTCACAGCAACCTCAAACTCCTGGGCTCACGGGATTCTCCCGCCTCAGCCTCCCGAGTAGCTGGGACTACAGGCACATGCCACCATGCCCGGCTAATTTTTTCTATTTTTAGTTGTTTGGCCAATTTCTTTCTGTTTATAGTAGAGACTGGGTCTCGCTCTTGCTGAGGCTGGTCTCGAACTCCTGAGCTCAAGCGATCCTCCCGCCTCGGCCTCCCAGAGTGCTGGGATTACAGGCCTGAGCTACCGCGCCCGACCACCATTGTTTCTTATGGCTGAGTGGTACTCCATGGTGTACATATCCCACATTTTATTAATCCACTCATGTATTGATGGACATTGGGTTGTTTCCACATCTTTGCAATTGCAACATGAAGCATTTAAGAGACTTCCTAACGACCACACAGTATTTTGGTAGCAGAGACCTGGGGCTGGTTCAAATCAGTTCTTTTTTTTTGCCCTTCAGGCCGTGTTTGTTCCACCAATGATAGAAACCCAAACGATCTGGGTTCTGGAGGAAGGAACCTGAGAAGAAAACCCAGTGCCCAGAGCCCACCCGGACGTAGTGCTCGAGGCAGAGGGGGCGCCGAGTACGGCAGGGCAGAGGCTCCTCTCCGGCCTCAAGGCGGCTCACTGCTGAGGCCTCCCAGATGCCCAGGCTGGGGAACGGGGACGCCTTTTGAGACCTGGAGGGCCCATGTAAGGACTGAATGTCAAGGGTGGGCCTCCCATGTCGACCCCAGATCCTGAGGGCCTCGTCCTTTTGCTGGGGACCATGTTCTGGAAGGTCCAAGTGTCTGGTGGATGAGAAGAGAGACAGCACCAGTGAGCCTGGAAGGAACAACCAATCTCCACTTGAACCCGAAGCAGGGTGAGCTGGCCGAGAATGTGCCTGGGCAGGAAATTCAGCCAAGAAGGAGGCCCACAGAGGACAGAGCCTGAGGCAGATTCATGTCAGCCCGCCGGAGTCAGCAAGCTCGCTCCGCTCCTCCAGTGTCCTTGTGAGAGGCCGGCCAGCCTCCACGCCACACTCAGGTGTCTGAGTACAGCTCTGAAGGCCCCGGTCAGAGTGAGCAGACTCCAGCTGTGTCTTGTGCGCTGCCTTCCAGAGCTTTTATGATCCTTTCAAGGGGGCTGACATTGAGAAGAATCAGGGAGGAGAAAACACCAGGCTGGCTGAAGGTGGCACCCAAAAATTCCCTTTGTTGCCCAGAACATGGCCTGCAAGTCTTTCCTGCTGACAAAGGACACACTGGAGAGCAAGACGGTGTGGGGACAGCTATGTCTGCTTCCAGGGAGAAAAGGTAGGCAAGAGGAAGGGCAGAGAGGAGGGTGGCCAGGTGTATCGGGTTCTACTGTGGAAGATCTCACAATACGAGAAGGGGGAGAAGTGTGCAGTGACTTTTGTGCCCTTAAGCAGGTCACTCGCCTCTTAATGGCGATCATCATAAATGTCACAAGATAGTTATGAGCGTGGAGTGGATGGGGCATGTGAGTGAAGCACTACCCAGCGAAATGTATGGAGGGAATGGGAAGAACTTCAGCTAACGTTTGTTAAACTGAACTGTTCTTTTGTCTAGCTCGATGTGGGTGTGCAGCTTTTACTTGACTGGATTGGGGTTACTATTGCCCCATGTGTCATTTTCCCTTTTGATCTGTACTTGGATGGGTAGGGAATGACACTCAACATTCACTGAAGGTCTAGCATGTGCTAAATTATTCCTTCTCAAAGTTTCGTTTCTGGACAGATTGTACCAGCATCTCCTGAGATGCAAATGAGAAATGCAGATTCTTGAGCCCCATCCCTGTCCTACTGACTTAGAAACTTGAGGGGGGCCCAGCAACTGGCATTTTAGTAAATCCTCAGGTGATGCTACCACACACTAAAGTCATGAATAATCTCATTTAATTCTATAACAGCCTAAGGAGGTGGGAGTGAATGTCCCTGATTTACAGGTGACAAACACAGGGGTTAGAGAAGTCAGAGGCCTGCCCCAGGCCCCCACCTGGTAAGGGAGCCCCAGGTCTGGGTACCCCACTCTTTCCCCCTCCCTACTGCCCTGCCTCCCAGAGGTGGGATGGTTTTGCTCCAAGACAGCTTCCCGCAGGCAGACATGAGGGAGGATGTGCAGGAACCACTGGTGAAGATGGAGCATTCTCCTGGGCTGATGAATAGCACAGTTAGCTATTTTTACACGGTTTGCAAGAGGTGGACTGTTATTTATGGCAGTAGGCAAATATTTAGCACTAGGACTGTCCCATTATTGAGCTGGAGCTAAGAAGGCATCACTACTAGTTTGCAGTACTCCCAGAGCACCTGCCATGTGCCAGGCATGAGTGTCAGCAGCCTTGGTGCAGTAGTGACTGATGACCATGTTGCCATCAATGGCATTTTGATTTGCCACTACTTGACGGCATTGCTCTAGAGGCTTTACAACATATTCCCTACCGGGCGTTATTATCGCCTTTAACAGATGAGAATGTTGAAGCCTGGAGGCACTCAGGGACAAAAGCTCATAAACAATGGGGCGGGTTCTGGCCTGCCTGCTCTAAGGATGATTTCTTCTATTCCACTCTTTGAGAAGCCAGGAGGGCGCGGGGGAGCACAGTCCTCAGAGCCAGGCAAATCTGGTCCCGGCCTCGGGACTCAGCCCTATGCCCACTTCCCCTCTTGGCTCCCTGTCCCAGGAGAAAGCCAGTGGAGCCCACCGGCAGGCGGGTGAGCACCTGGCGCTGACAAGGAAGGCCCCGCGTTCCTGTCTGAGCGAGAGCTTGGCCCAGGGAGGACCTGCCAGCAGCCACGAGATGGCGCTGTGATCCAGGCGACCCCGGCTCCTGCCACCACCCTCTCCGACGGTTGCCCGGCGGGGACCCCAGCGGCTGCGAGGACGCTCTCCCGCTCCCCCCGGAGTTTCTGTCCCCTCCCTCCCGCTCCCTCGCCCTGTGTCCCTGCGGAGGGTGGCGCCCGCATCAAGGAGCCGGACTCCCAGCGACCCCCAGGCAGCCCGGGACGGCTGCTTGTCCCCTCCCTGCCCTCCCTTCCTCTTTCCCTGCTCCTCCCCAGCCCGGCCAGCCAGCCCTGCCCACTGCTCTCCCACCGCACAGTGGAAGCACGCTCACGATTTGCAGACGTTAAACATTGCACAACTAAACACCAAAAACGCACTCTTCACCATAAGGTGAAGACGTGAAAACTCAGCCGCGGAAGTTCCCGCTGTGTATCAGAAATAAGTTACCCGTGGGAACAGAGCACTGTGCCTGCCCTTTCTTACCCCTCTTTCTCAAAGTCCTCTGCCCCACTGAAGAAAACCGTGCGTGGGTGTGCGTGTGCGAGTGCACTTGGAGGGGTAGAATTCCAAGTTCAAATTGAAGATCGCCGTTAAAAATTGTGTGACAGCGAGCAAGTTCTTTTAACCTCCTTGAGCCTTCGTAAGAATGGAGATAATACTGTTCATAGTACCCACCTCATGGGCTGTTGGGAAAATTAAGTACATCTGAATCATTTAGAATGGTGCTTTGATGCATAGTAAGCGCTCAGTAAATGTTATTCTTTCCTTTCCTCTGACACTTATGGTGTGAACCAGACATTTGGCATTCAGTACAGGGAGCCTTGTGTTTTGCGCTAACTTCTTATACAGGAGGTCCCATTCCCAAGGATGATGTCTTTATAAGTCTCTGTGTTCAGGAGCGCACAGCACAGGCCTTTGCCTGGTGCACAGTGATTAGAGTGGGCCATGGTGGCTGCCACAGACCACAGCCTCTGGCTCCAATTCTGCCTCCGTCCTGTCTTCTCTCACATGGTGGCTTCTTGTGTAGACCTGCTAGTGCAATTGCTGAGTGTCCCTCTTCTGTGCCTCTCTGCTTCAGGGCAGGTGCTGCCTAGTTTGGAGTGAGAGGTGTAGCCTTTTGTTCTCCTCTAAGCCGGGGGTGGGGTGGGGGGGTGGTGGGGGGGGTGGGCCTTCTCCTGGGACAGAGGGGAGTGAGGGTGGAGAGGGGATGGTGCCAAAGCTTGTTTTGTTTTCACTCAGGTTGGAGAGACCGTGTGCTCCATGTAGAGGCCTGCTTGGGCTGAGGGGAACCCGGCCTTAGCCTGGACCTAGGTCCGCGCAGCGTGGAACTCTTGCCTCTGCTGTGCATGGCCCCACAGGCTGAGTCAGTTTGCAGATGTCTGTGTCTGGCATTCTTTGGGGTTTTTGTTTATGTCTTTCCTAACTTTTCCATCTCTGAGAGCCAGGTCTTTCCTCAGCATCCCTCTCTGTCTCACGTTACCTAGTACCTGGCCAAAGACCTGTCCGCAGCGCACAATCACTGCACGCGTGTTGACAGGCTGCCTGACACACGTGGCACCGAGGGTCTTATCAAGCTGGATCTCAATCAGGTCTGGATCACAGAAGCTGTGATCCAACTCACTGGAGTCCATCAGAGGGCTCCTGCTGAAGCTGTTCACAGATCACTCCGGTATCATTGAAAAGCTAACCACATATGCAAATGAGTGCTGGCGGTGGGAGGGTGACTTGGAGTAGAAAGTGCTTCTGGTTCATCTCCGAAGGCTTCCTGGTGCCGCAGGGGGGAAGGGGCTGAAGCTGTCATTGAAACAATGCAGTTTGATAAAGTGAGAGGAGGGTGTGGTTTTAGGCCAGAACCCACCCTTTCCTGGTTCAGGTCCTCACTTGAGTCATTCCAGAGTTCCCCTGCCTGCCACTGGGAACATTCTAGTTTGTGACATCTCTCAGGAAACAAGCTGAGTTCCTGGAAAACATCAATTACAGAAAGCAAATCCACCACCTTTACCCCCCAAATCTTTCTTAGAAACCCTACCTGTCTGCAGCTGGGAATGAATGGAATGAAGGTCAAGAATTAAGCAACAACCAAATATTGGGTCTCGGGTGCCCTGGTTACTATCTGGTTTCCAATCAAGGTGCCTTGGTGACATGTACTCTCTGGGGGTGGGGGCACATAGTCAAATGAGAAATGTGAGCTGAGCCCAGGATCACCCCGAAGATGTCTGAGGGGCTCTCGGGTGTCCTAATCTCGTGCTCAGCTGGCAGAGTAGGGCTGACACAGCTACCTGCTCTCTGAAGCCCTCAGCCTTCCTGTTTCCATCTCAGGATTTTGAGAGGGGAATCTACACTGTGAGTCTCTGATTCATTTACTGTGAACTCATCAAGTTGGTGTTTGGCAAGAGTCCTTGGATGGCTCGGAAGAGCTTTTGGTTTGGTTTCATTTGTTTTGTGTAGTGCTTTTCCTTTGAAATAGGAAGTCCGTTTTTGCTAAAAATAACTGAAAAACTGCATTTGATATCAGATCAGAACATGAGAAGAAATTAAGAAAATATTATCCTTTGGGTTTCCCCATGTTTAACTTTGCAATGCAAACATTTAATCCTGCAAAGTGAGTTGTATTATTATCCCAATTTTACAGATGAGAAAAGTAAGCCCAGAGAAGTTAGTAAATTACCCAAGTCCACAGATCTAGTAAAGCCTTATATACCTTATAGTGCCAAAGGCCCGTAATACTTTTAGGAGCTTATGTAAATATTTTACGTTCTTTTAAAATCAGAAGAAAAGATGAATTTTAGATCGAAAGAAAATGTTATATAATAAGAATATATTTGTCTTTCTACCAACGCAGCCATATAAATGACAGTTTCTTCAGTAACAGGCTCTGTCTTGGGTACCAGGGAGAATTAGAACAGCAGCAGAAGGGACTGCGTGCACATGCCCTAGGGGAGGCTGACCACGGTGTGCAGGTGGCTCGGGCATCTCATCAGCCGCCCCACTGAGGGCGCCAGGCCCGCACCCTAACATAGAGCAAGCAGGCTGTATTTCATGAAGTGCCACAGGGTTTGGACTAGGTAGATCACAGGAGGCTTCAGGAAGGGGCTGGGATTTGAACAGAGGGTTAAACATGAAAGGAGACAGATGCAAACTTAGAGACAGTTTGAGGAATGAAGAACTCGCTGTATGGGGGAGATTGAGGTAGCCGATGTAGAGGTTGTGCTGGGTTACCCGTTAAAACTCAGTTTCATAACTACTTTTGAATTGTATTCTTTTGCTTTCCCATCAAAGACCTGCATTTAACTATTACTTCTGTTTTCATTCCGTCAGTAGTAATTAAGGCTCAGTTGCTACTTAAACTCACATATGATTATCTTCCATAATATTAATAGAAGGGTAAACCGGACTTTTGTTTTTGTTCATTGTTCTTTCCTGTTAGAAATTAAGTAATATTCATTGTTTAGCAGTTAATGTCTACCAATAATTAGCAACTTGTCCAGAAGGTCATAAGAAACCATCTCACTTCCTTATTTTCGCATCAGAATGATATACCAAACATTGCAGTGTGGTTTCCATGGAGCGACTGGTGGTTTACAAACAGGCCCCTCCAAGCTAGGGCTTGGGAAAGATGCCTCAGGGGACACAGGGGCGGACAGGGGGTGGGAGCTGGGAGTCCTTCTCCCTGCTTCAACCTGAGCAAAGTGTTTATGTGTGTAGGGGTTCTAGGAAACAAACATTTCGTTGTTTAAAAAAGGGATCCTTTGAAAAAAATACACTTGAAAACCACTGCTATAAAAACTTCTAGAAAGATAAATAAGAACTCCAGGAACTAGTTTATTGATTTATTCTCTGCCTCTTCTAGGAATAACCTAAGATGGCTTATTAAAATACATAGAATGCAGCAAGGTTGTTTTTGTTTTTGTTTTTTTTAAGTAAAGCAGGAAATGGAAAGGAGTAAAAATAATGGTAGGAAAGGTCAGATATCCCCAGGGTAAGGTTCGAGCACCAGTGCATTCAAGGAGCTGGTGGCGGGCAGGAAGCACAGGCTGCAGCCGGAGTCTCACAGAAGGGTCAAGCACACACCTCCGCCCTCCATCTGCAGAGTGAGCGGATGGTGTCCTGGGCAGGGCCCTGAGCTCTCTGTGGAAGCTCCTAGAGTCTTTGGAGGATTTGTCTGACTTTGGACAGGCTTGTCCTTCTCCATCCCGGCCACAGTCTTTGTCCTTCGCTTCCCTAAAGACTCATAGCCCACCGCAAGTGGAGGTCTCTGCCTGCCTTCAGCCCTCTGGCCACATACCCCTCTCACGGTACCCTACACACTGCAGTCACCCCTCATCAAAGATTATCAAATAGTGCCAAAACCCGAGATTTCACACCCATGGATCTTGCTAAATAAGAGCTGCCAACACTGGCACTGTGTTTCCCTGTGCTGTGCACTGTTCAAGTGGTTTACACAGTTGGCCCTCGGTATCCTTGGGTTCCACATCCGTGGGTTCAACCAACTGTGGATACAAAATACTTGGGGAAAAAATTATCTGTACTGAACAGGTACCGACTTTTCTTCTTGTCCTTTTTCCCCAAACAATGCTGTATAACAACTATGTGCATAGAATTTACAGATGTTAGGTATTATAAGCAATCCAGAGGTGATTTAAAGTATACAGGAGGATGTGTGTAGGTTATATACAAATACTACACCATTTTACATAAGGAATTTTAGCATCCTCGGATTTTGGTATACAAAAGGAGTCCCAGAATCAATCCCCCACGGGCACCAAGGGACAACTGTATGCATTAACTCCTTTGATTCTCCCAACAACCCTATGAGGTGGGTACCATTATTATCCCCATTTGACGGATCAACAAACAGAGGCACAAAGAGGTTAGATAACTTGCTCAAGATCATATAGCTGGTGACAGAGCAGAGATTTGAACCCAGGTTGGCTCTGTGCTCTTTCTAGTCTGCCATGCCGAGTACTCTTAATCCGCCAACATGTTACGGCCTGCTGGCTGGCGGGTGGGAAGTTATGCTGTCCCTGAGGCTGAAGTCCCGGGTTTTACCCTCAAGTGTACAACTCAGCCACATCCCGGTCTAACCTGGGGCCACAGGTGGTCCCTTGCAGTCTATCCAGCCATTCATTGATGTCCTAGAGCTCAAAGAAAACCCGAGGCTTCAATGAGTGAGGGAGCTCAGGACAGGCCTTTGTCACAAAGGAAAATGCAGCAGGGAAGATGGATACGCACGAGATGGCCTCTTGGTTGGTCTATAATTTCAGCTTATTAACAATAATTATTATGACAGATACCATTTAGAGCCAGACACTGTTCTAGGCATTTTACCTTCAATATCTCATTTAATCCCCAAAGCAACTGAGCAAGGGAGGTGTTATTAGTGTCACTATACCAGGAAGAAATTCAGACCTAGGGGGAACAGCTAACTTATCTCTGCTTTCTACACGGTCACCACCCTTTACCCTTGTACCCCCAAACCCATTTGCACAAAAGTGCCTTCATGAGACTTCTTGGGATCTTTCTTTGCTTCTGCACCTGCCTGCGATGGTTGATTCCTCAAAAGCCAAGGCGTGTTTACTAGTTCTCTTTGTGTCCCCCCCCCCCAACGCCAAGAGCTCCACATAAAGTTCTGCATAAGGTGGACACTAGTGAGCTGCTCCAGCTTCACGGCTATGACTACAGTAGCAGCTGGCATCGCTGGTGGAAATGCAGAAATAAGGAAACAGCCAAAAATATAGTTCCCTGATCCTTCATCACTCCCCACAACTCCTCACTTGCATGCATATGCACAAAGCCCGGATCTGCCTACACAGCCTAGAAAAATGCCTACCCAGCGGTGCCTAAGACCCAGCCATGTAAATCAGCATGCAAATGAGGCAGCAGCTGTGAGGCTGGTTGTCAGAGCCATCGTGTCCTCTCACATCCAAAGAGAACCCAGATACTGGCCAGAAAACCCCATTCCTCCAGCCTCATCCCTGCCTTGATGACTCAGGGAGAAACCACGCAGCAATTTACCCAGCAGCCTCTGAAGGCAGCTTCTTAATTTCCCTGCTAATCCCCTGCACCCCGCCCCCACCCACCCCAGCACAGTCTAGGAGAGGTGATGATAAACAGGCTGCGACCAGCTGTCTGTGCAGGACAGTGAAAGTGATTGAACAGCTTTGCTCAGGAAAACACACTCGCCCCACCCTGGGTAATGCTCAGGCACGCAGTGGCGTGGGAAAAAAACTGATGCCTGGCCTGCTTTAGGTCTAGGGAAAGTGTCATTAATCTGGACAGTGCACAGGCTTTGTGACAATTTAGTGATGGGCCCAGAGTTTACTTTTGTAACATCTATGAAGGAACTAACTTATGAGCAAGTGAATTCAATTATTTGCTCATTTATTCCGTGTATGTATGAGAATGCAATAGAGGAGAACTACAAAAAAACTAAAAATGGCCCTTGTTAGCAAGAAAAAAAGGAATAACAAAATCAGCTGTGGTACCTTAGCCCACGGGAGAGAACCAGGGATTTTCAAGTTGTTTTGAGGGCCTTGAGTTTAGTAGAAAAATAAACCTGGACATCTCAGATCATTGAAGCAGATTCAGGGGACCCTCTTCTTGTCAGTCCTCTGTCACTGCACACAGTGATATTGATAATACCTATCCTTGAAAGGAAAATCCTTGTGCTTTACAATATATAAATTACTTTTTCAAAAGTTTAGACTGCCTTCCCTACTTCAATTATTCTGAATTAATGATAACCCAAAAGAATGCTTTTTAAAAATGACATTGGCTTTGGAATGTGTTAGGTCCTCTACACCCGAAGTTTGGTCTACAGACCAGCAGCACTGGCGCCGCCTGGGAGCTTGAGAGACATGCAGTGTCTTCAGCTCCCAGATCTCCTGGACCAGGAGCTGTAGTTTAGCAAGATCTCCAGGTGTTTCCAATGCATGTTGAAGTTTGAGAAGCAGCTTGTTGCATATTGTTTTCATAGGCAATGACTTTCCTTTCAGTTTTTGTTTTGCACTCAATGATGCTAACAGGTGCTGGTTCCCTCTGAGTAAGTGGCCATGTTCTGGGGACAGCCAGTCCTGGACCTTGTTGGGCTTGGGGGGAGCAGAGAGGCAACAAGCTGAGGCCTGCAAGGACAGACCGAGTGGGTGGCTTGTACACACCATGACCCTGGCAGCTGGCCTGTACCTCAGGCCAGCAATGAGGGAATTTCTTAAATTACCTGTTGAATTCCTCTTTCTCGACTTTAGGGGAAGGAGGAAGCTCTCACAAATCCCTTCACAACCTCCTCTGTCTTCACCCTTTTACATCCTCAGTGTAACTGAGGTTCTAATAGTCATGTTACCAGATTTAAGCTGCTTTTGTGGTAAATTTTGCACTAACCCTCTAGCCTGGAAACACAGTGAGACCCCATATCTCAAAATCAATCAATGTAATTCACCACATTAATGGAATAAAAATCAAATAATCATCTCAATAGATGCAGAAAAAGCATTTGACAAAACACAATATTCCTTCTTGATAGAAATTCTCAGCAAACTAAGAATAGAAGGGAACTTCTTCAACTTGATAAAGGACGATTCTGAAAAGAACTACAGCTAACAACTTCATTGTAAAAGACTGAATGCTTTCCCCTAAGACAGGGAACAATGAAAGGATAACTGCTTTAACACATCTATTAAATATTATTC
The DNA here is from genome assembly GCF_020740605.2 of Lemur catta. Lineage (NCBI taxonomy): Eukaryota > Metazoa > Chordata > Mammalia > Primates > Lemuridae > Lemur > Lemur catta. Next base: position 11,209,400 of record NC_059150.1, read on the forward strand.
TGGAGCCCCTAGCAATGTACAAAGCAAGAAAAAGAAATGAAAGCATAAAATTTGGAAAGAAAAAAGTAGGACTTTCTCTAATTACAGGCGACATAGAAAATCCTCTGGAATCTTAAAAACAAAAACCAACTCTACTAGAATTAATAAGTTAATGTCGCAAGGGTAAAGGATACCAGGCCAATATACAAAAGCAACATACCAGCAACAAACGATTTTTTAAAATTAAAATTTATAAAATTATAAATCCCATTTACGATAGCATCAGAAAGCATAAAATACTTAGAGACACATTTAACGAAAGACATGCGAAACCTGTACGCTGAATATTATAAAACATTACTGTGAAAAATTAAAGACTATTTAAAGTGAATAGATGTATCACTACGTTCATGGATTGGAAGATTCACTATTAACAAGGTGTCAGTTCTCCTCACGTTGATCTGTACATTCAATCTAATCCTGCTCAAAAACAGCAGGGTTTTTTAGACATTGACAAGCTGATTCTAAATTTATATAGATTTTTTAAAATAATACAATGAATCTAAAATAGAATGAAATAAGACCAATGCAATGACGCAGACATGTACAAGGTACTACAGCGGCACGGAGGAAGGAGGAATCGCTCTGATTAGGTGACTCAAGGTAGGCTCCTCAAAAGACATTTGAACTGGGAGTTGAATGTACTTACCAGGTGAAGACTTTCACGAAGGACATTGATTTACTCGGGTTTTGCTGATCATAAGGAGCTAAAGCTCATCCTGCTTTATAAAGGCGTTGCACATGGAACTGTTCAGGAGATAAAGTCTCATGGAAATCCTTGCTGGGACCTCAGGGATCCTGGGCTGGGAGGGTGGTTCTGGATGGAAGGCTCCTCTCCTGGCCTCAGTGGCCGAGGCCCCTGAATCTTTAACATCCATCTCCCGTCTGTGTTCACTCTCTCTCTCGCCTCCTCCTACCATCTGCTTTATTCTGTCTGTACTTCCAGATATACAGCTGGAAGGATAGGTTAGATTAGCATCGGATCATGAAAGGCCTTGTTTGGCCAGGCAGGTTGGTTTTCTGTCTTTGTAGCCACTGAAGATTTTTAAGCAGGAGAAAGCAATCATCAGATTTGGCCTTTAGGCAGATAGTTCTGGAAGTGTGTGGAGGGACTAGAGAGTGGCAGATGGGAAGAAGGTATTCCAAATAAGATAAAATGAAGGCCAGGCGTTGTGGCTCACACCTATAATCCTAGCACTCTGGGAGGCCGAGGCGGGTGGATCGTTTGAGCTCAGGAGTTCAGACCAGCCTGAGCAAGAGTGAGACCCCGTCTCTACTAAAAATAAAAATAAATTAGCTGGACAACTAAAAATACGTATAGAAAATATTAGCCGGGCATGGTGGCACATGTTTGTAGTCCTAGCTACTCGGGAGGCTGAGGCAGGAGGATGGCTTGAGCCCAGGAGTTTGAGGTTGCTGTGAGCTAGGTGACACCACGGCACTCTAGCCCAGGCAACAGAGTGAGACTCTGTCTCAAAAAAAAAAAAAAAAAAGGAAAGATAAAATGAAGATCAAGATCAATGGTTTTCAGTGAATGTGGGGATTGCAGCAAAATACATCCTGCCTTGGCCAAAAATGTTTCTATCCCTTTAGGCAGCAAGGGCAGGAGAGTTTAAGCATCTGAATTTTGGGGGGGAAAACTCCCTAGTTGATCCTGACTGAGAACTGCTGGTCCAAACAAAGTGATGCCTACCAGGCTAGCAAAGGGAGAACAGGTGAAAGAGAAACCAGCTGGACTTGTGGGGGCGGGGGCGGGGGGTGGGTGGCGGGGAGGAGTCCAATTAACTCTGTAGTTTCCAGCTTGGGAAGTTGGGTGGATAATGGTTTCATTTCCCAGGACTTGGGAAACGGCAATCAGAGTATTTGTATCTGTGGGAGCGGGGATGAGAGAGAGGCCCAGAAAAGAATTATGCCTGCGTGTCCCATAGAGAGCTCAGGAACTCGGTCCCACTGGACTGGCCCAGCGGGGCAAAGAGCTAGAGATGGGCTGACTCCAGCCTGCCTTTTAGTCTTTGCTTCCATGGGGCAAGCCCTGCTGGCGAGGACAGTGTTCTGTGGGCTTAATTAGTTGGACAGACACTGAGTCGTAGGGCTCTGAGCTAATATAAAGCAATTTTCTCCATGTCGCTGTTGTTACTGTTGTTTAGCATGGACTGTGTTAGCCCCTAGACAAGTGGCCCCTGGTTTAGAACTCGGAACAGATTTGACCAGTGTCTCAGCTGGGTTCCAGGACTCCACTCAGATGGCTCTACTGAAGGGATGTGGACCAGGTTAGGGAACCAACAAAGGATGTTGAGGCACACGGGCTGTCAACAGTGGGGAGCTGTACCCACGTCTAGGCCTGAAAGGGCAGAGGAAGAGGATGGCATTGCTGGGGCCATGAAGGAGGGCTGAGCTCCCGGAGGAACACAGCCACAGCCAGACCCAGGCTCTGAGTCAGGGAGGAGCAGGCAAGAAAACCCCAACCTTCTCTCTCACACACACGCACACACCCACTCCCTCTTCTACCCTCCTGTCTCCTACCGGTGCCTCCCACTGGCCAGTGCCAGTTGGGAGCCAGCCATCAGGGCAGCATGAGCACAGAAGGGTGGAGAATGAATGCATCAGGTGTGTGGGTTTAGGGGCACGTGAGATAAACCAGCACAACCACATCTGGACACAGCCTGTGTAAGGCAGTGGCGTGGGTGACTCTGGAATGGCAGGAAAACCACAGCACATGAGTCGAGATACTTGGATCCCTGACTCTGTGCACACCCGCCATCCTGAGGGGCACACTGCTGGCATCTGGGGCCTCGGCTGCTTCAGCTGTGACATGAGTAGCTTGGACCCTGTGACCTTTGCAGCCCTGCGGCAGAGGGTCCCCTGGCTATGCCCTGTCACCAAGCACAGACGGGGCTCAGCCCCGTGCAGAGAGGAGATGTGCTGCCACGGGGACACCTGGGACTGGCCAGCATCTGGGACTAGACCTGGGGCCTTTCTCTTCCAGCAAACCCATGGGACATGCAGAGTCAACCAGGGGCTTTCTTAAACGTACTTTTCACTGCAGTGAGGTACATTCAAAAAGAAAGAAGAGCGTATTCATCTCCAGACAGCAGCAGCTACGCAGACCTGTGCTGCTGCAGCTCCGCAACCTGGTGCCCCCCGCTCAGTTCCTGATAACTGAAGATGAAACTTGAACAGCAAAAGGGAAGTCTCCTGTCTCCTACAGGGTATCAAATCCTGTTTCTAGATGGTTTCAGTTCATAAAGACACAGGATTCCATATTTTCTCACCCAATTAGCTGGAGGCAAAGAAACTTCAGTGACCACCAGCCACGTTTGCACGGCCCTGGGGTGAAGTGGAGGTGCACCACAGAGCCTTTCTGAATCCGGGCTTGAAAGGGGGTCCCAGTATTTCCGAAATGTGTCATCTTTCTCCTTATTAATGTAAAGAATTGGCCAGGGTAAGCGCACAGATTTGCACAGTCTGCGCTGGGCCCCAGTGGGCCTCTCATGCTCTGATGTTCCTAGTTTTCTGTGGGTGTCAGGTGCTGCAGAGGGGCTCACCCCACCGTGTTCTTTTGGAAGTGGGAAGATCTGCACACATGGGTGTCAAGATCGCTCACAGGCTGCCCTCAGGGAGTTGCATGTACCTTTGTTGTGCCCATGAAGTGGCCCTGGCTGCTGGGACAACAAGCCAGAGCTTGGTATCTTGCTGCCCTCCAAGGGTTGGTTCACCAATACAGGTTCAAGTATGTGTTCTGTAGTGCATTAAAGAGGATGGGGTGGAGGAAGGAAACAAGAACAACAGAGAAAAATAAGAAAAAGAAAAGGTGGAACAGGTAGGAAGGTTTTCAAGCACGTGGAAATACATAGTAAAGAAAAGGGGTGATGTGTCCACTGAAAAAGAAGAAAAGAAAATATTTCCACAAAGACTTCACTTAGGCCCAGGAAAGTTGCTCACTGGAGTCAGACACCGGAACAGGTGGATAAAAGATACTGTGGAGTCTTTCATGTCAGGACGCAGTCATTTGCTTATTCGTTTATTTAAATAAGCAATAACAATAGACTGGGATGCATGCTATGACTCATGGACAGTGTCATGGGAAGTACGTGGGAAAAGCATCTGATCAAATTTGTCAGGGACACTGAAGTCTCCCGGGGAAAGTCACATTTAGCCTGTGAGTGAAAGGATGCTCAGGTGCTGTAGAGAAAATGAGCTGGAGCAGCAGAAAATACAAAGACCTGGTTCAGGATAAGACAGCCCAGGACAGCAGAACAGGCGGGGCTGCACCCGGGACTCCCTGCTCCTTGGCGATGACACAGTCAGCACACTGCCTGGCTTTCGTCTCTGCACGTGGGAGCAAATAAACATCTTCCGACACACCAGGCTCATTTGACGCCGCTTAAAAATTAATTCTTTAAAAAAGGCAAAAATCCTGCTTTTATCTATGAAATAAACAGGTGTTAAAATTTTAATTTATCGAAGATCATTAATCCATGAGGGAGTCAAGCAGTTGAGACCCGTTCAAAAGAGAATCTGAAAAACAGGCGTATTTATAGATTTGGAAGACTGAAATGAATGTGCAAATAGAGGCAAACTGGTTTTCCCTGGAGTGGGAGAAGGAGGAGAGTACCTTGATTGTCTACGGACAGGACATAATTTGCTTGTGGATAGATCAGAATTATTTTGCATTGTTAGCAATCAGCTACAATTTACAGAGTTGTCAAATAGCTTAGAGACACTGAAAACTATTGTCAGATAACCTGACCGGTGTCCTCTAGACAATGCATGGTTTTCCCTTGCACCTTTTCCCTAGAAGGACAAACTGTCAAATTCTCTTATTTTCTCCCTGGCCAGGACTGCTGGTGATTTGTGTATCCAACTCCTCTGTGCACACATGATAAATTAAGTAACCATAAGCAAATAGTAAGGACTTAAATGGCAATGATTATAGAACAAATAAAAATGTGATAACTATATTTCCAACATTTAAATGAAATTAAAGAAAACAAATGATTTGTGTCCTGTGTCTATTTCCGTCCCACATCTCCACCTTCATCATCATCAAGCTATTGTCACTTTCATCATTGTCATTACAAGGCCTTTGTTAAACAACTTCTCTGCTGATTTATGAGAATTTCTGATTTACAACAAGCAAACTGACCTAGATGAAGGATTGTGGGAGCAAAGGAAGTAGGTTATGTCTGTGCCCTTCAGTGGAAAAGCAACACTGAGAAATTCACATTACAGATATGAGGTAGTTGGGGGTGGGGAGTTGGAGTCTTAATTGGGATGAAGACTAGGGAGGGAGTAGCCATTCGTTCAGTCATTCAAACTTTTTTTTAGTGCTTACCATGTGCTAGACATGGTGCTAAGTGACCAGGGATATATGGATGAATAAAACATGCTCCCTGCCCTGTTGTCGCTTACAATCTAAGTGGGGGTGTTCCCTGTTCAGACCAGATGGGAAAAATGATCAGATTTCCTCTGCTCAGACTGAGAAAGGTCTGGAGGTGAGAGTTCAGAAGTTGTGTGATAAGGGAGCTTCTTAACGTATGTGTGTGGGGGGGATGTCTTTTACTTATTGGTCTTGCTCACACACACACACACACACACACACAGTTTGACCAATAGTTAATTTGTAAATTAGTAATAAAAATTACTAATAATTTTTTTTCTTTCTTTTAGAGACAGGGTCTCACTCTCTTGCCCAGGCTGGAGTGCAGTGGTGCGATCATAGCTCACTGCAGCCTTGAACTCCTGGGTTCTGGCAATCCTCCTGCCTCAGCACTAGAGTAGCTTGGACTACAGGTGCACACCACCACCACATCTGGCTTTATTAATATTTATTTCATTTTATTTATATTATTTAGTATTTATTTTTATAAAAACTACTGGTTTATTGAAAGAAATTAATTATTAGAATAATTACTAATAAAGATTAGTAATAATTAACTCATAGTTAACCCACAAGTTAGCTGTGACAGTTAAGGAACCGCTGGGAAGTACATTCATCCGTTCTCTCCACTCTTTGGCCTGAGGTTGCTCGCCACCACTGGTGTGTCTCCAATGTTCTTGCTTTCTCAATTTCAGAAAGTACTGTGTGGTGAATTGAGCCTTCTGTGGGCTTGTGACATTCTGGAGGGTACTTTTTGGCTTTGCAACTGGTCAGGAGGAGAGACTGTGGGGAAGCTGCAGGAAGGCAAGGGATGCTCAGAAGACGGTCCTGCTTTCTGGGCTTCTGGACAACAGCGACTGCACTGTCCAAGAAACTGTCACCCCACTGTTCAGACAGCGCAGGGGCAAATTCAGAGCAGAGCAGAAGCTTACATCCTGTGCAAGGCAACTGGAAACTTCGACCCGTTTCGGAAGAGTCTTGGCTAATGGATGAATAGATAAATAGCAGGTTATTAAGGGAAATTAGGGAAGTTCCAAGTGCATCTCTGGCCTTTCAGGATGGCAGGGTAGAATGCAAACACTGGACTCTCCCTTGCATTTTCCTTCAGGGCTGTGGTCAGAATTCTGGGCCAGTGGCCCTTATTCTGATCTGTGATGACATTTCTGGCCTTCTTAAGAATATTATACCAGAAAAGGTTATGCTAGAACACCCAAAAGAGCAGGTGAGCAGTTTCAAGGGGCAGAGTCTGCCCTGAACACGGCTCCAGACTTAGGGTACGAGCCCTTCAACCAAGCACACTGCTATCTGCTAAATACAAACTTTTGGAGTGTGTCATGCTAATGGGGAAGATGTCCATGGCAGTGGTGTTGACCACACTTATCTCCTTTGTCCCAAATAGATAGAGTGAGACAGTTTCATCAAGGTGGTCAATTTCTAAATGGGCAATCCAGAAAGTTCTCATGACTTCAAGCGTAGGGCTGTTTCCAGAGATTCTGGCCTTGGATAGCTGCACGCTCACACCTCAAGTTATGCAGCATTTTGGGGAACTGGGGGTGGGGTTCCACCAGCATAGCCTTCTGAGGATTCAGCATAACTTCCCCAGGAGGAGGGATGGTTTAGGTTCAGAGTGTGAGGGTCCCCATTACCTTCTTCCCTTCCTCCGTCCCTCTTCCCTCTTTCCTTCCCTTTCTCCTTCCCTTCCTTCATCTCTTCTCCATTCATTCTTTTTACTCCCTGGCTCTCTGTTACAAGCCTTCTTCCTGTGGCTTGGAGGACCCTGCCAGGACTTCCTGGGTAGCGAGGGAGGGAAGGCATGTCAGTGAGAGCCGGGGCCGCCCCTTTCCTTCTAGTTCTTGCTGGGGCAAAGCCCACAGCCCCATGTCAGTGAATACCCCGGGGGCTGCAGAGACCCCAGCATTGATGGGAAAGAAGAGAGGGGCTTTTGGATCTCTCACTTTCCTGTCCGTTAGAGTCATCGTTCTTAACCAAGGTTTGAGGCCAAAATTGGTGCCTGATTCAGTGATGGAAACCCCAAGTTTCAAGGCTGGCTGGTGCAATACGGGGCGGGATCGCGGACAGGAAGTGGTGTGGCTGTGTGGGTGTGAAGGAAGGACTTCCTCCCTCTCTAACACTTTCTACGGCAAGGGGGCCTTTCTCAGGCTACCTCCCTTCCCTCCCACCGACAGACAGACAGACAGACAGACAGACAGAGGCTCGAACACTTCACGCAAGGGCCCAGGGCAGAGCAGCAGACCTGATTCCTCAGCAGCTTGTCTCCTTCCCTTGTCCCTCCTGGAATGATATAATCATTTCTCAGGTTTATACGGTACAGAATTTTTACTTTTTCAGAGTACGTGTGGCTCAGTGAACACTGGGTTTTCAGAACTCTTGTCCCATCTTGTTATCTTGGAGGAGACTTGGCCCCCCGCACCCTAGACTGCCAGCTTTGGTTCCCTGCCTCCAAAGTTATCACTTTAACATCAAAAGTGAAGGCAGTCTTGATCCTTCCTGAATCCAAGCTCAGCCTCAGTGAATACACAGCGGTGAGGGAGGAAGCTCCCTGAGTTCAGAAGCTAAATTATTCAAAGTTCTTGATAAAGCAATTAGCATATTGGAGCAAAGTGGCTGGATCTGGGAGATATGTAGGAGACATTACTGACAGGACTTGGTGGGTTAGCCTGGGAACAGGCAGGAATCAATAGACTTCTGACGAGGCAGACAATGGAGCCCCTTATTAAACAGGTAAAAACAGATTGAGAAACATGTTCGAAGGGAAGACTGTGAGATCCTGAGGACAGCATGGAAGATGCCGAGAGGGATACATTGTGAGACGTTGCCCACCAGGCAGCTGAACGGATACACAGGTCTGCCTTGGGGAGACATAGTTGGGTTCTGGGTACAGATGTGAAGGTTATCGGTATAGGGACAGATGGTGGCTGAGATGGAAGCAGGTAGAGAGAGAGGAAGAAACGTAGAAGCCGCTGTCATGGGCTGTTGGGAAGTAACAGAACCTGAGATAGATCCATGAGATTTGGTAACCAGAGCTGACCGGTGACCTCCAAGGGGGCCGTTTCAGTGAGGTGGTGGGAGCAAAGGCTAGCTACGGCAGAGCCTGACAGATACTCGGCAAACCTGGTTCCTCCTCCAAGCACTTGGCTAAATTTCATTTCCCGACTTCCCTTGTAGCTGGGTGAGGCCACGTGACTGTGTTCTGGCCAGTGCACTGCGGGGGAGATGATGCCCTGTCGCCTCCGGAACATGGCCCCTGCCCCAGCCCCCGTGGACCCTCCCGAGCCTCCCAGCCAGAGCAGAGGGGCTGGGAGGGCTACACAGCCTTGGGGGCACAGAGCAAATGGAAGCCAGGGGACTATACGAGGTCAAGCTGGACAGGGCTGAAGGAAAATCAGGCCAATGGGGCCAGCAGGTGTGGACACTTTGAGGTTAGCAGCAGAGCAAGGGGACAGCCAGCAGAACAGCAGTGACTATGAGGGTCAGAGCAGGTCATCAGACAGTCAGGGCAGCTAGAGGTGTCCACAAGCCTGGAGAACATGGAAGTTCTGCAAGATCAAGTTGAGACCCATCACTCCCTGCAGGGCCAGAAAGTGCTGGAGTTGAAAGTCAGCAGCAGCAAAATGCCGGCACGTACAAGGTGCACACTTTATGTTTCTACTCACAGCTCCTGAGGCCCCAGAGTCCACCGTCACAGACGGGCTGCTCACCTGGTCTGTGCAGCCCTGGCCAGCCCTGTGAGCTGCTCACAGAAGGACATGCCACGTTTAGACACCAGCTGAGCAGGACCCAACTTACCTCCTTGTTGCACGGCTTCAGCCTGACTACTAATTCAACAGAGGATCAGGAGTGAGACCACCTGAGGTCTCAGCCTGGTTCTGCTGCTCACCCATAGGTGACCTTGAGCAAGTCCCTCCCCCCTAGCTAAACCTGAACCCCTCATCAGAATGGATCATTTTAATGTCTCTTAAAATCTTAAGACTAAAACTTGCAGCATTCCCCTGAAAGAGCTACATTCAGGCAGCTTTTTGCCCCTGAGCTCCCAGCAGGCATGAGCCCTGTTCTCTAAGAGCAGCCTTCCAATGCCTCTGACCAGGGAAATTTTGCAGCCTGTCGCCTGTGCATGTTACAGGGGACCAGGCAGACCTCCAACAGGAAGGGGAACTCTCCCCAGGAAAGGTCAGGCTTGCGGGGAGCGGCCTTATTCGTACTTGTATGGAGTCAGCAACTCCTTCGCCCTGGGACTTGCTTTTTTTTTTTCTTTTTTAACCATTTACATTTACAACAAAACACTTTCTTTTCTGTTCCCATTTCTTGTTCCCTGTACTATGGGATGGCTCCACCCTCCAGAACTACCTCTCTTCCAGGGAAAAAGAGAATTGGAGGAGGATGGGGAGTGTCTTCCCAATTTGCTTTCCTCACTGGAGCCAACTTCAGCTTGGCTTGGTCCTGTTTTTCCTGAAAGAATAGAATTGGACAGACAGGACTTTTGAAAGGACATTGCTCTTCTCACCTACCCAGATATTTGTTTGTTTAAATAAGGGGACAGATCTCCCCTACTCTGTTGTGATTCAGCCTAATATAAAGTTTTCCTCTGGTGCTGTGCCTACGTACAGATGGGGGAGGCGACCTGGGAGTGTACAGAGCAGTTGAGAAAACCAACCTGGAATAGAAAGGCTTCCAGGGCAGGCAGCACGAGAGCAGCCTGAGATGGAGGGCCACGCAAAGCACTAAACAACCACGAGTCACGCCCAGCACGCCCCTCCGTGAGCTGGCTGGGTCAAAGACTTCTGAAAGCCTAGGGGTGGCAGGGAAGTCCCATTGGCCAATGCTCCACCATGGCCCCCAAAGGCACCTCCCCCATCTCCAATGCATGTGGCTGTTGGAGAGTGACCAGGCAAGATCCACGAGCCACAAACAACCTGAGGAGACAGAAGATGACCTCTCCAGGAAGAGGGAATATATTGTGCCTCTAAATTCCAGGAACTTGGAAAAAGGAGAGACAATAACCACTTTTATTATCCAAATTCTAGAGGAAATGATTCTGCACGACGACGACAGAACCTACTAGCTGCCAGAGTGGATAAGAAGTCACTCCTGAGGGTGGCCGTCCCGCCAGACCTGCGCAAGAGCCCTGAGAGTCGGGTACTGCAGGCATCGTGCTGTGCCCAGTCTGCAGGGACACGGGTGGCCCCGGAGCTCCCAGGAGGAGGCCGGGCCTCAGGTCCCCCTGTACACAAACTGCAGAAGAAAACCCTTCCTCCTCCGGTGAGATCGACCAAGGCTCTGCGCTGGGCAGAGGAGTGTCCTCGGGCTTCATCGGGGCAGGCAGCCGACCACGGGGTCCGGCCGAGGGGGCACGGGCACAAAGTTCATGGGGCAGAGCAGCAGCGGGCACATCTTCTCGTGTTCCCGCAGCGCCTCGGTCAGGTGCTTCAGCTCCTCCGTCAGCTTCCCGATCTCTCTCCGCAGCCCGGCATTTTCCTGCTCCAGGCACTCATATTCCTGGGGAGGACACAGAACGGGTAAAATCGGCTCTGAAATCGTATTCCCTTCTTCCGTCCGCTGGGCATGCTCACCTCCCGCCCAGGAAAGCTGTGTCATCGTGTGTGTTCCCTCCACCACTCAGATTTATTTGCTTAATGTCGCCCTCCTCTCACCAGGATGAAGGAATCATCAGGGCAGGGATTTGTTTTTTGAATCAACTTTATTGAGGTATAACTTACATAAAATAAAATGCATCAATTTTAAGTGCATAATGCAATGAGTTTTGACAAATACATACACCTCTGCTCATCAATATACAGAATATTGCCACCACTGCAAAAACGTCCCTCCTGCCCCTGTGCAGTTAGTCCCCTTAACTGCTGAGCTGCTTCCCGAAGGTCACTATTGGGTTCATGGCCATACCCCCAGCACCGAGAACTGTACTTAGAATGTAACAAATGTTTGCTGCTTTCACGAATATATGTGCTGCTGAAGCGAGCACTTGCACGAATAAATGAATGAAAACATCCCTTGCCCTGGCTTTGCTCCAGCACTCATCTGTTATGTTTCCACTGTATCAGGGTTTACAGTGGCTTAGAACTGACGGGGATCAGAGAGACCCAAGCCACACAATATAGAAACCTTCCATGTGTAATTCTAGCTCAGACATCCACTTGTGCTGGGCACCTCCTCCTTTAAAGGACAGTCCCTGTCATTTCTGAGCTGCTCTATTAGAAAGCTCCTCTTTGTACTGATCCAAAATCTCCCTATCCTTCAAACCCACCTGTGGGCTTGGTTCTACCTACTGGAACCACAAAGAGTAAATCCAATACTTTTTGAAACATCATAGTTCTTAAAATGTTAGGAGACAGCCCCATCCCACTTCCCCTTAGGTATTTTCTGAGCCCAGCTCTCTCAGGTCCTCTGAGTTCCCTGTGTCAAAACTTGCAGCCCCTCTATCCCCCTGGAGTTCATCCCTGGCACACTCTAATTTTCCAGAATCTCTGAGAAAATGTCATTCCCAGAATGCAGTGCATGATTCTGGGGGCTTTGCAAAGGGCAAATGCATGGTGATGGGCTCCCCTGTGCTGGACCCTGGCCGCTGGGGAGTCTCCCACAGCTTGCCCAGAAGTGCAAGCTTCGTCTGCACGAGTTGCTTCTCTGTCTATGCTCGGACGATGACTGTTGTTGTGGAGCTTAAGGGTAGGGCTTTACATCTGTCTCCAGTGAATTTCACTCTGTTCACCTGGGCATCTTGGAGCCTAGCAAATCTTTCTTTCTTTCTTTTTTTTTTTTTTTGAGACAGAGACTTCCTCTGTCACCCAGGCTAGAGTGCCGTGGCATCAGCCTAGCTCACAGCAACCTCAAACTCCTAGGCTCAAGCAATCCTCCTGCCCCAGCCTCCCAAGTAGCTGGGATTACAGGCACATGCCACCACACCTGGCTAATTTTTCTATTTTTATTAGAGATGGGGTCTCACTCTTGCTCAGGCTGGTCTCAAACTCCTGACCGCAAGCAATCCTCCCACCTCGGCCTCCCAGAATGCTAGGATTACAGGTGTGAGCCACCGCACCCGGCCCGCAAAATCTTTTTGAATCTCAATTGTGTCATTTCATGGATGTGTGGTCCCACACAGTTTTAAGCCACCCACTGGCTTGATAAACGGGTCTTCCTTTTCTTCATCCAAGTCATTAGTAAGTTCTACAATACACAGCCAATTGCAGGCCCTCTACAGGCTGACAATCTTATTTAAATCTTGCTAAAACGTTGTTGTCATTCATTTCTAGCTTACAGTTAGTCTTTGTTGTCCCAAGCTGGTGACACAACCTTAATGTCCATTACCCTTTTTCTCTTACTAGTAATTTTTAAGAACTATCACTAAAGAAATCTGATCTTCTTATGGCCCCTGAAGGCACATGCAAATTCTCAATCCTGCTGCTTTGCTTGTGCAGTTCTCCTCAACTGGACTGCCTTCCTCCTTTGCTGTGTGGGCCCAGTGCAAGCCCACCACCTCCAGGAAGGCTTCCCTGATCACAGCACCTGTAGGAAGCACGTCTTTTGTTATCTGTTCTATTCAGTCTTGTACCTTGGTCAATCTCATTCATATTAAATAATGCCTCTCCCCAAAGATCAGGAATGCATAGCACCCAGGAACTTCTGCTACCCTCTGCCGTACCCCTGCCAGATGGGCCACAGTGCCAGCATCTACGTGCTCAGTGGCTCCTCGGCCCTCATCCTTTGACTCCTTTCCTTACCCTGTTTTTCTCTCCCTCCCCCTCTGGCACCGTCCTCCCTGTCAGAACCAAGGGGTCCGGAAGGGCTGCATGCGGAGCCCATCTGAGCCGCTCCTCAGGCAAGTTTCCAGGGTGGTCTGGAACACTCTCCAGGCCAGCAGGCCTCCGCCTTCTCCCTGCAGGCTGCCCTGGGTCAGTCTGGCTTCAGTGGTGCACTGGCCCTGTTCCCGTCAGGCCTCCTCTGGCCTCTGACAAGCTCTAGCCCTGGAGTCAGCAGTCTGCAAACCCAGCAACAAGCGCCCTGCGGGCAAGGGGAAGGCCTGGATGGGAGGAGGGGGGTGGCGGCTGAGGATGGAGAGGATGAGGGCTGAGAGAGGCTACAGCGCATGCGCGCGCACACTCCACCCTGCAACTGGAAGTGACCTGCACCTTGAAATGAAACGGAGCGTAGACTTGAATGGTTCCAGCAAGCGAACCTTTTAACCAGATTCCAAAGAATAGAAAGCTCTCTTCCTTTGGCATAATATTCCAACTACCTTTCTACAATTACTGACGCTCCGAGCTTCGAGCTTGGCCTCCGGAAGCCACCACGAGGAGCCCTGAGGCCTGACGCCTTCCTGAGGTTCCACCGCTTTCCCCAAACCCCTGCTCTCAGCGTCCGCAGAGCTGCGTCACAGGCCACCAAGCAGGCCCCTCATCTGCCTTCTCCACGGGGACTTTCTCTCCTGGGATTTAAGTGTGACTCATAAACCTGCGGAGGGACTTTGATTGAGCTGGAAGAATAAAAAGAAGAGAAGTCGAATCTTCCGGTGAGACCACGAGGAGCAGGGAGAGAAGGAAAAAGAGGCCAGAGACCGTGAATGGGAACAAAGGGGAGAGAATGAAACCTGCTTCGTGCTGGGAAGAAATTACTGGATTTAACGCAAACAAAAAATAAGCACAGAAGATTAAACCCTTTGTCATTTCCAGAGAGATGATCAGTCTAGCTCAAATCCCGCCGAGTTTCGAACCTTTGCCACAGGAGGGTCTGAGGTTACTGTGCTGTCTTCCTGGGTACTTGGCCGGACACAGTTTCCAAGCAAAGAGCTAGAAATTGGAGGTGGTGAAATCACCGCGAATCCTAGTTCTGCCTCAGAAATTAAGCTGCCTAAGGCAGTGGTTCTCAACTAGGACAATTTTGGCAGTTTCCAGGGGACATTTGGCAGTGTCTGGAGACAGTTTTGCTTGTCACGGCTGGGGGTGGGGGGGATGCTACTACATCCAGTGGGTGGAGGCCAGGGATGCTACTCAACGTCCCGCAGTGCACAGGACAGTCCCCACCAACAGGAATTATCCAGCCCCAAATGTCAATAGTGCCGAGGCCGAGAAACCCTGTTCTGGGCATCTAAGAGTGGTTGCCTAGGGGTCCTGGGTGCCGCTGAGGCAGAAGACAGGAGCAAGGACTGGGAAAGAAGCTGATGTGGGTACCGGGGCCAGAGATGACAACTAAGGTGGGAAGGAACAGTAGGACAGGCAAAGGCAAAAGGACAGAACACAGCCACACACAGAGCCCATTTCACAAGTTAGAAAACTGAATCTCCGAGAGGTCCAGTGACTTTTCCAAGGTCACACAGACTCAGGATCTGATCCCTGACTCCAAGGTCAACTTGCAACAATTCTCATGCAACATCAACAATTCTGCTTTCAGTTGGCAGTGCCTGGGCCCAAATTTCCCCATGGTGGTTACCAGAAGTAAGAGGCCGTGAGACCTTAGGATTTTTACAATAAGTCTATTCCCAAGCCTTAGCACTTCCCAGCAGAAAAACTGTGTCACCAGCAAGGGCTGTCCACATTAGTATCATCATCAGTTTCTAAATCAAGTGGGTACTGACATAAAGCAGCGTCTTAGAACATGCAATATCTGAAAAAACCATGGCAACACATAACACAACCATATTGCCCAAGGCATTTGTCAGTTTGTGACATTTGGGGCTCTTGAGGATGGCATCGCTGCTTTCCTTTTCTGACTCAAAATTCTTTCTCAGTCTTACACCTTTGGGTGCCTGGTCGAACCAGTCTGATCCACTTCTGAGCCACTTTTCAGCTCGTGTTACAGACCTTGACTGTTCGCTCGGGCTGTGATTCGCAAACGTGGACCCGGGCATGCACCTAACGTTCAGAGATGAATGGAGGTTGAAATCCCCACCAGAGGTGTAAACAGGCTGAAGAGATGACTTGCAAACCAACAGTGAACGCTGAGGTGCGCACACACATCACTGCTGTCCCACAGGCAGCCACCACTACCTTGAGGGGAAGCTCTAACCGAAAGGTGCCCCAGCCCTTCCCGCTCCAGCACCTGCTGGGGCTCCTCCCCCTCGGAGGTCCCGCCCCGATGGGCCGTCCTCGGGAGGGCAGGGAGGTGGCCTGGAAACTCTTTAGAGCTGGGGCTGGAGCTGGGGCTGGAGCTGGTGGGTGACAGATGCTCAGGAAGAAGTGGGGTGTGTGAGTGAGGTGAGCGGGATTGCAAAGTGGACATTTTAAACAAGACTTGTTATAAATGGTCCGCCTCATGGTATTCAGCAAAGGCAGGTACAGGGCTTGAGTCACTTGGATATTTAGGAGTGTGACCCTACGGTCACAGGATGGAGGAACGAATGAGTAAAGCCACTTGGATGGGCCACTCCCTCCAGCAGTGGCAGGCAGTCACGGCTATCAGGTGGCTGTTTTCTGGGCCCCTTGGTGGCTCTCAATGAGCTGGCCTCACTCCAGCTTTGAGGAGGTTTCCATGCGTGGTGTCCCCCTCCTGGATGTGGCCTGGGAGCCCCAGGGGTCCCGAGTGGCTTTCTGCTAGGACCCACAGCAGTGTGATAGGTGTTCTGCGCTCAACTCACCAGAGCACAGAAGTGCTCTTTGCTCTGTTTTTCAACCAGACCCTCCACCCCAGTATGTAGGTTTAGCCATTCGGTGTCCTGCCACTGAACTGCGGGCCACGCAGGACACAGATCCCCAAAACTGTGGCGCCCTCCTGCAGGGAGGCTGGGGATGAGCAGGGAGAGGATTATTCATGTGCTGCCCTTCGGTTTGGAGATGACATTCCTGTTATTCTGCAGCTGGTTTGAGACGAACTTCTATTTTCCCAAGCCAGTTGCCTGCCCGTTCACATGCTCTTGTGACCAGTGACACCTGTGTGTGGCTAGTGAGGGTAAGGTGAGGGTCACAGTTGGGGTCTGCATACAGATGGAGCCACTGTCCTGACCTCGTGTTGCCCAACAAAGCTGGCCTGGCCGCAGCGATCTGTCAGCGGTACATAAGCCTGACCCATTCCTCTAGCCTCACCAAGACAGGGGAGAAGGGAGTGTTCCCCTGCGGAGGGACTGAGCTTCAGACCAACCCACCCCATTTCTGGAAAGGGTAGCTGGCTTAACTGTCATGCAACACACTCTCGGGGCAGGAGAGCAGGCTAGGAACCCTTACGTTACCTTCTGTGGTAGGCAGAATAACAGCCCCTCAAAGAAGTCTACATGCTAATCTCTGGAACCTGTGAATATGTTTCCTTACATAGCAAAAGGGACTTTGCAGATGTAATTAACAAGTGTAAAATGGGGAGATTATCCTGGATTATCTAGGAAGGCCCAATGTAATCGCGAGCATCTTATAAGTGAAAGATGGAGTCAGGAGAGTCAGAGAAGATGTGACGATGCAAACAGTGTCAGAGTACACAGCATGAGAAAGATGCCACTGGCCATGTCTGGCTTTGAACGTGGAAGGGGACCACAAGCCCAGGAACACAAAAGCCTCTAAAATCCAGAAAAAGCAAGAAAATGCATCTTCTCTTGAGCCTCCAGAAGGAAGGTAGCCCTTCTGACCCCTTGACCTTAGCCCATGGAGACCCATTTCAGATGTCTGACCACCAAAACTGTAAGACAGTAAATTTGTGTTGTTTTAAGCCGCCAGATTTGCAAAGAAATTATTACAGCAGCAGTAGGAAACTAAGATAGTTTCCTATGGAAATCCTGTGCATCCCAAAGACAGGAATGACATCTTCCTCCTCTCTCTGTGATACCTTGATATTTGTACAATGAATCTACTCTGCCTTGCTCCATGAAAGATCTTGTCCAAGACACATAGTCTAGAAGCTTCTTGAGGGGTAGGGCCCTGGCCATCCAGCTGTCACGTGGTCTGAATATAGGGCCATGCACTGTGAGCCACAGGTCCCTCTGGGGGCTATTTGCTAAACATGAAGCTAGAACCACAATTGCTTCCAGAGCAAGGGGGAAGGATGAAAAGACACAAAAGGCATCGCAGTTCTTCTGTGGACATTTTACAGAACGAATAAAGGCTGGAAGGACCTTCCCTGACCCTAGTCTGGAGACCCCCGTCTCCTCCTCGAGTCCATCCTTCCTATTTCCAGGAAAGAATCTGACAGGTATAAGCTATGCCACACCGTGTGAAGTTATATTAGTGGGTCACCTCTCCCTGGAGCATGTGCTTTCTGAATTTGTTCTCTGTTCCTTGTTAAAAGAGTTCTCAGAGATTGCTCTTCTCTCCCCATAACACCTCATAGTCTCTGTGCTGTCAATGCCCCAGACTGGCCTTGCTGAGACAATCTATGGCAAGAGAGCATGGAGAAAGCAGGAGAGAGCTCAACTAAAATCTCTAATTACGCACACTAACCCTGGGCAAAGACAAGAACACAGAACTGTCACCAATTTCCTGGATAGATTCTTGGATGCTTTTGAGGCCAGTTCCTGGTGTGGAGCAGTTCCATGTCCTAACTGTGGAATTATGGGGGCTTATGCATAAGGGTCAAGGAAAATGGGATGGTTTAGGATAAATCCTAGACTCCTGACTGGAGTGATGAGAAAGATGGAGCATAGTTAATTGCTCCATTAACTATGATTTGAAGACAGTGAGAAGAGAAAGTCTCAGGGTAAACAGACATAACGCTCTTTTGCCTGCAGCAGACCCACCTGGAGACATCTACACTGGCATCGAAGTTAAGGGGTCTAGAGTCCAGGGCAGGGGGCCTGCCTGGAGTAATCAGTATGGGAGCTGATGCCGGAAGAACAGATTAATCTATTAGATTAATCTTCCGGGATGAGAAGAAATGAGGGCAGAGTCTGAAACCCTGGTCAATGCCAACATTTAGGGAAATAGAAGTAGAAAAGCTAACAAAATAGTGAAGAGTGTCAGGAAAACTAGGAACCAGTGGTCTTCCAGAAGCATAAGAAGGGGAGGCTTCAAGAAAGGATAGGTCAAAGATGCCAAATGTTCCAGCAAGGTCCAAGATGATGGGACCATAAAGAGGGCCCTGGACAGGGCAGTGCCAGGACACTAGTGGCCGAGGTGGGGCAGCTTGTGTAGCGTGCATGCACGTTGGCTATGTGTGTGTGTGTGTGTGTGTGTGTGTGTGTGTGTGCGCGTGCGTGTCGTGTCTGTGTGCACAGGCACGTGCGTTGGGGTGGGGGGCAGAAATGAAATCACAGAGGCTCGAGGGATGAACAGGAGCTGAGGACACAGAGACAGCAGGTGTAAGCTACTCTTTTTAAGAAGTAGGGAAACTAGGGAAGGAAAGAAATGGGGCAAGAACCTGAAAGGGAATCGGGGTCAAGAAGAACCTTTGTTTTATAACAGAAGAGACTTGAGTAGGAGAAGTACCCACTGGGTGAGGGAGAAATGAAGATGCTCGTGAGCAAAGAATCAGAACGCTGGGTTGGAATGACCTGGCAGAATTAGACAGTAGTGTTGCTGAATTAGTGATAGTGAGGACAGTGATGTCACCACCCCCACATCCCCACAAGGGCGGGGGATGGCCCTTCCTGGTTGCTCCAAGGTGGTCTGCCCCCGATCGCGCTCTCACCTCGTGGAGTTTGTCGGCCTTCTGGGTCTGCTTCTTCCGACTTCTCTGAGCAGCAACTCGGTTTTTTTCTCTCCTCCGGACCTTCCTGTCATCATCCTCAGGGCTCTGGGAGGAAACATTAGGGGAGGTGTGCTGTTGAGGCCCCATCTCTCTGCATTCAGCATTGCTCACTGAGGTTCGCATGCTGTGTGCAGTCTACAGCAGTGCTTCTTGCGACAGCAGTGGGCCAACAATAGCCCCTTGTCAAGAATCACTGGCTGTGGCTCTGCTTAACTGTTAAACCCATGACCACCTTGAGAAATGTGTGGGGTGACCACCATTTAAAAGATGAGGAATAAGAAACTCAGAGAGGTTAAGGAACTTGCCCCAGGTATCACAGCCAGTAAGTGGGTGAGTGGGAAGTGGAACTCAGGTCTGTTGGTCTCCAAACCAACGTTCATAAACCTCTACCCCACAGGGCGTGTGCCTGGAAGAGTTGTGGTGTCAGTGTCGTTCAACTGAGACTGGGAAAACCAGGGGGCATCAGCTCTCTGGAACTGGCTGTTTGCCAGCCCTTACACACAAAACAGGTACTTTTGATACTGTGTGCAAATCATGATGACACTTATAACCAATTGCAACCACCTAACTCTGCTGACACACCAAATGATCTTAACCCCCCACTGACATTGTACTCATTTGAACAATGCTAGACTGGCATTTTGTTTCAGAGATCAGAGTGAATCAGAAAGCAGATTTATGGTGCATCTTGAAAGCTCTTAGCTGTATGTGAGATTTGGCCACACTTAGTCAAATCCTTTAAGAGTGATCATAAAACAGACAGGCAGAAAAATGCATCCACCACAGTAAAAACACTTCATTCAGTTGTAGAAAACATGGAAAAGCACAGCAGTATTTGCTTTCCAGAACTTGTAAGCAAAGACATCAAAGGTGAAAAAATACTACCCTTAAAGAGTTTAAAAGTCAAGAGGTTAGTGGGGTACAAACACAAGAAAGCCACTCAGTTATTAATAGTAATGGAAAGCAAATATTGATAACCAAAACAGTGGATATATTCAGTTATCATTTGAGCTGGTCTTGAATTCCAAATAAGAAAGATGCAAATCATCTCCCCAAGTTATTGCAGGTAAGAATTTTCAGCATATACAAGAATTATAAGGGTTTAAAAGGAGAAGAATAAGTAACACACATAACAAATAGAAGTGGCCTGGAGACAAAGCTTAAGGGAACAGAGACAGGTGTCAAAATGTAGTCTTCCAGAGGCAAAGAAGTCTTGATAAATATAACCAGAACTTCTCGGGGGAATATGTGACATTAATGACAGAACTTCAGCTTTAGAGTCACACAGGTCCTAGTTTTGTCTCTTAGTGTCAATGCAGCCTTGGGTAAATGATTTAAAGTCTCTGACTTTTCAATTTCCTCATTTATTGTAAGTGTGATTCATTCATTCTTTCAGTGTGTATTAACTGAGCACCTACCATGTGCCAGGCATGTCCTAGGCACTGTGGCTACAAGCCCTACACAAATGGTCAGTGATCTCTGCAGCCTTCATGCTAACAGCCTAAGGCTTAGGGTTGGCATAGATGAGATTTTGTCCCAAAGCTCCCAGCCCACAGTATGCCCTCGAGAAGTTACTTGCCTTTGTTGAGGTTGCATTTTTTTTTTTTTTTGAGACAGAGTCTTGCTCTGTTGCTGGGGCTAGAGTGAGTGCCGTGGCGTCAGCCTAGCTCACAGCAACCTCAAACTCCTGGGCTTAAGCGATCCTACTGCCTCAGACTCCCCAGTAGCTGGGACTACAGGCATGTGCCACCATGCCTGGCTAATTTTTTTGTATATATATTTTTGGTTGGCCAGATAATTTCTATTTTTTTTTAGTAGAGACGGGGGTCTCACTATTGCTCAGGCTGGTCTCGAACTCCTGACCTCGAGCGATCCACCCGCCTCGGCCTCCCAGAGTGCTAGGATTACAGGCGTGAGCCACCGCGCCCGGCCGATGTTGCATTTTTAAAATTTAATCCCCCATAGCGGTTTTCACCATATTGTGCTTCTTTGTTCTCCATAATCAAAAAGTCACAGGGCACAAGAAAGTAGCCCTCATACTGCTCTCTGGGAGCTGATAAGTCCACCTGGATTGGTCTTATCACCTATCACATATGGTCACACCTACAACCTAGCGGAAACATTTAATCAAGACAGAGAAGCAGATTTGAGATATTCATATATTATTAACCATATCTCATTTAGTCCTCAAAAACCCTGAGAGGTTGATGTTATTATATTCATTGTATAGCCTGGGGAAACTGAGGCCCGGAGAGGTGTGTGGCAAAGCTGAGGCCCAAAGTCAAGTTCTGTGTGACACTCTAGCGTCACCTGATGACACTGTGTGCCGGGTACCTAATTGGGAAGGGGACAGGGAAGAGGGGAAGTAAGGATGAAAATACTCAGTCTTCCTCCCAAGGCAGCTGGGCGCGAAGTTTCCGAATAGCCATCACTGAGGGCAACGTGATCCTCAGTTCCTGAGTGCGCAGTTGTAAATGTTGCCCGGACACAGCAGAGGACTGACCGGATGGGGGCGAGGGGTTTCCACCAGCGCTGGGGGTGGAGTCTGCCCACTGTAGGCCCCCCCAGGCTGGCCGGTCCCGCTTTCCCCATTCGAGCGGCAGGCAGAGGAGGGTGGATATTGGGAGTGGCTGGGGACGAGCCACCCCTTCGGGCTGAATTGTCCCTCTCGGCCCTCTGGCCCCCTCCCGGAGCGGCCGGGAAGGGCTACAGCGCGCAGGCGGCGCAAGGATGGGGCGGCCCCCGGAGCAGCGCGGGGCCCACGTGCAGGGGAGCTTGGGCCGTGCGCTGCCCAGCCAGGCGTCGTAGCCCTGGGGTCTCTCCACCTCCAGCGGCGCAGGAGCCATCCTAGGCGCCCGGAACACTGTGCGTGCGCCGGGGTCCCTGGACCGCCCCCACTCCCACTGTCTCTGGCTCTGGCAGCGCACTCCACCCCCGCACCTCACCGGTCACTGCCGGGGAGCCACAACACCTACCTCCTCGCCCCTCCTGCGCCCCCATCCCCACAACCCCGCCGTCCCCTGGCCCACTACCTGCGGCTGCGGCTGGATCCCAGGCGTCGCAACGCTCCTCTGCAGGACGCTGCAGGCGACCGGGAGCACTTGCGACATGCCGGGCGCTCCTCCGGCCCGGCCCGCCCCGTCGCGCAGCCTCGCGGAGGAGCTGCCGCCCGGCCCGCCGCGCCCTGCACGCGGCGCTCTGCCTACAGACGCTGTCCCGCCGCGGGCATCCTAGCGCCGGGCACCTGCCGGCCGCGGGCCCTCCGCCCCGCCCCCTCGGTCTTCCTTCTCGCCCTCCAGCTCCTCCGCGCCGCGATCGCCCGGTGTCCCCACCCCCCGGTCCCAGCCCGCCCGCCGTCCTTCCCGTCCACGAGGCTGCCCCGCCCCCCTCCTCCCACCCCCGCCTCGTTTCCTCCTCCCCCGCCCTTTCGCCGCACCTCGGGGTCCTAAATCCCACCCCTGTCGCGGCTTTCTGCTGGGGCCCCGCGCTTCGTGGAAGTCACGTGGTGGCTCCGAAACTCCGCAGGGAACGTGAAGCCCACCCACGAGAGGCGACGCCAGGGCGGGTGGGGGTCAGGAAGGAGCGACGCAGCCTTTGGGGTCCTTGGCCGCTGTCGGGGAACTGGGGTTGAGAAACTCAAGTGGGTGGTTTGGGGTTAGTGGTTTTCTTCCCGGTCCCATCACGGCATCTTCCTGCGCATCAGCCACGCCTTCCCGCCGCCCCCCGGCACGGGGGTCACAGACTCCGGGGACTTTCTCTGCCGCCATCAGTCATCTGGGCGCCACTCTCACTCCTGCGGCCCCGGCGGCGCAGGCCAGGGGAGGGGACAGCCGACCGAGAGCCACGGGCGCCCCAGGGCTTTTCTGCGGGGAGCACCTACGCTTCTTTTCCCGGTCCCGCCGGCCCCCAGGGTGAATTCCCTGGGTGGAGGGTGCACGGAGGGAGGTTGTCCGGGACAGGAAGGGTGACGGGCTTTCCTGAGAACGAATCTGCCACGTTGGACGTCACTAATGACAGGTTCAGGGATCTGGACCCTCCGTGTTAAGGTTAAATGGACCAAATCCTTTTTCTTTGTCAAGATTAAAGTGGCAGGTGCCCTGCCTACGGGTGAAGACGTGTAGTTGCGGCCACGCTCGTGCCAAATCAGGGACCGAGTAGAGGTACAGCTTGTTCCTCTCCACCTGCTTATCAGTTAAAAGATGCGAAGTCAAGATTTGTACATGGTCCCAGCAGAGTAAAATCTAGCGGTTACGGGTTGTGGTCTGCTTGCTGTGAGCACCAGGAAAGAAAGATAACCGCGAGTCTGGCTGGGCGGGTGGGAACCAGAGCCGAAGGGCAGAGGTGCCTTCCGAGTGTGGTCGCTTAAGGCTCGCGGGCAGCAGCGGGCACGGGGGACGGGCATTTCTGATTCCCAGGCCGTGCACCTGGCCCTCCCTCAGGACTTAAGACCCACCCTCGCCAAAGCTTTGAGAGCGGCTTGAGTGAACTTGGGGGCCTGGCTGCCGGCAAGAAAGCGAGTGGAGAGTCTTGCCGGTGTGAGCAGGAGCTTTGGCCAACTGAGAGGAGAGGAGGATGACAGAGGGTGGGCTCAGCTCTTTAGAGTCGTAGTAGTACCACACAACGCGCCAGTAAGAGTCCCACCTGCAAGGTGCACAATACAGTCATCTCTACTATCTCTCTTCTATTTCATCACCCAGCGTAATTCATGGTGGCCCCAGGGCTAATATTTTGCATCCCACCAGGTACACACAAAGCGCCTAGCACATGGCTCTTACACGCAAGTGCCCAGTACATTTATGGCAGTAGGTCGGCTGAGAGCACTCATTCTTGAAAAACTAAACGGTGTCTCTAACAAGATAGGAAAACCTCTAGGTCAAGTGGTCATAATTTTCAGAAGTGATTTCACTCCCCAATGTTGTTTGTGCATGGAAAGGGCAGGGTAAAAACACCGTGGGGACATTTAGGTGCACTCCCACGCTTCAGTCGGGTAGTGTCCTCTTTTCTGGTCTCCCTTAGCCACAACACATTCTAAGTCTTTCAGGGCTTCACCTTCCCTGCCTCTCCCCTCAGAGCCTGGGACAGTGTCCCAGCACACAAGAACTCTTCATACAGGCTTATGTTATGCAAGGGGTTCTTCAAAAATATTTAAAGGAGGAGTCGTGGTTAACTAGCGTTCAGGGAAGAGAACAATTTGACCTACATGCCATACATCAAAATGAATGGATTAAATAGATACAGAAATAAAAATCAGGGAGATAAAGCATAATTAAGTCCTTATTGAAGTCCTGGGGATAAGTCCAGGAGAGGATTTTCTAAGACGACATGTGATAGGAGAAATGACATTGGTAAGATCTGAACTATAGAAATGTGCCAAATTGTTTTAGATGACAGTATAACCAGAAATTGAAAACAGATTGGGAAAATGCAGTGCAAATAAGAAAGGGTTAAAATGTTTATTATGTATACACCCCATGAAAAAGAATAAAGAAAATACTGAGACAACCCCTCAAAAGTAAATTGCACAAGTGACATGAACTGACATTTCCCAACAGAGGAAATAATCAAGGAAAATAGTATAGGAAAATACATGTTAAAATAAGAATCTTTTAAAAATAATCAAATTAGTGAAATAAAAAGTTGTAGTATCAAATGCTGGTGAGAGTGTGTTGAAATTAGTACTTGCATATTTCACTGGCTTCATTGTAAATTGGCACAAACCTATTGGAAAGCAATTTTATTGTAACTTTAAAGAACCATGAAAGAGCCATCACATTTGACTCAGTTTTCCCACTTCTAGAAAATCAACCTAGGAAGATAAGATCATTGAATACTAGGGAGAAAAATACTGTATGCACTAGAAGTTCATAATAACACTTTAAGAGTGAAAAATTGTAAGCAACATAAATGTCCAGTGATGGATGAATGGCTAAACAATATATGTTGTCGCCACAGGGTAGAATACCGTGCGTCTTGAAAATTACAAGCATGCAGACAAATTTGCTACAGGGAAGATTTATTTGATATGAGGTAAAGTGAGAAAAAAAAATCAAGATATAAAAAGTACATGTATAACATGTACAGTATGTAAAAATGTATGCATCTGGGAAAAGATTGCAAGAGAACACACCAAGGTAGTAGCTTTTCTCTCATGGTGGAATTATAAATAATTTCTTTTAACTGTCTTTTTAAAGTTTTTGAATAATTGTTTTATTATGTAATCATCTTTAAACATTGCATATTTATATGTAATATAAATATGTTTTTATTATTACCTTCCCTGGCACTAAGCTCATTTGCCAATGCCAACACTTCTCTAAGTGAGTTACTCTAATACCAGCCAGTTTTCTTGCTTTTCTGTAATATTTTCTGGTTCATTTTATTGTCCTTAAGTCAAAAGGAAAAAAAAAATGAAGAGGAAGGAAAGATAAACAAGAGCAAATATTTCACATGTGTCCTTTTCTTCTTCTGCCTTTTGTTTTCATTTTATTTGTATTTTTTTTCCCTTGAACCAGGAAGAGAAATTATATGATTTGGCAATTTCCTATTAATACCACAGTGACCCTGGATTACATCTTTTGGGACTGGGGAGAGGAGGTGCAGGAGGTTTATAGCTCAGTGATCAAATCTTCTGGTGATTCACTTCACCAGAAGACTTTTTTGCAAACACACGTCCTCAAATGCTAGAAAACTCTGTCACTAGTTCGCTTTTGCTGTTCTCTTTTGGGGAAATTGGCCTTTCAGTAATTGCATTGTTACTGCTCTTTCTCAGAAGGTGGTCCTATGGGCTGCCGGTGGGGCTATTGAAAGTTGAAGGCAGAGTCCACTGTGTTTACCGGAAGACAGCCACTGTGTGTCCAGCACTGTTTAGGCACTGGGACACAGCAATGGACAACAAAAGATCCACAGCTCATGGAGCTCAGGTTCCAGAGGAGGGAGACAGACAATAAACAAAATTTAGTAGTAGCAATATGTTAGGTGGTGGTACGCTTGATGGAGAAATGAAAGGCAGGGAATAGGGAGTAGTGGGGCTGGGGCGGGGGCGGCATTTTTAAATAGCAAGGTCACGCAAGGCTCCTCTGAAGGAGGTGAGAAGGGGAGCCTTTGGCCATCTGGAGGAAGTGGTCTGGGCTGTATGACAGCAAATGCAAAAACCCCAGGGGAGCATGCCTGACCATTCCAGAAACTGCAGGAGGCTCATGTGGCTGGAGTAGAGGGCAGAAGGGGTGGATATCAAGAGATGAGGTCAGAAAGGCAATAACAGCCAGGTCCTGCAGGGCCATTGGGGTTACTTGGCTTTTGCTTGGGGCAAGATGGGAAAGCACTGGAGGCGTTTGAGCAGAGGTTTGACATGATCTGACTTAAGTTTTTTACAGGATCACTTAGGATCCTGTGTTAAGAATAGACCAAAAGGGGCCAGGAAGAGATGGGAGGTTCTAGTGACAATCCACAAGAGCTGGGATGATGGCTTGGAAGATGTTGGGAATGGTGGGGGCTCAGGCAAATTTACCAGAAAGTTAAGGAGCTTAAGCTTTAGGGCACTTCACTTGCACAGGCCCCTGTCACAGCCCAGAAGGAGCCCTAGCAATGTGTTCACATGGTGACATGTTTTAATACATAGTTCATTTGCAAAAATAGGATATTTAAACCATAAATGATTAAGACCCCAATATCCCCTTAGACCCCTCATATCTGGTGGTGTTGAAGTGCCTATGGACATTTGGGGGACCCAGCAAACAAAGGTTCAATCAGATATATTCATATATTAGGATATATGTGACAGTTTGCAGTCACTTCTGCTAGTTGCAGTCACATTTTTGCTAGTTGTATGGCCTCCAGGAAATTCCTACTGTCCACCATGCTAACTCACCTGATGACAAACATTGTACTGAGACATAAACATCCCCTATACTGCCCTGCACCAGACATATATGCACCAGGGGGGTGGAGGAGAAAAAAGATTTGAAATGACAGCCCCAGAAGCTAGTCCGTGAAAATTCTTCAAATCATCACACACATGTTAAGGTGTAAGCAGAGGATTCAGTTCTAGTTTACATCTCATCAAAACAGAATTCTTTCCTGTTAGAAATAAAGTCAACAATACAGCTTACACAATTATAAATGTAAAATAGGGGGTTTTTTTCTTTGTTATTCAGAGTGACATATTCGATAAAGTTTGAATATGACATTTTAACTATTTGGAAATATGTTATGAAACATTTCAATAAAATGTTAGAAATTACAGACTCCTGATGGGTTTGTATATGGAGAGCACCATCTTCTGTCATCTCTACATTTATTTACATATTAAAGCACTGAAAGAAAAATATATTGAATTAATTAATGAAATGTAAAAAAGAGGTCAAATAAACAATTAAAATCAATAGAAAGTTTTCTTAGACCAATAAGCAAATGGTCACAACAAATGTCAGGTGATACTAGAAGCAATAGTTTATTTAGAGGGAGAGATAAATGTCAAATGGAAGCAAAGAACAGGCTTTTGGATTGCTTGATGATCCAAAAATGAGGAAGAGTGGATCATATAAATACAACAGAAAAACACAATTCTTGCTGCTCTCAGCTGAAATAGTGACATCATTGAGGATAATGCCACCTCAGGCCACGACAATGAGGGCATGGATAACAGATTGGTTAATGAGTGTCATCGATTCTAAGAATATTTAAGATGCATCACTGGAAAAGAAAACATGCAATTCCCTGAAATATCACAACTCATATATAAAAACACTTAATAAGAGGTTTTTCCAAATCTGATAATTCAAAAAAATTACATGACATTACCAGTAAATGATGTGTTGTGAGGCTCAAAAAAAAAATTATCTAGATATTTTTCAAAACCAAATTTTCACCCATTACATGGAAAGACTGAATTTTCTTTCTAGTCTCTATAGCAAATGGGATTATGGAATCATTGCCTCATGAGTAGGAGAGCAAACAGCATGTGGCTAAAGAGTACAGTGTAAGAAAAAAGTATTTAACCAGCCTGAGCAAGAGCGAGACCCCGTCTCTACTAAAAAATAGAAACAAATTATATAGACAGCTAAAAATATATATAGAAAAATTAGCCGGGCATGGTGGTGCATGCCTGTAGTCCCAGCTACTCGGGAGGCTGAGGCAGGAGGATTGCTTGAGCCCAGGAGTTTGAGGTTGCTGTGAGCTAGGCTGATGCCATGGCACTCTAGCCCGGGCAACAGAGTGAGACTCTGTCTCAAACAAAAAAAAAAAAAAAAAAAGTATTTAAGAGCTATATCAGGATGTTAATTAGTAAAAATATAGCATTTTTCTTGATTTTCTGATATTTTTTGTATTTGTCAGCTTTTTAAATTTGTAAGTTTTGTACTTTTTTTTTTTACAATGAGAAAATTACTTTCCTAACTCAAGCTCTGTTGTTCAACATTCTGTGATACTGTGATAGAGGTGGGCAGGTATCTAGCACCTAATAGCTAGCTAACTTTATAAGCCTCAATATTTTTATAATACTTGGTCGTACATGATAATAAAATCTAGAATTAATCAAAAAGTATATAGAAGAAAAAGATTCCCCATCATCCAATCACCTACACAGAGGTAACTATTAATACTTTGGCATTTATTGCTGTCCTACATTTTTCTGTACAAGTATATGCATATATATGTATTTATATGCATGACATCATACCCTAACTTGATTTTTCACTTAAGAACATTATAAACATCTTTCTATGACCATAAATTTACATCCGCATCATTATTTGGAAATACGCATTGTCTCCATTGTAGAGCTATGCCATAACTGATCTAAGTAAGTCATTATTATTTTGTTCTCAATTTTTCCACATGGTGAAAAAACACTATTGTAAATATCATTGTGCCCACATGTGTCTGCACTTGTCAGATTACGGTGTTAGGTTTAATTCCTAGGAATAGAATTGCTGAGGATAAGGAATAGGTATATTTTCAAGGTATTCGGCAGGTATTGCAAAATGATCTTGGAATTAATAGTCCTACCAGCAGTGTGTGCAAATCTTAGTAGCTAAGTAGGCAACATTTTTTAGGTGGGCTACATTTCAGGGTCAGAAGAACTTCTCAACTTGTTGGATTCCTGATAAGGAAAAAGAAAACAGGAACAGATAATATAAGATAGGGACCTGTCCTCCAAGCCCCCAAATCATTTAAGGTTGTTTTAGCAACTTCCCTTCCATGGGCACTTCTCCATCCATCGCCTCCCTGAAGCCAAGCCGTGTCCCTGGAGCCCAGCAGCCCCCAAGGAGCAGGCAATACAGATTGACTCTCTGGGCTCTGCAGCCTAATGCAAAATGCATCGCCAACATTACTTCTCCTCCAGCAGGCTTTTCTCTCCCCTGGCTCTCACAGAGGAGATTAGGAAGAAATCAAATCAAACCTGGGTGTTTATCTCACCTGTACTAAGGGTATTTCCATTTTAAAAGGCAAAAATACAGATGATACAGAAAATAGCATACTTTTCGTCAATGTCTGACACATCCACATGCTTTTATTTTCTATATTTTTGGCTACGGCGCATTCTTTAAATTTGCACCAGCAATATATAAGTGATACCATGACTTTTCAGGCTTTCCGGCATTTGGTGTTGTCACTATTTTTTATTTTAGTCATTCTGATGGGTGTGGGATGATATCCTATCGTGGTTTAATTTGCATTTTCATGAGTAATGATGTTGAACATCTTTTCATGTGTTTATTTGCCATCTAGATATGCTCTTCTATGAAATGTTTCATTGTGTCTTTTGTGCATGTTATAATTAGATTATTTGTTATTCTGCAGTTGAGTTTTGAGAGTTCTTTATGTATTCAAGATACTAATCCTTTGTCAGATACGTGATTTGTAAATATTTTCTCCTACTCCATAGCTTGTCTTTTCATCCTTTTAACATAGCAAAATTTTTAATTTTGATGAAGTCCAATTTATCAATTTTTCCTTTTTTTTTTTTTAAATAGAGACAGGGTCTTGCTCTGTTGCCCAGGCTAAAGTGCAGTGATGGGATCATAGCTCACTGCAGCCTCAAACACCTGGGCTCAAGTGACTCTCCCTCCTCAGCTTCCCTAGTAGCTGGGACTACAGGTACAAACCACCAATTTTTCCTTTTATGAATCATGCTTTTTGAGTCAAGTCTAAGAACTCTTTGCTTAGCCCTAGATTCTGAAGATTTTCTATTTTTTTCAAATGCTTTACAGTTTTACATTTTATATTTAAATGTGTAATCCATGTTAATTTTTCTATAAGGCGTGAGACTTAGGTGGATGTTCATTTATTTCTTTTACCTATGGATGTGCAATTGCTCCAGCACCGCTTGTTGGAAAGGTTATCTTTCCTCTGTTGAATAGCTTTTGCACCACTGTCAAAAATCAGCTGGGCATATTTGTATGATTCTGTTTCTGGGTTCTCTTCTCCATTCCATTGATCAATGTGTCTATCTCTCTGCTAATAGCCCACAGTCTTCAATATTATAGCTACATAATAATTCTTGAAGTTGGATAGACTTATTCCTTCCACTTTCTTCTTTTTCAAGATTATTTTAGCTTTTCTAGTTCCTTTGCCTTTCCATATAAATTTTAGAATAATCTTGTATGTATCTTCAAAAAAACCCTTGCTGGAATTTTTATAGAAATTGCATTAAACATGTATGTGAATATGGGAAGAATTGATCAGGTTGAGTCTTCCAATCCACGAACATGGTGTGTTTCTCCTTTATTTACATCTTTGATTTCCTTCTATGGCATTTTATACTTTTCAGCGTACAAGTCCTATACATATTTTTTTAGATTTACACCTAATCATTTTTTGAGTGATTACAAATGATACTGAATTTTTTATTTGTCCATCCGTTCATTGCTAGTCTAGAGAGATTTTTATAGGTTTATCTTGTGTCCTGTGAACTTGCTGAACTCATTAGTTCTAGAAGTTTTTTGTAGATTCCTTGGGATTTTCTGTGTAGACAATCATGTCTTCTGTAAATAAAATAGTTTCATTTCTTCCTTTCTAATCTGTATACTTTTTCTTTTCTTTTCTTGCCTTACTGCACTAACTAAAATTTCCAGCACTATGTTGGATAAAACCTGTGAGAGCAGACATTCTTGCCTTGTTCCAGATCTTAGAAGGGAAAGCGTTTGTTCTTTTACCATTAGGTTTAATAATGTTAGCTGGAAGTTCCCCTTTATTTCTACTTTTCTGGGAATTTTTATCATGAATCATTGTTGGATTTTGTCAAATGCTTTTTCTGTATCAATTGATGTGATCATGTGATTTTTCTTCTTTAGCCTTTTAATACGGTGATTGATTGATTTTCAAATATCGAACCAGATTTACATCCCTGGAATAAACTCTACTTGGTCATGGTGTATAATTCTTTTTATATATTGCTGAATTCTCTTTTCTTATATTTTGTTGTTTTATTGTCTATATTAATGAAGGATATTGGTCTATATTTTTCTGTTTTCATACTGATTTTTGTCTAGCTTTGATATCAGAGTATTACTAGCATCATAAAATGAACTGAGAAGTATGTTTCTTCTATTTTTCTGGAAGAGATTCTATAGAGTTGGGGTTACTTTTTTAAACGTTTAGTAGAACTCTCCAGTAAAACCATCTTGGCCGGGAGATTTCCTTTTGGGAGTTTTAAAAGTATGAAGTCAATTCCCTTTGTAGTTATTAAAATTATCTATTTTATGTTGGATGAGTTATGATAGTTGGTGTTTTTCCAGGAATCGGTCCATTTTGTTCAAGTTGTCAAATCTATATTTGTACAATTGTCTGTAGTAGTCCTTTACTCCTTTATTATCCTTTGATATTTGGAAGTTCTCTAGTGATATTCCCTGTTTCATTCGTGCAATTCGTTGATGTTAGTGCTTTTTATCTTCTCTCTTTTTTTCTTTGACAGTCTTGCTAGAGGTTTGTCAACTTTATTGATCTTTTCAAAGAATCAGCTCTTTGTTTTAGTGGTTTTCTCTGTTGTTTTTGTTTCAGCTTCATTGATTTCTGCTCTTTATTATTTTCTTCTTTCTGCTTGCTTTGGGCTTATTTTGCCCTTCTTTTGCTAGGTTCTTGAGATGAAAGTTTCGAGACATTTGGTGCTATAAATTTCCCTCTTGGCACTGTTTTGGTTATTTTGCACAAATTTTGATATATTGTGTTTCTGTTCAGTTCAAGTTTTTAAAAAATTTCCTTCAAAACTTTCTATTCCCTATAGATTATTTAGAAGAGTGTTTAGTCCAAGTGTTTGGAGATATTCTTGTTACCTTTCTGTTATTGATTTCTAGGTTGATTCTTTGTGGTCAGGGAATACTCTCAGTGTGATTCTAATTCTTTTTAATTTGTTGAGGTTTGTTTTATGGCCCAAGAGATAGTCAACCCTGGTATATGTTCCCTGGGCACTTGAAACAAATATGTATTAGGTAAAGTGTTCTATAAATAGCAATTTGATCCTGTTCATTGGTGGTGCCGTTAAGATCTATATCCTTGTTGGTTACCTGTCTAGTTGTTCTATCAACCATTGGCAGATATCTTAATTTTTCCCTATTAGGTGTAAAATATTACCTTACTGTGGTCTTAATTTGCATTTCCCTGAGTTCTAGTGAGATTGATCATCAAATTAAATGTTTTCCTTGCTCTTTAATTATACTTTTTAAAACATATAGTTGATACTTGACCCGTTATTCAAATCTATTGTTTCCTTTTTCCTTATTTCTATTTTTTTCCTGTTTTTGTTCTTATTTTTACATACATAGTGACCTCTACCAGTGCATCTGAATAGAGAAGTCAGGAATATGTCCCTGGGTGATTCTCCTTATGTATTTCCACCTGGCACAGTGCCACAAGTAATTAGACACATACTCAGGTCAAAAACCTCCAATTACTTCCCCATTTTCTGGCAAATATAATGCTAAACTTTAGCCTGACATTTAAGGCCTCCATGGTATACTTCTGAGTTACCTACTCCACCTATGTCAGTGCCTTGCTATTCCCTGGCAAAGTTGGTCCCTGCTGCCACACTTGTAGCTATGCCATTCCCCTTGGCTACAATGCTCTTTGCCAACCAAAATTTTATTTATGCTTCAAATATGGCTCAAATGCTCCCTCTATGGAGACTTTTTTGCTCATTCCAACTGGAAGTGATTGCTCCTTTTCTCTCAACTCCTAGAACAGCCGCCATATGACGGCTGCATGCCTTGGGATCACAATGTACACATCTGGGCAACTACCAGGCAGTCTCACCTCAGTCATTCAGACCAGGACTGTCTTGTCTCTTTACACCTATTTTTTGGCTTGTAGGCAAAGTGTCTGTCTTTTATTAGTATTCTAGCTCACATAGTGAGCACTGTTAAAATTACGTCTCAAATGACTATTTCAACCAAAAGTGGCATATTAGGCAAATTGCCAATTTGGTGAGCAAAAATATTACAAATATAACAGATTGAAAGAATGAATTACTCATAATACTGATGAATTTGTCTATGAAAGTGATTTCCATATACATGTTGGTTAGATGTGGGAAATGAACTATCCTCTCAACAGCAAAAAAACCAAAAACATATTTTAAAAATCTAATTTGTTTTATTGTGAATGGAAGTTCATACTCCACTAAGTTGGAACTTTTGTTTCAAGCTAGTTAGTTGATCACAGATTTGGGAATAATTATTGTTTACTGATCGTTTTAGTAAACTACATATTAAAAGGACTTGAAAGAATAAGTCTAGATAATACCCTTTTGTCGGTGTTTTTTTTTTTTTTTTTTTTTTTGAGACAGAGTCTCGCTCTGTTGCCGTGGCTAGAGTGCCCTGGTGTCAGCCTAGCTCACAGCAACCTCAAACTCCTGGGCTCAAGCAATCCTACTGCCTCAGCCTCCCAAGTAGCTGGGACTACAGGCATGTGCCACCATGCCCGGCTAATTTTTTCTATATATTTTTAGCTGTCCAGATCATTTTTTTCTATTTTTAGTAGAGACGGGGTCTCACTCTTGCTCAGGCTGGCCTCGAACTCCTGACCTCGAGCGATCCTCCCACCTTGGCCTCCCAGAGTGCTAGGACTACAGGCATGAGCCACCACGCCCGGCCCCCTTTTGTCATTTTTAAAGAGATTCCAGGCAAGTACAGTACAACAAATACATAAAAGTAGCCATGAATTTTTAATATCTTACATGGATGCAATTTCAGTATACCAGGCAATTTATTAAAAATCGAAACATACATTTTTAAGTCTTAGAAGACTAAAAGAGATTTTTTAAAATAAAAATTCTTATGATGAAAATGAAACAGTATAGAAAATTTAAAAATACAGAAAATAGCAAGATAATGCTTACTGACCATTAATAATAAAATATTAATATATTTGATTACTAAATAGTTAAAATAATTAAATTATTGTTACCACCCATAATCCCTTTACCCAGAGACAATTGCTGATAACGTAGAAAGACCTTAGAGAGATTGTTCTAGATTTTTTTGGTTTGTATCTAGGCAAGATTATACTTGATAGTTTCTGGGTTTGTTTATTTTTTTTTAACAAGGAGTCCGTATTGCCTTCAATGTTCCAGGACTGAATAACACTGACGGTCGGCAGTACTTAGTGTTTATTTTTGCTTCCACGTGCTATTCTTCAAACCCACTTTCTCTTGTTCTCTCCCCAGCAGAGGCAGAGGAGTGCTGGCTTCACACTTCTGCCTAAGAATCTTTCACAGAACTGAATCACTACACCTTAACCTGCTCTTCTCCAGGGTGAGTCAATTAACTGTCTTTCTCTTTGGTATTTGAGTCTCATTCTCCAATTTTTTTATTTTTTTAAGTCAGAGACACTGACCAAGATGAGTAAAAGCAGGGTGGTGAATAACTGTAAAGAATGGAGGGCCATTTGGGAAGGTGTTTGACAGAATAGTCCAGGCACTTCCTGCAAAAGTTTGGCAGTGCCTCGGATGCCTCTGCCTAGGGTGAACACTGGCTGAGGCTGAGATTTCCACTTTGGCGCTGTCACACCACTGCTGGGGCTCCCTTCCCTCTGGCTTCCCAGTTACTCCTAGAGAGGTTCAGTTTGAGGTGCAGGATGAGCATGGCTGTATCTCTTAGGTTCACCGGTGTCGGGGTGCAGCAATGCCAGTCTCAATGCCTCCATGTTTAAAAGTGGCTTCCCTGGAAAGAGACAAGGAAACAAGGAAGAGCCAACTTAGGTGAACTCCAACCACCTGGAGCTTCCTTCCAAGTTGAGTAAAAGCAGTCTCTATGAAGCCCAAGCTCCTTGAAGAACATAATCCCCAGGACATGTCCCCTGCCAGGAAACACATTGCCAGCAGTTGCTAGGGTCTCTCACACCATTCTTTGTGGCCCTCCCTTTCAGGATGAACGTGGGGAGAAGTGGCTGGGAAGTGGGCAAGAAGCCTACATTATTTTTCCTGCTTGATCTACTACCATTGAATAACTGTTAAATTCCTGGAACTGCCTTTACTGTTTTTTTTGTGGCTCTTATTAGGAACCACATTCTTGAGTCATACAACCAGTAAGGCTTACTAAATATTTGCCATGTGCAGAATCCCAAGCCAGGCTAGAGTGCAGTGTCATCATGATAGCTCACTGCACAATCAAACTCCTGGGCTCAAGTGATCCTCCTGCCTTGGCCTCCTGGGTAGCTGGGACTACAGGCGAGCACCACTATGCCCAGCTAATTTTTCTATTTTTTGTAGAGATGGGGTCTCGCCCTTGCTCAGGCTGGTCTTGAACTCCTGGCTTCAAGTAATCCCCCCACCTCAGCCTCCCAAAGTGCTTAGGATTACAGGCGTGAGCCACCATGCCTGACCTCAACTCCCTGCTGTCAGGAAGGTGAATGTCAAATAAACAAGTAAACTAGTTGTTAGAAGAAATATGCTTTGCTCTGACTCTTAGAAGGCTCAAGGGTTGCCTCAAAGTGATTAAGCTCGTACCATTTGCCCAGAGTAACCCCAATCAACCTCTATCATCGCCCGTCATTTAAAGGTTTCCTGAAACCACCTCTTCCAGGAAATCTTCCCTGACTAACTAGAACAGTGAAACCTCCTGGCCTTCCTCCACACTAACCACTCTTCTCAAAGAACTTCCTCTTTGTTCTCACAGAACATAAATGCTGCAATTTATTTATTAGTTTAATGTGTGTTTTGAATGGAATCTTGGGAAGGATATAATTATAGGTCATGCCTTCTGAGAAGGAGAATCGTGTTTAACTTGAAGTGCAAATGACCCCAACGCCTCAGAGCAGCAAAGGCTGATGTTATAGGTGTGATTTTGCAAGTAGTTTGCTCAGACTTTGCCTTCAAAACCTGAAAGTCTATGTTTCCAGTGGTGCTGCTTATATGTGCAGCATTAGCCAGATGCTTCAGTAGTATTCATTCAGCAAACGTTTACTGAGGGCCTATTATGAGCCAAGCACTGTGTAAGGTACTGGACATGTAGTGCCCATTGAAAGTTCTTAAGATTATTGTGGTGGACCACCAATTTGGTGACACACACTAAACCAGTTCTCTAAGTATTCATGCCAAGTGTAGTCTTCTACCCAATTCCTTCTTGAATCTGTGCTGGCCTGTGATCTGCTTTAATTAACAGAATATAGAAGTGATATTATGCCAATTCCAGTCTTACACCCAAGAAAGCCTGGCAGTTTTTGCTTTTGTGGTTTTGAGATCTCTGAGCTACCATGTGCTAAGGCCAGTTACTCTGCTGGAGAAATCACGTGGAGAGTCCACCTTGGAAGGAAGAGGTTCTGAGACTACAGAGAAAGGGAGAGCAGCTCAGTCATCCCAGTGTTCTAGCAGAACCCAGCCTCCAGCCAACCCAGCTGAATGTAGCCACACGAGTGACCACCAGGAAGACCAGCAGAAGAACCATCCAGCTGAGCCCAGCTCAGATTTCAGAATTGTGAGCAAAGAACCATTTCATTGCTTTTTTAAGCCATTATTTTTGGGATGGTTTCTTATATAGCAATTAATAACCAAAAATACTCATCATTCCTAAAGAGAGGAGGAGAATCCTCCAAAGCAGCTTCGGTTCCCAGTGGCACTGCATTGTCCTCAAGGATGGCCGTGACTTCCCTACAATGTCCAGATGGATGGGCTACTCTGCAGTCCTCAAGTGCAGGATTGGAGCACTCTTCTTAATGTTCCCTTGAGAGGCTGCCGGGGACCTCATCTGGCACCAAATGCCTTCTGTGCAACCACAGAGCTAAGGCAAGTTCCAAGAGCCAAATGGCGTCGCTCCCTCTGACGAAGGATTTTACCATCCTGTCTTACTTATCTTGGTGGGCGAGGGGCAGGGACAGTGTGCTTCCTGGCTGTGTCCTCTCAGAGACCCTCCAGTCTACTCTGGCCTCTAAGAGAGGAGATCAGGCTTTGGCTCCACTAGCTTCACCCTCTTTGTCTTCCCACAGTTCACCAGGGACAGAAGGGACAAGGTTTCCCCATTGCCCTTCTCTCCTAGACTGTCCCTAGAACTACTCCACCAGGCCTGGCTCTTAAGGTGTTAAATGGGGGCTAATGGAATTTAGAAAATCCCCTGCTTTGTGAACAACATATGGCTTTCAAGACTCGCCATGAAACTCACAGCTGATCCACACCATAGCTGATCCCAGCCTTTGTTCCAGGCAGGGCCCGTGCTCCGCTTCCAAATCACTGAGGAAGGTCAGCAAGGAACAAGGTTTAACTGGGGAAATGAATATAAGTCAGCTTAATATTTTCAAAACATTATCCTTGTAACAAACAATACCTAAATTTGGAAACCTGATACAATTTCAAGCAGCAGGGTGGGCACAGTGGCTCACACCTGTAATCCTAGCACTTTGGGAGGGCCAGGCAGGAGGACTGCTTGAGCTCAGGAGTTCAAGACCAGCTTGAGCAGGAGTGAGACCCTGTATCTACTAAAAAAATACAAATAATTAGCTGGGAACTACTAAAAATAGAAAAAATTAGTGGAGCATGGTGGTGCATGCCTGTAGTCCCAGCTACTCCGGAGGCTGAGGCAGAAGGATCACTTGAGCCCAGGAGTTTGAGGTTGCCATGAGCTAAGCTGATGCCACGGCACTCTAGCTCAGGTAACAGAGCAAGACTCTGTCTCAAAAAAAAAAAAGAAGAAAAAGAAAAAGAAAAATTTCAAGCAGCAGTCAACTAAATTGATTCCTTTTATAATTTAGGTTAATATCATAAATATGCCACTGAAGAGAAAAGACAATGAATTAGATGTGTGGTACATCTCTTAAAAACTTTATGACTCAGTTGTCTGGAAGTTGCTTGGAAACCTTATTAATTTACAGTTCACCAATTCAGAATTTCTTATCATTATAATCCTGAATAATCAGGACTGTTAGCTTCCCACAATGGCAGAACAATTGGCTATGATGATTTGTATTTTCCAAGAACAGTGAAAGTACATATTTAATCTCATTAAGATAATCAATTGCTTTCAACAACTCTGGGTAGTTTCTTAGATGCTGTTATTACCTGGGAATATTAGCTATTCATTAACTCCTGGGAAATTTAGAGACATTTGTTGATACCATATGTTGCTGTATGTCATTGGAAAAAAATAAAAGAACTAACGAGGTAGCAGTGATGTAACAGTAAGGGCATGTGAGACTCTGGACGAGGCCTTTGCTGGGGACCCATGGACCACAGGGAGAAGTTGGAGGAAAAGGCTCTGATCTGTATAGGTGGGAAGCTGGCCAGGTGCTTACCCTCCCTCAGCTCCATCCCTTTGTCATGAGAACAGGGATGGCAATAGCCCCAACCTCACTGGTTCTCTTGAGGATTGAGATGATGCATGTGAAGCTCTCGGTGTGTTCCTGGTGCACAGTAAGCACTCAATACGTGGAAACTACTAGTATTTTATTACTATTACCTTTAGCAAATAAATGCATAAGATTATACTTAAACATTTACAAAAGAAAGTATTTTTGTACAATTCTGGGCATATAGTGGATCTTTTATAGGTCTGTTTTAAAAATATCCTGCTTCAAACAATTCTATAATTCACACTATTTATTATTGGCTTTTTGCCCAGTTTAGGGGCAGTGTCACAGCTGTGGCTTCACTTAATCCCTTCCTTTTCCTTGCGTAATCTTTTATCTTGAACTACCAAGAGTAGATGAATTGTGGCCTCATGTAACTACAACAAATCTGACATTGTGGGTTTGTTTAAACAACTTTTTTCAAATCAGATTTATAGGGAGACATGAAAAGTTTTTTGGTAGGAAAAAGAAAACGGTTTCTGAGAATTCTGAGGCTCAGTCTGATGTATTCAATAGTGAAGGGGACCACAGACTTATCTGGACATCCCATATTCCATTTGTGAGCTCTCTGAAGAGTGGAATCCCTTCACAGACAGCGCGGGGTAAACTTGATCGTGCACCCCTTTGCTGCCACGTCTCGGCTTGTCCCCTCTCTGTTTCCTCTCATGCGCAGATCACAGCTCAGTCCCCCCACCCCCACCCCAGGGCAGAGCAAATTAATCCAGTGTCTCTGGGAGGGCAAGCCTGGGAGTGCTGGGAGTGGGCCAAGAGCAGTGGGTGTTTATGTGTTTGAACTTTTGTTCCCTTTGAATATAAAAGACAAAAGAAACGGGGAGTAATTTTAGTAGGGAGTATTTCTAAAGAATCAATCATTTGTCCATCTGAAAAACTTTTTAAAAGACAGATTCATGGGTTTGGCTTACAACAAAAAGAAATTGCAGTAACTACTAAAATTTGCCAGTAAATTACAGGAACATCTTAGTGCTCCATCAGTTTCTGAAAGCAGATGAAGCCATTTCTTGCAAGCAGCTAATTCCACAGAAGTCTCCAAACCCATGAGTTTCACTCTCGTGTTCCCTCTGGGAGCAGAAGTGCTGGCTCCCTCTCTGACCCCTAATGTGTCCCCAGCTGCTACTGATGTCTCCCATGGCTGATTGCAAATGGCTTGTGAGCAGGGTCAGGCCTTATATCCACATGCCTCTTGGCACACTGTTTTAAGTCATTGAGTATTTGTAGAATAAAAGATTTGATAATGAAAAATGATTTTAAAACATTTGCCCCATGGTTGGGAAAGATCACAAGGCCCTGGAGGCAGGATGTGTGGGACCTGGAGCAGAGGTATCCTGCAGGTTGGCCAACTTCTATTATTCTGCCAGTGTCATCTCCTAATTTCTACACCTTCACAGAGACAGGCAGACAGGGCGTTGATAGAGTATGACAAATCAGAGGGAATTCATACCCACACTTTTTTTTTTTTTTTTTTTTTTGAGACCGAGTCTCACTCTGTCACCGGGGTTAGAGTACCATGATGTCAGCCTAGCTCACAGCAACCTCAAACTCCTGGGCTCAAACAATCCTCCCGCCTCAGCCTCTCGAGTAGCTGGGACTACAGGCACTTGCCACCATGCCTGGCTAATTTTTTCTATTTTTAGTAGAGACCGTCATGCTCTTGCTGAGGCTGGTCTCCAACTCCTGACCTCAAGCAATCCTCCCACCTTGGCCTCCCAGAGTGCTAGGATTACAGGCTTGAGCCACCACACCCAGCCACCCACACTTATTTTAACCCTTTCCCCACCACATTTTTATCAGGGAAGGAAATGAAGCAAGATACCAAGGTCAAAGCCTGCTCTCTTTTCCTAGCCACTCTGCTGGTGGAGATGCTCAGCTGTGAAATGGCTCAAAAGAAAAGGAATTTCAAATGTAGGAACAAAGGAACAAGGGAGCCCTAACATGGAAAAAAGCAACTGAATCAGCTGGTGCTGCAAAGGGCAGAGGTGGGCAGACTACAGGCTTGTTGGAGTGATCCAGGCAGCAAGCACCCTGGGGGGAAGGGCAAGCAGAGGCTGTCTTATGGAGGAACTAAACCTTCAGAAGAGTTTGAAGAAACAAGAATAAAAAGCTTGAGCCTCAGATACTTCTGGGCCTGTGAAGAGATGCATGGAGGGGTCTCACTCCCATCAGGGAGTGAGAGGGGCATCACGGGCAGAAGTGGACAGAGAACTCCACTGCCATCATAGCAGGTTTGGGCCACAGAGCCACGGGAGTGGGCAGCAAGGGGGGTTCTTAAAATCTGCCAGTAGTATGAGCCCAAAGGCATTGGAGCTGTTCTCTGAATAAGACTAGTGAAGGTGGTGATACCCGTAGCCTGATCTTTCACAGGAAGCAGCTGAAGCAGAGGACCCAGAGGGGAGGAGTCAGGTTTTATTATCTGTTTATGCCAGGCAACCCAGAAGTCAAGGGAATGTAACTGAAGGAAAAGAGGCCGAGAGGGTAAGGATACCTGCTAGTGCCATGAGGTCATTCTGAGGGGTGTCCATGCAGCCTCTGCTCCAATGTCCTGCAGGGATGCGGGGACTAGACTTTAGCTTTAGTAGTTGGGAGACTCTGGAGTCTTAATGCAGGTGAGTTTCCCGGTGATTTGCCCTCCTCGGTCCTTTAAATCTCCTTCCCCCCACCCCCAGCCCCAAGCAATAATAAACCTATCTTCTAAGCTCAATTAATCATGAACATAAATGCCACAAGTCATTAATGCCTGAAATTGTGATTGAGGGAAACTGACAAGTTAGAAATTTGCAATCTGAAATCATTCACTCATTCAACCAATATTAGCGGAGGGCGCATGGGGTATAAGTAACGTAGAGATACAGCAATGAATCATGGGAGGACTCTTCACCCTCAAAGCTTTGAACGAATGTAAATACTAATTTCCCCAAATCCTTTCATATAAAATCCCCAAGAATCCTTCAGTGGTGCTCCAGATTCCACCCCCCCCCCCTCAGTTTTGTACAGAGGCTGGCTAATACACTCTATTTGTAAAACAAATGGTCAAAGAGGAGGAAACAAACCAACCCAAAGAAACCAAAACTAAAACTCTCAGCCAAAAACAGAGAATACAAGTGTGATCTGAAATACACTGTGATAATGCAACTGAAACCCTGAGAAAGTTTCTGGGGCATAATTTGTTACTTAATTCTCAACAATACCAAGAGTGGAAGACAGTGAGAAGATTATTCATGTTAACTTGTATTTGTGATACAATTTTAAAATGAATTTAAAATCAAATTTATTTTTACCCAAATATTATATGCACATAATTTTAAAAATCAAATCTATAAGGTGTATATCAAAAAATATCAGTCCCCGGCCCACTTCCCCTGCCTAAGTTCATCCACAGAGTTAACACTTTCCACTCTTCCAACTCTTTATTCTTGTCTTTGCTGAATAACATCCATATTGTATGAGCCTGGTTCAGCTATTTTAGACAACTTGCAATTGTGGTGAAGACTTCACTCCCCCACGTTGCCATTTGAAGGCTCTTCATCACCAACTCTAAGCACTAAGTTTTTGAGAGCTGACCTTGCCTACCTCTGCAGATTCACCTCTAGCAAGTCTCTTTAGACAAGACCAACATATAATAGGCAGACCTGAAAGTCCTCCAGTATACCATGCTCTCTCACAACTACCTGCCTTGGTAAATTCTCCTCACATTGCTGGGAATCTTCCCTGATTATTTGCCTAAAAGATTCAAGACTGCTCAATTGTTACCTCTTCTACAAAGACTTCTGTGACTTCTTCCCCATGCATACGTCTATCATACCATTTGTTGTATTGCATTATCATTTGCATACTTATCCTTTTCACCAGAAATATGAGCTTCCTGAAGGCAATGTTTGTCCTATGAGTGTCTGCATTTCATTTATGAAAACAAGTAATAAAAATAGTGTTAATAGAATACTTAAAACGTGCCAAGTTTTACTCTAAGGACTTTATATTATGAACTCATTTACTTCTCATAAGAACCCTGAGGTAAGCATTATCATTACCCCCAATTTGCATATGAGAAAACTGCACCACAGAGAGGGTCAGTAACCTGCCCAATGCCACTTACCTAATAGTGGTGGAGCTGAAATCTGAATCCAGATGATCTGCCTCAGAGGCTATGCCCTGACTCTGGATCTGAAGATTTGCTAAATAGATGAATAAATGAATAAAGGCGAATAAGGCAAAGTCCAGGCCTCCAAGAGAAGTCAAACAAACTCAGTCTTAGAACTAAGTATATTTTATAAGATGAAATCATACTTCAATGCAAATTTAAAAACTGATTTTATTGACTTTGTTCTCTGTTTAGCTCAAGCCATAAAGACCCTAAACCCTAATATGGCTGTATTTGGAGATGGGGTCTTTAAGGAAGTAATTAAGGTTAAATGAAATCATAAGGGTGGGGTCCTGATCTGACAGGATTAGTGTCCTTGTAAGAAGAGACACTAGTGAGAATTAAATGTCTGTTGTTTAAGCTACCCAGTCTGTGGTATTTTGTTATAGCAGCCCAAGCTAAGACAGTTCTAATGGCTAAAGTTTAAAAAACACAGATTTTCCTTTACTAATTTGAGAAACCAGCTAGATAACAGCATTTCCTCTCCCTTGGGACTAGATTTGACCTTCTTGTGTTTTATTTTTTTCCAAAGGAGAATTTTAAGAACCTATCCAATCTACCCTTTTTATCATAGAGAGATCAAGATTTGATTTCCAATCTTTTACTTCAACCTTTCCAACATTCCCTAAAACTACAGACTTACTTTTAATCCTCTTAGCTTGCTAGTTCTTGGCCTATGCAGAGATGCAACTTCTCCTCTTACTGTGTATACTTATTCAATATTACTACTCATGTCAGTTGTGTTTATCTTAGTTAAAAATGCTAATATATTGTCTCTTCCAACGGTAATTCTTTTAAACTCTGCTATAACTATGGAGGGAAACTTTGAGCTCTCAAAAGGATTTCAAATCTCAGCTGTCTGGGGGCTTTAAAATATAACAAACTTTTTTCTCTAATTGTAAAAATTTCCAGACACAAAGTAGAAAGACTAAATCCATCACACATTTTCAACATTATCAAGATTTTTGCCACATTTGCTTAATCTATTCCTTTTCTTTTTTTCTTTGCTGAAATATTTCAGAGTAAATTCACAACATCAAGCCATTTAACTCTATCTCAATAAGCATCTCTTAAAAAGGTGGAGGGGTATTCTCTTGTATAATCAAAATGCAATCATCTTATATAATAGAATTAACAACAATTCTTTTGTTTGGGGACTTCTGAAGTGAAACATCATATGGAACTTTAATACCATGAAAGTTACCACTGCAGGAATAAGAATGAACCTCAAAACAGTTTTAAAGTAAAGTCTAATATGTTCTGAACTATAGGGTACTGAGCTACTATTCAACTAAAGCTGAGCTCAAGAATGCCTAAGACAACTCTTAAAAATACACAGTATCAAGATTTCAGTCTTTGTATATTATTTTAATAAAAAACACAGTGCTTTGTACAAATATACAGATCTCAAATTGTAATATTAAAACACAAATGCAAGAGGGTCTTTGTAAGTTTGCTTCACTGAGACAGACCTATTAAATCTAGACAGTTACAATTATTAAGACATACTGAGCAAAAGAAGTACAGATTTTCCAATCTCATGATTAATAAATTCCTCTGAAAATGGATGAAGGCATTATAAGCTTCAAAAAGGGAAACAATAAGTTGGATGGCCCTGCCTACATTGTATAACATGAGTTAAGAGACACAACAAGAGCTATAAGAAACTGTACTTAAATGTTAGAAGTAAAGGCAATATAGCTTTCTCAGACTCCTACCAATGATTAGATATCTGATATATAAACATTCTCAAATGTGAAAGAGTTTATAGTATGACTGCATCTGTTCCACAAAGACAATTTTCCAATGTATTAATCTGATATATATTTTGTATTAGAATGATCTATAAAGAAATAAATGAGAAATCCTAAAAAGAATTTATTAGCTCCAAGACAAATTATATTAAAAGGTCTATGGAAAACAAAATTGTGGAAAGGGAACCTTGGCTATATGCCAATTTTTATTTCTAAGAGTAATTCTTGCGTAAAT
Organism: Lemur catta; assembly: GCF_020740605.2. Lineage (NCBI taxonomy): Eukaryota > Metazoa > Chordata > Mammalia > Primates > Lemuridae > Lemur > Lemur catta. The sequence goes on from NC_059150.1 coordinate 11,254,357, forward strand.
AACTTCATGTCTTACAAAATAAAACAAAAACAAAAAAAATTAATCCCACAGATCCAAATTAGCTACACACAGAGTAACAAAGTCAAAGCCAGTCTTGTCACCTGCACATTAATTTGATAAATCAAACTGCATCTAAAAAATACTGCACCTACTGTTGTGCAGAACTGAGGATGATTACTTTCCAGCACATAAATGAAGAATGATTACACAGCTTTTTTTCTTTTTTAAGAAAGATATATATCAGGAAAACCTAACAGAATATGTTACTCATGAAATTCCACAAAAGCTGTAAGGCAGCCAAAAGTTGATAGCATTTAAGAACAGTAAAAGTTTGCATTCTTAATGCCCATTGATGGGCTTTGTGCCAATACTTAAAAAAAAAAAAGCTTTTCTTTGAAGATAAATGAAATGGTGAGGAAAGAAATACAATATATCACATTCTAGCATGCAGCTACTATATTTATATAAATCAATCACTAGTAAAAGAGTTATTTGTTGTTTTAAATGAAGTCTTGTCTAGGTATCAGGCTATAATCTAAATGTTGATATCGCCTATTTTCAACTCCCAAAATAAACAAAAAGGGCTTATGTGTCAAGATTAATTCTCTTTGGCCGCAAGGGATACCATTTTCTTTGGGGGCAGTCTTCAGTTCGCTTCCTTTTCAATACCACATTGGAGGTTTTCCTGGAAGCAGTCTCTGTTGGTGTGGTTTCTATTTGTGCAAGTAAGCTCTCAGATTTAGCCTCTGGTTTCCTGTAACAACTGGAAAAGACTTCTTGGTGGATCCTCTGAAGCTGGACAATAGGCTGCATCTTTAAAACTTGGGAAAATCCGTCTCCTTGTTCAATTAATGTAGGCAAGGACTTAAAAAAAAGAAGCAAACAGTAACAGTCAGCATTAATCTCAGGTTGAAACACAAACACAGAGAGATGGACACAACATTCTAGATTTAATTCTTCGGCTCAAGCTTATTCTGAGACCTAACATTCTGCAGTCATAGATATTTGACTTTACCTTCAAAATACTAGTTTAAGCTGAGGAATTTTTAACTAAAAGATATGTTCTATTCCTACAATGCCTGGTAGTAAAATACAATCTTGGCAGAACAGGAGGTAAGAGTACTTCAGAGCTAAGGATTTAACGTCTGAAATTCCATATTTTAGAATAATGAGTATTTTAGAAATTTTACTCATCACAAACATGAATCAGTACATCTTTCCTGCGAAGGACCACAGAGTAAATATTTTTAAGCTCTGGGGGTTTTACATCTCTGTCACAAAAACTCAACTTTGCTGTAGTAATGTGAATGAATGAACATGGCTGTGTTCCAGTGAAGTTTTACTTACAAAAACAAGGGCAGGCTGAATTTTGATTTGGCTCACCATGGTTTGCCAACTCCTGATCAAAAACATGCTGTGAGAGAAGGATGACCACCAGAAAATCATGGAATCAATCCAAACCACAAACGAATGTTATAGAAAATTAACATTAGAACAGGGGAGAGTCTGAAGGAATTTAAAAATAATTTTCATATACTGGAAATCTAAATGTTTTTCTATCTGGGTAAGTAAATGTCAATAATATAAACAATTCTACTATAGTAATATTAAAACTCCCAAGTTGGAGACGTAGTCTAATACAGTGGTTAAGAGTACAGATTCTGGAGCCAGACGTCCAGGGTTTAAATCCTGGCTCAGTTACTTACTTGAGCAACCTACTAGTTAGCCTCTCTGTGCCTCAGCTTCCTCATCTATAACGAAATAATGGTACCTATCTCACAGGGTTAGTAGAAGGATTAAATGAGGTAATACATATAAAGTAGTTACATGGTACCCATACTAAGTGCTCAGTTAATTTTAGCTAGTATTATTATACAAAATTGTCTGATGAACTGCTAATGCTCAGAACCCCAAAACATAACCAATTTAAAGAAGTCAGGGATGATACCTGGCACATAGTAAGTACCTGATAAATGGAGTTTATTCTAAATCTTACTGTCACTTAAAAAATTCATTAAAGACTATTTGTAATAAAAGACTGCTGAGAATTCCTGTCACAGAAGAATAAAACACATACGAATGTTGAAAGCAAATACCTAGCCATACATTTTGTTCATTTTATAATTTTTTGGTGTGTAGCTCTTACCTTCATGGCTTCACTGATCTCCTTAGATATTGTTTCCCCTCTGCATTTCAAATTTTCCATATGAGAGGCTGCAAAGAAATCACCAAACAGTATTTTAGGTGTTTGATCTAATAGGAAATCATAAAAGGCATGAAGATGCTATCTGGACAAAATTCTGCTATGACTATTCACTTTAATCTTTCTTAGAATACTTTGCAATCTATTAAAACAAGTGTCCTATTAAATTTATCTAGATAAATGAAAAGACTGTGAGAACATTATAACAGTAGAGTAAAACTAAAAGTTATAAGCATAAGATGGCAGACAACATTCTATTGAGTAGTCATAACAGTATGCCCCTAAAGGAGAGCCCAATGTTCACTCTATACATTACCTACCACTATGTTTAACATTTTTGAGCACTATCATCACATTTTAAATATAGGCTAATACTTGATTTTTTGTGTTACTCTGAATTTTATAAAAGTAAAACATATTTGAGCTTAGAATATACAATCACATTGCATTAAAGCCATACCTAGATGGAATTTCTCAGAAAAAAAATCTAGAATAGATGGTCTGTAATATTAATTTCTCCTTCTTTACTTCTTTGATGCTTTTCTGATTCCAAATACATTTTATTTTCTTCCAATCTTTGTTATGAATGTTCATGGCTATTCCATAATAGAACTGTATATTCAATGATACAGAGGGATAAAAATCTTACTAAAATTGCGAACAAAACTGGAAATAAGAAAAATCATTCCATTATGAAATGATCTACATATTAGGGTTTTCTTTTTAATTTAAAAATTTTTTTTTTTGTTAGAGACAAGGTCTCAGTCTGTTGCCCAGGCTGGAGTGCAGTGGCAGGATCACATAGCTCTCACTGTAACTTCAAACTCCTGGGCTCAAGCAATCCTCCTGCCTTACCCTCCCAAGTTGCTGGGATTACAAGTGCATACCACTATGTCCAGCTAAAAATTTTTTCTTTTAAATTTTTTGTAGAGACAGGGGTCTCAATATGTGGTCCAGTATGTTGCCACATTCCTGGCCTCAAGTGATCCTTCCGCCTTGGCCTCCCAAAGTGGTGGGATTATAGGCATGAGCCACCGTGCCCGGCCCAAATTAGTTTTGAGGAGTAGTTCTCAAGAGAAATTTTTTAAGAGTCAAAGCAAATACATAACCATGTTAGGAGCGGGCAGGAGGTTGGTAACAGAGGATGTGCTATACCAAAACAAGGGAACAAATCAAGAAAAAGGAGAAAACAGGAACCAAGAAACATGATTCAAAACAGGAGAAAAGTAAAGGAAATTCCCAGGATGATGATGAAAGGAACAGATGGGATGAAAGCTCTGCAGCAGGCCTAGAGAGCAACTAGTTCAGAGTGGAATAGGAAGAAGGAAGGCTGCCAGAGGAGCAGCCCCAAGATAAAGAAAAAGAATTTAAAAGTGGATTTGATGGATAACCTGAAGTACCTGCCATATTGACAGGACCTTTACAGTTCTAATAGACAGAAGAGAAAACAAAGGAAACAGAAAAATAAAGCAATTATCATTCCAAAAGGGGTGGGAAGCTGTTCAAGAGAAAAAAAATATTCATAGTAATAATTACCTGACTCAAATTGAAGAACATTTACATAGTCATAACATTAGAAACACTAAATACTAATTTTTTTAACAAGAATGAGATTAAAAGTGAATCTGTTAGGTATAGATTATTCTTTAGAGAAACTTGGCTATGAAATGAAAAAGTTCAAAGAAGAGAAATACAATGGCATGAAAGCTTTCCCTACCTATTATACCATCAACCCATTCCCACAATAGTATAGGTCAGCAAACATTCCCAATCAACCTCATGTAATTTGAGCAATCCTGTGAGGCAGGCAAGTTTCCAAGCTGAGAAATGTATCTAGACTTGAATAGAACTCTTATCTCCTAGCATCCAAAGTACCACACTCTTCTACATTCTACATGTAACTTTCCAAAATATCACTTTGCCAGGAATTATAATTCTGTTTATAATTATATCATCATAAGACTATGTTGACAAATGGTCAAGAATTAGCTCCAACGCAATGAAAACCTCTTGAAATAAAAATAATTAAATAATTATGTCTGGTAAAGAATTAAAAATAGAACTCTAGAGTTAAATGTTTTAACTATTAACTTTACAGTACCTTTTTTTCCACTTAAATGAATTAAGTCCCTTGCATTTAAAACTAAATAGCATCAATACCTTTAGTAATAAAACCAAACAAAGATTTTTCTTTTTCCAAAGACAAAGAAATTAGGTGTAGTGGCACCTGCCTGTAGTCCCAGCTACTCAGCAGGCTGAGGCAGGAGGATTGCTTGAGCCCAGAAGTTCAAGGTTATAGTGAGCTATGATTGCACCACTGCACTCCAGCCTGGGCAACAGTGAGACCCTATGTAAAAAAAAAAAAAAGACAAAGGAGGGAAAAACACACACAACTAAAAATGATCACTAAATATGTGAATATGTTGTTTGTAAATACATCAGAAAGGTACTTTCCAACAATAATATCTGCTTAGGAAATTTCAAAATATATAAACTTTTCATTGCCTCACTCGAAATTATTCTAAATGATTTTTTCACATTTTGTAACTAGTAAGAGCATTACAGAAATGCCCGACACACAAATATCTGACTTAAGAATGTCTTCTATGCAGACGGCTGGTCCATGCCATGCAAGAGATGGATGGGCTTCCTCCAGAAGGGTTCTCAATGCCCCCTCTCTAGAGCCTCATGGCACTATTTACTCTTCTCACCACAAACAATGGCACCGAAGGATCCAGACCATTCCCTGTAAAATCCTACTTAAATGTCATATAGTGGAACTAATATACATCTGAAATATGATTTTCCTAATGTTTTTCATCAGAAATGTGTAGTATCTCAGTTCCACTGTAGGTTAAATAGGCCTTTAAAGGGTAGCCTAGAGACTTACTGATTTATAATACCATTTATAAATTTTTTCCAGTGGAAAATGCATTTCAAATTCCAAAGCTCAGACTTAAATAGGAACTTTTAAAACATAACCATTTGTAAGTGAGTGGCTACCTGTAGGTATTGTGGCAGTGGTTTAAGCAAGACAGAATTATTGGGAAAGAAGAGGAACTGCCTCTGAGTCCTCTATTTGTAGGGTCAGCAAAAGAACTGGAAGTATCATTAAGTTTACTGTAGAGAAACTTAAAATAGGTCCTTGCCATTACTACATGTTTAGTGAAGGATAGGGAAAAGGGGGAGTCTTTTCAACTAATTTCACAGGACTTTTTTTTAAAAAGGAAGACAATATGGAAGCAATTATTAGTTATACTGGTAGGATTATAAAAGGTTATAACTGGCAAATGAGAACCATATCTTATTGGTAGGTAGCTAATCAGTAGATTGCTGCAAAGATTTTTTTTTTTTTTAAGTTTTCTCCTAAAAATGTGGAAGTTAGGCACCCTTGAGAACACTGCCTTCCCTAGTCACTTGCTTTCTAAAACATAGGGAAATGAAAAAGTGGAAATGAAAGATTGAGTAATCAACCTAGTTTTGCTTTCAGGTCACTGCACTGACTAAACTAAGAAACATGAACTTCCAAAAGCCTGCCCAAATTCAGAAATTCGGCAAAAGAAAAAAAAAGGCATTAAGTGAGTGCTTCCTTTCTATTTCCAATGTATTTTATGAGTTTGAACAAGTAACTATGCACAGGATAGGATGTGTGGCTTGTACTGGTTTCTAAAGAGGTAACTAAAGCCATGAACTAGAACCATGAATTGGAAAGCAGCATCCCTGGTAAAAATGAAACGAAAAACTAAGCAGTGATTTATGATTTTCTGGAAGATAACCCTTTGCTACAACTAAGAGATCAGCTGAACCCACCTGGTTGGTAGACATAACCCTTTGCACCCACTCCTCCCTTCAGTACCTTGTTGTATCTATCTCTCTTAAGGCACACTTTCAGACTGCTGGCCCTAAGCTTGTATTATCTGCCCTCAGCCAAGTCTCTGATCTGACCCTGTAAAGCTCTTTCCCTCTATTCACTCCATGACAGCCCCAATGAGCTTTTGTTCCAGGAATACTCAAGCTCATTCTTAAAAACTCTGTTCTACCTCTTCCCTCTGCTTGGAAAGTTCTTCCTCTTGATCATCACCAGATAAACTCCTTCCTGTTCTACCTCAGAAAATTGTTTCCTATCACCTAAACACATCACCCTAGCACTGATGTTACCAGCTTATTTTTATATTACTTTTCTTCTCCCACTAGAATATAAGCTACATAGAGCAAGAACTTTGTGTTGTTCATTACAGCCTCCACATTGAGACACTTCTGTCATACAGTAGACATTCAGCATATATGACTGAATTGGTAGGTAATAGTCATTCACTATTTATTGAGCTGGTGCTATATGCTGGCTACGTGTGATGCAAATATAATGTAGAAAAACTAATGGAAATTTCAGTTTTGTGAAAAAGAGACCATAAACAAGGAAATAAAAATATTTATAAATTATAACAAGTGCTATTAAGGAAATAAACAGGTGTCATAGTAAAGAACTGGGGATAGTCTATTTTAATTCAGGTAGTTACGGAAGATCTTTCTGAGGAGGTAGCATTTAAATGAGAAAGAAAAACTGGGAAGATGTCTAGTTTCATTCTTGTGCATATGGATATCCAATTTTCCAGCACATTTATGGAATACAGTGTCCTTTTCCCAATGTATGTTCTTGGCACCTTTGTTGAAAATCAGTTAGCTGTAAATAGGTGGATTTATTTCTGAGTTCTCTATTCTGTTTCATTGGTCTATGTGTCTGTTTTTGTATCAGTACCACGCTGGTTTTGTTACTATAGCTTTGTAGTATATTTTGAAATCAGGCAGTGTGATGCCTCCCATTGCTAACTGCTATAGCTCACACCATGCACACTGCCAAGGGACCCAAGGACCCACCCAGCTCAACTGTATCACTGCCAGCACCTGAGCAAGCCACCTGGAGGCCTAAGAATTGTGTGCATGGATTCACTAATACTGATGGCTGTGTATGCTGCCTAGGGGACCAAGGATGGGCACAGTTGGCCCGCTACTGCCACCACTGGAGCCCAGAAACTGGCCTGCCTGGAGTCCCCGACCCCAGCAAAGCCTCACCACAGCCAAGAACCACAGCCTAAGCCACAGAGGAAATCACAGACACCCCTGACACTGATTATAGATAAAGAAATCATACTATACTACTGTATGCACCCAGAATCAAAGCTAAAGCACCCTACCCAACCAACACTACAGATACAGCTACAGGAGAAAGTCTTTCCCTATGAAAGCCAATCAAAAAAATTAGAAGAAGCAGCTGTTACACCAGATGCACAGATATCAACGTTAGGACACAAGAAACATGAAACTAGACCTCTATCTCTCACCGTATTCAAAAGTCAACTGAAGATGGATCAAAGACTTAAACATAAGACCCTAAACTGTAAAATTACTAGGTGTAAACATACAGGAAACACTCCACAATACTGATCTAGACAAAGATTTTTATGGCTAAAACCTCAAAAGCACAGGCAACAAAAACAAAAATAGGACACATGGCATCACATCAGGCTAAAACCTTCTGTACAGCAAAGGAAACAATTAACAGAGTGAAGACACAACCTGTTGAATGGGAGAAAATATTTGCAACTATTCATCTGACAAGGGACTAATATCCAGAATACACAAGAAACTCGAACTCAAGAGCAGAAAAACAATCCCATTAAAAAGAGGATAAAAAATCTCAACATTTTTCAAAAGAAGACATACAAATGACCAACAGATATGTGAAAAAAAATGCTCAACATCACTAATCATCAGGGAAAGGCAAATCAAAACCACAATGACATATCATCTTACCCAAGTTAGAATGGCTAGTATCAAAAAGACAAAAAGCAAATATTGGCCAGGAGGTAGAGAAAAGAGAACTCTTACACACTGCTGGTGGGAATGTAAATGGTGCGACCACTTTAGAAAACAGTCTGGCAGTTCCTCAAAAAACAAAATATAGAGTTACCATATGACCTAGCAATTCTATTTGTACTCAAGATAATTGAAAACATATGTCTGTACAACAACTTGTACATGAATGTTCATAGCAGTATCATTCATAATAGCCAAAAAGTAGAAACAACTTAAAAATGTTTGTATACTCATGAATGGATAAATAAAACATGGTCTATCCATACAATGGAATGTTATTTACCAATAAAAAGAAATGTACTGATATATACTATAACATATAACATAAATGAACCTTAAAACATTGTTTATGCTAATTCAAAGATGCCAATCACCAAGGACCACATATTGCATGATTCCATTTACATGAAATGTCTAGAATAGTCAAGTCTATAAAGACAGGAAGTAGATTAGTGGTTCCCAAGGGCTAGGGGAGAGAGATGAGAGATTGGGGATAATAATTAAGGGGTGTTGGGTTTCTTTTTGGGATGAAAATGTTCTAAAATTAATTATGGTAATCGTTGCATCATTCTGTGAATAAACTGAAAGCCAATGAGTTGTACATTTTATGTTGGTGAACCGTATAGTATTTGAATTATATCTCGATAAAGCCATTAAACAGAAGTGTCAAAGATAATGGTGTAATATATTCAACATGATGAATGAAAGTAAATAAAACAAAATTCAAGAGCAAGGATGAAAGATAAACTAAGAGAGTTTAACACCCACAGACTTTTACTTAAAGTATCTAAAGAAGCACTGCAGCAAGAAAAGTGAACCCAGAAAAAAGATATGAAATCCAAGAACCAACAATAATTACACAATTTGAAAAATCTGAATAATAAATTTAATTAATCATCGAATACAAAAAAAGTAGTAACCTTTAAATTGTGTTTTTTAACAATAGAAGAATTAAAATTCTAGATAAAAACAAGAAGGTAAATTAGCAGAAGGATGTGCCTGTTCAACAGGTAAACTGTGCTAAGGTCCTTGTCTTGCTCATGAGAGGACTTAAAATACTGAATAATTCCAAATTGTGTTAGATAATTTTAGAATTATAGTATGTTAAAAATTTATAGGAAACACTAATGGAATAGAAATACAGTATATAGTTTCTAAATAAAAAAAGAGAAAAATAAGAAAATAAAGAAAACTCTATCAGCACAATGGATGGCAATAAAGAGGAGAAATGGGTTAAAAAAAAAAAAAACCCGCAAAACTCCTACACAATATTTAGAAACTAAAAAATATTTAGAGCTGAACTATGAAGGTTCTGTATGTCAAGGCTTGTGGTATGTGGCTAAATCAGGACTTAGAGATAAATTTGTAGCCTTAAATGCATTTAGTAAAAATAAGACTGAACTAAATGAATTAAGAGATCAATTCCCTTAAAATAAAACAGAAAATAATAACAGACATAAACCCCACATGCTATTTTTATGCTAAAAATAATAGAAAACAAAAGCAGGAAGACCATACTAAAGATCAGATCAGAAATCAAGGAACTAGAAAACTGGAAAAAAAAAAAAAAACAGTAGAAAACTCAACTGACTTAAAAGCTGACTCTTTGAAAAGACTAATTAAAAAAAAGAAGCCTAGAGCAAAATCTCAAGAACAAAAGAATCTAAGTGTCCCTCAGAAGATGAATGGATAAATACTGGTATATTTATACAATGAAATACTATCCAGTAGCTAAATGAATAGAGAGTCATGTGTGTATCAATGTTCAAGGGGGAAAAAAGTTGCAGAATGATATGATCAGTATGATACAATTTATATAAAATTTTAAAAACAAATGCCATACATTATTTATGAACACATATCTACAAAGCAAAGCATAAAAACATGGATAGGAAGGATTCACACAGCCTGAGGATCATGGTTATACTTCTGAGCTAAAAGGGAGTGGAATGGGATGGTGAAAGGCACAAAGAAAGTTTCAACTGTATCTGTACATTTTGGTTGCTAAAAAGGTCTGAAGCCAGTAAGACAAATGTGAACAGCCCTTAAATATCGATGGTAAGTACAAAGATGTTCATCATGTTGTATTCCATATTTTCTATATGTTTGAACTATTTCAAAGAATAAAAAAAAATCACTCTGTCTATGCAGAATGAGATAGAAGACAGCAAAAGTGAAACAGGAAGACCAATATTATAAGGTATACTACTGTAAATGGGATGCAACTTAAACAGGGTTATCATTACGTAGCATCTCCTTATAAACAAATACTTACGCATTGTTTTAGTTATAGTTTATACAGCCCCTTATCTGATTTGGTTTATACTACAACCTTGATAAGTAGGCAGGACATTCTGTAATGTTTAATGACATCAGGCTCCAAATCTAGAATTCGCCATTTTACCACTAAAGAAACTGAGGCTTGAAGAAGTCAAGTGACTTCTTGGCCAAGGATACAAAGTTAATAACTACACATTAATTTTGCTATCTTTAAGGAACTGATGCTATTCTGAGCTTATAAACATTATATAAATGAATAATGATAAAAATCTCAAAACTTATCCAAAAAATAGATTCTAATTATTTTTTTGCTTACTTTTGAAGTCAGAATCATATGATACATTAGATTCTTCCACTAATACCACATAATCAGAATGGTGGGAGTAAAATCATGTACAAAGAATCATTTATGTTTTCCCTCCTAAGATAACAAGGTAACCAAGTTTCTTTAGAGAGAAATGAACTGTATCTAAAGAGTAATACTTGAGTTTATTATGATACCACAAGTTTCAATTACCATTTTTATGTTATTCAAAACCAAAACAAGCATATGTCAACCACTGCATTTTGGCAACTACCCCTTTTTAGTGAATGATGACAACTTATTAAGTGTTAGGTCAATTTTTAATGTCAAACATTGCGAGTGATGTGATTTTTAACCAACTTCGATGTAGCTTTATGCTTGTATTTCCTCCTCTCAGTTTATCCCATTGGCTTAGGAGATTTGGGAAGGTGCAGGGACATGGTAAAAAGTAGTTCAGAATTCAACAAAGGTCAGGTACTCAGAGCTGTAAGTATACATATTCTATACAAATAAATCAAGAATTTAACTGTTCTTTCTTAATTCGCATTTTTGAGTACCAAAGGCAAATTTCAAAGGTTCTCTTAGGAAAACTGTTATAAATTTTAAATTGTGAAAATAGAGCCACTTGAAAATATATATGATCCATGTTTTTAGCAATGCCAGTTCTGTTGCTGATTTACGTAAGTCTGTATCAATTTTATTTCTCTATGTTTTAGAGAATGCATCTAAATGGGAGCGAACTGAGTTCAAAGGCATAATGAATGTACTTACCTATTCTTAAATTCAACATTAAATTTTTCATTGTATTTTATTTTCTGAATAACTAGAAACCAACAAAGGTTACTGCACTGGGGAGTAACAATATGAGAATATGCTTTAATATTATAACTTTGACTGTAATACAAAGAATGGTATAATAGCAGTTAGAGACAGAAGGGTATTATAATAGAACTTAGAGATGGGTAGTATGTGTTATAATAGTCTAGATCAGGACAGAGCTTTATAAAAGTTCAGATTCCTGGGTCCTACTTGTGGAAATTGAGTCAACAAGGTATAGAGCAAGTTCTCGTAATCCTAAGTGAAGAGCTAAATATGGATGACTGGTAGGAAGTTAAAGCATCAGAGGGAAGATACTCTTGACGCTGACCCTCTTAGAATAGTATCAGGAACTCATGAAAATTACATGCTGATGCTTCATTTTTACCATAAATGAACACTGACTCACCTGGATCAGGGTCATATTTCAGGTCCAATGGATGTACAATAGGATGGTACTGCTTCTAAACAGAATACAAATTAAACAGATTTAATTTAATCACTTAATGCCTCATATAAACATTTTCTTCAGCAAATGTAGGCAAATATACTATACTGTCAGTAGTATCATTGTTTTGGGGAAAAAAATAATTAGATCCTAAAATCTATAGGGAAGGGAGAGAAAAAAAGATGAGATCAAACTAAGTCTGAACTATACCTTTTACAGTACTGCCACCTACTGCATATACTAAGGAACAGCATTATAAAAAAGTATAACCAGAAAAAGCAGCAAGCAAATTAAAAGCGCAAAGACTGAATGCTTATGTTTAAAGTGCAGGGTAGTCTCCAAATTTTGAATAGACTGTGTTTCAAAAGTTTGTTTAGGACAAGTGTTTGGAACTCAAAATTCATATTTCAGCCTGAGCAAGAGCAAGACCCCATCTCTCCAAAAAAATAGAAAGATTAGCCAGGTGTGGTGGCCCGTACCTGTAGTCCCAGCTAGTTGGGAGGCTGAAGTAGGAGGATTGCTTGAGCCCAAGAGTCTGAGGTTGCAGTGAGCTATGATGATGCCACTGCACTCTAGCCTGGATGACAGAGCAAGACTCTGTCTCAACAACAAAAATTCATATTTCCACAAAAACCCCATTCTAAAAAGTGGCTTGGCACCACCACCACCACACTAAAGGCTATACCTCACTGGAGGCGCAATGCCATTACTAGCAAACCTCCTCCCTACCCCACTCAAGGGAAGATTAGGTCTTGTGGACTTCATCTTTGTTTTTTATTTATTCCAGTCCTAAAAATCTGAAAAGATGGGAGTGTGATATGGTTGATCTTTGATATCTACAGTAATTATAAGTAAGAAGCAAGTCTGTGGCTCTGCCTATCTAAAAAGCTCAGGCTGAGGGAGCTGACTTCCTGATCTTGTGACCCAAATGGTCATGATTTTTAGAGCAAAACAAATTATACACAATAAAGCAAATTTCAGTATTATGAACATGTATTCAAACCATCTTCATCATCAGTTTAACTAAAAGATCTTTCAAAACATACTAATATGTATAAATAATGTGTCAAACACAAGATGACAAATAGAAAGAAAAGAGTTAAAACATAAATTTCCTTTTCTATCCTGGTCTTAGAATCATAATGTCATTGTCAGTCTTCCATCTCCAATTTCAATTTTAATACCAGCTATATGCAAAACTAGTATGAAACTAAAACAGGAAAAAGTCTTATAAGAGACAATACTAACTGAGGCAGGAAAGAAAAAGACAACAAAATGTCCTGTATCTCCATGTGGATCTCATACTTTAATTTTCTTTATCATGATAAAATATACATAACATTTTAAAGGCAAATCATCTTACCAGAATTTCTTGTTTTGCTTTTATGGTTTTGATGACACATTCCAGGATCTTTCTGGGATACTGCTTACGCTTTGTGGCTATATCTACTATGATTTCATCAAACTGATCTTCAAGTACTTTGATGTCAGAATCTATTTCAGGAAAAAAAAAGTATGTCTAAAAAGTTCCTTAAAACTCATTGTTTATAACCTATATGAAAATGTGATATACACTAAATTTAGAAAACATAAACTAATTAAGGGAAACAAAGCAAGCTAATGGATGCCTCTACTTTTGTGATTAATTCATTTACTCATCGAACAATCAATTATTGAGTATCTATGGAAGCTAGGCCTAAACCAGAGAAATACAAAGATGAGCACGTGATCCCTACTCTCTAAGTGTTCACAGTTCACTGGAAGAAAAAGGTAACTACAAGGCAACCTGATAAATGCAATAGAGGTATGAATAGAATGTTATCAGGCCACAGCAAAATGAAACACTTTGCCTGAGAAACTTAAGACTTCAAAAAAGTAACACTTGAGTTCGAAATATAAGCATAAATCCAATGGATATAAAATGGTAGAGAAAAAAATAATAGGGAGAAGCATTTTAGGCAAAAGAAACAGTATTTGAAAGATCATAGAGTCCTTAGGGAACAGAGAAAAGTTCTAAATGGCAGCAGAATAAAGTAAAGGAAAAAAGGATGATAAGTAGGCTATTTTTTTTTTCAGACAATGCCTTACTTTGTCACCTGGGCTAGAGTGCAGTGGTGCCATCACAGCTCACTGCAACTTCAAACTCCTGGGCTCAAGTGATCCTCCTGCCTCAGTCTCCCAACTAGCTGGGACTACAGGTGTGTGCCACCACACCTGGCTAATTTGCAATGTTTTTTGAGAGATGGGGTCTCACTATGTTGCCCAGGCTGGTCCTAAACTCCTGGCCTCAAGTGATCCTCCCACCTTGGCCTCCCAAAGTGCTGGGATTACAGGTATGAGCCACGGGACCCAGCAATATTTTTTGAAACATTTTGAGAAAGTGCTGATACGTATCAGCATATACATGCGTATCAAGTAAAGAATAATGAAGTATATTGATGAGATATGGTGTTTCACTCAATGTAACAAATATTCACTGAATCCAACTAAATTGCTTCATTAGAGGACATAATAAGAGACATTTTTTACTTTGAATACTCATCCAAATGAGCAGCCCTTTCTAAATTTTAATGTATCCATTAAAAAAGTTAAATCAGTAGCCTGAAAAGAATAACGGTACTATTTTACAGTCAGTTAAAAAAACAAAGTCTCCCAGCTAAATATTTTTTATAGGGAGGAAAATGGTTTCTTAGCGCCACCTAATGATAAAGCTGCAAAATTGAAATGTATAAACAAATCTGAACAGGAAAGAATTACTCATTGACTTAAATATTTAATGGGTGCCTACCATGTGCCAAACTAAGAGTTGAGAACATAGAGATGAGAAAAACAGATATAGGACCTTCTCTCAAGAAACTTACATTTCAAATCTTAAATTTGCCTGGTTCAGCCTCCTGGAATCAAGCCCTTTCAGAGTAGTTACAGAGGGAAAGGGGAAGAGGTTTGTTTCACTTTTATATTCACTCATTCTTTTGTTGGTTCACTCATTTACACAATGACTTCATGTGCCAGGCACTTGGAAATCTCAGTCAACAAAACACAAAAACCTCTGCCCTTGTGAAGCTTACTTATTGCTTCTATGTATTAGATCAGAAACAAATCCTATTAATTCTATCTTCTAAATATCTCTTGAAACTTTTTCTCTCCTATTGTCTTGGGGCAAGACTTCACCATCTTTTGCTGTACTATTACAATAACCTCCCTAAGATTTGACTGCCTTGAATTTCTTCCTTCTCCAATCCATCCCTCACACAGCTAGCAGTTAGCTTTCAAAAACATAGACCTTTCCATGTAATTCTCCCTTAAAACTCTTCATTGGTTTCCCATTGGCGACAGAATAGCCTTCAAAGCTCTTCATGATCTGGTCTCAACTTATCTTTCTGGCCACATTTGCCATTAGTTTTCGCAATTCACTTCTGACATTTTCCAAACACATCACTCCTTTGGGCCTTTGCACAAAACATGCTGTTTTGTTTCAAATGTCCTCCCTACCTCCTATCTAGCAAACTCTCACTATAATAATATAATTTAATATAACATAATACAAACTTAATACAATAAGATGACATAATATTATAATAATATAACTTAATTTAACAAAACCCTACTGTGTTGGGTCTTCTCCCACTTTCCAAAGAGTGTAGTAATTCCTTGTCTGTTTCCTTCCATAACAGTGAGTTCCTACATGGTAAGGACCAGGTTTTTTCATCTATTTCCCAGCATTTGGCATAGGGCCTAGCATTTAACTGGTACCCATGAAGAAGAGAAACATGTAGTATTCTCAATTATCTCCCCTAACAGTCATGAAGGGAAAAAGGGCCAAAGGACAACCACACTTCCCCCAGGATACTAATCTGTCAGAAAATACATTTCTTAATCTATAAATTGATGAATCACATTACTATAGGCAGCCTGAGACCAAAGGCAATTCCAAAGTAACGTAATAGAACAAGTCAGATAAGGACAGTGAAAGCTGTACAGTTGAAAGTATTCCTAGGTGATGCTGATAATAATCCCAAGGACTACACAGTGGAGTCTTCTGGGCAAAATATTATCTTAAGGTTGAGAATAAAAATTATAACCACAGAGGGTTGCTTGGTGGGCTGAGAATCAACTCAAGGGTATAACTGGATAATCTGAACCTCAAGCAGTGACATTGAGCTATGCTGGTCAGATCCAAATAATATCACCATGGAGACAGAAAAGCTACTCTGGCCCTCTTGTCAGGGTAGCCCTTCTCTGGACATTGCTGTATATGCATTGGGGAATCCTGCCTCTCTTCCCACACTTACCATTCCTTTTCCACTAAATTTTTTCCTCCCTAAACTAATTATCTTTCTATTAAAACCCTGATTTCTTTATATGTCAACATCATTAGTTACCGTACAATCAAGTCTGCTTTGGACCCAGAAAATATTCTGTCTTTTTAAGGAGCCTTCTACGAATATGTGACCTCATCTTTTATGTAGTAAAGTTTAAATTCACACTTAATATTCTATGTTTATGTGAAACACAGTATAGTTTAACTTCACACTTATAAAGGTATTTCACTATCCGCTCTAAGGATCACTTTCAAAAATACAACTTGCTTTATATAATTACATGAATGCTTTCGGCCTGTTTCTTCATCTGTTGATAATTCTACAGTATTTTCCAATAAACTGTTAACAAGGGTACTTTTGAAGATTAATCAGATGAAAGTCCTGTTTAAAATTCCAGATAGCATATATGAAGGATTAAGGTATCTACTGTGTTTGCCTCAGATTATGACTTCAATAGTCTGCTATATTAGTTTTCTCTTTTTATTCCCCTAGTAAAGAATTTTTTTTCAATAAGTGACACTGAAAACAGGGATTAAAAAACAGCATTCAAAACATTAGCTGCAAAAATAACCCAGAAATTAATGACATAAGGAAAAAGTCACATACCCATAAAACAATTATCTGAAGCTTCCTGCCATGCTTGTCCATTAATGCTGACATTCTCTTGCACAGCTGATTCAAAAGTCTGCAATAAATTCACAGCATTCAAGTCACTAAAAATAATTTTAAACTGAATTCAAACATTTTGGCAAAATAACAATCTCAAATTTGTGATAGAGGATATAAAAAAAAGTAGCAGACTAGCCTATTATTCATTTTTTTTTTTTTTTTTTTTTTGGAGACAGGGTCTCTCTCTCTGTTGCCTGGACTAGAGTGCAGTGGGATCATGGTAGCTCACTGCAACCTTGAACTCCTGGGCTCAAGCTATCCTCCTGCCTCAGCCTCCTAAGTAGCTGGGACTATAGGCACACAACACAATGCCTGGCTAATGTTTCTATTTTTAGTGGAGACAGGGGTCTCACTCTTACTCAGGCTGGTCTTGAACTTCTGAGCTCAAGCAATCCTCCTGCCTAGGCCTCCCAGAGTGCTAGGATTACTGGTATGAGCCACTCACACCCAGCTCCAATAAATTTTTAAATACACATTCCCTATTACCCAACAATTTCACTTCTAACAATGTATCCTAAAGGACTATTCTCATAAAAACATAAAGAGGATGTACTAGGAATATTCATTTCAACACTGTTGGAAATAATGAAAATTTGTGGAAAAAACCTAAATTCAAAATTAGGAGAAGAGTTAAATAATATATCCATTACATGCATTACTCAAAAAAGATAAAGATTATCTATCTCTACATAACACTGACAAGTAATAGTCAAAGATATATTTGGTTAAAAGAAAGAAAAAAAGCATATTGAGGGATGGGGAAGGAGAATTCAAAGACGACTTATGCTTTATGCTATTTTTTGAATTTTTTACAATAAAGCATGTATTTTGTAACATTTGTATAATTAAAAATAAGCATAAACCAAATGACTGGTAAGTACATATTCTACACTTTAAAGATTTTACACAGTAAAACATTTACTTGATGTATGGACTTTCAAGGATTATCTGAGAATACAAATTGTCTTTGTAATATTCATTGCAGAGTCTTATCAATACTATTTTTAAAGAATATATGCCACTGTTATCATGCAGTTGTAGATATACATCCGTTAGTTAAAGCTTCTGCCTTATTTAAAATAAAACACAAGTGAATTTCCTTGGTAGTCTAAATCCTCAAATCTTTACCTTCAAATTGCTTTACTGTCCCATTAAACAATACAGTAGCTTAAGCCAAGTTCCTTTTTCTGTAAGGTGGTAACTAAATGTTTAAGCACCTTAGCACTTCGTAGAATCAGGCAATTTCTAAGACCATTATAGCAACAAAAGTCTCCAAAAAAAACTACTAAAAATTTCCTGAGATGTGTCTTTATTTTAGTCTTGCTTGCAAGGAGGGAATGACATAAAAGCCACTGTATACAAAACCAGAATACAGAATCACAGCCCATGGAGTATTTTCTTCATTCTTCTTTCACTTAACCTTTATTTTTACTGTTTGCACTGTGGTCATTTACACTCACAAACGTGCTGCTTTAAAGCTTTTAAACTTCTCCTTCTACATATAAATAGATTGTGTGTTTCCTTATGACAGGCACCAATCCCTCTATTTCTTGTGCTCCCAAGAAATTATCATCTCAAAGTATTTGAGAAAGGAAGGGGAAATGTGTTATAAGGGCCACTGTGTGATCTGAGATAGTGAAGTTTATAACAAAGAAAGCTTCTTTTGTGTATTTTAGACTTGAAAGGAAAATGTTTTCACTCTGTTTTCAGGATGTTCTAAAATGGGCAAAAGGAAAGACCAAAAGCTGGCTGGGTGAAGGACTGATTTCGGGATTACCCTTTCCTGGAGAATTCCTCATAAAGTTTATGCCTGCACCGTCCCACAGGGAAACTATTAATACTGGCCACTTTGCGGTTACTGAGCACTGAAAATGTGGTTAGTTCGAAAGATGTACTGTAAATATTAATACAAGACACTAGATTTAAAAAAATCTTAGTATGAACAAAAGAATGCAAAATATTCATTTGTTATGTTAAAATATTTTAGATTTGTTGGGTTAAATAAAATGTTTTATTTCAATTAATTTCACCTGTTTCTGATTTGAAATTACACAAATTACGTAAAATAACATAAATTTTAATCTTGCGTTGTATTTTCACTGGACAGCGCTGGTCTAAGTCATTAATAATACCCAGCTGCCATCAGCATCTATTTCGTTCTCCCCTCGCGTTTTTCGGGCTACTGCGACAGTAGCCTGGGGCAACTTTAACTCTGCCGCAGCCCGGCGTAGGGTATTTCTGAGCCCTGAGACCCGTGGCGTGGGGTAAGGGGGGAATAAGCAAAGAAGTGGCTGCCTGGGCGCGTACCCACTGCGCATCTCGCAGCGCGGGCTCCCGAATCTCCTCCGGCAGAGCGTCTCCGAGCTTTTGCACGAAGCTACCGCAGAGTTGTAGCATTTCCGTCACAGCCCGCTTCGAAGTGCAGCGCACCCGAAAGTCCTCTCGGGGGATGACAGGGACCAAGGCCTGTTTGTCCGTCCCGGCCACTCCCTCCCTGTCCCACGGAGGGTCAAGGACCACCAACTCAGAAGCCCCAGCCATTTTTCCAGTTTGAACCGTGGCCGGGGGACCCTGGGAGCGGAAGGGCGCGTTCCCGCTGGTGCAAGTCGCACGCGTCCGGCCGGAAACGCAGGCCGCAGCAGCTCCAACGTTCCGACTCGGGCTCGGCTGGCGCGTTGAGGGCGGCAGCGGCGGGGACGGCGATGGGGACCGTGGGCGTGGGGCTGGTGGATTGTCACTGCCACCTCTCCGACTCGGACTTTGACCACGTATGTGAGGGCAATGCGGGGAGCGGGAAGGCCCCCGTCCTCTGCTCTCAGGTTATCTTCGCTCCCCTCCCTCAGAACGAAGCCCCGTTTCCTCCCCAGGCCCTTGTATGTGGCCGTGTGTCCTGCCCCTGATTCCCTATTTAACCTCTGATATACCGATATTTATCTTATTTTATTTTATTTTTTTCTGATTTAAGAGCAGTGAGCTCTCTATCTCCATAGGCTTTCGTTTGCTGTTCTCGGTTCCTGCAGTTCTCCCCACTACCCGCCCTTGGCCGGCCTCGCACCTCCTGGCTAGGACGCCACTTTGCCCGAGAAGTGGTCCACGAAACACTTTCTACCGGGCAGGGGGCAAACAGGAAGAATAAAACATACGCAAAACCAGTTACAAAGTATTTTACCTGCTACGGTAGAAACTAGAGACTGATGATAGAGAAGGAGGAGCGGGAGTCTGTCTGAGGGGGAAACCTCTCCGGAGGTGACGCTTCAGGCTGGGAGGACAAGGAGCCGCCCCAGCGCAGAAGAGGCTGAGGGTATAGTGGTGAGGCAAGCAGCCAGGTTGCAGGCCCACAGACAGAATAAAATCTGGCACAAGTACATTCCAGTTGCCAAAAGGCTGGATGGAGCCTGATGAGCTAGAAAGAGAGACACGAAACGAGACTGGGAATAGATGAAGTAGATTAGTAAGGAGTTTGGATTACATTAGAAGCACAATGTGAGTCCATTGAAAGGTTTTTTGTGTTTTTTTTTAAAGGGTGAATGACAAGATCTTATGTCCGTTTTAAGACCATTTTGCTGCTGTGTGGCAAATGGATGGAGGAGAGGTGTGGAAGCTAAAAGACCAGTTAGGAGCCTTTTGCAGTATACAGACAAGAAATGTTGGTTGTTGGTGTCATGATGATAGCAGGGAAGTTTGAGAGACGTAGATGGATTCAAGTTATATTTTAGAGATAGAATTCACAGTACATGCCGAAGAATTGGATGCAGAGAGCAAGGGAAAGGAGGGACTAGAGGATGGCTCAGATTATTAGCTTGTGCTAATATGAACCATAATTGGTGGTGCTGTTTACTGAGATGAGGAAAGATCAAGGTTTGGGGTGAGGGTGGGGAGGATGGCAGAAGGAATAGGCTTGTGGGGAGAAAATAAAGATTTATGTTTGGGATATGTTGGGAAATCTAATCCCATCCAAGCAGAGATGTCACAATAGTTATTTTAAACATGAATCATTGGGTTCAGGGGAGAGGTATAAGCTGGAGATAAAAATTGGGAACTCAGCAGAATGATGATATTTAAAAGTGTGAGAGATAAGATCACTTAAAGCAAAGAAAGGAGCAGAGGGTCCTGAAGTCAGAAAGAGGAGAGAGAGCCAATCAAGAAGACTGAAAAGCAGCCACCAGTGAGAGAGTGGTGTTGCAGAAGCCAAGAGTGGAAAATATTTCAAGAAGGAAGGAGTAGGCAAGGAAGGGGTTCCAAATGCTACTGAGGGGTAGAGTAAGAGAAGCATGGAGAAATGTCCTTTATATTTTACAGCTGAGGTTTCTTTCTTAGTGGAGTGGGAACAGAAGGCAGACTTTCCTAACAGAAGGAGGTGGTTCAGTGTGGGCTCTTTGCTTTCTACCACCCTGTTCCTTGCTATCATTGTCATTCTTACGGTGTCTCAAATGCATTGATACACACATCCAAAGGGCAGTTACTTATTCATCTAAAATAATGGTGATTACTTATGGTTATTTTAGGATCTGGATGATGTGTTGGAGAAAGCCAAGAAGGTAAGTCAATATCTTTAATTGTTACTAGGACACTGGTCTTTAAGAATAACAACAAAAAAAGAGAAAATATCTATCATTGCCCTTTTGTTTTTTATTTTTCCTACTAATTTTAAGCTAAAACATCTTGAAATTTGCATATACTGTGTTGATGTTGTTTCAGTCACTAATAATAAGTAGCTTTTATTATGTGTTTTCTATGTGCCAGTCACTGAGCTAAGCCCTTTCTGAACTTTATCTCAATAAATGTTTCACAACAACCTTCTGAGAAAGTTACTATTTTATAGCCAACCACTCTCCATTTTATAGATGAGGAAACTAAGGCCTAGAGATTAGTAACTAGTCCAAAGACATACACTAGTAAAGTGATAGAAACAAGTTAGTCTGAATTCAAAACATGTTCCCACAACCACCATGCTTACTGTGGAACAGATTGGTCCATCTTTCAGTTTTTAAATTCACATAATTCTTGAGATCTGGGATATATGTATAAAAGTTTTCTGAAACATTTTGATTTGCTTGGAAAACGATTGTTATTTGGGGAAATATTTATGAAATTTATTGTAACTAGTATTTTGTAGTCTTCCCAGAAAGTGATAGAACCAAAACTGGTTGCCAGTACATTTTTATATACAGCCAACTTTAACTGTGGCAACTTAATTAGGAGCCTGGGCTTTGGAATTACATAGGCATAATGACCTTGAACAAGTTATTTGACTCCATCCAGAAATTTGTCTTCTGATCTATACAGTGGATTACAGCAATGCCTACCTCACAGGTTTGTGTAGATTAAATGAAGGAATATTTATATTCACTGAGGGCCTGAAACATAGTAAATACTCAGTGATAACCATTATGATTATATTGATGAAGCATGAATAAACAAGGATAACTAATGCACAGAAAACTTTAAAATTTTATATGATTTATATTATATATGTGTATTGTTTGGGACTCTGTTCTATTCTTTTTTTTTTTTTTTTTTTTCAGGCCAATGTTGTGGCCCTTGTGGCAGTTGCTGAACACTCAGGAGAATTTGAAAAGATTATTCAACTTTCAGAAAGGTGCTACTTCTAATTAAGATTTTTAAAGAGCTGTGAATAAGGACACAGTTATGATGTCCAATTTATAACATCAAAGATCCATTTTAAAGGGAATAAGAAGGAAAAAGCATTTTAACATAACCCTTAAAAGAGATTCTTTTCTGCTTGTTCTTTAGAGTAACATTGTAGTCTACTTGTCTACAACTCCTGCTTCCTTAATTAGTTCTACATTTTCAGGTATAGTGGGTTTGTCCTGCCATGCTTGGGTGTTCACCCAGTTCAAGGACTTTCACTAGAAGACCAAAGAAGTGTCACATTAAAGGTAACGGTCATATAAAACAAGAACCATAAAAAAATGATATCTTTTAACTCATTAATCCTCCTTTTTCTAATTTATATTCTAAGGAAGTAATCCAAAATAAGAAAACACAACCTTCTTTCACAAAGATGTTTGTTACAACATCATTTAAAGAAAAAGTGGAAATAGCCTAGAGGTTAAGAAATAAAAGAATCATTAGTTAACTTGTAGAGTGTTAAATATAATGCATTTGTAGAAAAAGTTGGTGTAGCACATGGAAAATTTGTACAGTATATTACAGGGAGAAAAGCAGGTTACCAAATGGTTTATTCACCATGAGTGACAGCTACATAAAAATATATTCTATAAGGAAAAGACTGGAGAGAAAAACACAGAAATGATAGAAGTTTGTGATGATCTAGTAGAATTATGAGTAACTTTTTTTCACATTTGTTTTCCTGTGGTCATATTGCTTTAGCAAAAAAAGTGATAAAATATCCAGAAAAAGAAAGATACAAATTCACAGGTGCCATACTATAAGGAAACAGATGAGTTCAAGTAAGTAGTATCTTCTGTGAACATAGAACCATTGCTATAGGGGTGCTCTCAATCTATTAATTTGCACTGATTTTATACCCTCTCTTAAAACACAATACCCACAAGGTCTCACTGACTCACAATAGTCAATATGTCTTATATTTCATACTTGTCTCCTGACTGCATCAGAAGGATGCAGTTTCTTGAGTGCTTTATTACATAATGGGTTGATAGCCCCATTTTGAAGAGGCAATGACTTTTTATTACCTATGAATAAATTAAGATGGGGGTCATTTTTTATATATAATAATGCATCTCTATTTGTATATTAAGATACCCCAGGTAGCTCTACTTATTTCAAAATAAAATTACTTTTAATTCACTTCAGGTAAAAATGCTTATCCTGTAGCTTAGTTGTTGAGTGTAATAAAGTTAGCTAAATTGCCAGAGTTATAATTCCCGAAATGTTGGGAATCATAGCAGGGCAGCTCTTCTCTCTTTTATGTAGAGGTTTATATTAATACTAATAGAGATTTATTTACTTAGTCAACTGGTGTTTACTAAACACCTACCTTATGCCTGGCACTGCCCTTAGCACAATAGATCCAACAGTGAGTGAAATCCCTCAGCTAGATTCTAGATCGGGCAGACAGACAATCAACAATTACAAGAACAGAAAAAATTTAGATAGCACTAAGTGCTTTGAAGACAATAAAACTATATATGTGTGTGTGTGTGTATATATATATATTTTTTTTTTTTCTTTTTTTTTGAGACAGAGTCTCACTTTGTTGCCTGGGCTAGAGTGCCGTGGTGTCAGTCTAGCTCACAGCAACCTCAAACTCGAACTCCTGAGCTCAAACCATCCTCTTGCCTCAGCCTCCCAGAGTGCTAGGCAATAAAACAATATTATGTGGTAGGTATTATGAATGCTGGTTTTCAGATTGTGTCATCAGGAAAGGCCTCTCTGAGGTGATGACATTTGAGCAGCAACCTGAATGCTTCTTAGATTTTAGTTTACATGCAATGTAAGAACTAAAGTAATAAGTAACAAGATATGATTTATATTTTAAGAAGATCCCCTTAGCTATGGTGTGAAAAATGGAAACAGCATGGGCTTTGAAGTCAGAGAAACCTGGCCTATTGGTTTCTGTGATCTCTGGCATGTTACTTAACTTTGCCAAGTCTCAATTTCCTCATTTATAAATCATGAATAATTATGTAGTAGTTTTACTCCCAGTCATAAGGTATAGGATCTTTTTTTAAAAAAACATAATGAAACCATTAGCCATTAAAGAACTTGAGACTTTATGGGGGAAGTGGGAATAGAACTTAGGTGAGAAATAGAACTACAAATATTCTTATAATATGTTCACACCTACTAAAATAAAATGATAAAGACCACACACACAAATGTATACATTAAATAATATGAATTATATTCTATTCATTTCTACTTGTCATCCTTTACTTGCTAAAAACTTCTAGATCTATTCCATTAGGAGTTTGAATAATTTCACTGTAAAATTGTTTTCCTTTTTTCATAAATAATATATAGTCCAGGAGTCATGGTTTTTTCTACATCTGATCTTCATCCAAATGTGCAATTTCTTTGTGACTTGTACTTTCTAAGAATCCAACATTTCCTGGGTAATTTCTCCTACTTCTCTAGTCCCTTTGAGGTCACAGAGACATAGAGTAGTTTGGATGTTTGATATGGAAAAAGCTTTGTTTGATACTGTTTAACCTACTCAGCTTGTTGTCAGATAACTTCTCTGATACCTAGGGTTATATACTCTTCACTCCTCATGACAATGTTAATTCCTCTTCATCAAGTCCACTAGAATATATTTCTAAGGCCTCAATTTACCCTGCTTCAC
The DNA here is from genome assembly GCF_020740605.2 of Lemur catta. Lineage (NCBI taxonomy): Eukaryota > Metazoa > Chordata > Mammalia > Primates > Lemuridae > Lemur > Lemur catta. Next base: position 11,279,566 of record NC_059150.1, read on the forward strand.
CTTTTCTCTCTTTGGAGAGGCATAATTATAAAATCTCCTCTTGTTCCTCTATGGCCTGCTTTACCTCGCTTTTCTTAATTCTCTCTTGTTCTGATTATCCTCAGTAGAAGCACTTTGCAATTTACATATCCTAAAACTAAAATCTACAAAGTAGTCTAAAAAGTACCAAGAAGCAATTTTACATATATTTATCTTTCCCCTTCCTTAGAAGGAAACTCTTAACAAATTTTCTTAAGCAGAAAAGGTAATATCATTGAAACTAATGGTACACAGCTACTTCCATAGTTAACAAACAAGCATGTGTGTGATATTTATTGTTTATATTGCTGAACCTTTAGGACAAATAGGCCCAGCAGGACTATGAAAATAATAGGAATTAATGAAGCCAGACACAGTGGCATATGCCTGTAGTCCCAGCTACTTGGAAGGCTGAGTGGAGGATTGCTTGACCCCAGGAGTTTGAAATCAGCCTGGGTAACATAGTGAGACCTTGTCTGAAAAAACAAAGAAAGAAAAAGGGGGGGGGGAGGAAGGAGTATAAGAAAAGGAAGGAGTGCAAAGAAAGGAAGGACTACAAAGGAAGTAGTATAGGATCATCATTCTTATAAACTCATCAACCAGTAGTACTCTTAAGTGGAGAATGTAACAATGCAATCCCAAAAACTCACTTGTGAAAATGACCACCTGGTGGCTTGCTTTTCTCTTTCTGTGGTGTTCTAGGAAATCCAAATGCCTCCTAAATGCCAAGAAATACCTCCTATACAGAAGCGGGAATCTTCATGAAATTCATGTTCATAAAAGTTCATGTTCTTATAACCTGAATGGATATGGGATATCTCTCCTAAATTCTACTCAAATTTAGAGGTAGAGGTACTCACCATTATTAAAGGATTACTATTCCTAATTCTTTGGTGAAGTGGATTAAACGTATGTATGTAAAGCACCAGGATATCATAGTGTCTGGCACATAGTAAGTGCTTGTGAAATATCAGTTCCCTTTTCTTTCCATTTTAATGATTATACTTTTTTCCTCCCAGGATTTGGATGTAGCTTTGCCCATTATTGAGCATTACAAAGATCAGCTGTTGGCAATTGGAGAGGTAAACACCCATTAGCTAATCAAACAACTTGTAAGCCAGACTTCCATATGATATATGAAAATAATCCTTAGTTCAGTATTGATGATTATAACTGACTTGGATAGTTATGTTCACCTCATTCAGCTGAATAATAATTTGTTGCTACTTTCTCAATAACCAAGACAGCTTGGGGATGAAACAATGGAAAGCCTTACCATAGGCTTATCTTAATGGAAGAAAACTAATAGCATTTCTAAACACTTTGCTTTTTTTCTTTTGGCTTAAATATGGGTCATTGCTCTGGTGAGTTAAAATAGTATATATAGCTCTTCATAAGTAACTTAGAAACATACTTTATATAGGCTAGAGTTTGTAATTAAAGAACATAGTCTACTTAAATAATTTATAGATGTGAAATATTTCATTGCTTGGTGATAAATTCCATTTTTAATAGGAGATAAAAGACAAGAATAACACTTAAATTCAGAATATAGATTATAGAATGTATGTCAGAATACTCTCAAGGGAAGCAGTCATCTGTAATCTGTGCTGTCCAAAGCAGTGAACACATGTGGCTGTTGAGCACTTGAAATGTGATTGCTCTGAATTTAAATGTGCTGTAAGTATAAAACACACTATGGATTTCACAGTTTTAGTACCAAAAAAAAGAATGTAAAATAACTCGATTTTTATATTAATTACATATTCAAATAATAATATGTTGGATGTATTGGGCTAAATAAATTATATTAATAAAATTAATTTTACCTGTTTTTGTTAATATGTTTAATGTGGCTACTAGAATCAGATTTTAAGATTTTTATGGGGCTCACATTTGTGGCTCATGTTATATTTCTGTTAGACAGCACTGATTCATATTATCTCTTTTGAGGTTCATTAAATCATAAATAGGTAATATCTTTTATTTTTCTGTTACAGGTTGGACTAGATTTCTCCCCTAGATTTGCTGGCACTGATGAACAGAAGGAAGAGCAAAGACAAGTTCTAATCAGACAGGTCCAATTAGCCAAAAGACTAAATTTGCCTTTGTAGGTTAATTATCTTTCTATGTTAATAGCTATAGAGTAAATTAAATAATGATCAGAATCCTCCTGAAATGGAGGACTCTACATTTCATCTGAAATACTTTAGTAGAACAAAAATAATACTTTCAGATTGGTACTTAAAAGGAAATTTGTTGTTGTTAAACAGAAATGTTCACTCACGCTCTGCTGGAAGACCTACCATCAACCTCTTACTTGAGCAAGGTATTTAGGTTCCTGAGAGAAATGTGCCTAATGTTCACTTTTGACAATTCCAGTCCATATTCTCATAGAGCAAGCCATGTTTAATCTGATTTCTTAAAGGGAAAGGCAGGGGCAAAAGTGGAAATGCAAATCATCTAAGGTAATGTTGCAAGTCAGGCTATTATTTGCAAGGTTTTCAGAGCAATTGTAATATTTATCAAGCCAGGATAACATAAATGAAAAATTGAATCAAAGAATTGATATTTCTTAACTTAAAAATTAGCAGCTCCGAATTCTTAATCAGCTCTGTCAGCTGATTAACAAGGAGGAGAGAAAAACAAGACAAAGAAGGGCAATTATACAGCAGTCACAATGGGTCACTGTTTTGTATGTTTTCTGGATGCTCCTTCAGAAAATGGTATTATGTAGATTGTGACCATCATACATAAAGTATACTGTCATCTTCACCAGTTCCTAAAGTAAAAATATAGCATTATTTTTAAAATGCCATTCATAGTCAGAAATGTACTTTGAGACTTGTATACATGTAAAGAAAAGTAACAAAAGTTTAATAAGCAGTACATGTATATGTATGTGTGTATAGGTATCTATACAGCATATATATACCTACGTACATACAAGTGCACATTGATTGGTTGTGACCTATTAAATTGATTTCATAACACATTTATGGTTATAACCCACTAATGGTCAACCCACCATTTGAAAAAATACTGTCAAATAGTAAAGTCAGTCTAACTGCCTATGACTAGAGAAATCATATTCCTCAGTGATGAATACTGAACCCCTCTGGAATCACTGAAGGCATGATTTTTATGCAGGCTGAGCAGCTATCTTTAAGAACTGGAGGTGGTTTTGTGAAGCCAACTCTGACTGTTAAATTTGTGAGTCATTTATTAATACATAGTTTTTCATTGCTCCTTTGCTAGCATTTTTGTTAGGAAAATCAATTTGACTGCCTAAAAACCACCTATTAGGAACAATAATTTGACAGCTCATAGACTTCTAGAAAAGGTCTGATGGTGCAGGCAGTTTAAATAATTGCTCTTTAAACTATTTCAATTTTATTCTGAAGAAAAGAATTGACTATATTTTTATTCTACTCTTTGAACACTGTAACATTTATCCACCCTTTAGAAGTCATAGAACTTCACCTTTATGTCATAGTGACCAACATTTACTTAAAATTTCAGATCTCTGTTTAATTTGATTGATGAGAAAACCTCTTGTTCAGAAAATAAAATGGAACTCTGATTTATCTTTTATTTCTGAGAGGTGCTGACAAGGTACTGCTGCATGCATTTGATGGTCGGCCATCTGTAGCCATGGAAGGAGTAAAAGCTGGGTACTTTTTCTCAATACCCCCTTCTATCATAAGAAGTAAACAGGTAAATTCTTTCATTAAAACTCACCTATACATTGTGACATGCAATTTAAAATATGAACTTTTACTACATACTGTGATGCTAATCTAGTTACATTACAAAAATTAATCTTAGGTCTCTACCCCACACATATATAAAAATTAACTCAGAAAATGGATCAAAGACCTAAATGTGAAAACTAAAATAAAACTCTTTGAAGGAAATAGGTCTTAATCTTAGTGACCTTTAATTAGGCAATAGCTTCTTAGATATGAAGTCAAAAGTACAAGCAGCCAAAGAAAAAGTAGGTAAATTGAACATCATCAAAATTTTAAATTTCCATAATAAAAAAATTTAAGACTTTTGAACTTCAAAGCACATTATCAAGAAGTGAAAATACAACCCACAGAAAGCGAAAAAATATTTGCAAACCATGTATCTAATAAGGGACTAGTATATAAAACACCATTACAACTCCATAAAATGACAAATAACCTGATTAAAAAATGGGCAAATGATTTAAATAGATATTTCTCTAAAGAAAACATACAAATGGCCAATAAGCACATAAAAAGATGTTCAACCTCATTGCCTTTATGGAAATGTAAATTAAAGGCACAGTGATATACCACTCATCCCACTCAGTTTGGTAGTTCCTCAAAAAATTAAACAAAGAATTACCATGTGACCCAGCAATTCTAGCCCTAAGTAGATACACAAAAGAAATGAAAACATATGTCCAGGCTGGGCATGGTGGCTCACGCCTATAATCCTAGCACTCTGGAAGGCCAAGGCAGGAGGATCGCTTGAGCTTAGGAGTTTGAGACTTTCCTAAGCAAGAGCAAGACACCGTCTCTACAAAAAAATAGAAAAATTAGCTGGGCATGGTGATGCATGCCTGTAGTCCCAGTTACTCAGGAGGGTGAGGCAGGAGCATTGTCTGAGTCCAGGAGTTTGAGGTTTCAGTGAGCTAAGATGACACCACTGCACTGTAGCTGAGGTGATAGAACAAGAGTCTTGTCTCAAAAAAAAAAAAAAATCCACACAAAACTTATACGTGAATGTTTATAGTAACATTATTCATAACAGCCAAACAGTAGAAACAACCTAAATGTCCCTCAACTGATAAATGGATAAATGAAATTTGCTATATCCATACAATGGAATATTATTCAGTCATAAAAAGGAATGAAGCTCTGAGTCATGCTACCACATGGATGAATCTTGAAAACATTATGTTAAGAGAAAGCAGTCAGACACAAGTGACCACATCTTGCATGATTCCACTTATATGTCCAAACTAGGCAAATCCATAGAGACAGAAAGTAAATTGGTGGTTTCCAGGGATTTGTAGAGAATGAGTACGGAGAGTGACTACTAATGGATATTGAGTTTCTTTTTGGGAGTGATGAACATGTTCTAGGATTAGATAGTGGTAATGGGTAAAGGGACAGAAATCAGATCAGTGGTTGCCAGAGACTGGGGGTGAAGGGAGGGGATTGAGTAGAAAGGTACACGTGGAGTGAAGCAACTTTTTGTGATGGAAATATTCTATATCTTAAATGTCGTGGTAGTTACATGACAGCATCCCTTTGTCAAAACTCACAGAATCATATACCTAAAAAGGGTGAATCACTATAGGTATACTCCTCAATAAACCTGACTTTAAAAACTACAGATCAAAAACAACAAAACATGTAAATTATTTTGCTGATGGAGATATTTAAAAAAATCTTGGCTGTAGTTCTACACTCTTTACCTGTTATTAGTTCTTAAGTTGATAGACAACTTATTTTAAGATACACAACTTATTGTATTTCACAGAATTTAAGGGTGCCATGGATTGTAACATGCACTTCAATTTCACAGATAATAAAATATGAAAAAATGTCTTAAAATTAATGAAATAGTAAGTTACCTAAGATTAGTTTTTTAATTTTTTTGAGGTATAATTCATATACCATAATATTCACCCTTTAAAAGTATACAATTCAGTGGTTTTTACTATCTTCAGAAGATTGTATAATCATTACAGGTAGTTTTTATAAGAAACGGTTATTAGATTTTGCCAATGCTTTTTCTACATTTACCAAGATGATCATATGGTCTTTCTTTTTTTTTGTTTTATTTTGGCCTATTAAAATTGTGAATTATATGGATTGATTTTCTAATGTTGAACCAACTTTCCATTCTTGGGATTAATTCTAGTTGGTCATGATATATTATCCTTTTTACAGTTTCTTATGTGGAATCTTAGTTTATTTATTTGAAAGCTTGTTTTCTAATATAAACCTTTAACGCTGTAGATATCCTTGTAATCATGGTTTTGGCTGAATTCCACAAATTTTGATATGCTCTGTTTTCACTTTTTTCAGTTCAGAATATTTTCTAATTAACCTTTGATTATAAAGATTATTTAAAATGTGTTGTTTAATTTCCAAATACTTACGAATTTTCCCGCTGTCTTTCCATTACTGATTTCTACCTTACTTCCATTGTATTCAGAGAACATACATTGTATGCTTTTAATTCTTTTAAATTAGTGGAAGTTTATGTAATGGCCCAGAATATGTTCTGTCTTGGTGAATAGCACATACATACTTGAAACCGATGTGTATTCTGCTGTTGTTAAAGGGAGTGTTCTATAAATGTCAGTTAGGTCAAGTTGATTGTTAGTCTAAGATTTATTTTTATTTTTGCTATGTTTATCATTTGTGGAGAAATTTCTTATTTAGTAGTAGTCTTTACCTGTGGTACTGTTTCTTTTCCAAATCTGAAAATGCTATTTTTTTTAATTTTAAAGATAACGGTTGTATATGATAGAAAATGAAAACACATTAGAAAAGAAAGAACAAATTTCAAGTAAACCTAAATCCTACCACTCAGAGAGAACCATTGTTAATATTGATTCAGATAAAATAAATGGATATGCTACTCATTTTTGTTTTATTTTGACTTAGCTTCATGACTATTTGTATCTATAATAGAGACCTGCCTCTTCTTTTATAATGAATGCATAGTATTTCATGGTGTATACCATAAATTATGTACCATAATTTATTTAAGCACTGCCTTAAATAAAAGTTAGTTTTTTCCCAGTTTTTCACTATTTTAAAGTGTCTCCATGAATACCTTTGTATATCTACAAACTCATATGCACACTTGTCCAGCTATCTCCTATAAATAGAATCACTGAGTAAAAGGTTATACATTTTTAAAATTTTGGCATAAATTGTCACATTTCTTCCAAGGAAGGTTATGCTAGTTTAAACTTCATCTACCAACAGTACATGACAATACCCATTTCTGTGCTTTTGAAATTAATCTTAAATAATTGATTTTAACAATGTTCTACTGTGCATCATCTGTGTCTCTTTCCCATTTTTAAATTTTAAGTGCAGTGTCAGCAAGAGAATTGTGTTCTTGGCATAAAACTTACTGAGTTAATTGCAGTGCTCACAATCCATACACAGAAAATCATAAACAAAAAAAATAAACCATCCATCACCCAATCTAAATTTAGATGTGCATAAGAACCTTAGGTTTATAAACATTAAGCTTTGAGTGCCTTAAAGTGAATGGTAGAAACACTGAGTGTGGTGATGGTGGAGAAACAACAGAAGTCATTTCCTTGGATCTTTCAGTGGGCACGTGATATCAGATGTTTGGATTTCTTGCTGGGTATACCTCATTTTGCTATGGCTGCTATTCTTTGGTTTATGGGAAGCTTTGAATAATTTTTGGCAATGAGGGTTTACATTTTTACATAACTTGTTAGTAGTGGAATGATGAGAACATAGTAGGCATCCAGGTAGCATTTACCAATCGAACATTAAAGCTTAAACATTAAATTCTTACAGAATAAGATGCATTAGCATGTAGATGTAATGCTCCTTATTTTATCTTTATTTCTCATATTTTAAACTTACTAGCTTTCTCTTTTCTTTAAGAAGCAGAAACTTCTGAAACAGTTGCCTTTAACTTCCATGTGCTTAGAAACAGATTCACCTGCACTAGGACCAGAAAAACAGGTAAGTGATTTTCTTTTTTTTTTTTTTTTTTTTTTTGAGACAGAGTGTCACTTTGTTGCCCGGGCTAGAGTGAGTGCCGTGGCATCAGCCTAGCTCACAGCAACCTCAGACTCCTGGGCTTAAGCGATCCTACTGCCTCAGCCTCCCTAGTAGCTGGGACTACAGGCATGAGCCACCATGCCCGGCTAATTTTTTTGTATATATATTTTTAGTTGGCCAGATAATTTCTTTCTATTTTTAGTAGAGACGGGGTCTCACTCTTGCTCAGGCTGGTCTCGAACTCCTGACCTCGAGCGATCCACCCGCCTCGGCCTCCCAGAGCTAGGATTACAGGCGTGAGCCACCGCGCCCGGCCTTGATTTTCTAATTTCTACATTATTTAGATTGTAACTTTCATTTGAGCTATTTTCAGTTTTGCTGTGTTTCTCATAATAGTGTAAATACAGTGGAATCCTAATAATGCTAGGTTGAGGGGTTATTTTAACTTTATTTCAGGTTTTTTCTAAATATAGTTGTTATACTCCAGTGAGTATTATTTGATAAGGAGTTATCACATTTATGTAGTAATAAGAGTCAGACCAGTATAGTAAAAAACACAATGTCTACAGTAAGAAAGACAGATTCAAATCCTGTCTGCTCTCTGCTACCTGACTTTGGGCAAACTACTTAATCTCTCTGAAAGTGCCTTTTCATTTATAAGTGAAACTGCTTTTTCATTTATAAAATGTGGGTAAAATAGTAAAACTCTTTTAAGAATTATGGTGAGGATTACAGAAGTAATGTATGTGAAAATATCCAGCAGTGTCGGGTATATAGTAGGTGCTTAATAAATGTTCCTTTTTTCTTTTTTTAATTATCATGTTGTAATGAGGTTCTGTTTCTTTCAATGTATTGATATAGTCATTGATTTATTTATGTGATCTTTGCTGTAGTATCTCATTTTATTGTAGGCCACAAAGAATCATATTTTTAATATCATGTTCTTTCATATTGCTACTCTTTTAAGTTATAATTTTCTGAAAGAAAGACACAGTATCTGATTTATTTGTTTTAGACAGTGCCTATTACAATGACCTCCCAATGTGCAGTTTAATAAGTGCCTATGACTGCTCATCACATCTGTGTTGTCATGCCTACCAAATTCAGAGAACTGGCACTCAAAATTTAGAGGTTTGGGAGCAGTAGCGATTATTATGTGATTATTAACAAACTATGATTATGTATGATTGTAATATAAATTTTGCTAGCTGATGTCTAAGTACATATTTTTTATAAATCAGCTTGTGTAAGAATGTAAAAGACAGAAGAATGACAAAGTAGAGGATCACAACTCTAACTTTTTCTATTTGGGTATAGGACAGAATGGTACAGAATTGCCTTCCTAATTAGTGTAAAATGGAAAGAAAAGGACCCAGCATTTTTCTCCCTAAACAGGAATAAATGTTGAATGCTGTTGTAACTCAGTTTTATGTTTGTATTTAGTTGATTTGATGAAAATTATGAGTTTCTGGCATAGTGCCTTGTGCAAAATACGTATAGGTTGAGCATCCCTATGCTCCAAAATCTGAAACTTGTTGAGCATCAACATGATGCCACAAATGGAAAATTCCACATATAAGTACTTAACATAAACTTTGTTTCATGCACAAAATTATTAAAAATACTTTATAAAATTACCTTCAAGCTACGTGTATAAGGTATATATGAAACAAATGAATTTCACGTTTGGACTTGCGTCTCATTGTCAAGATATCTCATTATGTATGTGCAAATATTCCAAAATTCAAGATCCAAAATACTTCTGGTTCCACGCATTTTGGATAAGGGATAATCAACTTGTATTGAATAAATGAATTTATTCAGCCAGATATGCTTTTTGTTAAGTAAAATGTATTTGTTCTAGAAAGTTAGAAAACACAGAAAATCATAAACAAGAAAATAAGTCATCTACCACCCAAAGGTTACCACTATACTATAATAGCTAGGAGCATAAACTCTAATGAACCTTAGCCAGGTTACTAACTAGCTGTTTAGGATCCCTTCTTATCTATAAAAAAGGGAATGCTAATAATAATAGTACCTAAGTTACTATAGTTACTCTATGACCTAAGTCATAGAGTTATTTTAAGGATTAAATGAGCAATTCCATGAAAATCTTAGAGCAATGCCTTGCCCACAGAAACCACTAAATAAATATGTCCTTCTAGACTTTTTTATATTCATATATGTGTATGTATATATATTTCATAAAAATAGGATTAGCCTGAACACATTATTTCATAACTGCCTTTATGTGGTGAACCTCTGTATATATTAATAAATACGCTTTTCTTCATCATGTTGAATAGTTACATAATATTCCAGTGTGTGAGTGTACCATAATATATTTAACCTGATACTGTTCATCTAGATTGTATTATAAGAAATATAAAGAATGTCCTTGAACTTGAATCTTTGTGTATATTTTTTATTATTTTGTTAGGCTATAGTACCAAGAATTTTTTTTACCATAACAGTAATCTTATTCCTCTGAACATTATCATTCTGAGTAGATACTTAATAATAATAATTTATTTCATCAAATCTAAATACTACCAATTGTAGATGCACCATTGTATATCATTGTTTTATGACCATTAAGATAGAAAAAACACTGCCAGTTATAATATTATATGCCACTGAATGTAAATAAAACATACTATATCGATTTCAGAGATGTTAAAATATAGGGGAAATGACTAGGCACAGTGGCTCACTCCTGTAATCCTAGCATTTTGAGAGGCCAAGGCAGGAGGATTGCTTGAGGCCAAGAGTTTGAGATCAGCCTGAGCAAGAGCGAGATCCCCATTTCTACAAAAAAAAAAATAGAAAAATATTAGCCAGGTGCGGTGGTGTGCACCTGTAGTACCAGCTACTTGAGAGGCTTAGGTAAGAGGATCACTTGAACCCAGGAGTTTGAAGTTGCAGTGAGCTATGATGACACCACTGCACTCAAGCCCAGGTGACAGAGCAAGACTCTCAAAAAAAAAAAAAAAAGAAAGAAAAGAAAAGAAAAAAATATATATAGGGGAAACACATCTTAGAATCAGTGAAATACCAGTACATAATTTATTTAGTCTTTCCAAAACATGATAGCATTTCTTGAATCAAACTGTCATGTAGCCTGTGAGGTAAGGGACCAAGCAGCAGAACAGTGACTTTTACAAGCATTCACTTAAGCAACAAACCAAAGGACAATTAATGCATCAGTCAGACAGATCCCCAGGTATTCACTATTTGCTTCATATGCTAGGAGGCAGGGACCTCAATTATTAATACCCCAGGGTTCTTTTTAGGAACAACATAGACTTACAGTTGAAATTGCAGGCATACCTCCCCTCACCCCTCCTCCCCCATAAAAAAGGGGGAGCTCATCAGTTATTTTTACCAATTCATTTTTTGCTATTTTATCTATAGTCTCCAAGGATCTGCTTCCTTTGAGTGCTATATTTGACTTAGTGTCTGCTTTGTTCTGTTTCAGGTACGGAATGAGCCCCGGAACATTTCCATTTCAGCAGAATATATTGCCCAGGTGAAAGGGATCTCAGTGGAAGAAGTCATAGAAGTGACGACACAGAATGCATTAAAACTGTTTCCCAAGCTTCGACACGTGCTCCAGAAATAGCTTCGTAACCATTTATTGCAAACCAAATCAACTGCAGGCTTCACCATTTGAAAAAAAAGAAATGTTCTGATGAAGAATCTGAACTGGGGGAGCCGTTTTATAGGGATATAGAAGATTATAATTTGAGAGAAATATTTCTCTCAGAAATAAAACTGGGCTTAGATGCTGAAACCCTGGGTTCAGATTCTAGCCTTGTGCTGTATTTCAATTAGCTGAGTCTTGGCAGGATATTGGGAAAATATTGCTACTTCTTACATTGTCACATTAAATAGAACCACCATCCAGACTGAAACCATTGCTTCTGGGAAGGGTGGCTCCCACATGTAAGACTAAGTACCACTGTGATGAGGATGGAGTAGGCTAAAGTCTGATCTTTCACCACCTGTTTTACTTCTTGTAGGATTTAACTAGTGAAGGTAGGAGTGTCTGGTTTCTTATATTATCAGAAATCTTCTCTTTTCTAGGTCTGTAAAATTGGACATTTAGTATTTCTAATTATTTCTAAATCTTTAAGGGAAAAATGCATATAAGATTTTCACACTGATCTTAGATGTTGACTTACTTATATGGCCAATAGTTTGAATAACGACTACCATTATAAATACTAGTCCCAAAAGTTTAGTTAATAAACTGATTTTAAGTTCCGGTCTAAATTTTGTCACATATTTAAAATATAAATGGCTTTATTAAAAATGTCTCTGACTTTTTGTGTGTACAGTAATATCTTATATTTTTAAGTTTAAAAATCTTAGGCATAAGCCAGGCACAGTGGTGCACACCTGTAGTCGCAGCTACTTGGGAGGCTGAGGCAGGAAGATCTCTTGAGCCCAGGAGTCCAGCCTAGGCAACATAGTGAGATGCAAGACCCCATCTCTAAAGAAACAAATAAATAAAAATCTAAAAATATTGGGTGTAAAAATAGTTCTGTGAATAGATGGTGGTGATGGTAGCACAACAATATGAATGTACTTAATGCCACTGAACTTTATGCTTGATAAAGGTGATAAATTTTATGTTATGTGCATTTTACCACAATTTAAAAAAAAACATGTGTGTACTTTACCAAGTGTTGTGATCATACCAAAGGAAAGTAGTGAGCAAGAGATAGAGAGCAGGCCGGGTGCAGTGGCTCACACCTGTAATGCTAGCACTCTGGGAGGCCGAGGTGGGAGGATTGTTTGAGCTCAGGAGTTCCAGACCAGCCTTAGCAAGAGCAAGACCCTGTCTCTACTAAAAAAATATGGAAAGAAATTAGCTGGACAACTAAAAATATATACATAAAAAATTAGCGGGGGATGGTGGTGCATGCCTGTAGTCCCAGCTACTTGGGAGGCTGGGGTAGTAGGATTGCTCGAGCCCAGAAGTTTGAGGTTGCTGTGAGCTAGGCTGATGCCATGGCACTCTACCCTGGGCAACAGAGTGAGACTCTGTCTCAAAAAAAATAAAATAAAATGTCAGGATGGGGAAGGAGAACATTGAATTTTCCAGGAATTGCTTAACTTCAACCCTAGGGATGGTCTGGAGCCATTAGCCCTTAGGAGTGGTTATGCCTGCAATTCATCAGTAGCCGCAATTCATTGCCTATTTAATAGTCCTTTCAGTATAAAAGGCCTCTTTCGGGGAACTCGGGAGAAAAGTCAGGAATTAATTTGATCAGAAAGAGTACACCCTTTGGAATCAGACAAAAGGATCAAGCCTGTGAAACTGTATTCCTAAAACCCAAACAAAACAAGTTCCAGGGGAAATTCTCCCCAATCCCCAAAGTTCACAAGAGATCACCATTTACCCCATTTCTTAAGGTTCCTCTCTGGTTTGGGGGTGTGTCTCATTATTGCCCCCACCACTACAACAAACTTGCCAATACAGTACTGTCACCAAACAAATTTACTGGACTGATGAGCATGTGTTACCAGGGAAAGCCCATTTTAACAGGGGCCTTCTGAAATCAGTAGCTTCCTATAGAGGGACTCTACATACAAATACCATTTGAATCTGCTTCCCCTTTGTTACTTGGGTCCAACTGGAAGCATTTATTGTTAATGTAAGTTAAGAAGTCTAAAAACTATCATTGAAATATCTGAAGTTTTTTATGAAATAGATGGCAAACATCTTACAAGTTTTCCATGGTGCCAGTCAGCCTTGCTCTTTACTAAGTTTCTCCTGAAGGTTACCTGGACTTCCCTGTGGATCTCCTAAGCCACCTGCTAGAGCTGAGGATAACCCGTTTCATGCAGGGGCCCCTCTACTCCTGTCCAGTCCTAAAGGCCAGAACCCACCACTCCAGTGGAGTTCAGAGAGTGGGAAACTGGGAATCGTGGGTGTTGGCCTGGGTCCTCCAGATGGCAGAGAATACCGGTGAGGTAAAGGATTACTTTGGAGGGGAGCTTCTGTGATGGTTAATTTTATGTGGCAACTTGCCTAGGCCACAGTACTCAGATATTTGGTTAAAGTTATTCCAGATGTTTCTGTGATGGTATGTTTTAAATTATTAATAACAGTTAAATCAGTGGACTATGAAGCAGGTTACCCTCCTTTCAGGTGGGCCTCATTCAATCAGCTGAAGTCCTTAACAGAAAAAAACTGACTCCCCAAGCAAAAAGAAATCCTGCCAGCAGACTGCCTTTGGACTCTGCAGGAAGCCAGGGCAGAAAAGGAGGAAACTGTCTCTGTCCCCTCGTGTTACTGAGAGAAACATGCTCCAACAGATATGAAACACTCCTGGGGGAGGTTGGAGAGCCTGGCTGGATTTCCTGCCATTTCAGGTAGGGTTAGAGTCCAAAATATTTATTGTTTCACGACTTTTGAGTTTCTGGTTTTAGCTCAAGGCTGTTGTAGGGTGTATAGAGGAGGGCAAAATAGAAATGCCTAACCAAGCGGAGGAAGGGGGTCAGGGAAGACTTTCAGAGGAGGTGGTATTTAAATTAAATCTTGCACAAATTGAAGTTAGGCAAAGGGGAGGTGACAGAATAAGACAAGTGTAGGGAGTCACAGGTAGTTCCATATACCCAGAGTTACATGGGGGAGGAGGTAGGACAGGGTTAGAGAGGAATGAGGTTAGGGAGGTTAACTGTACTGTATATAACCTGACACTCATTTACTATGATCTGCTATGACTCAGCTTGAGCCAAAGAAATAATACTGTATTCAACAGTCTTTATTTGAGCTGCTAAATGTTGGGAGAGAATTCTCCATAGGGCTGTCATGTTTCTGCCCATCTAGGGAGCAGGGGCACTGACAGCCTGTTCCAGACCATCTCTGTGGAAGGTACAGATAGTGTCTCCCGCAGAGCGGAGGGCAGGTCTGCTTACCATCCAGGATAATAAAGATAATGCCTCCCTCTGGGCAAAGGATGGGTTTCTTAAGCTCAGGGTTTGTGTGTGTGGCATCTGCCTGGACAGCTTCACATTGCCCCATGGGTCTTGAGGGGTTGGGGAGGGCAAGGGGAACCAGCCTGAACGCGAGGCTTGTGCTCCTTGCTGTGTGCTGAGTAATAACGTCCTTTGCTTCTTTGCCAGGAGGCTCGTGTCTTCTGTCAGTGCTCAGAACCACCCTTCAAAGTTCTGTTTTTTGTTTTGTTTTGTTTTATTTAAATAGAGACAGGGTCTTGCTCTGTTGCCTGGGCCAGAGTGAAGTGGCATCATCACAGCCAGCTGCAACCACCGAATCCTGGGCTCAAGGGGTCCCGCTGCTTCAGCCTGCCCAGTAGCTGAAACGACAGGTGCGCACCATCACTGCACCTGTATCTGCCTCATGAGGTATTTGCCTTCTGAAACGTAAACAACTAGTTTACTTCTGGCTTTTTTTACGTAGCCTTATAGTTGATGAATTTTATCCACACTGGGCCCTACTGCAGTCCTAGCGGAGGTAAGGTTTTACACCAGTTGACTTATCCAGACCCCTTCCGATATCAGAATGCTTTGGCTTTCTACAAATCTGGCTTTCTATGGTGACACAGAGCAACCAGACAAAACGTGACTATTTTATTGATGCAAAGACAAATGCCAAGAAGTGCTGAGTCCCACGCCAGGCAGTGCTCTGCTTACCATGTGGAATAGGCTCTTAACTACAAGAAGGAACATAAGCTGAGTTAAAATTTGCAAAGACTGCGATCTAAGGAGCAATGAGAAAGAGGTGATAATAGCCAAGTAGTATTTGGCCATGAGATGAGTCTAGCAATGCTTGGTTTGGTGATGGGCAATGAAATATAACAGAAAGCTCTATCTCTAGGCACCTTATGTTATCCTCTCAAAAATGTACTTATTCAAATCATCAAAATCGTAGCTCCAAGAGAGTAAGTTAATCTAATTAAGCTTTTAGAAACAAGTGTTAACTTTGAGCAACTCTAACCTTCATCCTGATAAGTGGAGGTGGTCAACATATTCCACTGATTTATAGAAACAAATATAAACTATTATTTAAACATTTTACATGAGTAAAGGGAAGATCACTGTAAAGTAAACTTTTAGGCCATTCATCTTTTAAAGTATCTTTAAATAACTCAAATCGTCTCCTCAAAACATCTAAGTTTAAATGATGAAATGGAATGAATGAAGATATAGTATGTTTTGTGTGACTTAATAAAATGGCTTTTGGCAGATCTAGTGAATAATTTTGTTTAGCTTCCTTTATAACTAATATTTGAAAAGAATTTAGACATACACTGAAGAAGGATCCAAGAGAATATATTTCTGTGTGTTGCTGGAGATACACTTCATCCAAAGATGGCATTATCTGAAAAAACAAAAAAAAAGTATTTGTTGCATAACTTTTAATACATTTCATAGTTTTCAAAATAACCCTGGAAAGCACAGTATTGTTTTTCAGATACAGACACTAAGGTTCAGAAACACTAAGTGACAAAAAGCATGAGACTAGTCAATGGCAGAGGCAGAACTTGAACCCAAAGCTTCTGTTTTGAAGGCTATCTAAGTAACACTGCCCTCCTGTTGGCTTTCCCATCTTCAAGTGGGAGACTGAAGCGAAAGCTTGGAGATCTCTGGGTAAGGAGACTCCTCGCCCGGCATTCACACCACTAGTGAGAGAAGCAATGAGGAGCCCCCAGCACTCTGAGTGCTCTTAGCAAAATCCCTGGTCTCCCTCTTCCCCAACTCTCATGGCTTTCCCACCAGGTTCGACTATCAGGACTAATCTCACTCTGTCCCTTATCCCTGTGTACACTGGCCAGCTCAAGGAGGCCCCCAGGAGCCCTGGATGCTAATCCCCACACAGCTCCAGGGGCAAAGGGTGCCCCACCCAGCTCTTCCCACTCCCCCACCCCACTGCTTTATGTTTCCCTATAGCACCTATCCACTTAGCACTCTCTGACACACGTGCCTATTTTTTAACTTGATCTGGTTCTACCCTATAACATCTAAGCTTTTTGAGGCAGGGGTTTTATTCAGCACTGTGTTAACAAACACATAGAACAGCGCTTGACATAAAGTAGGTACCCATAAATATTTGTTGAATGAATGAAGAATAAATGAGTGTTTCTTTCACTCACACAGGTGTGCAAAGGAAAAGAGCAGAATGCCTTCTAATTCTTATTGTATGTGTCCAGCAAAAGGTACCTTACTATCATCCTCTTCCATTTCTAAAGATGGCTCTACAGCATCCAAGGTTGCCGTGGGAAACTGCTTGAGTGCCATCACCCAAGGCCATGGCCATTGGTCTCAAGAGGAATGAGGTAAGATCCACCACTGCTTCTGGAAAAGTATATTCTATGTCCCAATATTTGTTCAGTCAGCCAACAGATGTTTCCTAAGTGCCTACTTTGTGCCAGCCAGTGTTCTAGGGGCTGAGGATAAAGCAGGGAAAAAACAGAGACCATTGCTCTGCTTTCTAGGAGCGTAGGTGCTCCGTACAGAGTAACAATCACTATGGGGGAAAAGAAGGCTGGGCAAGGGGTTGTAGAGGGCTGGGGAGTGCTGTATAGGTAGGGTGGTCATGATGAGTTGATTCTGAACAAGGATCTGAATAAAGAGAAAGAGAGAGAGGTCCAGGCAGAGGGAACAGCATGTGCCAAGTCTGTGAGGTGGGAACCAGCTTGGAAGTTCCCAGGAACAGGAAGAAAGCCAGGGTGGCTGCGTGGATGAGGCTGGGGAAGAGTAGAGGGGATGAGTTTGAAGAATAAGCAAGGACTGTTCCTGGACCTGTAAGAGCAAGGTGAGGAGTGTGGATTTTATCCTGAGTGTGGTGTGAAACCCCGGATGAGTCTTGAGCGAGAAGTGACATATCTAATGTATGTTTTTAAAAGGTGACTCAGGCTGTTGTGTGAAGAAGTAAATGTAGGTGGAGCAAGAGAGGGAGCTGGGGGTGGTTGGGAGGCCCCTGCTGTACGTCCAGAGAGAGGGGACCGTGGGTGGACCAGGGTGGCAGTGGTGGTCAGACTCCAGGTTGATGCTGAAGAAGGAGTTGACCGGACCTGGTGACAGAAGGGATGTGAGACGTGAGAGACAGAGAGGAGTCAAAGGTGCTCCTAGATCTTTGACCATTCTCTGAAGCGAGGAAGACAGGTGGGGTAAGGGTGGGGGTGGTTAGTGTGTGTGTTTGGGGATGGGAATAGAAATTGTTTTCTCTGCAATGGGAAATGTGAGGTAGCATCAAGTAGAGGGGGCAAGCTGATAGATATGTCTGGAACTCAGCGGAGAGGTCAGGGCCAGAAATAGAAATGCGGGAGTCATCAGAATGGAGATGACATTTGAAGCCCTGCCAGGTGTCTAGACTGAGATCACCTAGAGAATATTGAGATGTGGTGTTCCTCAACCTTCAGAGGACAGAAGAGGGCCATCCTGTGCTTTTTTATTTTTTATGTTTGAGCACAACTGCTTATAAGTGCTGTCTCATGTAAAGATGATGTTACTTTATCGTGAATGATGTTTATCTCTGGATTCAATGCACATTGGATGAGGGCCAACCAGACTAATAAGTACATTAAATTTTAGAGGTAATATCCCATCTCCTCATCCTGCAACTGAGGATGCTCTCTTTGCATCTGCTGGCCTCCCACAGGGCACTCTCTCATCTGTTCTCCGTCTAGTGAAGCAGGACTGAAGGTTTGGTTGGGGATGGGGAAAATTCTTCTCAGAGGTGAGTTCACCGTTGGGCTGCTGTTGAGCCAATTGCTCCAGTGGAGATTTGTTTTTCAAGAACAAAGCCGGCATCTTTATCTCCATCTACCTCTCAACTGATCCAAACTCACATTAGGAATGAAAGGGTATTATTGTTGACATTTTCAAACCTTCACAGTATTCAGAATAAAGTAGGCACAAAAAAAAAATGTCAGCACCTTTTTCTAGCCCCATGTACCTACCAACTATGGAAATAAAAAGAAAGTAAGCCCCTAATGTCTCTTTTTCATCCTTGATTAGAATTAAAGTTGAAACCAAAGACCATAAGGTTCAAGTAGAAATAAATGAGGAAACCATGGCAAAATCTTAATAAGCTTTTGAGAATACACAGCACTGGTTTTAGACCAGCAGTTCTCAGACTTTTTGGTCTCAGGATCCATTACACTCCTAAAAATTATTGGCCGGGCACGGTGGCGCACGCCTGTAAACCTAGCACTCTGGGAGACCGAGGCAGGAGGATCACTTGAGCTCAGGATTTTGAGACCAGCCTGAGCAAGAGAGAGATTCCATCTCTACCAAAAATAGAAAAATTGGCTGGATGTAGTGGTGCACACCTGTAGGCCCAGCTACTTGGGAGGTTGAGGCAGGAGGATTTCTTGAGCTCAGGAGTTTGAGGTTGCTGTGAGCTACAATGACGCCATTGCACTCTAGCCGGAGCAACAGAGTGAGACTCTTGTCTCAAGAAAAAAAATTATTCATTCTATTTTTTTTCCTTTATTTTTCATTTTATTTTTTACTTTTTTTTTTTTTGGTATTTTTAGCTGTATCACCTCGTGCTCTAAGGAAAAAAAAATTGATGACTCTATCAAGCTTTTGTTCATATGGGTCATATCGTTCAATGTTTATCACATTAGAAATTAAAACTGAGAAAATTTGAAACTTAAGAAGATAAACCCACATTCCATGAAGCTTCAGAGTAATGACATCATAGCATATCATACAGCTTCTGGTAAACTCTATTCAAATTATACTCTCACGAGACCATGAAAATGAAAAGGCAAATAATATCTCAGTAGTATTATGAAGATAGTTTTGACCTCATGGAAACTTGAAAAAGATTTGAATACTTTAGGGTCACCAGGCTACACTTTGAGAAACACTAGTTTAGGCTAATATAGACCATGTATTTACACACCAATTACCATAACATTTATGTTAAGTCTATATAGGCATACCTCAGAAAAACTGTGACCACCTCAATAAAGAAAATATTAAACTAAAGCAAAATACAAGCTAGACAAAGTTTTTGTTTCCCAGTGCATATAAAAGTTATGTTTATGTTATACTGTAGTCTATTAAGTATACAATAGCATTATGTCTAAAAACTGTACATACCTTAATTAAATATACTTTATTGCTAAAAAATGCTAACCATCATCTGAGCCTCAGTGAGTCATAACCTTTTTGCTAGTGCAGGGGCTTGCCTTGCTGCTGATGGCTGCTGACTGATCAGAGTGGTGGTTGCTGAGGGTTGGGGTAGCTGTGGCAATTTCTTAAAATAAGACAAGAAAGTTTACCACATTACAAGAAACCACTTTCTTTGCTCATCCGTAAGAAGCAACCCCTCATCCATTCAAGTTTTATTATAAGATTGCAACAATTCAGTCACCTCTTTGGGCTCCGTGTAGAATTCTAGTTCCCTTGCTGTTTCTACCGCATCTTTAGTTACTTCCTCCACTGAAGTACTGAACCCTTCAAAGTTATCCATGAGGGGGTGTAATCAACGTTCTTTCAAACTCCTGTTAACATTTATATTTTGGCATCCTCCCATGAATCACAGATGTTCTGAATGGCATCTAGAATGGTGAATCCTTTCCAGAAGGTTTTCAATTTACTTTGTTTGGATCCATCAGAAGAATCATTATCTATGGCAGCTGTAGCTTTATGAAATGTGTTTCTCAAATAATGAGACGTGAAAGTCGATATTACTCCTTCGTTAGCAGGCATGAACACAGCATTCATCTCCTTGTATATCTCCACCAGAACCTTTGAATGACTAGGTGCATTATCAATGAGCTGTAATCTTTTGAAAGGAATCTGTTTTTCTGAGCAGTGGGTGTCAGCAATGGGCTTAAAATAGTCAATAAACCATGTTGTAAACAGACGTGCTGCCATCCAGGCTTTGCTGTTCCCCTGATAGAGCACAGGCCAAGTAGATTTAGCATAATTCTTAAGGGCCCCAGGATTTTCGTGTAATGGTCAATGAGCATTGGCTTCAACTTAAAGTCACCAGCTGTATTAGCCCCTAACAGGAGAGTCGGCCTGTCCTTTGAAGCTCTGAATCCAGGCATTGACTTCTCTCCAGCTATGAAAGTCCTAGGTGGCATCTTCTTCCAATAGAAGGCTGTTTTGTCTGCATGGAAAATCTGTTGTTCAGTGTAGCCACCTTCATCAATGATCTTAGCTAGATCTTCTGGATAACTTGCCGCAGCTTCTACGTCAGCACTTGCTGCTTCACCTTGAACTTTTATGTTATGGAGACGGCTTCTTTCCTTAAACCTCATGAACCAACCTCTGCTAGCTTCCTTCCAACTTTTCTTCTGCAGCTTCCTCACCTCTCTCAGCCTTCATAGAATTGAAGAGAGTTAGAGCCTTGCTCTAGATTAGGTTTTGTCTTGAGGAAATATTGTGGCTGGAACTTTTCCTTTGCATTCATGACTTGGCTAAGTGTTTGGTGCAAGAGGCCTGGCCTTTGGCCTATCTTGGCTTTCGACATTCCTTCCTCACTAAGCTTAATCATTTCTAGCTTTTGATTTAAAGTGAGCCATGAGACTTCCTTTCACTTGAACACTTACAGGCTATTGTAGGGTTATTAGTTGACCTAATTTCAATATTGTTGTGTCTCAGGGAATAGGAAGGCCTGAGCAGAAGGAGAGAGATGGGGGAACAGCCAGTAGGTGGAGCAGTCAGAACACACCCATATATCAATTTGTTTCACCACCTTGTATGGGTGTGATTTGTGGCAATTACAATTACAATAGTAACATCAAAGATTACTGATCACAGATCACCATAACAGATACAATAATTAAAAAGTTTGAAATACTGCAAGAAGTACCAAAATGTGACACAGACTCACAAAGGGAGCACATGCTGTTGGAAAAATGGCTCCAACAGACTTGCTGAACACAGGATTGCCGTAGACTTTTAATTTGTAAAAAACACAGTATCTGTGAAACACAATAAAGTTAAGCACAATAAAGTGAGGTATGTCTGTACTTATTTTGTACTTTGTCATCATAAAGTTGAGTTTTTCTTTAAGTCTGTTTACTTCAAAGGAGCAAAGAGGTTTTTTTTCGTTTTTGGTTTTTGTGTTTTGAGGCAGAGTCTTGCTCTGTCACCTGGGCTGGAGTGAAGTGACATCATCATAGCTCACTGCAACCTCAAGCTCCTGAGCTCCAGTGATACTCCTGCCTCAGCCTCCCAAGTAGCTGGGACTACAGGCACGCGCCACCACACCTGGCTAATTTTTCTATTTGCAAAGAGTTTTCCTACCATATTAAAAGGTTTGTTTTAATCTTCTAGGATTTTTGGCTTATAATTGTGATACCATGAATGTTGGTTATGGAAATTACATTTGTTAGACCCTGAATTTTAGAAAACCATGTATATTCATGTAAAGTTGTATACTGTTTGTCCCAAGAGGTGGATTTTTCCCTTCATCATCAAACTTGTGAGAAGAAACATCCTAGTTGTTATTTAACTCATCTAGTTTCAAGTAATTCAACCAGAATAAGAGATTATGCAGTATTTCTTAGAATTAGGAACACTAAAGCTGTGGTCCCCAACCCCCAGGCTGTGGACCGGTACCTGCCTGTGGCTTGTTAGGAACCAGGCCACCCAGCAGGAAGTGAGCGGCAGGGCGAGTGAGCGAAGCTTCATCCGTATTTACAGCTGCTCCCTGGCACTTGCAACACCGCACAAGCTCTGCCTTCTGTCAGATCAGTGGCAGCATTAGATTCTCACAGGAGCGCCAACCCTAATGTAAACTGTGCATGCGAGGGATCTTGGTTGCACGCTCCTTATGCCTGATGATCTGAGGTGGAGCTGAGGTGGTGATGCTAGTGCTGGGGAGCAGCTGCAAATACAGATTATCATTAGCAAAAAGGTTTGACTGCACAATAAAGGTAGTGCACTTGAATCATCACAATACCATCCCCCACATCCCTGGTCCCTGGAAAAATTGTCTTTCACGAAACCAGTCCCTGGTGCCAAAAAGGTTGGGGACCACTGCACTAAAAGCACTCCTTGTAAGAGAGTTATTTTTTAAGTAAAATAAGTACATAACTATTACAGATTAACTTTAAGACACAATGGAGAATCCCAGCTTTCCATGCCACCCTGTATCACACCCTCTCTAACACTTACTAAGAGCACTGGGCAGATGTAAACTCACAGCCACATCAAAGAAGTTAAAGCTCAAATGTGGCGACTCTTTTGTTTCTGACCTAAATTAACAATTTGTTGGTTGTATTAAATACGTTTAAACACACGCACACCCTTTTTTCCCCAAATAAATGAAAAAAATACTATCAGTTGCCTCCTTGACTCAGAAGCAACTGTTGACAATCAAGATATTCATCAGTTCCCCTTCCTCCTCTTGCAAAATAATGCCACCACCATCACTGCCACCACCGTACACACCCCCAACCTCCTTCCACTTTTTATTAGTGCTTTTCAGGGCTTTTTCTATAATGTTTGTCATCAAAATCATCTCCTTCATACCTCAATTTTGCACATGAAATGTTTGTAAGAGCAACAGAAATTGGTGAGATAGGAGGGAGTCTCTGAAGTTTTTGTGGTCTATTGTAATTATCTGTAACAACTTTTCTCAAAGCATCAGTGTTAGCATCACCTTACTCTGCTGAGAATGCAGATTCCAAGATCCAAACTGCAGCCCACTGAATGAGCCAGCCTGGGATCCTGGGCACACAAGAAAATGAGAGTCTCAGTCTACAATAGATCCTATATCAACTAGCCTAGTTTAATGAGCCTTTTACTTTCAGACAGATTGCCTTTAAACTTCCCCAGGGCAGCACTTGTGAACTTCTTTCAACCGCCCAAATTCTTGCTAAGTTTACTTCTAAATCCCTCCTATCCATTGTGTAGGAGTCCTGCCATAACATCTTACTTTTTGGTGGAAAGTGCCTTCTCTCGGGGTAAACAAGGAGACTCAGTTTGACCCAGGAGCTCCTGCCACTGTCAGGAACAGATTCTTTGCTTGTGGTGTGAGTACAGGACTGATAGGCTCTGCTAAAGTGCCTCTTTTGAACTCTCAATAAGCTGACTTGATTACTTCTTTCCACTAAGCAGTTGGATTCACGCTTTTCATTGATCTCCTTCAGGAGTTGTCGTTTGCTTACTTTAGGTTTTTTAACTATTTCATTGGCTCTATTTATTGCTGCCATTGTGCTAATGAACCAATTGTCAAGTGATTCTTGCTGTCCTGCAAACAAATGAAAAATATTATCAGTTGCCTGCCAGACTGAGAAGCCAGTATTCACAATCATATTTATCAATTTCTCTTTCTTCTCCTGCAAAATAATACCAGTACCACTGTGCCTCCCACCCCACACCTCACTTTTTACTATTTTTTTCCTTAGGTTTTTCCTTTGTCTTTTTTTAGGTTTTCTTCAGGGGAAAAAAAAGGTTATAAAATGGTAAGAAAATATATCTTGTTTTTGAAAATACTATGCACTGGTTTTTGCTTTTAGGAATATTTGTTGTTTCCTCTGATTATAAAAATAATAAATGTTCATTGTAGAGTGTTAAGAAAATGCAGAAAAGGGCCAAGCATGGTGGCTCATGGCTGTAATCCCAACTCTTTGGGATGCAGAGGCAAGAGGATCACTTGAGCCCAGGAGTTCAAGGCTAGCCCGGGGAACATAGCGAGACCCCCATCTCTACAAAAAGGGAAGGAAGGAAGGGAGGGATCAAGGGAGGGAAAAATAAGCCGGGCGTGGTGGCCTGCACCTGTAGTCCCAGCTACTGGGGAGGCTGCTGAGGCAGGACAGTTGCTCAGGCTCTGCAGTGAGTTATGATCCCAGCAATGCATTCCAATACAGAAAAGCAAAAGGTAGACAGGTTAAAACCACTCTTAGTCCAGAGAAAACTAATAACATTTTGGGTGATACTTTCTCAGTAAGTATCCAAAAGAATTTCATTATACAAAGTACAGAAAACAGGACATTAAATTGGCTATAGTAGAACACAAATTTTAAAATGTGTAAAGCGTTGTTACATACCTAGGAAGATTTGCTTGTTAAGGCTGTAAAATTGTCTTTCCAGGTATTTGAAGTGCTTAAAATATCAGATATGTTAAATTTACATTAAACTTAAAGGAAGTTTAAAATATTTTAAAAACTTGTATTAACTAAGTTTGTAAGGACTGATTACTTAAGGGTGTTTTGCCTTTAAAACATATGTTAGCTGAACATTAATTTCAGGAAAAATGAGGGTGATTATTCTTGCTTTATACAAAAACGACTCAAAATTTATAAATAGCATGACAAGAATCGTATGTTTGGTTTTTTTTTTAGTTATTATTATTATTTTTTTTGAGACAGAGTCTCGCTCTGTCACCCAGGCTAGAGTGCAGTGGCATCATCATAGCTCATGGCAACCTCAAACTCCTGGGCTCAGGTGATCCTCCTACCTCAGCCTTCCAAATAGCTGGGACTACAGGTGCATGCCACCATGCCTGGCTAATTTTTTCTATTTTTTTTCTTTTAATTTTTTGTAGAGATGGGGTCTCTCTCTTGCTTAGGCTGGTCTCGAACTCCTGACCTCAAGCAATCCTCCTGCCTCAGCCTTCCACTTTTTGATTTTAAAAATAATGCTTTGATCATGATTTTAAAAGGGATTTATTTTTAAAAAATAATACTCTGAAACACATTTAAGTGACAAAGACCACACAAACACTGTTTTAAGCACCATCAATTTTTCATTCTTAAATACACAAAAGAATGTAACCAGCTCCATGAACCCCTATATGATTTTTATAATCTTCTCCCTTAACTAACTATTTAACCCTTTGAGTTTTTCCCAGAAATGATGAAAGGAGGATTGCATGAGACCAGGAGTTCGAGACCAGCCTGAGCAAATAGTTAGACCCACCACACCTCCCCGTCCCTACAAGAAAATGGAAATATTACCCAGGCATGGTGGCACGCACCTATAGTCCCAGCTAACCAGGAGACTGAGGCAGGAGGATTGACTGAGCCCAGGAGTTTGAGGTTGCAGTGAGCTATGATAAGGCCACAGCACTCTAGCCCCAGCAACAGAGTAAAATCCTGTCTCAAAAAAAAAGAGAGAGAGAGAGGGAGAGAAAGAAAAGAAAAGAATAAAAGGGACGTGACTAAAGAAAAGGAACAAGAAAACAAGGTAATTATCTCTTATGTACTTTTGAGTTAATTTGTATTTTGTTAAAAGCCCATTTTAACAGTTGACTGCAAATGAAATGTAGATGTCCTAGTTAAACGTTCACTGAGAAGACCACAAAATTCAAACTCATTACAAATTACGTGAAAATTGGAGCCAAATAAAACAAAACAGACCCAGCAATAGAGTCTAGTGTAAGAGCATAGATTGTGAAGTCAGCAAGATTTGCTTCATATCCTTCCTACGCTACCTACTAACTGTAAGGCCTTGTTTAAGTTACTTACCTTCTCCAGGCCTCAGGTGAGTGAAAATAATGTCCAATTCACAGAGCGTCATAAGGACTGAGTTAATACATATCAAGAGCTTAATACAGCCAACCCTCAATAAATGGTAACTTTATTATATTAATTAGGCACTTTCAAAAAAAGGATTTGTTCAATATGATAAGTATATAGTATTTTCTTGTCTCCCCAGTTACTAAACTGTTTATCTGCTGTGTAACTAGATCATTGGCTGTGTATTTGTGGGGCACAGTGAAAATAATAAGCTGGACCCCTAGTTAAGAAACAATTGAGACTTTCAAGAGAGCAACAGCAAAACATTCAGCCAAGGGTGAGACCCTTCTGAGTACCGGGTCCTGTGTGACAGTACAGGTCACACGCCTGTGACACTGGCCCTGTGTGTGAGGAACAGGCCAGTTTCCACAGCTAATTCACTTAGTTTTACAATCTCATAAATAGAGATTGCTAATGTGTATAGCCCACAACTTTGCAAAGAGCTTTGAAAATATTAAGCATAATGAAGTAGACCTTCGTTATTCATGGATTCCCTATTGGCAAATTAGCCTACTTGCTAAAATTTGTTACCCCAAAATGAATACTTGCAAAGACCAAAACTCAAAATTCGAAGTACGAGCTGGACACGGCGCAAGCTTGTAGTCCCAGTCACTTGGAAGGTTGAGGTGAGAGGATCACTCGAGCCCAGGAGCTGGAGGCCACAGTGTGCTGTGATTGTGCCACTGCACTCCAGCTGGGGCAAAATATCAGAACCCATCTCAAAAAAAAAAAAAAAATCAAAGTATGGTTTTTACTGAATGCATATTGTTTTTGCACCACTGTAAAGTTGAAAAATCAGATATCTAATTATCTTAAGTCGGGGACTGTCTGTATTCTTCCTAGGAGCAATGGTTCAGTATTTGCTAATTCACTATTTGCGGTGACTTTATATTAATAGAACATAACTATCACAGTAACGAGCACTGACTGCATGTATAGAGAAAATACGCTACTGTTTCTACAGGCATATTATTATAAATTACCTTTAACACACAGCAACCCAAAGCCTATTTGAAGTCCACTGGTGTGGACCAGCCCACTGGGATGCTACCCTGGCGATGGAATATTCTGATCTTTGCTGTTCCAAATTTGTTCCAGTCATAGAATCCCTGGTGAAGAGAAGTAGTTCTGGACTCAGAGAGCCCATTTACTTTCCAGCCATGTGTCTCTGGATAAATTACTCTCCCCTTTTAATATCAGTTTCTTTATCTGTAAAATGGGACTAAAGATACCTATTTCATTAAGATGTGTGTTTGCGTGTGGTAGATGTTGGGGAGGTACTTGGGATTAAATGAGGAATGCATGTAAAACTCTTTATATCGTGCCTGGCATCAAACTATTACATGTACTGATACTTCTTGAGCATCTACTCTGTGCCGTGTGCTGTTGTGGGTATTGGGGACAATGCCTTCATGAAGAGGAGCTCTAATCTAAGGGTTCGTTGTAGGTACCCAGTAAGTGGTAGCTACTTTTACTGATTTTATTAAAACTTGATATTTTACAAGGGGAATTATTTCATTCACATATCTATTTTCTTAGAAGAGGCAGTTTCCAGATTTTTAAATGTCAGAAATACAAAAGTCATAATTTATCTGTTTACAGGAATTAGTGATAGAAGGAAAAAGATTAGTATTGAGGAAAGCAGTTTACCAGGCCAGAGAAATCAATTCCTTGAAGAACTCCATGAAGGATCAGCAAAAGGACATTAGACCATCCAATCCTGAGACTGGTGCAATAACTGTGGACCAGCGCAGGGCAGTTGTGAAGCTTAGACAATATTTTTATTTCAAGAGACCTAATCAGTGGGGCACAACTCTGGCACCTGAGGGCCTGGGGCTATATCTAAATTCCCCCTTCTTTTTCCCTCATTACATAGTACAGTAAAAACAACAACAACAAAAACCAAATTCCCCCTTCTTAGAGTGCAACCTGGAGGAAAATTTTCTATACCTGGGAGCTTGAGCTTCTTTAGTTGTAAAATGAGGCTAATACCAGTACAGAGCTGTTCTGGGGATTAAATGAGATAATAGTTGAAAAGATGTTAAGCATTATGAGTTGTTCTAAAATGTATTAGTTTAGTTTATTAATTCAGAAAGTTATGTGTGCTGTGCTGGCTGCAGCACACCACTGCTTGTAAGTCTTCCTTGTTACAAATGATAAGTTATATTCAGGATGCCTAGGGTAATATAAACATATGTATTTAAGCTTAAGTGGTATTAAAATGTTTAGAGGAATTTGAGATTTCTGATATTTGTAATTCAGTCAGATGTCAATCAAGTAACAAATAATTTTAAATAAAAAGATTTATAGATAGATAAAGTAACATAATTTATATATTAAGCTTATAAGCTTGCTAAAATAAAAGATTTGAAAGTAACAACTTTAGGCCAGGGAAGGTAGCTCAGGCGTCTAATCCCAGCACTCTGGGAGGCTGAGGCAGGAGGATCCTTTGACTCAGGAGTTTGAGACCAGCCCATGAGTGAGACCCCTTCTCTACTAAAAATAAAAAAATTAGCCAGGCGTGGTGGTGTGTGCCTATAGTCCCAGCTACTGGGGAGGCTGAGGCAGGAGGATAGCTTGAGCCCAGGAGTTTGAGGTTGCTGTGAGCTAGGCTGACGCCACAGCACTCTAGCCTGGGCAACAGAGTGAGACTCTGTCTCAAAAAAAAAAAAAAAAAAAGGAACTTCAAATAGTGATTTAAACGCAAGTTACCATGTTTTCTTTTTTTATCCTCTTGAGCACAAAGCCTCCCTCAAATATAAAAAAAACAACAAAATAAAAATAAAATGACAATGGCTAGGGACTGGGAAGCAGCTGCGGGTAAATGTGTGAACAGAAATCCCAGGCTATCTTGCCCCTTCTTTTGTAAATTTGTCATTCTGAATCTGTTATCTTTAAGGCGAACGTATCAACTAGCTAATCTGATCAATTAACTCACGCCAAAAGGAGTAAGAGTAAGATATGACATGGAAAACTTAGTTGTGATTTGACATTGGTTATACTTAAATGACTCAGTAGGCAAATTTTAAGCCAGACAGGAAAGGCAGGATCTGCATTAGCAAATTCCTGGAGCTGTTACAGGAGGAGGCTCTGCCCACTATACAGTTAAATCCCTGGTATATTTACAAAAGTGTACACACGCTTTCCACCACCTTTCTGTGCCACCATAGTGATGTGCAGGAATGCCAAAAAGAGACCCAATGCCAAGTTCTTAGTAGACCATGCTCCAAAGTCATTGTCCAGTTTCTAACTGTGATGATGAAGCTTGGTTACACTGGTTATTTCAAAGTCATTGATGATCACAGAGCTGGGAAAATTGTGACCCTCATAGGCAGGTCAAACAAGTGTGGAGTGATCACTTTCAGTCTCCCCTCCCCCTGCCCAGGAAACACACTTCCAAACGAAGTTTGGGAGGTGTTCCCAGTCCCAGTCTTGATGTGTAACTCAGAGATCTAGAAAAATGGCAGAATAATCTGCTCCCATCCCATCAGCTCGGTTTCATTGTACTGACGACCTCACCTGGCATGGATCAAGAGGAAGCAAGATGAAAACACACAGGAGAAAAAGTCCTGGGACTCTTTTTGTAGGAATATAATAAATACATACAAACAAAATGTCTCAGTGGGGGGAAAAAAGAACACACAGGAGGATTCTGATTTCTGGCCCTCTCCTCCATGCCTCCACTCCCACCTTGATCTTTCCACTGAGCAGAGCAGCATAGCCTCTGCTGCTCAGGTGGCCAGAGCCTGGCGCCAGTGTGTGCAAGCTGAAGGCAAGGCTGCCCCCATCTGCCCACCTCCCTGTGGAACACCATGGATCGGGCTTCCCACAGAATTGCTCTGGTTGCATCTTAACCTCTGAAGCTCTTAAACTATGAGAAGCCTTTGCTCAGGAACAGCCACGTCACTCCTATTAACATCTTGGGCCTGGACTCTTGGATGCTGTTCAGATCTTGTATCACTGACCTTTTACTTATTCAAATCTCTCCAATCTGTTATCCCACACCCATAATGTAGCTCAAACTCATCTTGACCCCTAGCCAACTAGTGCTCCCAGAAATGCCCTCTTTGACAGAGATTAAGGTTCGCGTTCTGTCACACATCCAGACATACGATATGAAGTATGACTCATGTCTACATTGGTTAATAAGTATCCACCACTGAAGCCTCAAGAGAGAGAAGGTGAGGTTAAGGAATTAGAATGGCATAGCACTACAAAAAGGTACTGCTGAGCGTTCACCTTTTCTCTATGCCATTCTTTACTTTATGGAACTTTGCTGAAAGAGCATAAGTATTTTGTCTAATCCTTTCATTAGAAATATCTTATTTTACTTGTCATAAGTCAGAAGAAATAGTAGATTTCACATAGGTCAATTTTTTATAGAGTGTAGGAATCCTATCTACAACACACCTGTCTGACATAGATGATCATCTATTGGCTGTCCACATACGTCACATGGTGGTCTATTCACCTGTCAATCACCTCCCACAGTAAGAAATCTACCTCTTGTTAGACAAAGGGTAGCTGAGATATGCCACTGTGTGCTGCCCTTTAGGGTAGCCCTGACAGCACCCTCCAGGTATGGCCCTGCAATCATCAGTCCGGTCCGGAAGAGCTTGGAGGAACTCCAGGAGGATCCAGGCAGGCTTAAATAGACACGATGGGGTCAAATCTAAGATAACACAACAAAGAGATATGCCTGTGAGAAAGACAAAGTTATGAGCTGATATTTTAATAACAGGGATGGGTAACAGTTACTGAGTACTATAGATCAGAGGTGAGGCATCATTTAAGTGCTTTATATTTACTAGCCGTTTGTTTCTCATAACAATCTCATGAAAAGCATAGTTCTGTGAACTAAAATAAAATTTTAAGGCTCACCTCCCCGCTAGCTGACTGGACCCCCTCGTGGCCAAAGGAATATCCTAAAACTAAATTGCCTGCCAGGAGGGAAGTCAAACTGTCCCTCATCATGCCCCAGCCCCTTCTTGGGGACATCCTTTGTAACCTATTAACAGGCCTAAGTGTATGCAAGACAAACCTGCAGGTCCTCAATTTATACAACAAATCTATGTCAGGTGGTTTGTCTCTGATAAACAGCTCCTTATGTTAAAACATTCCAAGCCTTTAGACAAAGCTTCATGTCTTTAACCAACTACAAGTCAAAGAATCGTTAAACCCACCTATAACCTATAAGCATCCACTTCGAGATGGCCCACCTTTTTGGGCCAAATGAATGTATAACTCCCACCTATTGATTTATGACTTTACCTGTAACCCCTGTCTCCCTGAAATGTATAAAACCAAACTGTAACCCAGCCACAGCGAGTCCACTTACTCAAGACTTCTTGAGCGTGGCTCCAGATCATGGTCCTCAAATTTGGCTCAGAGGAAATCCCTTTAAAATTATTTTACAGAGTTTGGCTTTTCCATTAACAGTTCTCACTTTACAGTTACACACACATTACTAGTACACGTCCATAGGGCTAGTAAGCCAAAGAGCTAGGACTTGAATCCTAGCCATTTGGCTACAAAGCCTGAATCCTTAATTGCTACACTTGATCACCTTCCTAACTTTAACTGAGAATGCCTACCACCTGCTGGGTATTGTTGAATCATTTCATCCTCATAACAATCCTACAAAGCAGGATCCTATAATCCTGTTAGAAAACAGCTAAGTAACTTGCCCAAGGTCACACAGCTAGTGGGTGCTGAAGTTGGGAATCAAGCCCAGGTAGCCTGTCTCTAGATCTGATTCCTTTCCCCATTCCTCTACGCCCACTTGGTGGTACACTCCAGGTAGGTGGTGACAGAGTCGGATACAGAGCTTTGTCATACGCAGATAAGGCACATGAGAAGGTGGGGCAAAAGTAGGACAGGCACCAGCTGGTAAAAATCTGGGGAAAATCAGGAGCTGACTGGCTGTCCAGGATAACCAGGGAATTTTCAACCCAGTCCTTGCTGAGGACAAAGAGAAGACAAATGATCTTTAAACAGAAGGAGGGCTGGGTGTGGTGGATCATGCCTATAACCCTAGCACTCTGGGAGGCCGAGGCCAGGAGTTTGGGACAACAGCAAGACCCCTGTCTCTCCAAAGAATAAAAAAATTAGCCGGGCAAGGTGGGGTGTGCCTGTAGTCTCAGCTACTGGGGGGGAGGAAAGGGGGGCAGAGGGGTTGCTGAGGCAGAGGAATTGCTTGAGCCAGGAGTTTGATGTTGCAGTGAGCTACGGTGACGCTACTGCACTCTAGCCCAGGCGACAGAGCGAAATTCTGTCTCAAAAATAAATCAATAACTAAACAAACAGGAGAAGCCTAAACAATCAGAAAGAATGGCCTCTCTGTAGGAGTCCATTCAGGAAGCCACCCTATCAGACCATCAGATCTGGTACAACTTGATCTCCAACCCCCACTGGATAAGAGGAAGTTTGCAGATACCTGAATGTCTACCGTGAACATCTGGAATGGAGGTATGACCGGAGCAAGCAAAGAAAGTCCATTTAAAATTCAACCCACTGGATTGCCTTTCTAAATAGCTTTTTTTGTGAGCTATGTAGAAAACTGCATGGTACATGAAAGTACAAAAAAACAAGGCTATGAGTATTTAATAATAAATCGTGCTGATTTTTAAAAGTTATTTATTTATTTTAGAAATGGGGGGGGGGTCTATCTATATTGCTCAGGCTGGTCTCGAACTCCTGAGCTCAAAGAATCCACACGCCTCGGCCTCCCAAAGTGTTGGATTACAGGCGTGAGCCACCGCGCCCGGCCCAGATGGTGTTAAACGCTAAGAAGAAGAAAAAAAGCAAGATAAAGGGATAGGGGGTGTGTGGCAATTTATACAGAGTGGGCAAGGAAGACATTATAATGCACAGAGTCATTAGCGTTTAGGACGTGTCGCATTTCACCTGTACTGAGAGCTGCCTGGTATGTTTTATACCTGACCAAAATAATAACGTAAGAGGCAATAAAAAGGTGTACAGGGTCCTAGGGTTCTATAGATCAGCACTTAAAAAGATTAAATCCATCGTGAGAACCCCTATGCTACATACACTTAGTTTCATTTTCACGCTAATGATGAATACTTGGATCTCTCTTTTTTATATACAGTTTCCTAAGGAGTAGCAGGGCTGACTTTTTCTCTAGTCCAGGAAGCCCTTCAAGGCTACACGTGCTCTGGAGGACAGAGAATATGTCTCGTTTTTTTTTTTTTTTTATTCCCCAGAGCCCGAGACAATGCCTGGCACATACCGTTCAAAACAAGTTTGGTAGCTGGAACCCGCTGAACAGCACTGACTCTGCGTGTCCAGTAACTATTAACTACCTGTGTTGGGCCCAGGGGGCCGGCCTGGCTCGTCTCGGGTGAGGACGGGGTGGGGTGGGGTGGGGGGTCGTGTGGGTTAGGGGGGTGGGGATGGAATTCCGGTTTCCCAAGGGCAGATGAGAAATCCGCCTCTAGCTGGACCCGAACGCTTTCTGGCCTTTTTGCTCTGCCGAGATAGCGCGAATTTACGAAACGTGGGCCCGTCCGTTCTAAGGCCGGGGTCCCCCCTAGGCGCCCTCGGGGAGCCCTTCGTGGTGGCGCTGGGGCCGCCTGCCTCCCGGGCTCCCGCGCTCGGCTCCTGCCGCCCCCGGGCCGCGCTGCCCCGTCCGCCGGCCGCCTGCGCCCACCCGCAGGTGCGGAGCAAGCCGAGCTCCGCGGTCCATCCCGGCCCGGAGGCGCCCAGGTGGCCGCTTCCCCGCCCGCCTTCCTCCCGGCCTTCCTCCCGGCCACCCCTCGATTGGCTCCCGCGCCGGGCGAGGGCGCCCGCTCACTGGCCGGCGACCGCCATCGCGCTGACGCGCAGCCCTCGGGGCGGGCCCCGACTCGGAGTGACCCGCGGCGGCGGCGCGGGCGTGCGACCCCTCCATCTGCGGTTGTCCGCGTGCACCGCCGGGGAAGGGGCGCGGGGCCGCGGGGGGCGGGATTCCGGGAGGGCCTCGGCGGGGGGCGCGCGGGCGCGGGGCAGCCCGGGGCCATGGCGCGGCCGGACGATGAGGAGGGGGCGGCGGGGGCGCCCGGGCGCCCGCTGGCGAAGGGGTACCTCCTGGTGCCGCGGGGCGCGCCCGCGGGGAAGGAGAGCGCGGAGCCGCAGAACGGGCCCGGAGCCGGCTGCCTGCTCCTGAACGGGCTCCCCCGGGACAGCCCCGCGGCCGGCGCGGGGACCCCGGCCGGGCCGCAGACCCCGCTGGCCCCGGAAGAGGAGACCCAGGCCCGGCTGCTGCCCACGGGCCCGGGAGAGGCGACCCCGGGGGCCGAGGGGACCCGGCTGCCTCGGACTGCGCTCTCCACGCGGCGCTTTCTGGTGCTGCTGATCTTCAGCCTGTACTCGCTGGTGAACGCCTTTCAGTGGATCCAGTACAGCATCATCAGCAACGTCTTCCAGGGCTTCTACGGCGTCTCCCTGCTGCACATCGACTGGCTGTCCATGGTGTACATGCTGGCCTACGTGCCCCTCATCTTCCCGGCCACCTGGCTGCTGGACACCAGAGGCCTGCGGCTCACCGCCTTGCTGGGCTCCGGCCTCAACTGCCTGGGCAGCTGGGTCAAGTGCGGCAGCGTGCGGCAGCATCTCTTCTGGGTCACCATGCTGGGCCAGTGCCTCTGCTCCGTGGCCCAGGTCTTCATCCTGGGCTTGCCCTCCCGCATTGCCTCCGTGTGGTTTGGGCCCAAGGAAGTGTCCACAGCTTGTGCCACCGCCGTGCTGGGCAATCAGGTAAGGCCTTGGCGTGATAGGTGCCAGTCGGGTCCCTAAAGGACCAGAAAAATTCATACAGGTTCTCATGGCCTGTATGGATGAAGCCTCAGGAGGCCTTTGTCTGTAAATGAAAGAGAGGAGATGCTTAGTCATAAGATAAGAGGCAGGCTTGGATTAAAGAACACTTTAAATGTTTTTGTAAGGACAGAATTTTTAAAACTAGTTTAGGGCCGGGTGCAGTGGCTCACGCCTGTGATCCTAACACTTCGGGATGCAGGCGGGAGGATCACTTGAGCCCAGGAGTTGGAGGTTGCTGTGAGCTAGGCTGACGCCACTGCACTCTAGCCAGGCAACAGGCAACAGAGCAAGACCTTGTCTCCACAAAAAAAAAAAAAAAAAAAAAAGAATTCTAAATGTTCTGCTGGTGGTAAGGACTAAACAGCGTAACCAAGTCCAATTACCAATTTTTAACGGTAAGACAATGCAAGACAAATCACACATCAGGGAATCCATTGGAAAAGAGTGGCGTCATTTGCCAAGTCTCTGTTAAGGAATGACCTAGTCTTTCCTAATACCATAGGTTCAAATTCCATTAGCATTCCAGTTGCATTTCTAGGTAAGATGTTCTGTGTATTTTTTAAATTGCAGACTGATTCTTTTACTGTAATTTAATTTCTGTATAAGGGGTCCTGTGATACTTTCTGTAAGTTATATCCCCTCAGCTGGAGGGAATCTAGTTAAAAATCTGTATACCAAAAACTTCAGTTCTCACTATACATACTTTGCTACATGTAGTTATGTAACAAACGATTGATACTTTCTTACTTGGTCTAACCTCAAGATCACAGTCAGATTTATTTAAAATACATAAAAAGACTAACTGTACTTGCTTATTGCTTTATATTTATTTCCTTTATCTACAAGTACGGAGGAAGGGGGAGTTTGAACTATAGTTGTTGTGTATCCAAAATAATTTATGACTGATACTTTAGTTGGTTATGTCTGCATGTTTGGATAGGAGCTGTTTTCTTATTTTACCTTTACAAAATTATATTCAAGATTAATACTTCGTCGAGCATGACAAAAATATTATCAACAACATATCTGTGGATAATCTATTTTATGAATAATAAATGGAAACATTTACTCATAGGCAAACTTCCCTCAAACTTCACACTTCTGGGCCTTCTTCCTACATTCTGCTCTGGTGTTCTCATCCCTTCCTTGGCTCCAGTGGCTGTACAGTTGCTCAGGACTCCCAAGTATGCATTTTCAGCCTAGGTTATGAAGTGAGCATTCACAATAATATTCAACTTTATTCAGCATTCACTAAGGGCCTGGAGACATGCCAGGTGCTTTACATGCATTGTGTCATTCAATTTAACACTGTCAGGTAGGAACTGTCAGTCTTCCCATTTTGTGTATACAGAAGCTGAGACTTGAAGGGATAAAATTGTTTTCCAAAGGTCACAGCTAGTTGGTGGCAACATTCACACTCAAGTCTATCCGGTTCCTGAATCCTAGCTTTTAGCTACCCGTCTATACTGCCAGGTCTCTAACCAGAGAGAACCTTTTAAAACATAGATCAAATCATGTCATTGCCCTGCTTTTTGAACTTGCCAGTGATTTCCTATAGTACTTAAAACATAAACTCTTTACTCTGAATTATACTACAAAACTTTACTAGTATGTCTTCTTTGGTTCCTCAAACCACAGTAAGCTTGTACTTGCTTAAGGGCGTTTGCAGAAGCATTCCCTCTGCCTGGAATGTTCTTCTTCCTGGAATCACATGATTACATTCTTTTTGTAACTTATCTCTCAGTTTAAATTCATTTTAAATCGCATTCAGTGGCATTTCTTGATTCCATTTAGAGTTGCCGTCACTCTCTTATTACATCATTATGCGTAATTCTCCATATGGCACTTATCCCTATCTGATGTTTATTGTTTACATGTTTATATGTTAATGTTTATCTATTACTCATCTCCCATCCCTACCATTAGCTTGTAAGTTTCATGAAAATAGGCATGTGGTCTGAACGTATACAACTGTATCACCAGCATTTATTACAGTACCTGGCACATTTTAGGCTCTCTATAAAAATGTGTTGAATAAATGAATGAGCTTCAGACTAATATAGGTATTGGCCAGCTGGATATTCTGCTTGGATATCTCATAGGAACTCACCACTCAAAATCTGCCTAGTTCATTGTCTCCTAGCTCATTTCCCTTCACCTCCACTGCCACTGTCTTAGCTTGGGCCACCTGCAGCTCTTACCTAGAGCTTGCTAACTTATCTCCCTATCTGCAGCTTTTGCTGTCTTCCCTCTATTCTCCATTCATCTAGCATGATCTTTATAGTGTGCAGATCTGTTCCGGGCATTAACTTACCCCCTGCAGTGGCTTCCTTTGTCCTTAGGATGAAATTCAAAAACTCTCTAAGGTCACATGTGAGACCTTCCAGATCTGCCTTCTGCCAGCTCTCTTTTTTTTTTTTTTTTTTTTTTTGAGACAGAGTCTCGCTCTGTTGCCTGGGCTAGAGTGCCATGGCATCAGCCTAGCTCACAGCAACCTCAAACTCCTGGGCTCAAGCGATCCTACTGCCTCAGCCCCCGAGTAGCTGGGATTACAGGCATGCACCACCATGCCCGGCTAATTTTTTCTAAGTATTTTAGTTGTCCAGCTAATTTCTTTCTATTTTTTTAGTAGAGACAGAGTCTCGCTCTTGCTCAGGTTGGTCTCGAACTCTGAGCTCAAACAATCCTCCCACCTCGGC
The DNA here is from genome assembly GCF_020740605.2 of Lemur catta. NCBI lineage: Eukaryota > Metazoa > Chordata > Mammalia > Primates > Lemuridae > Lemur > Lemur catta. The sequence goes on from NC_059150.1 coordinate 11,317,330, forward strand.
CTCCCAAGTGCTAGGATTACAGACGTGAGCCACCGCGCACGGCCCTGCCAGCTCTTTTGATTCACCTCTCTCCACAATCCAGCCCCACACATACTCTTTCTCTGCTCTGTGCCAAACTGTGCGTACTTAGTTTCTGACAAGGTTATGCGCTCTCCTTCCTGGCCTTGTACGTAATGTCCCTTTGATTTGGAACATTTCTCCTTCTCTTAGCTAACTCCAATTTCTTATTCAGATCTTTGCTTCTCCATGAACTTTTCCGGAATCCCAAGTCTGTACAAGGTGCCCTTCCAAAGTACTCTCTTAGTTAGGGTGATCATGTGTCCCAGTTTGCCTAGGACCTGCTGTCTGGCATAATTATTAATACTAATGAAATCCCTTTCACACTGAACATTATTCTGGTTTGGGTAATAAATTACATGGTTTCCCCAGTCTTGACACTCTCTACTTCTCCATCACAGTTCTGTATTTCCACCCTCTCTTGTAATTACCTGTTTAATTCTCTCTATCCAGCTTTTTATAAGGGAGCAAATAAAATATGTGATAAATGTTACTATCTCTGTCTCAGCCTCTTTGAAACCTTTCTTGGGCCCTTCCTTTTCACCTCCATCTGCCCCAAAATCCTATCTCCCTCCACTGAACCTTCTTAATATTTTGATTTTTATTTCTTTTGTGATTATGTTTAGCCTTATTTTTTAAATTGAGGTGAAATTCACATAACATTAACCATTTTAATGAGAACAATTCAGTGGCATTTAGTACATTACAGTGTTGTGCAACTATCACCTCTATCTAGTTCCAACACATTTTCATCCACCCCTAACGTTAAGACCCAACACGCACTAGGGAGGTTCACTCTCTAGGCCCTGGCAATTCTTCTCTTTCTGTGTATTTTCCTATTTTGGATATTTCATATAAATAGAGTCTTACAATATGTGACCTTTTATGTCTGGCTCTTTCACGTAGCATGTTTTCAACGTTCATTCATGTTGTAGCACTATATCAGTACTTCATTCTTAAGTTATAGCTGAGTAATACTTCATTGTATGGATATACCACATTTTATTTATTCATTCATCTGTTGGTAGATGTTTGGGTTATTTACACCTTTTGGATATTGTGAATAGGGCTGCTGTGAACATTTATGTACAATTATTTGTTTGAATACCTGTTTTCAGTTTTTCAGGTATATACCTAGGACTGGAATTGCTAGGTCATATGGTAATTCAATGTTAAGCTTCTTAAGGAACCACCAAACTGTTGTCCACAGTAGTAGCTGTACCATTTTATAATCCCACCGGCAATGTATGAGGGTTCCAGTTTGTCCACATCCTTACCAATGCTTGTTATTTCCCATTGCTTTTTATTATCATTATAGGCATCCTACTGGGTATGAAGTGGTATCTCATTGTGGTTTTGATTTGCATTTCTGTAATAGCTAAAGACGTTGAGCATTTTTATACGTTTATTGGCCATTTGTATATCTTTAGAGAAATGTCTATTCAAGTCCTTTGCCCATTTTTTAATTGGGTTGTCTTTTTGTTGTTGAGTTGTAAGAGTTCTTTGTATGTTCTAGATACTAGACTCTTACCACATATATGATTTACAAATATTTTCTCGCATTCTATAGGTTGTTTTCTCTTAGCTCTATTTTGCATACTCTTATTCCCCTTTTTGATGGTGAGCATCTAAAAGTCAAGGAATGTATCTTACACAACTTTATAGCAGCATCATTCAGATAGTAGGATCTCAGTAAATGTTTTTTTAAATAGGAAAGACATTGGTCAGCAATTTCTCTCTAACAGTACAGGAGTAACAAATACATTAAAACATAAACAGTACCTGTCCTCTTTATGTTCTATTAATTGCCAGCATTTACTTTTTTCTCTAATGAGAATAGTTGTTAATAGTACTATTTATTTTACAGCTTGGCACTGCAATTGGCTTTTTGCTACCACCCGTTTTAGTGCCCAACACACAGAATGACACAAACATCCTGGCTTGTAATATCAGCACCATGTTTTATGGAACATCAGCCGTTGCCACACTTTTATTTATTTTGACAGTAATTGGTAAGTGAATTATTTTCCCCATAGCTTAGATAAATGCATGACAAAAATTTGAAAATAACCCTGAAAATTTGTATTGATAGTATCTCAAATGCCATTTGCTTGTTTCATTCTTGCTATGCACTGTTTTGGTCAGGTAATGAATGCCATAACCCTAGCGATATGTTATGATCCACTGTTATCTATTTTAATACTATGAAGGATTTGAAGACTAATTCATCTAATTTATCTCCCTACTAACTTTCTTCTTGATAACTGTTGGTTTCAAACATATTACCTGCTTCCTCTTCCCATATTCATGTACATGGTCTGCATCTTATGCCTACCTAGCTAGAAATAAGTTCTTGTCATGCTTTGAAGCGATGCAAGCAGGCTGCAGTCTTCCTTTTAATGGTAAATCCTCCAAAGGATCCCCAATGTAACAATTAACTGGATCTGAAAATATTGACCAGTGAATGATCCTGGGCAGCAGCAAGCTGTTCAGCAGAATTTCAAACTGTGGCAACTATCTGCTTGTTAGGCCATTCCAGCAAAGCACGGCTGCCACCCTTCGTCACTGAGTCCTCTCGTCGGGGCCTGTCTCTTGAAGCAGTCAGTCAAAATCAGCTGCAAGCAGCCATCATCAGTTTGGAAGAAGCTTTGGGAAGGTCTGCTTTTTTAAGTTTATTTTTAATGGGAAACAGTTTTGATTTCAGGGAAAAGGGTAGGTAGGGTTTATTTAAGTAATATAGCTGCTAACATAACTGCAATATTGCCCCCTTTAGACACCCAATGTATGTAAATTGATTTGAAGAGGAAAGAAACTATAAAGTTGACAGGCTGTCTTTTCATCATTAAAACTTATAATCAAATTGCATTATAGCTGAAGTTTTAAAATTTTTGTATATTTTGACAATGGCTATAATAGTAATGAAAAATTCGTATTTTATGATCTCCAGATATGAAATCCTTAGTTTTCAAAGAAATGTATGCCGAAGACTCTAGAGTGCCTCAATAGAGACTGCGTTGGTAGATGAACTGCAGGGCCCAGGGACGGGAGGCTCAGCCCGCATACTTAATTTCCCTTAAGATAATGAAAAAAATGTTCTCTTAGTAGCATGTGAAGTATTCTGATCATTCTGACATGTCTGATCTACTTATGGTTGGTTTTTGTTTTCAGTTAGTCAGGGAGTGGCATATTTGTTGTGTCCAGACTACTGAAAAAGGACAAATGACCCGGGTACTATTTCAGTTTAGTTTAACAATGTTTTAAAAGAAATCTATATTGTTTTAAAAAAAAAACAACCTTAAATATGCTTTTCTGGTAGCCATATTTGATTTGCTAGATGCAATAGGAAATACTGTATATACATTTGCATAAATGGCCCTTCCATTGGCAATAAGGATTTTTAAAATACAAAATTCTCTTTCTTTTGATTGCTTATTTTTCTTCACATAAATTCTGGTTTTTATTTTTTTTTAATCTTCAATTGTCTCTTTAGAAGAAGTGAGAGCAATAGATTACATATGAGATATCTATAGATATGAAATTATATACATGACATGTGTGTATATATGTTTAAATTGCTACAAATATAAGATTTTTATTTGTCAAAGGAGAGAGACAAAGAACAATAATAATAGGTGTGACCATTGGCATATCACTCTGTGTTGTTTGGGAAATTGAAAGAGAGGGCTATTTGTATACTTAATTATTTATTTACTCATGGCTTATGGGTAGAGAGTAGAAATAGAGGTGGGGAAATGGGAAAAAAATGGAATAGAAAAAAAGGGCTCTTTGTCAAGTTTTGTTTAGTGGTTTATAATTTTAATCTTACAATACCAAGCATAGCATAAAAGCAAGATAATATGCAGTTGTGATATGAAAGTCTTAAGTTGAAAATGATAACATTTAAATGGAAAATCTACTTGTTTTTCTCATACCCAAGTATTTGTTATTGAGGAAAATTTGGATTATTTAAAAAATACTTAAAGTTCGTTAATTACTAAGAGATAATCCTACTTCCCTCTAAATTCTACTAATAAATACTTTGGAAGTCCAACAAAATTCTTATAGTTTTGTTGAAGTTTGCAGGAATATGACATGTACTAAATTGATACTCAGTCTTCCTAAAATACTGTCTTCAAGGGTCATGCCATGTAACCCTGTTCCCTTCCCTCATGTAGTTTACATGTGAGTGTAATCTATCTAGCATTTCTAGGAATTTACTCAAACCCCACTGAATTTCACACTAATCCCTCATTCCTATTGGGAGAACTCTATTATGGCCTCTAACATTTGGTTGGTTTATGTGTGCCAAACATGTTTAAAGGCATGCTACATACCATATCTCATTTAATCTTTATAACCCTATGAGAACGTTTCCATTATTATCATTCTCATTTTATAGATGAGGAAACTGGGGCACAGAACTTGAGTAAATCTAATTTGCCCAAGGTCACAGTTAGTAAACACGGAAGGTCAGATTTAAGCCTAGGCAATGTAACTCCATATATAAAATGTTATATATAAATACATATCATTTTAATTTTTACTTAGCCTTGTTTTTGTTCCAATTCAAATTCTTCTTCCATAAATGGTAATGCCAGCATATTTAAAAGCTGTTTTTGTGCATAGCAGTAGTAAACTATGTCATTTAACTCAGGTGTGTTAATTAAAATCCTTTCCTGATTTACTAAGATGAGTGGATGACAGAAACTAAAAGTAATCACAATAAAATTATTTAATATTTGTGTACTTAAGCACATGACTGTATAACATGTATGCATAATTTTACTTTTGATTCTTAAAAATTTAAGATAACTATAGGCTGTAAACTTTCAAGAAAAATATATTTTACTTAGTCTGTAAGAATTCACACTCCTGAGGCAAAGTTTCTGATTATTTAAAATAAATATTTCTTTAAAAAGACAATGTATTTCAAGTGGCACTTGATAATTACAAAATCCTTTTACAAATATTGTATCATTTAATCCTCATAACAGCTTGTTATTGTTATTTCCATTTTATGGATGAGAAAGCTAAAGTGGAGGGACAGGAATTGACTTCATACGGTCATACAGTGAGTTGGGGCAGAGCCAGGATTCAAACTTCTACTTTTCTTACAGTAAGGTAATATGTGTAATATTTGCTTGAATCACACAAGGACAAATAATGGAATCAAAAGATAATGGAATAACTTGATTTTGAAACCTACAAGGGACCCTAAAACAGCAATAATAGATTTGCTACTTATTCATCATGGGAGGAAGAGTTTGAATGAGGTGCTCAAGAACACTTTGGCTACTTTATGTGCCTAATGCCAGGGGTGGAGAATAGCTGGTAATTATTTTATTGGTGCAAGTTTTTGGTGGGGAGGAGAGAAGACAGTAGAAGCTTTATTTTTCAGTTTCAAAAGAGGAAGAAAAAGCCATATTTCATCCTTTCAAAGTAGCATTTCAGCCTAAACAAGGGCATAAACCAATGGCTTTTTGTTCTTCTTTTTCTTCATATAGACTTAAGTTTGACCTTACTACAGCATGTAGCTGGAAGATAAGGGCTCGATTTTTGCCAAAATACTGACTGTCTGAAACTAAAAGATAACACTTGTATTCGGAAAATAAATCTAGTGGAGTTAAATACTGGCAAGAATTGTTTTCATTTTTTGCATTTGAGTTCAGGCTTAGGCCATTTAGGCTTATTTTACCATGGTAAATAAAAACTTAAGTAAAGAGATAAGATTCATAAGTACCCATGACCTATAAGCATGGTTTTTACAGATAAAGAAGAAATTCTAATCTTCCAGAAAATATTCCTTTTTTTTAAATCCATTTATCTTTTTTTTCTTTTTGAATGTACCCTGTTTCATCATCTCTAAGGTTTACTTTTTAAAATAAAATCTCTGAAATCAAGGTGCTTTTAATAATGACATCTAACATTTGTGGTAATAGAGACATGGCTATATGAAAACTTTTTACTGATACCTGGGAAAATCATTGAGTATAAACATCAGAGTATCTTAGATTCAATGACATACAGTATTTTCCTTCTATTGTTAAAATTTTTGAGTCAGTAGTTAAAAATTTTGAGTCAATACAAAAACTAGATTTTAATTTCTGACATAGCAGATTTTAGAAGTTCATTCTTTCTATAAATTAGTCTTGACTTCTGGTTAGCCTAACCCTGTAGAAATTTCTCCCAAACCATCTTTTGCAGGAAGTTGGTTGATCCTTTTCTGCCCAGCAAAGTAGTAGTCGCTAGATGTCTGGCTGAGAAGGCTGTGAAATCTCTTAACTAGAAATGGACACTGCTAAAACTTACAGTATGAGACACCAGATACTACACTTTTATGTCTCTTAGCTCTACCCCTGCACTCTCCATATGCAGCTCTAGTGAGTCGGCAAGAAAGACCTAGCTCTGTTGCAGTGAATCCACCTGGACCTTTTCAGTCCCGAGATGTAATTGGATCAGACGATAAACTTTATATCAAATTTCAGATTTTAAAATAGTCATTAACCCAAGACAGTCCTCTAAAAGTTCAATAGTATATTGGCTTGTTCATATCTGATGTTTACCTCTAATTATAAATTGAACTGAATTTGAAAATAGAATTGTCGATTATTTAATGTAGTAAAAATTAATTTTGTTTAACTAAAAATGGAATAATCAGTGGGCAAGGTTGTGGCATATATTATTGATGGTTTTGCAAATCAGTTATGTGAATTGGCCAAATCTCTGAGTTTTCGTCAGTTTCAGAGGCCTGAGATCATAATACCAAACTATTCTTCATTTGGAAATCCCTGAAAATAAAAAACCTCATCATAAAAGACTTTCAGTACCTCTTTAAACTTAAACTGAATTTTGTCTGCTCACTAAAAAGATATATATAATTGATTATACATATATAACAAAATATTACATATATATTGATTATATATAATCCTTTTTCATGTATATTCTCAGCTTTCAAAGAAAAACCTCGGTATCCACCAAGTCAGGCCCAAGCAGTTCTTCGAGACAGTCCCCCTGAAGAGTACTCCTATAAGAAATCAATCAGAAACCTGTTTAAAAACATTCCTTTTGTCCTTCTGTTGATCAGTTATGGTAAGTGGTCTTCTTGTATTTTCTTTGATGTCTGTATAAGTCTTTGAGCACTGTGGCTTCTTTTCATTTAGCCCAGTGGTTTGAACTTTAATGAGATTGGTTGTTAACTTTATAAAAATAATTATAGCATAGTCATGAACTTAAATTTTGAACTAAAAGCAAAAAATCCAGGATACCTCTTACTTGCTTTTAAAATTTAAAAAAAAAAAAACAGTTCTCAAACTGATAAGTGCTATCTATCTCCTTTTTTGAGTTGTCATAGAGCAGGGGTCCCACCCTTTTTGACACCAGGGATGGGTATCAGAGGAAGACAGTTTTTCTATGGGGAGGGGGTGGTGTCGCTGCCTGGGTTCCACCTCAGATCATCAGGCGTTAGGTCGTTAGATTCTCATGGGGACTGCAACCTGGATTCCCTCCTTTGAGAAAGAAGAGAGAATAGGATTGGGGAAAAGGCTAAAAAATGAATCTGAAGCAAAGATGGCAAAATGTAAATGTTTAACAAATCTGGGTGATAAGTAAGGGTATTTGTTATATTATTCTCTATACTATTTTATGTGTTTGAAATATTTAATAATAGAGAAATAATAAACAAGTCTCAGCCAGGTTAAGAGGCTTACCTAAATTCATATAACACATGCAAGGAGAGACCAAAGTTCAAACCTAGTCATATGATTCCTGATAACCAGCTGTTTTTATTCTCTTGTGAGGTATTTTTTAATTAATTTTGCCTTATGAATTGCCTAGTAAGTCTTTAACATACGGGCAAGATCTCTGAAGCAGGGATTCTGTTATGGTTTGAACGTTTGTTGGCTATAGTATAATACATTGTAGGTGCTCAGTAAATAATCCACTGCTTGGGCCAGGCATGGTGGCTCACGCCTGTAATACTAGTACTTTGGGAGGCCGAGGCAGGAGGATTGCTTAAGGCCTGGTGTTTGAGACTAGTCTCAGCAACATAGTGAGATCCTGTCTCTACAAAAAAATAGAAAAAAATTAGGCTGGCATGGTGGCTGGCACCTGTAAGTCCCAGCTACTTGGGAGGCTGACGCAGGAGGATCCCTTGAGCCCAGGAGTCTGAGGTTGCTGTGAGCTATGATGACACCACTGCACTCTACCCTGGACAACAGAGCGAGACCCTGTCTCAAAAACAAAACAAAACACAATCCACTGCTTGGTTGGTTGCCATATACAGTATTGTAAGTGGGGATATGATTTATGGTCAGTAGATCTCAAATCTAGATCTCAAATCTAAATAATAGTAATATTAGGACAGAATTGTACTATCATACCTCTAATAAATTTCGGTGTTAAATTGATCAGTCTACATAATGAAAGGGAATGGCAATAGTTTTTCAATTTTCTTTGTCCAAGAAATACATTATATCATCACAATTGTCACATAGTATTCCATATCACTTCATGAACTGGTAAATGACACACTGAAAATGTTCTCTTTATTATTCTAGGTATCATGACTGGAGCATTTTATTCAGTCTCAACGTTATTAAATCAAATAATATTGACGTATTATGAGGTAAACTTCTGCTTATGTCATACTGCATTGCCTGGCCAAGAGTTTTTCTTTAGCAATACAATTCCTGTTAGCAGGATGGTGAGACTAAGGATTATGACCTTGTTGCTGTAAAAGATTTACATTTGTTTTAATTGAGACTATATTTGTTAAGAAATAAAATGTCCACAAATTTAGTTTAAAGGTCCCATTGGCTTTTATTAGTGATTTGTATATCGGGCAGCGCCACGTGTAAAGATTTAGAGAGGCGGTCCAAGAGCTGAGTAGACAAGGTGGGCTTTATAGGCTGAAAAAAGCTGAAGAAAGCAGAATCAAGGAACAAAAAGCAGATTGTTTGATACAAAGTTACTTTCTCTATAAGATTAAAAGAGGGGACTAGGGCCCTTCCGATTGGTTGATATGATTCTCCTGTTTTTTTTTGAAAACTGGCCCATTTTACAGTTCAGCTAGATTACATGGCACCTGGCACCAGTGACACTATTCTGGTTTGATTTGGTCTGTTGGACCTAGCACAGGGGCTCAGTCCAAAACAATGGCCCCCCATCATTTTTGTTTAACACATTTAATCCAATTTATAAAGCACATGACACAGAAAGCAGAAGTTGTTATTGCTGTGACAGTACCTGTTTGTTTTTGTTTTTGTTTTTAAGAAACAATGTGGCTGGGCACGGTGGCTTATGCCTGTAATCCCAGCACTCTGGGAGGCTGAGGAGGAAGGATTGCTTGAGCTCAGGAATTCCAGACCAGCCTGAACAAGAGCGAGACCCCATCTCTACTAAAAATAGAAAAATTAGCCTATAGTCCCAGCCACTCGGGAGGCTGAGGCAGGAGGATCCCTTGAGCCCAGGAGTTTGAGGTTGCTGTGAGCTAGGCTGATGCCATGACACTCTAGCCCAGGCGACAGAGCAAGATTCTGTCTAAAAAAAGAAAGGAAGGAAGGAAGGAAGGAGGGAGGAAAGAAGGGAAGGAAGGGAAGGAAAGAAAGAAAGCTATAGTGTTCTCCAACCAAACAATAAAACATTATTAAAAAATATTTTTAAAAAAGATAAAATATTAAGAAATAGTGTGGTTATCCATAAAAAGATAAAACATTTTAAGTTGTTTTAAGATAAGACATTACTTCATCAGTATGAAATAAATATCAAGTTCTGACTGATTTCTCCTTGCTTTTGAAAAGAGAAAGCAGTTGTACTATGTAAAATCTATTGGATTAACCTATTTTTCTGACATCTGTCAGAAATTGTGCCTTGCTTAATAATGGAGATACATTTTGAGAAATTCATTAGGTGAATTCAGTCATTGTGCAAACATCATAGAGTGTACTTAGGCAAACCTAAATGGCATAATCTATTATTGCTCCTAGGCTACAAACCTATGGAGCACGTTACTATACTGAATACTGTAGGCAGTTGTAGCACAATGGTAAATATTTGTTTATCTAAACTAAACATAGAAAAAGTGCAATAAAAATATGGTATTAACATCTTAGGGGATCACTGTCATATGCAATTTGATGTTGACCTAAATGTCATTATGTAGTACATGACTATACTTAAGAATCATAATAAAAATCATTGTATTCATAATTCTAACAATAAAGGACCAAGGAAAATTTTCTTTTTTAATTTTTTCCCATTATTTGAGGCTTTTGTTTCTGTCTTTAAAATAGAATGCCCTTTATACTTTATCTGCCCTCCCATTCCACCCTAGCACATGTACTGAATCTTCCTATTTTGTGCCTAATTTTATCTGATTATTTCCATTGAATATGAAGAGGTATGGGAATGTGAAGAGTCTATTTGAATTAGCAGAATCTGATTAACTTCTTACGCAAATTGTTTTCAGGGGGAGGAAGTGAATGCTGGAAGGATTGGGCTAACACTGGTAGTAGCTGGAATGGTGGGCTCTATTCTTTGTGGCTTATGGTTGGATTATACCAAAACATACAAGTAAGTGAAAGTAGATAATACATGTATGGTGTATAACCAAAGATATTTTGATTTTAAAGGAAACTTTGCTTCTTATTTTAAGAAATTTATAAAGTGTTATTATTACTTAAATAAAAACTTGGATTCCCTTCACTTAATGAATGTTTCAATATTCTATGTACTATATAATTCTGTTGGTCCTATTATTTCAATTTGGAGAACTTGGATACCTTATGAGCCTTCTTTCCCTCTAACAATACTCATACATACCACTTCTGAAGGGATTATTTCCCTTCTAAAATAGAGTGCTTTCTGAGAAACATTTGACTTTTGACAGACTTACTTTATGTGGGCTTAAAAAACAAAAAAAAAGTTTTTTCACATTAAAAAATTTTTGTTGAGCATAAGGCTTTATTTTGGTAAACTTTGTAGCTAAAGGCCCCCAAACTACAGCACCACTTAACTATAATATAATGCATAAAGATGAAAATACTATGTTGATTGTGCATCTATACAGAACCAGCAAAATGCTAATACGAAAGAAAAAGTGGGTGATACCAACTGGAAGACAGAGAAAGGGGTTTCAGAGGCAACATCTTTTGCTCTGGGACTTAAAAGAATTGCTACATTTTTTAATAGGCCAAATATTCCCCATCTGCTTGGGGAAATGAATGAATGAAACAGTAAATAAATAAATGGAATGGAATGAATGAAATATGGCACTGTATCCTATATACCTTTCAAGGCTCAAGATACATTTGATACTATTATTCTAAACCCTGCCAAAAGTATCTCTGATCTTGAAATTCTCCAAGATTCTTTCTCCCATAATTTAAGGCAGCACTCGCTGTGGCTTCAGTATTATGAGATGATGGCTTAGAGTGAAACCCATTCAATTTGTAGATGAAGACAGCGTGTGTAAAAGGTTAAATTTCTTAGTAGTCTTCCGTCTGTTATATATTTAGAAAACACGAGAGGCATGGAAATGTGTTCTTTGTCACCCTGGCATTCTTAGAGTAACTGCCATTCCTTCACCAAATGCCTACCGTAGGCATCCCTCTCAGCGAGGAATTACAGCAAACAATATGTGATCGGTGTCCCTAAGACACTTGTGGTCTAAGTGGGGGAAATAAGGCATTCACCTGAGAAAAGTTAAATAACAATATAAAAAACTAAAATAGATGTCATAAGTCCAGTAGGTGTCAAGTGCCAATTATGTAGTAGTAAATGATAAGGGAGTTTGGAAGAAAAAGAGAATTGTGTAAGCTGCTATGGGGGAGGAAGGCATTTGGAAGAGGTAGAATTTGAGTTGAATCTTGAAACATGAATAGGGAATATCCCATTTGGTGGCATAAAAATGATTTCACCCATATGAGTATCCCTTCTTATCTAAACATTGGATGTGGCGTGGGTTTTGTCTGCTGCTTTGGAATCTTAAACTTAAGCTTTAAAGTCTATGCTTTGATGGATACATTTTCCTTTGACAAGAAGAAGGGGTGAATTTCAAAAAACCAAAACATTACTGTACAGATAGAGTAATAGCTAGCCATGATTTTTATGTGCCTAGAAGAATCAGACAAAATACTAATAATTTTGTTGCTTTTGTTTCAGACAGACTACTCTGATAGTTTATATTTTGTCATTTATGGGAATGGTTATATTTACTTTAACATTGGACCTTGGATACATTATCATCGTGTTTGTTACTGGAGGGGTCCTTGGGTAAGTATCAAATGTGTTTAGAAGGAATGATAGCATGCTGTTAGAATTAGAATTCTGAAGTGTTATTACTCTGGTTTTTAACTTTTTTTAGTTTATCCAAAGGTTCTTTAATACTTTTAATTTTAAAGGATCCATTCTGTGCATGTAAATGTATAATTCTTAAGAGCTATAAAAAATAGTTTAAAATTGCTTTTTGATATACTACATGTAAATACCAGGTAAGCCTTACTTAATCCAAGTAACTTTATTTGCTTACAAAGACAGTTGACTTATAAAACTAGAGGCAAATTTTTCTCAGAAAAAAAAACTTTGGGAATTATTTTGCTTCCCAGTTCTTATGACCTGAGATGACTGGTCAATAATAGTTCCTTATTTTCACATAGTAACTTGAAAGTGTTCACTTATTTGATCATTAATAGGCCTGAGAAGTAGAATGATCATATATCAATATGTGATATCATTTTTTTGAGACAGAGTGTTGCTCTGTTTGCCCAGGCTAGAGTGCTGTGGCACCAGCCTAGCTCACAGCAACCTCAAACTCCTGGGCTCAAGTGATCCCCTTGCCTCAGCTTCCCCAGTAACTGGGACTACGGGTGCGCACCACCACACCTGGCTCATTTTTTCTATTTTAGTAGAGACAAGGTCTCATTCTTGCTCAGACTGGTCTCGAACTCCTGAGCTCAAGTGATCCTCCCGCCTTGGCCTCCCAGAGTGCTAGAATTACAGGTGTGAGCCACTGTGCCAGGCCCCAATATGTGATATTGTTCTTCTGATAATTCTTTCTGTAATTCTGGATTTATTGTCCTAGTTTCTTCATGACTGGTTACCTCCCCTTGGGTTTTGAATTTGCTGTTGAAATCACTTACCCTGAATCTGAAGGCACTTCATCTGGTCTTCTTAATGCCGCTGCACAGGTAAGCCTCTGATTGCTTTTAAACCTAAGGGGATTATTTTATCAAATATTTTGTGAATAAGGAGTTTGACCGTGGTTTTTAACAATTCCACTTTTCAATGAATGTTTCCAGAAGCCAAATCATATGAAGAAAATCAGTTGAGAAAAGTTCTGGTGAAAACTTTGTACTTGTTTTAAAGAAGCAATGTAATAAAAATTCTTTTTCTTATTTTATTTTAGATATTTGGAATTTTGTTCACGTTGGCTCAAGGAAAGCTCACGTCAGACTACAGTCCTAGGGCCGGGAACATTTTCCTCTGTGTCTGGATGTTCATAGGCATCATTTTAACAGGTAAATCAGAGAATCTGCTCAGCAAGAGTACTTATGTCATGGTGTCTTTGTATTTAATTTTCCTGTATATTGCTCCTCAATGGCTTGGCAGAACTCAAAGGGGAAAACTGAGGTAAAAAGCAGGACATTATTTGTTTTCTTCTAGGGCTATAAAGCTGTTACTTCATTTTGCAGGTTTCAAATGCAATACGGTTACTCTCCATGGAAAACAAAACCGTTGTAACAAGAGTAGTAAAGACCTGGAGTTGGACAGACCTGGCCTCAGATTCTGATTCTGCTGCTCACTGGCTGTGTGACTTTAGACAAGTTCTTAACCTCTCAAATTCCCCTTTCCTCGTTTATATAATAGGATATTAAAAGCCTGCTTTATAGGGTTACTATGAGGTGTTTAACAGAAGTGGTTCATGAAAAGCTCCTCATAGTGTCTGGAACGTGCCTAATACATGTTAGCTGTTGTTATAATGTGGTAGTGGTGGTAGGAAGGTGAGTGGTGGTGGTAGAAATAGTATGTGGAATGGTCAGCTAGTGCTTACACTTCTTAGGTATGATAATAATAAACATAGGCAGAAAAGAGAATGCAAAAGGGCTTTTATCCATACTTTGCCCATGCACATGGGCGTAACAGTGGGTTTGGAAGCAAGACTTAGTTCAGCACCATTTCCAGCCCCGTGTTGGCTTCTATTATTTCACTTTGTGAATTTCTTTCTGCATCTCTTTATCAACGTGTGGGAGGGAAGCCATGGATACTCGAAGAGGGATTACATTCAGCCCTCTCTATCCATGGGGTTCTTATCCATGGATTCAACCAACTGCAGATTAGGGGGAAAAAAATAGATGGTTAAATCTGTACTGAACATGCACAGACTTTTTTTTTGTCATTATTCCCTAAGCAATATGGTATAACAGCTATTTACATAGCATTTACATTGTATTGGGTATTATAAGTAATCAAGAGATGGGAGGGTGTGTGCAGGTTATATGTAAATATACCATTTATATATGGGATTGACCATCCATGGATTTTGGTATCCGAAGGGGATCCTGAGACCAAGTCCCCATGGATACCAAGGGATGACTGTATTTCTTTGATCTAATTATAACTTAATTTGAGGATAGAATATATCAGAAATACATGAATCAAATCTTCTTTTTATGTTTGTTGAATACTTGGTCATTCTTTTTGAAACTTTCAATATGAAATCTTCCCAGTGGTAAACATTTATTTTGGATCTATAGGACTACCTAAGGTCACTGTCATTCATTCACTATATTGAAAGAGAGTTAATATACTGTTTCCTCTAAGAAAAACATCCTATCATGAGAGAGTTTATCCTCCTTTTCTCTTCAGTTGATAAGTACCATATCTCTATCAAATAGAGTGTTATTTTTGCACCAAAAAAGGGAGCAATTTTGTATAACCATTTCACATTATTCTTGTATAAGATTCATGAATGCTAATTCAAACAAATCCAGTCTAGAAAACTAATTAAGAAGTGAAAAAGTCCTTTAAAATTAGTTTTATGGGCCGGGCGCGGTGGCTCACGCCTGTAATCCTAGCTCTGGGAGGCCGAGGCGGGTGGATTGCTCGAGGTCAGGAGTTCGAGACCAGCCTGAGCAAGAGTGAGACCCCGTCTCTACTAAAAATAGAAAGAAATTATCTGGCCAACTAAAAATATATATATACAAAAAATTAGCCGGGCATGGTGGCTCATGCCTGTAGTCCCAGCTACTCGGGAGGCTGAGGCAATAGGATCGCTTAAGCCCAGGAGTCTGAGGTTGCTGTGAGCCAGGCTGACGCCACGGCACTCACTCTAGCCCGGGCAACAGAGCGAGACTCTTGTCTCAAAAAAAAAAAAAAAAAAAAATTAGTTTTATGTTGATGCCTTTACCATCTAAAAATGCTAATTAATTTCTTTCATATGTCGAGTATTTTCCTGGAGAGAGCTGGATGGGTTTTTCTAAAATATTGGTATCAGTAATGAAACAGAATTTACAGGAACAGTGTGGATTTCAAAGTAAACATTAGACTTCCAGTTTCTGGTGCAGCATGTAAGAAATTTGGAAGTCACTATGTCATACTAACAAGGAAAGAGCTGAACAAACCGAAAAAATCAATAACTCTTCTTAGGTCCATAAGAGAAGTGAGATCACAGAGCAAACTGCTGCCTCCAAAATTGGAGAGACTAACGAGCGAATACACAGAATCACAACTTACCAGAACAGAAACCCAGAAGCTGAAACCTCTATGGGAACTAGTGCTCAGGTAGGAAACCTGAACTGTAACCGACAAATTGCTGCAAGCTTAGAGTAGACAACTCTGAGCACTAGTGACTCTGGGGGCAGGGAGACACAGTCGTGAGGGCCTTCACACTTTGGTGGGTTTTAGCAGAGCCTAAATGACCTAGGGAAAAAGAAATACCCAACTCCAGCTCACCTGTGTCCCACCTAAGAAGGGGATGGGACTGAGAAGCATGTGAAGTTCACAGTGGGAGGCACAGGCTCACTAAAAGACTGAGACCTAATCATAGGACTACAGAACACTTCCCCTCCTCTCTTCCCTACCGTCACGTCACTAAAGGCCTATTTACAGCAGTTTCCTTTACCTGGTACATCATGCCTGACTGTCAAGAAAAATTTACAAGACATACTAAAAGGCAAAAACACTGGTTTGAAGAGAAAGAGCAAGCATCAGGACCAGACCCAGATATGGCAGGGATGCTGGAATTCTCAGACTGGGAATGTAAAGCAACTGTGAGTAATATGCTAAGGACTCTAATGGATAAAGTAGACAACATGCAAGAACAGATGGGCAATGTAAGCAGAGAGATGGAAATTTTAAGCAAGAACCAAAAAGAAGTGCTAGAGATCAAAAACACTGTAATAGAAACAAAGAATGCCTATGACGGTTTCATTTGTAAACTGGACATGGCTGAGGAAAGAATTTCTGGGCTTGAGGGATATGTCAATATACACCTCCAAAACTGAAGAGCAACGAAAAGAAAGCCTGGAAATACAGAACAGAATATCCAAGAACATGGCACAACTACAAAAG
Source organism: Lemur catta (assembly GCF_020740605.2). Taxonomy (NCBI): domain Eukaryota; kingdom Metazoa; phylum Chordata; class Mammalia; order Primates; family Lemuridae; genus Lemur; species Lemur catta. Next base: position 11,333,956 of record NC_059150.1, read on the forward strand.
GTTTAACATGCATGTAATGGGAATACCAGAAGGAGAAGAGCAAGAGAAAACAACAGAAGAAATATTTGAAACAAAAATGACAGAAATTCCCCAAATTAGTGTCAGGCACCAAACAACAGATATAGGAAGCTCAAAATACATCAAGCAGGATAAATGCCAAAAAACTACACATAGGCATATCATATTCAAACTGCAGAAAATCAAAAATAAAGAAAAAAACCTTGAAAGAAGCCAGAGGGAAAAAATGCACCTTATCTATAGAGGAGCATAGCTAAGAATTATGTCCAGCTTCTTCCAGAAACCATGCAAGAAGCAAGTGGAATGAAATGATAAATGTATTGAGAGAAAAAAACCCACCAAGCTGGAATGCTGTGCCTTGTGAAATTATCCTTCAAAGTGAAGGAGAAATAAAGAATTTCTCAGATGAAAATTGAGAGAATCTGTTGTCAGTAGATCTGCCTTGCAAGAAATGCTGAAAGAAGTTCTTCAGAGAGAAGGAAAATCTTGCAGGTCAGTAACTCAGATCTACATAAAGAAAGGAAGAGCATTGGCAAAGGAATAAGTGAACGTAAAACAAAAATTTTTTATTTTATTTTTTTGAGTCAGAGTCTTGCTGTCACCCTGGGTAGAGTGCAGTGGCATCATCATAGCTCACTGCAACCTCAAATTTCTGGGCTCAAGTGATCCTCTTGCCTCAGCCTCCCTAGTAGCTGAGACTATAGGCACACGCCACCACGCCCGGCTAAATTTTCTATTTTTAGTAGAGACGGGGTCTCACTCTTGCTCAGGCTGGTCTCGAACTCCTGACATCAAGCAACCCTCCTGCCTCGGCCTCCCAGAGTACTAGGATTACAGGTGTGAGCCAGCCCAGCAAACCTTTTTTATTCTTGCTTGATACAACAGATAACAATTTGTTCAAAATAATTATAGCAACATTGTATTTAATTATGTATGATTATGTACACATACATATGTTTATGTATGCTTATGTTTAAGTGAAATGAATTATAGCAATGATACAAGGGATGAGTGGGATGAATTAGGATTATTTTATTGTTAATATTATAAGATACTCATAAAGCAATATAGTGAAGCAATATAATGTTATTTGAAAGTGGACTTGGATTAGTTATAAATGTACATTGCAAACTCTAGGGCAATCACTAAAAAAAGTAAAAAAGAAGTATAACTGATCTACTAAGAAAGGAGAGAAAACGAAATCATAAAATACTCAATTAAAACTACACAAGGCAGAAAAAGTGGAAGACAAAAATAGGAACAACAAATAGAAAATAGTAACAAATATGGTAAATATTAATCCAGCTATATCAATAATTACACTTTGAACATCAGTGGTCTAAATGCACTAACTAAAAGAATGTCAGAGTGGATCAAAAAATAAGACCCAAATATATGTTGTCTACAAGAAACCCACTTTAATATTAAGACACATATAGATGAAAAGTAAATGGATATAGAAAGATATAGAAGCATTAGACTAACCTTCAGAACACTGACTTTACTTTCATCTTTTATTTTTACTTTGCTTCATGACCAATTATATTACTTAACTGCCCACAAACATGTATCTTTTCTTATTTTTACACTCTTCTTGAGTAGTGTATGGCTTTAACTACCACTTTAACACTAGTAACTTACCAGTATGTATCTCCGGACCCTGATTTCTCTTACATTTTTGACTAGTATGTCCAATTATATATTTATCTCCTGACCTGGATATTCCATGGGGTTCTTATGTTCAGCCTGTCCAGAAATGAACTTACCATGTTCCCACCACACCTATTGCTCTTGTATTTTCAGTTTCAATAACTGGGTCCACCACCCATTCAATCGCTCAGCAAGAAAACTCTAAAGTCACCCAATTTTTCTTTTTCTCCCCCCTCCTAATTTTCCTATCTTACCAAATCTCCAAATCTTATTGATTCTATTCTAAAATACCTCTGAAACCTGTCACTATGTCACCATTCTTCATACATTCAGGCACTTAATCATCTCTCAGCAGGATTAAAACCTCTTGGCTGGATTTCCTGCCTCTTAGTTGTGTTGCTGATTTTCAACTTCCACATTGCTGTCAGATGAGCAAGAACCTACTATGTAGGTCTGATAGTCTCACTTCCCTACTCAGATACAGTATAAACTCGTTACATGTGTACTTGACACCTACCAACCTAGCCTCTCCTCTCACCTCTGTCTTGTATTTTATTCTGTACCAAGAATAGGTTATACCATCCCATTTCTTTGTATATATAGTCAGGCCTCGTTTTATTGCTCTTCACAGTTATTGCGCATTTTAAAAATTAAAGGTTTGGGCTGGGCATGGTGGCTCATGCCTGTAATCCTAGCACTCTGGGAGGCCGAGGTGGGAGGATTGCTTGAGGTCAGGAGTTTGAGACCAGCCTGAGCAAGAGAGAGATCCCCTCTCTACTAAAAATAGAAAAACTTAGCTGGGTGTGGTGACGAGCACCTGTAATCCCAGCTACTAGAGAAGCTGAGGCAGTAGGATCGCTTGAGCCCAGGAGTCTGAGGTTGCTGTGAGCTAAGCTGACGCCACGGCACTCTAGCCTGGTCAACAGAGTGAGACTCCGTCTCAAAAAAAAAAAATTGAAGGTCGGTAGCAACTCTGTGTCAAGCAAGTCTGTCAGTGTCATTTTTCCAATACTGCATGCTCACCTCATGTCTCTGTCTCACATTTGGTAATTCTAGCAATGTTTCAAATGTTTTTGTTGTCTATAATATTATGGTGATCTCTTTTCACTGATCTTTGTTGTTGCTACCATAATTGTTTTGGGGTGCCATGAACTGTGCCCATATAAGGCGGCAACCTTAATCAACGTTGTGTGTGTTGTGGCTGCTGTGCTAACCAGCTGTTCCCCATTTTGTCTCCCTCTCCTTGGGCCTCCCTAGTCCCTGAGACACAAAATATTGAAATTAGGCCAATTAACTCTCCAGCAGCCTCCAATGTGTCCAGGTGAAAGGAATAATGCACCGTTTCTCACTTTAAATCAGAAGCTAGCAATCATTAAGCTTAGAGGGCAAGGCAATCCAAAGCTGAGATAGGCCAAAAGCTAGGCTTCTTCCAACAGTTAGCCGAGTTGTGAATGCAAAGGAAATGTTCTTGAAGGAAATGAAAAGTGCTACTCCAGCAAATATATGAATGATAAGAGAGTGAAACAGCCTTATTGCTGGTATGGAAAAAATTTGAGTGGTCTGGATAGAAGATCAAACCAGCCATAACATTCCTTTAATACAAAATCTAATCTAGATTAAGGCCCTAACTCTGTTCAACTCTAGCAAGGCTGACAGAGTTAAAGAAGATGCAGAAGAAAAGTTGGAAGCTAGCAGAGGTTGGCTCATGAGGTTTAAGGAAAGAGGCTGTCTCTACAACATAAAAATGCAAGGTGAACCAGCAAGTGCTGATGTAGCAGCTGCAGCCGGTTATCCAGAAGATCTGGCTAAGATCATTGATGAAGGTGGTTACACAAAACAACAGATTTTCAGCGGAGATGACACTGCCTTGCCTTCTGTTGGAAGAAGATGCCATCTAGAACTTTCATAGCTAGAGAGGAGACGTCAGTGCCTGGCCTGAAAGCTTCAAAGGACAGGCTGGCTCTCTTGTTAGGGGCTAATGCAGCTGGTGACTTTAAGTGGAAGCCAATGCTCATCAACCATTCTGGAAATCCTAGGGTTCTTAAGAATTATGCTAAATTTACTCTGTCTGTACTCTATACATGGAATAACAAAGCCTGTATGACAGCACATCTGTTTATGGCATGGTTTACTGACTATTTTAAGCCCACTGTTGAGACCTACTGCTCAGAAAACAGATTCTTTTCAAAATATTACTGCTCATTAAAAATGCACCTGGTCACCCAAGAGCTCGGATGGAGATATACAAGGACATTAATGTTGTTTTCATGCTGGCTAACACAGTATCCATTCCGCAGCCCATTGATTAAGGAGTAATTTTGACTTTCAAGTCTTTTTATTATATTTAAGAAATAAATTTTATAAGGCTATAGCTGCCATAGATAGTGATTTCTCTGATGGATCTGGGAAAAGTCAGTTGAAAACCTGGAAAGGACTCACCATCCTAGATGCCATTCAGAACATTCATGATTCATGAGAGGATGTCAAAATAGCAACATTAATAGGAGTTTGGGAGAAGTTAATTTGCACCCTGTGGAAGACTTGGAGACATTCAAGAGTTCAGTGGAGGAAGTTACTGCAAACAGCAAGGGAACTGGAATTACAAGTGGAGCCCAGGGATGTTACTACATTGTTGCAATCTCATGATAAAACTTGAATGGATGAGGACCTGCTCCCAGATGAGCAAACAAAGTGGTTTCTTAAGATGGAATCTACTCCTGGTGAAGATGCTCTCAACGTTGTCAAAGTGACAGCAAAGAATTTAGAATATTACATAGACTTATTTGATTAAGCAGCAGCAGAGTTTGAGAGGATTGACTCCAATTTTGAAAGTTCTACTGTGGGTAAAATGCTATCAAACAGCATCACATGCTACAGAGAAATCTTTCTTGAAGGGAAGAAAGAGGAAATTGATGTGGCAAACTTTATTGTTGTCTTATTTTAAGAAAGTGCCACAGCCACCCCACCTTCAGCAACCACTGTCTGATCAGTGAGCGGCCACCAACATCAAGGTGAGCCCCCCCACACACCAGCAAAAAGACCACGACTTGCTGAAGGCTCAGATGATTGTTAGCATTTCTGAGCAATAAAGTATTTTTTAATCAAGGTATGTGCATTTTTTAGACATAATTCTATTGCATACTTAATAGACTACAGCATAATGCAAACATAATTGTTATATGCACTGGGAAGCCTTGGAAAACGTGTGTGACTCGCTTTATTGCAATATCTGCTTTATTGTGGGGGTCTGGAGCTGAACCTACAATTATCTCTGAGGAACACCTGTATCGCCTTCTGCCTAGAATGCCTTCCTCTCTCCTCTTGTCTGCTTGACAAGTTCCTACTCATTTTTTTAAGTTTCAATTTAAGTATGTCTCCTCTTGCAAGCCTTCCCTAATTTCCCGTGGTTGACATAGGCATTTTTTCTCCCACTTTCCCAGTATACCTGTACCTCCCTGCATTCTTGCAGTTACCATACAATGTTGGAATTGTTTATATGTCAGTGTTTCCCTGGATTGGGAAGTCTGTTTCAGAACAGAATCGTGCTTTTCATCTTTGTGTCTTTGGTTCCTGGCATCCTGTATTTTTCCAGTAATGAATGACTTGCAAATTGTTAACAACTTAGAGAGGTACTATTGTTTTTTTAGGCTATAAGGATGGTATTGAATATTCTGATACTATATAGTGTGTTAAATTTGACGATACCAGGAAAGACTTTGAGCTGCTTAGAGAAAAATATATTCACAAACACTTTATGGTAACTCTGTTGGTGCTTCTCTGTTTCAGCATTAATCAAGTCTGATCTGAGAAGACATAACATAAATATAGGAATTAAAAACGTCGATATTAAAGCTGTAAGTAATGAATATTTTTACAATTACACTGTTGAGAAAAGTATACATAGAATATATGTGAAACTTTGTTTTTTTGTTTTTTTTTGGAGACAGAGTCTTGCACTGTCACCCTGAATAAAGTGCAGTGGCATCCTCATAGTTCACTGCAACCTCAAACTCGTAGGCTCAAGCAATCCTCCTGCCTCAGCCTCCCGAGTAACTGGGACTGCAGGGATGCACCACCACGCCTGGCTAATTTTTTTATTTTTAGTAGAGACGGGGTCTCGCTCTTGCTCAGGCTGGTTTCAAACTCCTAACCTCAAAAAATTCTCCTGCCTAGGCCTCCCAAAGTGCTAGCATTACAACCATGTGCCACTGTGCCTGGCTATGAAAATCTCTTAAAAAAGAAAAGGAATATATGTGAAACTGACCTTCTCTTGTCAGCTGTTTTTTTCCCTGAATCACTTGATCTTTTATAATAGCATCTGCCATATGCTATACATTTTTTCTTCTGATTTTTTTTTTATAGGTGCCAGTTGACAGTCCCACAGATCAAGAATCAAAAGATATCACGTTGTCCAAGCAGTCAGAATCAGCAATTTGAGGTGGAAGGAAAAGTTACTATCCTGCAGTAATTGGGACAGAGTGTGATCATCCTTGGAGAGATATATGAGCACTAAGGTGGGGTTTATAGATGGTAGGGAATACTTGAAAATTACTGTGTGAACTCTAAATGGGTAGATATCATTTTGCTTGTTAATTTAAGCAATATTTTGCTTAAAATACTTCTGCGTACATACTGTTAACACTACCATTTATCAAATAAGTGTCCCATTTGTAGTCTTATATTGTGTGAAAGTAAGCTTATATTGTGTGAAAGTAAGCTTCTTGACATTTACTTTTCAAAAGTAGGTGTTTTCCCATTTTTTTGTAGAAAATGGAAGCTTAGAAGACTTTGTCAGTTGATAATATGGGGGTCGACTCCCATAAGACACATGAGAGAATGTGAAGCTTATACATAAAATTATCCTGTGGATCCAAATATACGATATATTCCTAATTTTACTTTTCCATTGTGTTGACCAGTTCTGCCAGCCCCTTCAGTATGAGTACATTTACTAACAAGACACTACTAACCCACCAAAGGATAGTACTGAGATCAGACTTCCAGATGACCTCTAAGATTGTTTCCCATTTCTTACACTCTTGTTACAAAGTGCGTTGTAACACATTCTGTCAATGGCTACAAAAACTGTTGTGTGTACAGATTCTACCCATGACTTTGGTTTTAGAATTATCTTCTATTGAAGCTGTAGAACCCAGATAACAGGCTCATTATCTTGAGTTCTTTTCTGTGCTGCCTTTCTAATATGATGAAGAAATCCTAACACTGTATTTTTGCACTCCAACTTGAAATAGAGTAGTTTATTTACTCATTGCCTTTGTTTACTCCTTTCTTTGTTTCAATATATAACTTTAAAATAAGAAAATTTCATCATACGTGTTACTGGCTGTTCCATGATTCCTCGTATCACATCCTATATATTGCCTTGAAGATTCCTGAGATAAGGAAATCCATAATAACTTCAGCTAGCCTGGGTCTCCCCACTTAGTGGAGACCTCCTGAATGCTGTTTTAATTCTCCAGTGTCATTGTTACGAGCATTCTCCTTGGAGGAGACTGCCAAGTGCACCTCCATCAGTGTGCTGGGAAGTAGATTCTCTTCTTCACACCAGAGTGTGTGCAGTCTCCACACTACTGGGCCAGTCTGTTCTTTCACATGCTCAGGGTTAGGAGAATAGGACCAAATATATTTCCACAGTGCCTACCACTGTGTTCTGTTTACAGTGAGAATTTAAATGTTGTTGATGTCCTGATTCTCTAAGCTGATAGGGAAAATCTTTATGGAAATGACATTTGATCAGCCATAAAATGTACATTTTGTCCATATACACCAAAAAAAAAAAAAACAGATATAGTGAATACCCTTCAAGTGAATAGCAATTTTGATTTAAGCAGAATAGATGTGTTAATTTAAATTGAAATTATGACAGTCTCTATAATTAAATAACTATAAATTATATAGAATCTGACCCCAGAAAATGTGTCACCAAAAGAATGGCTAAGAGTCAGGAATTCTGTCTCCATGTCCTTGATGTGTTTCTCTCTGTCTCTATAACTCTGGACAAGTTGTTTAACCCCTTTGGGCAGCATTTTCCTCATCCATAAAATGAATGCATTTAGTTTGATCTCAAAGATCTTTTTAAAATGCTGAATGTCATTCATCATGGGCTAGACCAAATCATCCTATCACAGGAACTTAAATCTAGCTAGAGAAAAATTCCCTGGACAATTGAATAAAAAGCTATGATTGTTACTTTGTGAATACAAGGGACTTTTAATTCTCTTTTTAGCTGTATTAGTCAGTTGGAAGTAGCTCAGGCAAAATATGCCCAATCATTAGCTTCCTTTGATATTTACATTACAGGTAAAAATGGCTAAAACTATATTTTAAAGTCTGTCCCAAATAATTGTTTTTATTTTTAAACGGTCAATGTTTTTTAAAATAATCATGTATTTGTTGAGTTCCTGAGGTTTTGAACAAATTATAGATAAAAGTTAGAATACTTTATTTCTGAAAAGCATATACCTATGTGTCATATGTATATTTTCTTGTTGATTAGAAAAGGGGTGAAATATTATGTGATAAAATGCAAAATGAATTTTTCTGTATTTTGAGCGAAAGTTGTCTATAAGACGTTATACAAGCCAGTCATGTGTCATTTAACAACGGAGATGCATTCTGAGAAATGTATCGCTAGGCGATTTCATTGTTGAATGAACCTCATAAAGTGTTCTGATACAAACCTCGATGGTACAGCCTACTACATACCTAGGCTATATGGTATCACCTTTTGCTCCCAGACTGCAAACCTGTACAACATGTTACTGTACTGAATATTGTAGGCAATAGTAACACAATAGTATTTGTGTATCTAAACATATTTAAACATAGAAAAGATAATGTTGTGCTATGTTGTAACAACAGCTATGACATCACTAGGCAATAGGAATTTTTCAGCTCTATTAGAATCTTATGAGACCATTATTGTACATGTGGTCCATCATCGATCGAAACATCGTTATGTGGCACATGACTGTATGTTTTTGGAAAATGGAGTGGGTAATCATCACTGTGTAAATTTTAATCAAATAATTTTAGGAAAGAAACTGGATGTTTCAAGCTGTTGCATTTATAAATGTCACAAATATAGCTTTTGCCTTTTGAGAATGTTTGAGAACTGTCTTTAAAAATGTATGTAAAAATCTGTTTGTATGCAATAGCTAGAAGAATGCCTGTGTCACCATAAGTCACTATTCATGTTCTGGTTTTTGCTTTGTACTGTGCTTGTTCAGTATTTCAGACTCAAAGTAAATTTATTTTTTTATGTTAATTTGGTTTGGCTTTCTTTTTTTTTAAGTTCTGGTAGTTCGGTACACATGGGGAGTGTAAAGGGATTGTAAGATTTCAGAATGGGCAAGGAGGAAATGAGGGAGGAACCCAAGTCAACCAGGGTCTGGGCTAAAACAGAAAGTAAAATACTTTATTCTTTTAAAAGTAACTTCAGAGTGTGATACAAGCAAAATGGCAGAATAGGATCTTTCTACCTTCATCCTCCTGCAAAAGCATCGATTTTGACAACTACCTTCAGAAAACAGTACTTTTGTCAACCTCCTGGGCTCCAGCGATCCTCCTGCCTCAGCCTCCCTAGTGGTAGCTGGGACTACAGGCATGCGCCCCCATGCCTGACTAATTTTTCTATTTTTAGTAGAGACGGGGTCTTGCTCTTGCTCAAGCTGGTCTCCAACTCCTGAGCTCAAGTGATCCTCCCTCCTCAGCCTCCCAGAGTGCTAGGATTACAGGGGAAACCCAGGTGGTGCCGAGGGCATCTGCTCCTGTGGAGACACAAACTTCAGCTGTCCTCAGCCCTGGGGAGCGGCAGGGCCAGGCTGTTCTAGAGCACACCTGGCAGGTCACTAACCTCTCTGAGCTGAGTCTTACATGTGCATGTTGGGAACTAGGTGCCAGCGGATTACGTGAGTTCCCCACGCAGGGCAGGATCCCCTGTGGATGCCAGTTCCTGCACCCTTCTTCCTCCCCAGTACACTGTCGGGACAAGCCAGTTGCCGGGACCAAGCAGCCTGCCCAGCAAGCCGGGCACATGCCTGCAAATCCCACAGCTGCCAGCTCCTTCCATAAAAATGCCTGCAAATCCCACAGCTGCCAGCTCCTTCCATAAAAATGCAAAAACAGAGCCAGTCCCGGGAGTGCTGAGCCTCCTGTGTGTGTGAGGCCGGCCGGCAAGGGAGAAGGCCAGTGGCCTTTGTCTGTGGACATGTCCTCCTCCTTGAGCTCAGGTGTCCTCACCCCAGCCTCTGCGGAGCCTGGTGACACAGGCCGGAGAGGGCTGTGCTCCCAGGGATCATCTCATTTTCTCCCCTCCCTCCACTGCCCTGCCCCAGGGTCCCCACCCCCCTGACAGGGTCCCGGGAGAGCAAACCCAGGCGACTGCCCGGGCTGAGCGACTCTGGCAGGATCCCAGCTGCAGTGCTGTGCTTTCCCAGGGGAGAGGGGACTCTGCCTCTCACGGTATCCCACGAGGACGGCAGCAGCATTTTGGAGCCTGACCCCCGATGGGGTCATCGGCCCGATCACAGGGGTCACTTCCTGCCAGCTGTGCCTGGTCCCCACATAACATAACTGCAGGTGGGTTTGCGCTTCTGGAAACAGACCCTGGGTTTGGCTCTGGGCTGGACTCTAGTTCAAGTCTTAAAAACTGTCCGTGAGGAGACCTGGGTGAGCCCCACGCTGGGCACTGTGGCTTCCCAGTGCCTTCCAGAATTCGCTTCCTAATCTGCGTGTGAGCAGCGCTGCCTCCTCCTCAACCCCGGCCGGACCCCAGAGCGCGAGGCTGGGCTGTTGTTCCCGCCGTGGCCACTGGGTGGCAGTGAGGAGCACGTTCCCATCCGCACCTCACCCCGGGCTCCCCCGGTACAGCAGGGACTCGCAGACTTGTGTGCCCCGGGGGCCACCTGGAGGGCACGTGCAAACACCTTCGCCTTGCCTCTTCTGAGCTGTGTGGCTTTGGGCAGGTTACTAACCTTTCTGGTTCAGCCGGCCTGGGATGGGGCCGAGAATTTGCATTCCTAACCAGTGTTGGGGGACACAGCTAAGGCTGTCAGGGGACAGTGTCAGAGGCTAAGTGTCCCTCCCAGGCTCCTGGGACTGTGCTCTCCTGGTGTCACAGGAAGCCCGCGGAGAGGGCCATGGCTGTCCTCCCTGGAAGGCTCCTCTTCCAGCTCCCCGCCCCCAACATCCCTTGTCGCTAAATCCCTAGGGCGCGTGTCCACCAAAGGCCTCCATGGCCACACAATTAACCTTTCTCCATCCACAGGAGCGCAGTACAGGGCAGGTGGCGCTGGAGAGAGAACAGGAAGAGGAGAAAAGTAACCGCAGAAGGTCAGAGAAGCAGGAGACGGGAGGAATGAGCCCTGCACGTGGACAGTGGTCCCAGCGCTGGCCCAGCCAGGACAGCACCGCGGGGCAGGGAGACAGCCTAGCCCGCTAAGAAGACCCCTGTAGGCCGGGCTCTAGAGGACCTATGTCTTAATCTGGGCTGCTGTCACAAAAATTCCATAAACTGGGTGGCTTATAAACAACAAACATTTATTTCTCACAGTTCTGGAGGCTAAGAAGTCCAAGATCAAGGTGCCGACAGATTGAGGATCTGGAGAGGACCCACCCATCATAGACAGAGACTTCTTGCTGCGTCCTCTCCTGGTGGAAGGTTCTAGCCAGCTCTCTGAGATCTCTTTCAAAAGGGCATTAATCCCTCATGACCCAACCACTCCCCCAAACCCCACCTCTTAATACCATCACACTGGGGATTAGGTTTCAACGTCCTCACATCCCTCCTGCACTTCCTCCTGGGTACGTGCCGGTGGCAGGCGACGGAGCTCTTGGCTGGTAGAAGGTGGGTGGACGTGACGCCACTCCCTTCCTGACCCGCAGAACCTCCCCTGTGACTCTGTGCTCCCTCGTGGTGTGTGCCACGTGGATGTCAAAGCCCCGGGCTGCCTTGGGAGCCACACCTTGAAGATGATGGCACCTGTGGCAGCCTGAATGGTCGCAGGGAGCGGAGCAGCCCCTCCTCAGGCCCATCAGACTTTAGGTGGGAGAAGAATGGATGAACTGTTTGTTGAGTGAATGGAGCCGCTACCTGTTACAGCTTCTGCCACTGCCTCAACCAACATGCCAGACCCCTGCTCTGGTGGGCAAAGAGAACGAGCAGATGCCACTGCGACAGACAACCCGGCCTGAGCCTCATCGGAACGAGCATGTTTAGCATCTCCCGCTCTAGGATAACCACCGTCACCACGTGCTGAGAGTTTATCACGTACCAGCCTTCATTAAAAACGGCTTTGCCTTCAATCAATCTATTTACTCCTCACAACAGTGTAAAAGGTAGTAAAAGGTGGTACCATGCAAATGCCCATTTTGCAGATGCAGAGCTGAGGTGGGTGGTTGTTGTGCTGCTAGATATTGTGCCCAAGGTCACACAGCGAGTCTCTAGTAAGAGGCCATCTGTCTCTAGCCCTCCCACCGTAAACTGCACCATCTGCTCCCCAGAGACGCAAGGCCCAGTCCTCAGCTGTGAGGAGCTCATGCTTGAGTTGGGAAGTCGTGGTGTGTACTTGGCAGCATGGATATGGGATCAGAGAGCAGGATCTTTCTGACCCTAGAGTTGCTTGCTAAATGGATATTTACAACCCCAGCGTTGAAGGAGGAAAGGAAGATGAGATTAATGTGACAAGGACAGATCCATAGTAACCCTAGGGGTTTGAGGAAATAATGTGTAAGTTTGGACAACTCTGTGTGAATAACAGATTCCCAAACTTCCCTTCCCCTCTCATTCTCTGCACCATCTTGCACCCTCCTCTTTAACCTTGTGGTTTTAGGTCTGTCCCAAGAGTTGAACACAGGAGAGGGTCTCTTTCATGCATGGTTATATTGCCAGCACATAGAACAGTCCTGGGCACATAGTAGATGCCCAGTAAATATTTGTGGAATGAATTCATGGGGAGAAACAGCTGGCTGGGACTTGGCAGCAACAGCCTGTCTTCTTGGGGTCTCACATCATTGAATCCTATGAACAGCGGAACTCTCGGGAGGCCATCTGGTCCATGCCTTGCTTCTACTGCGGAGTGCCTGGCAACTACTCCCTTCTTCCTTTCCTTAAAGACTTAACCAATGTCAGGGCTGATTGAGAACTTTAGATACAATCTAGCCCTGCGAGTCTCAGACTGGACCGTGCACAGTGTTCCAGCCTGTGCACCCCACTCCTAAAGATTCGGATTGAATGGGTTGGGTTGCAGCCTAGGCACTGGGGTTTTCGGCAGTTCCCCAGGTGATTCTAACGTGCAGCCAAGGGTTAGAACCAGGGATCTAATCCAGCCTCCTCATTTTTTAGACCAAACCTCAGAGAGGGGAGGGGGTGTGCTCAGGATTACCCAGCAGGTCAGTGGCAGAGCTGAACCCCAAATCCAGTGAGCCCTCTCCTCTACTCAAAAGGCACCTCCATCATCTGTTCAGGAAATGTGTTGTCGGGTCTCCTGGCTCTTTTAGCTGAAGGTTGCTTCCTAAGGTCACATCCTTCAAGCTTCTCCTTCATCTGCCCAGAGTAGATTTAGTCTGAATGCAGCCAAGAATGAGGCTCCACTCAGGTCCTCCTCCCAGCTCTGTGCCGTCTGTCCTTTGCGATCCCGGGCACCGGTTTATTTGGCTTCCCAGGGGAGTCTGCAACGCACCTCCTCAGCTGCCTCCCTCGCCTCTACCTCTCTGTCCCCTGCCAGCTTGTGTCTGCCTTTCTTCCTGCACTTCGGCTGACCTCCACCCCGTTCATTCTCCTGGCCAACGTCCTCCCCAGAGCATCGTTGCCCCGCTGAACTGTTCCCCGATAAGACCTTGAAATCCGTGAATTTTCGCTTCCTTATTTCTCACTTCTGCTCCCTGGCGACTCCCCTCCAGCTCTGCAAAGGGAGGGCTGGCCCCAGAGGACAGGGCTCTGTCTTCCTCACAGCTGGTGAACAGCTAACTTGAGTCATGGCCTTGGAACACAAATAATCTGCTCTCATTTATTTAAAAAAAAACAAACCAAAAAAACTGCCAGCAGCCAAAAAAAAAAAAAAAAAAACCACACTGATAAAAGCTTTGGGGAAAGATGATCGGTGTAGATAAACTGTTCCTTAATCGGCAGTGCAGTCAGTAAATCCCTCCTAGGGAGGCTCACCGAGAGCATTCTGGGCGGTGTGGAGAGTTTTGAACCCTCAGTAGCCTCAACTCAACGTGGACCCACTGGAATTTTTACGTGCAGCTATTAAGCACTGAGTAGGACCCTGTGTGTTATTACAAACACTTTCTGATCATGCCTCCCCATTCCTTGTGAGCAGAGGAGGCTGTTTTGCTTTGTTCCTGTCTTCCAAGAGTGAAATCACTGCTGCTCTCATTCATTCCTGACACTGTCTCCCCCTCCCAGCCATGCCCTTGGGACCCACAGAAAGTCCCCTGCTGGCTGTTAGACCTTTGCCAATCATTTCTATTTTAAGACTGTTAAAGCCAATAAAACCATCCATCAGCTGTATGTAAATAGCTGAAACAACTAGTATCGGGACACCTAATGATGCATGGAAAGTATGAGCAGGATGTCGCTGGTACGCAGTGGGGAGGGGGAGGTCTATACATAGCTAGTTCAAAACCGCTTCCTTGCGCACCATCTTATTTAATCCTTATGGAACGCCTGTGGGGTGGGTATTATTGGACCCACTTTCAAAAGAGGAAACAGACTCAAAGACACATGGCATTGTTAAGTCTACTCTTGGAACTGATTGTGCCTTAATTCTGGGTCATTTGAGTACTCATTTCCTGCAGGCAGGGGCTTAGGGTCTGCGCATGCGAATACTGCTGAAGGCAGAGCATCACAGCCAAGGGGACAGGTAGCCGGAGAAAAGAGGGGTCAACCTGGACACTGGATGCCAAAATGGCCCACAGACATGTCTTCATTGGCCTGCATACTGTTTCGTGATGGAATCTGTTGCTCACATCTGGAAAAAAAAAGAATATTTCCCAACAAGATCTAGACTTCCAAGTTTGTCTTGAAAACATGTAAATCTAGGCGGGGCACAGTGGCTCACACCTGTAATCCCAGCATTCTGGGAGGCTGAGGTGGGAGGATCAATTGAGGTCAGGAGTTTGAGACCAGCCTGAGCAAGAGTGAGACCCCATCTCTACTAAAAGTAGCTGGGTGTGGTGGCGCATGCCTGCAGTCCCAGCTACTCGGGAGGCTGAGGCAGGAGGATTGTTTGAGCCCAGGAGTTTCTGTGAGCTAGCCTGATGCCACTGTACTCTAGCCAGGGTGATAGATTAGGACTGTCTCAAAGAAAAAGAAGTGTAGCTCTAGAACACTAGCCACTTGGCCAATGACTGGCTGAAGCTGAGCAGCAGTTGCCCTCTCCAAGGCGGACCTGCCTTCTCCAGTGTCCCTGCTTCGCTTGTTTCTGTTGTCTGCCTGACTCCTGTTGACATTTGAGGCTATGACCCCTAATCTATTTCCACCTATCCCCTCCCGGTAAGGAAAGCAGCATCCTGAGAAATGAAGAGACCAAAGGCAAAGGCAAATAGAGCTGGGTGTGGTGGCACGTACCTGTAGCCCCTGCTCTACGGGACACGGAGGCAGGAGGGTCCCCTGAGCCCAGGAGTTAGATGAAAGCCTGGGCAGCATAGCAAGACTCATCTCTAAAACGTTTTTTAAAAAAAGCCAACGGGTGACCCTGAGGAAGCTACATAGCTTCCCTACCCTGCAATTTCCTCCTCTATAATATGGGAATATTGGTAGTGTCTGTATTAGTCTGCTCGGGCTGCCACGATGAAGTACCACAGGCTGGGGGCTTAAACACATTACATTTCTTACATTCCTACACTTCTGGAAGATAGAATTCTTCAATCAAGGGGCTGGCAAGTTTGGCTTCCGGTGGGGGCTCTCTTGTAGATGGCCATTTTCTTGCTACGGCCTCACATGGTGTGTGCGAGGGTCTTGTCTCATAAAGACACTAATCCTGTTGGATCAGGGCCCCACCCTTATGACCTCATTTAACCTTATTTTCCTTAGAAGCTCCATCTCCAATCTCAGCCACACTGGGGGTTAATATTTCAACATATGAATGAGGTGGGAGGACACAAACATTCAGGGCATAACAGCACCCCTTTCCTGGGTGGTTGTGTGAGGATGGAATGAGTCAATGCATGAGAAGCACTCAGAACAATGACACGTGGTACGTTCTCAGGAAATGTCGTCAATAATATATGCTGGTAATATATATATAATATTTATATATATAATTACCAGGATATGAGCTTCCTCTTTAGCTTTTGGTAGCACTTCTTCTGCCAAAAGATATGTTTGTCATGGGCACCCACTCAGCTCCCCAAATAGTTGCCACCTTTCATAAGGGCTAGGAAAGTGCCACAATTAAGAAAAAAAGACCTGTTGGCACATTTCTATCACTGAACACTTTCCTCCAATTGGATACTCGGGGAGAATTGAAGGAGAAAGTTGAACCACCTTCCTTTGCCACCTTGGGCCCCCAGTCTCTATTCAGTACATCCAGGGGGGACATTTAGCCTCTGAAAGTGCTAATGCTGACAGTCTGAATGCATGAATGTCTTGTTTTTCCCTTGTGTGTGAGGTTCTTATTATATCGGATTTTGCATTCATCTCCATGTGTGTGGAACGCCCCCAGAAGGCACAGGGCCATTTGCCAGCACCCTGAAGATTGGGGGTGCACTAGGTGGTTAGTCTCTGTCTTCCCCCCCAAATCCACGTTCTGTCCTGCTCTGTGCACCGGGGGGCTGACCGTGTGGACCTGGGCTCCCGTGGCTCCTGCCCCCACTGGGCTTCCAGATGTTGCTAGTCTCGGATGCTTCGTTATTCTGGATGGTTCTCTTAATCTCACCTATACCTCTGTCAACAGGCCCTTCACAAATTTATTTCACTTAAACCTTTTTGAGAGTTCCACCTGTTTCCCGCTTGGCCCCTGATTGATAATATGGGAGGAACCTGATCTGTGTATAGTTTTCTAGGGGATGGTTGGGAAGTCCGAATCTGAATAATTCTGCTCAGGGGCCATGCACGATGGGGCATAAACCCATCCTGCTCAGGGAAGAGTCTCCAAGTCCAGTCTTCATGAATATTCATAATACAGCTCCTCTGGCATTCACCAAATAGGCAGGGGCTGCCGCCTGCCTCACCCAGGATGTTCCGGGCAGCGCTAAGATTAGCAGGTGTAGCTCCCTGCATAGCACACGGGTTCCTGGGCCTTCAGAAACGCCCTGGTGTAGCGCCTGTGTAGTCACGTGCCTCTACAGCCAGCGCTTTAGGTCTTGCCCATCTGACTGGACAGAGCTGAACCAGCGTGCGACCATGGTCCTTTGGAACAAAGATGCTAGCTTGCTGAGCTCACTTCAGTTTTGTCTTCGTGACATGGCAGAGAGCCAAAAGGGGAGCTTCCCCACACAGCCCCTGCTGTCCCAAGGCAGCTGAGAAACTGCTCCGCTCTGTGTAAATCTGCTCAGGAAAGCCCTGCAGAGGCCAAGTCCACGTCGGCGCAAGCCAGCCGCCTTCCTAAGAAGGAGCAGGCCCCGAGCCTGCACCAGCACTGTCAAGAAGGTGAGGAGAAGGTTTCTCGCTGAAAGCTGCCATTGTAAGCGGAGGCAGTCGTTTTACAACAGATGATCCTGTTCTTCTCTGGGCAAAAAGGAGCTGTCATCCAAGAAAGGCTTAAATTTCTGCTTCCTGTAGCCAAATGTCCTCAAAGCGCCTTTGCACTCTAGACCTGCAGGAAGGACCATTCTGCAGGGCCAGGGTGCTGCCAGTGGATTACTGAGACCTTAGTTTGGTCCTCTCCCCTGGTCTGGTTCACTTAGTCCCTAATTCTCTTCCATTTTCTCCTTCTTCCGGATCCCCTCTCCAAGAGATAGGTTAGAGAAATAAATGAATCTGAAATTCCAGACACTTCCCTGGGATGCAAAAGTTTGAAGCAACAAGACAATAAAACTCTTTGATCATAAGGACTTCAGGAAAATGTCTGTGATTATCATTTAAATCTATGTTCTTCCTGTTATTAAAAAAGAAAAGGAAGTGGGTATATACAATCCTCCTTGCTAAATTTGACTGGCTTAAAAAAAATAAAGGAAAGGAAAGAAATAAAAGTAAAAAGAAAAGAATTATGAGAATCTAGGTCTAATTTTCACTTCTGACATTAGTTATATTACCTTATGCAGTTACCTAAGCTTTTTAAATTTGTTTCTTCCTTTGTGAAATGGAAATAATAATATCTATCTCTCAGGGTTATTATTATTATGGTGGAGATTTATTACACTTTTTTTGTTATTCAGTCTCCCCTTTTTTAGCTTTTCATTTTGGAAATAATTCAAACTTACAGAGAAGAGGCAAGAATAAGAATAGTACAAAGAAAGTCCTTGCAAGAATAAGAATAGTACAAAGAAAGTCCTTTATCAGGTTGCAAATACCATGGCCCTTTTTCTCGATATATTTCAGTGTAGATTTCCTAAGACTAAGGATATTCTCCTACATCACTAGTGCAATTAATAAATTCAGTAAATGTAACATAGATACAATGCTGTTTATCTAATATAACATTATCTAATATTCCCATTTTGCCAATCAATCCAATAATATCATTTACATTTTTTTCCTGCAAATCTGATCCAATCTGTGATCAGCTACTGCAAACTGTTGTCACATCTTTTTCACCTTCTTCAATTTGGAACATTTCTATACTTTTGTCTTTTATTGCATTGGCAGTTTTAAAACTATGCAGTTTTTTTAAAAGATAGAATTTGCTTATTTTGGATTGGTCTGATGTTTCTTCCTTATTAGATTCATGTTGTAGATTCTTAGCCAGAATATTGCATAGGGAATGTTGTCTCCTTCTCAGAACATCACTTCTGAAGACACACCGGTGGCCATTCAGAAGTTGCCCCCATCATTGGTATGTTAATTTTGATCACCTGGGTCATTAGTTCAGAGTGTGTTATCACCTGGAGGACTATGCCAAGACTCTGTGAGATGTGGTCCCATGGCTTGCCTTACCTGAGTTTCAACAGGCTTTTCCTCTATATTATCAGGGCAGCTGCTTTTGGGTGCTTGGTATACGGTAAGACTGGTAGACCATGGTCATGAACCCATTTTTGCCCCCGGTTTCACCATAAAATAGGTCTCTTGTTCTCAGGAAATGTTGCCTGGGGTACCAAGGCAATGGGGAAGCTAGACTGAGAGCTCTCAGATGGTGGTACTGTGGCAGGGAAGGCAAACCCGTATATTATGTTTATATTAACATATGTGTTCATATATTACCCCTTGTGTTTGTATCTGACCCCATGGTAGGGTAACCCTAGGTGTCAGTTTGACACAGATGATCTGGGTGCGTACTCATTGTCTCTGTGTAATCAACCATACCACCCCTCTTCACCCTCAAAAGTAGCCTAATTGGGACAATAAATTCTGTGTCTACCCTTCTCCTAGGAGCACCATGATATGCTACCTGGCACTTGTGTCCCTGCACCGAGCATCATCCTGTTTGTCCTCCGCCTTGGTCTCTGTTGTGCTAAGTATATCTGCCTTGTCCTTTATGGTTAATACTCCTACCTGGCCCCTGAAATTCTGGGATTTTTATCATCGCAACTAATAGTAGGGAGCCCAATTCCATAGCAGCCTTCTCCTGCCATCAACTCTGGACTGCCAGGATAGCCAGCACCAACACCTCGAAATGCCTCCTTGCTAGTGTGTTCTTCATTGCCTTAGGAGGGAGTGTCCCCTGACCTGGCCCAGGGAACCAATCATGTGGTGGGTTCTTGAACCATACATAATAAATCTTTCTAATATTCCTGCCTTCCTGAGTCTTCTGGCTTCTTCCTCAACACTACTAAGGAAGTCTGGCTTTTCCACTTTGCTTATTTTAGGCCATTTTGCAACCAGGCTTCAAAGAGCCATCCCAGCAAACTACTAATTAAGACAAGCTCCAGGCATCCCTACTGGAACATTAAATCCTGAGTTCTCTGTGTGTGTGTTAGTCAGGGTTCTCCAGAGAAGCAGAACCAACAGGATGCATACATAGATATATGAGGGGAATTATCACGGGAATTGGCTCATGCAGTGATGAAAGCTGAGAAGTCCCACAATATGCTGTGTGCAAGTGGGAGAACCAGCGCAGCTGGTGCTGTAATTCAGTCTGAGTCCAAAGGCCTGAGAACCAGTGGAGCCAATGGTGTAATTCTCAGCCCAAGGTCCAAAGGTCCAGGAAGATGGCGTGGGGGGCAGCACTGGTATAAGTCTCAAAGTCTGAAGGCCAAAGAACCTGGAGTTTTGACGTCTGAGGGCAGGAGAAGATGGATGTCCCAGCTTAAAAAGAAGGAGAGAATTCACCCTTCCTCTGCCTTCTTGTTCTATCTGGGCCCTCAACAAATTGAATGATATCTGCCCACACTGGGTAAGGGTAGATCTTCCTTACTGAGTCCACTGAGTAAGGGAGTCCAATCTCTTCCAGAAACACCCTCAAGACACACCCCAAAATAATGCCTTACCAGCTATCTAGGTAACCCTTAACTCGGTCAAGTTGACACCTGAAGTTAACCATCACAGTAAGTAAGCCAAGTCAGTGAATGTTTCCTGTTAAGTTTCCTACCTCACCTCCCCCCAGCTACAACATCCTTAAGATCCACTCCCACGCGTTTCCGCAGTTGCTGCCAAGTTCTGTAATTAGCCACGTTCTGCAGTATCCTTGGCAGGTGTGCTTTTTCTTCCTGGAGCAGGGCTTTTTCTTCCCGGTGTGGGCTGTGCTACAAGCGGACTCTGGGTATTGGCAGAGGCAACAAGGGGGTGAGTCTCGAGGAGAACAAGTTACGGAGAAGGGGCGCTTCTTTGGGCAGGTGAGTTTGGGGATTTGAAGGGTCGAGGTGATCATCTACTCAGTTGCCCCTGTCCCAGGTCTCAGGGGCCCACATTTCCCTATCAGGGCTCTGACTCTGACATGGCAGCCGGTCAAAGCCATGCATTTAGTCTCCTTTGCTGTTCTGCTCCCATGTGTTCAGATCTTAGGCTTGATTTTAAGACAATACCCGATGACTCTAGGAAATAAAGATCTGCTTGAAGTTGCCATAGAGGCCTCCGGCCTTCAGAGCATTGCACAAGTTGGTATTTAATGGCTCTGAGCCTGTCATTTTCCATTTCCAAGGTCTACAGAGTCTTATAATTATCATTGTTTCCAAGCTGATTAAGTGCCACAGCTACTTGATGTCCCAGCCTTGCTCTCCACCCAGTCACCCCAGTGAAACCAGGTGAACGCTGCCGTGCAGTTGCATGTCAGGGTCATTACCATCGCTCTTACCCCAGCAGAAGGGTCGCTACTGATTTCACGCAGGTGGGCAATGTAACTCCAAAATTCATCTGGAGGATTTGCTTTTAGAACTACTTGTGAAACTGGTTGTCTCAGCTCAGTTTCTCTTTATTTTTTTTTTTTTGAGACAGATTCTCACTCTGTTGCCCGGGCTAGAGTGAGTGCCGTGGCGTCAGCCTTGCTCACAGCAACCTCAAACTCCTGGGCTCAAGCGATCCTACTGCCTCAGCCTCCTGAGTAGCTGGGACTACAGGCATGTGCCACCATGCCCGGCTAATTTTTTCTATATATATTTTTAGTTGTCTGGCCAATTTCTTTCTATTTTTTTTAGTAGAGACGGGGTCTCGCTCTTGCTCAGGCTGGTCTTGAACTCCTGAGCTCAAACAATCCACCCGCCTCGGCCTCCCAGAGTGCTGGGATTACAGGCGTGAGCCACCGCGCCCGGCCTCAGCTCAGTTTCTCTAGAAAACAGAATCCGGCTGAATACTGACTGGGAAGGCAGCGAGAGTGGTAAAAAGGGAAAGGATGTTGGCTGAGATGAAAAGGAATGGAAGGTGGCGTGGGCTTCACGACCAGCTGCAGCTGCGAAAAGCCAGGGCCGGTTGCTCGGTAGGAATGTCTGCTCCACCGTGCACGACGTTTTGGAAGGGCTGTATTAGAAAACACAACTCGGAACAGTGCACAGAAGGGAGGAAGAAAGAGAATTAATCTGCTTAGCTCCCTCCTATCTCACTTCTCATTGGTCACCATGCGCCCCGCAGGGAATTAATTCCCTGGCTTGCATCATCTGGCCCCTGCAGTGGCTGCTCTGAAGCCAGACCCACATCCTGCAGTGTGGCGTTTCGTCTGAGTCCAGACGTGCGGCTGGCCAGCCCAGCTGTGCAGCAGCAACCGAGACGGAAAGCCCAGCACTTCTGGGACGGGGACCAGTCAGTCCCAGGTGGCTGAATGCACAGATTTAGTTGGCCATGGAGGTAGCCATGGGGGGCCGGAAGAAAGGCAAGGTCTAAGAAATGTGAGGAGACACCTGAGATGTGTCTGATACATCTATTAACACGCTACTAATAGTAATTGTCTTTGTTTCCTATGGAAAATTTCAAACATTCATAAGAATTGAGAAAATCATTTTATGACTCTCTGTATCCATCTTTCAGTCTCAACATCTACGAACAGTTTGCAATCTTTTTTTACTGCAACATTGTAAAGCAAATCTAAACATTGGGTCATGTCACCCGTAAATACTTCATTACGCATCTCTAACTATAATAAGATTTTTATATAACCACCATGTCACTATCAAACCTTTAAAAACCCAGTAATTTTGTAATATATAATGCCTAGTCCATGTTCAAATTTCTTGAATAGTCTTGAACAGGTTTGTTTTATTTCGTTTTGTTTTTGTTTTATAGCTGTTTATTTGAAATAGAATCAGAGCAAGGTCTGCATATTGTATTTGGTTGCTATATACCTTAAATCTTTTAAATTCTATTTGGTTCTTTCTCCATCCCATCCTACCCTTATTTTTTCCCATTGCCATTAATTTGCCATTTTTTGTTAGAGAAAGTGTATCATTTGTCTCACATTCCGGATTTGACTGACTGCTTCCTTGTCGTGTGTCACTTAACTTGTTCTTCTGTCACATTTAATTCCTAGAAATTGTTCTTTAGATCCAGACACTTAGTGAGGTTCAATGTCTATAGTCAAGAATACTTCATGGGTGCTATTGTATTCTTACTATGCCATAAGGCTCACAGAGATGATGCTAAGACCGACAGATTCATGTGGAATTAATTTTTCTACATAGTGGGAGCTAGGAGTCCAGTTTCAACTTGTTTATGACGCATGATGGCTTTTATGCCTTGTTCTTATACATTGCTTCAGTTTGAGAATGTTTTTATTCATGTTCAAAAGTGAGATTACCGGCCGGGCGCGGTGGCTCACGCCTGTAATCCTCACACTCTGGGAGGCTGAGGCGGGAGGATTGCTTGAGCTCAGGAGTTCAAGACTAAAAATAGAAAAAATTAGCTGGTAAAAATTCATTTAAAAAAATTTTTTTTTAAAAAGTGAGATTACCAGTAATTTTCTGTCTTATTTTGGACACCAAGATTTTACCAGTTTAATACAATTAATGGCAGAATGGTTCCTCATTTTCTATTTCCTCAAAGATTTTGTTTAGGATTTGTTTCTTCAATATTTGATATAACTCATGTGAAACTCTCTGGGTCAGGTGATTTCTTGGAAGGTAAAGTTTAACAGTTATGGGCATACTAAAGTTTTGTATTTTTTCTGAAGTCAGTTTTGATCACATATTTCCTTAGAAATGTTGATTTTGTTTGTTTTTGAATTCATTGGCTTAAGGTTTTCATGGTATCCTATTATCTTTTTAATCTGTAATATCTATAGGTTCTCCTCCAACTCTGTTTGTTCCTATTATTGCTTAAGTCATTCCTCTTTTTTTGTATTAGTCTTGTCAGAGGTTTCTTTAGCTTATTAGTGTTTTTTTTTGTTGTCGTTTCGTTGTTTTGGTTTTTTTTTTGAGACAAGGTCTCACTCTGTTGCCCAGGCTAGAGTGCAGTGGCATCATCATAGCTAATTGCAACTTCAAACTCCTGGGCTCAAGCCATCCTCCTGCCTCAGCCTCCCAAGTAGCTGGGACTATAGGTGCATGCCACCGTGTCTGGCTAATTTTTAAATTTTTAGTAGAGACAGGGTGAGGGTGGGGGTGGGGATGGGCGGGTCTCCCTATGTGGCTCAGACTGGACTTGAACTCCTGGCTGCAAGTGATCCTCCCACCTTGGCCTCCCAAAGTGCTAGTATTATAGGCATGAGCCACTGTGCCCAGCCTAGCTTATTAGTCTTTTCAAAAAAAGCAACTTTTGGTTTTGTTGATCCTCTCTCCTGTAGCTTTGTTTTTTATTTGTACCTGTCCTTTGGTTTATGATTTCCCCTTCCTTCTATTTTCTTTGAGTTTATTCAGTTGCTGTTCTTTAACCTCTCATGTTGCATGCTTTACTCATTACGTTTTAGGCTTTCCTGTTGGAACGAGAAGTGGGATCCTAACCTTAAATATGTGATTCTATCTAGTGGTTTGATAGCACATGGCAAGGAAATACACATCATAGGCTGGGGAGAGACCCAGTGGGGACAAAACATGTGGGAAACAGCTGCTTAGGGAGATTTGTGAATCAGATCAAGCGCCTGCTACTGACACTGTTGCGTTAAAGGAAGTCGTTGGAAAGAGCCAGAATGTTGGTGAGTATTGGTTGTCCCTTGCTGTGTTTTAGCAAGATTTTTAGCAAAAAAGGTGATTGCAGAAAAGAATTAACTATACCAAAAATGGAAAGAAATGGACTGAGCCCAGATATTTGGGACTTTGCAGTATTGTAGACCCCAAACAGCACAAAGACTGATAAAAGCTTTAAGTGACTAAGGCCAATTAACACTTCTTACAAAACCAGAGTGATTCAGCCTATGGCAAAGATCAGATTAGGAGGATGGACTTCTCACCCAAGCCTGTTATTTCTGATGGCTTCAAGATCACCATTATTAGGTGAAACAGAAAGGCATGGGGACAAGGAGATAAATCAGGCTTGAGGATTTTATTTAGGATGGAACTTTAGATGAGCTTGTTGGTATATGGAACTGTCTGGAGGTTAGAACTTCAACATTTGAATTTGGGGGGAGGGGTGTACAATTCAAACCATAACGAGGTGGGTCTTCCTCGGCACTGGCAATGGAGGCAGAAAGAAACTGTTCCCGTTCCTGCGTGCCAATGCCTACTCTTGCTCCCTGTTAGATTTTTCTTCCCCTCCCCCATACACCCATGGCTTGTTTTAAATGTACGTCCCTGTCCCCGCAACCGCAGTAATTTCTCAGGCTTAACTCTCAGGCAATGAGATGTGCTGAGAACAGATGTCTCCAAATCTGTTTGTGTCACTGTCTCAGATTCAGATTAAGGTTCAGTTAACATGCAGTAGGCACTTAGCATGTGTCTTCACATACCTCCCCTCTCGGGGTCCTCACAGTATCCCTCTAGAATGGTATCATACCCACTTTGTGAGGAAAATAAGGCTCATGGATGTTGAGTAACTTACCCAAAATTGCAGCATCAGTACATGGTGGAGCTAGAAATACGATCCATCCGAGTAAGATGTTTGTCTCATGACCCCAAACAGCTGGCACTTGAGTAATGAGATATTATTTGAACCCAGTTCTTCTCCTTCCAGACTTTTCCACTGCACTTCTCTGCTATACCAGTAAGTTATGCCAATGAATGGAAGTGACCATGCTCTCAGAGGTTGAGCATCCAGTCACCATGTGTCCCTGTTCAAATTGCAAATTAGCCTTGTCTCACTGTGTCTGTATATGACTGCATCACTTATTAACTACCAGAACTGACAAAACCCATAATTCGTCTGGCCTGGGTTCACTTGAGGGTTGTATAACACAAAGACACAAGGAAATGAAGAACAAAGTTGGCTGGTTCATGCAACCCAGGGCAACTCTCGGATGCAGAGGAATTCTGGGGAAATAAAAAAAGAGCCCTTCTGCCCTCAGTGCCTTAACTAGGGCAGCAGAGTTCATTCCAGAAGCTGTCTTACCACCTCTTTGGAGAAGTAGCCAATCTCCCAACTGTCTTCATATGCTGTGCCACTTGGCTCTCTGCTCATCCCACCTGTGGGGAAGAGAAGAACAGCAAATGGAAATATTGGAGAACCACAAAAAAAGCTTTCCCCCTTAAGTGTCAGGGAGCCCTGAGGTGCTGGGAGGCAGGAAGATGAAGTGATAACCCTCGCTGGTCCCTAGGATTTTTATTCAGGTAGGGGAGGACCCAGGCTCTAGTTCAACAGGGTGATTGTGGTTGTCTGGACTTGGCCTGAGTGGGGACAGTGGGAAGTGATTCCAGGGAAGGTGACCCTTGCCAGACATGCTTCGACGTTCACCAACTGGTCTGTTCACTCGAGCTTTGAGAGCTCAGTTTTTTCCTGAGGGATTGTCAGGTCAAATTCTCATCCTCTGCATGAAGGTCTTCATCGTGAAATTCTAGTCTCCCAGACTTGAAACTCTGGGGAAATGTGGAGAAAGGGACGGATTTGAGAGATAAATGCCAAAAGAAGGGAGGAAGAATGTTCACGATAAGAAAATAGATCACTCTGAGGCATGTTTTCTTTTAATCAGGAAATGAAAACTGAAGCAATTATATGGTGAGGGGATAATTTTCCTTCAATGTCCTTACTATTTTCAGGTGTATTTGTTCCACTTGAATTATTCAGATAATTTCCCTAATTGGCCCATTTCCTTTGTCTATGTGGACCTAAGTTATCATTCTCACCATCAGATCTGTAAAGTCCTAGGCAGGGGCTCCGTCTTGGGGAGTAGCGCAGGGCTAGGTCCAGAATCCAGGTCCCCTCACCCAAGTCCTGGCTCTCAGCTGCACCCTGGGGGCCTCTGCTGGCTCCGGCCCACCACCACACCCATCTGTGCACGAGAAGTTTCAGTTCCATCACAGGCAACTTGTAGGGTTGAGCATCCAGAAACTGATTTGCCATCAGTGGCTCTTTGGCAATTGTTTTCTTAATTTGAAGTTCACTTGGCACAGCTGTAACAACTGCTTCGCCCTCTCCAAGACAGCATGCTGGCCTGGAGTTTAAGGAGGAAGGATATTATGGCCAGGATCCTAAGTGTCTGCCAGAGAGGAAGTCGGGGAATCACAGAACCTCAGAGCCAGAACAGAACCTGGAGAGTGAGAGATCTGCTCTCCTCTTTTCAGAAAGAGAAGCCAAGGCCAAGAGCAGGGAAGTGACTAGTCCATGGTCACACAGTTCAGCCAAGGGACAAACCTGGAGCCAGTCCACAGATAGGCAGTCTGGTTGCTCTCCCCATCTCACCTTGCTCTTCTCTTTCTTAAAAAAGAAAAAGAAAAAGAAAAAAGACACCTTTAAGAAAAAGGTGTTTCAGTAGTGAGCGTGGGAGGGCCACCCACCTCGCCGTGGCTGGGAAGCACCTCTCGGTCCCCTCCTCTAACTCAGTAGCTGTGGCAGAACACGCAAGGCCTGGCTGACCTCCTGGGTTTTAGTGTTGCCTGTCAGCTTGAGTTCAAAGGGACTTTATTAACCTTGACTAATATCACAGATCCAAGGCTGTGCCCACCTGTTAATTTTGGGAAATTTGTAATGTAGGGTTTAATTTTGCGCGCAAGTATGAACAGTCCCTGCCTGAACCACACATCAGCCCGGCCAGGGCGGGTGCCCATCCGGCCCTGCTCAGGGCATTTCTGGGGTGGCTTTGTTTCTCCCCTGCTTCCCACAGTGGCAAACCCTCGCAGTGCCACGACCCCTGGGGAAACTCAATCTTAAGTCCTATGGACAAACGCTCCAGCCCCGCGGGGCTCCCAGGACACTACCGCTATCGGATTTCGCGTGGCCGCCCAGCTCCCCCTACTCGTGTCCCCTCCCGCCAGGGAACCCCTGGAGCCAATCAGAACGTCGCGGAGCTCGGGGTTGTAGAGTCCCAAGCCCGGGACCCGCCCCTCTTTGTTGCGGTGGCCAATGGATGCATTCGGAACATCGGCGGCTGCCCGGGTGACTCGGTTATATGTCACAGAATAACATTCGAGAATGGGACATGGAATGAGGCGACGGCTGCAGCAGCCCCAGCAGCCCCAGCCCCAGGCCCAGCAGCAGCAGCAGCAGCAGGAGTCCCCGCCGTCCCCGCCGCCCGGAGAGGCTCTGCGGCAATGAAGCCGACTGTCCCGAGGTAGGGTCCCGGAGCTGCCGCGCGCGCTTCCTGCGCCCCGCCTGCAGCCAGTCCCTGCCGGTGCCTGGCTGGAACTCGGGGAAAGGGGGCGGGTGGAGCTCTGGCCACCAGAGCCCCGCGGGGTCCGGGAGGGCTTCCTGGGTGAAACCGGGCCGCCTTTGCAAAGCGAGGCTGCTGCGGCGCCCTCGCGCCAGCACCGGGCGCTCACGTGCAGACACGTTCTTGGCTCGGCTCCTCGCTCTGCCACATCTGGGGACCAAGGAATGTGTGCAGCCTTATGGGGACCTCCTGCTCCTTCGTGCTGCACGAGCTGTCTTTCTTCTCCCTACACCGTCCACCCCGCACCCCCACGCTCCTCGTGTCCCCCGCCCCCGGTGTTTAGGTGCGTGTGAAGCTTTGTGGCCAATTCCGAGCTGCCTTTCTAGGCAACAGCGGGGCTCGAAGCCCGTACTCCCTTCCAAGGGGGTCTGTCCGCGCGCGGGGTCAGCGGGAGGTGACGTGGAAACACTTTGGGGACCCGCACTCGGGTCCCCTGGGTGTCCTCTTAGCCGTGGTGTCTGCTGTGTGTCCACCGATTGCAGGCACGGCCCTTAGCCGGGAGCACGGCCGCCTCCGCGGACTCCCGCCGCCGCTCCCCCTCGGCGCGTCCTGCGGCAGCGAGCGGCATGGAGGAGGCCACCCCCGCGGGGCGCTGATCCCCGCGCCGCGCCCGCGCGCACACGCCCCCCGCCGCCGCCGCCGCCGCCCCCAGCACCGCACTCCCCGCCCCGGCCCCACCATGACCGGCTCCGCGGCCGACACTCACCGCTGCCCCCACCCCAAAGGCGCCAAAGGCACCCGGTCCCGGAGCAGCCACGCGCGGCCCGTGAGCCTCGCCACCAGCGGGGGCTCGGAGGAGGAGGACAAAGACGGCGGGGTGCTGTTTCACGTTAACAAGAGCGGCTTCCCCATCGACAGCCACACCTGGGAGCGCATGTGGATGCACGTGGCCAAGGTGCACCCTAAGGGGGGAGAAATGGTGGGCGCCATCAGGAACGCCACCTTCTTGGCAAAGGTCAGTGGCTTCAAAGGCGGGGTGGGTGGGGCGTGGGGGGGTGAGGGATGGGCAGTGATGGGACCTTTTCAGCCTGTACTTAGCAGATAGAGGTAATCTCCATTTTCCTGGTCCTGTGCAAACCGCCTTCCCTCCCCATCCGGCCCGCCAGCCCTTTTCTTAATTGAGATATTTACCCTGGAAGCCTTAGAAGTGGAGGAGGGAGTGGGAGGGGGCTTGCTGTCCTGGGACTGCATAGTCGGGTTGTGCCAAGGTTCCTTTGAATCTCCAGCCAGACTCTATTATCTCCTCCCCCCAAGTACATCCTCCTTCAGCAAAAGCTAGAGCCACCAGGTAACACCAGCAATGCCAAAGAAGAACGCGCAGGCCCCCAGGGATCCCGCCCTGGCCCTGCTTGTTCTTTTTGGAGTCTCTTGCTCCCTGCTACCCCTCCCCCCCAGCAAATGATTTATTAAGCTGTGAATGAATTTGCAATCAACCAGTCAGACTTCTCAGTGTGAATCATTTCTAGACTTTTTGCCAATTTTTTTTTTTTTTAATGACAGTGACTTTCACCTCTGAAACTTGCAAAACAGTGAACTCTTCCCAGCTTATCTGGGCTCCAAGAAAAAAGAAAGACTTTTGGCTGTGGCTTAAAAGGGACTTTCCAGTACACATGATGAATTAGTCTGACTGGATAGAGAAAGACGCTTAGGAGTGAAACTCTTTTTACATTGGAGAGAAGCCAGTGAGCCATTTGGGTTTGGTGGCCAAGGATATGGTTACAGAGGGAGGGAGACGTCCCCTGGTGGGAGTAGCTGCCTTACATGGAACATCAAAATGCAAGCTGGGGAGAAATGCTGCAGAGCCTGGGGGTGATAGCATGGTGGACGGTGTCCCCTGGACCCTGGGGACACTGGTGCGGCTGAGAAGATTCCTAGGCAGGTCTAGGAATGCCAGACCTGAGACCTGGAAGGCCATCTGGTCGAGTCCCCAGCCTGGTGACAGCTGAGCATCTGAGCCCGCAGGCCGGAAAGCTGTGTGTGCCCTTGGGGAAGTGATAGAGCCTTTGAACTTCCTGCTGCAGTTGGTTACAGTGTTTTATTACTCTGCTGGTCAAGCAGATCTTCATTATGCCCAACTAGAATCTTGCCTGCTTTAGTGTCAACCGTAATTACCCTTGCTGGGTTCTCCTTGAACGTGAGAACAACACTTGACCTGTTTTGCAGTTCTAATTTCAGAATCTTTCCCTCCTTGAATGAGGACCCAGGGAGTCCTTGACCCTGGAAGAGAAGTGGCCACAGGGAACTGACCCCTGTTCCTACCGCCCCGTGCTGCCTTTCTAGCCTCAGAACTGACCCTGCCTCTACTTGTGCCTTCATCAACCTTCCTTCAACCTTGTGGCTGGGGGGCGGGCTGGGGGGAAACCTCCTCCTCTGAGTGAGAATCATGGAATTTTAATATTGGTAGAGACCAGTCTCCCACCTCTTGGCAGAATCCCTTCCTCTTTTTGAAGACCTCTGGGAATGGGGGTGTCGCTGCCTCACAGGGCAGCTTAGGTTTGGTCATTGGGAAGCTCTTAGCCAAACAGAAATCCTGCTGCCCTCCCCCCACCCCGACCACAGTCCCATTTCACCACTGATTCTTGTGTTGCCCTTGGAATCAGGGTGGAGCGCTGTCCACTTCCTTTGCTGCTCACAGCGCCTTTGAAAGTTACAAGAGAGTGCTCTTCTGGTGGAAGGGACTGGGAGTAAAAACCAAGGGACTGAATCTTAGGCTTGGTTGTGCTACATCTAGTCTTCTGTCTCGGTCATTCTCTTAAAATTTCTGACCTTAGTTTTCTCATCCATAAAATGGGAGTAGATCAGATTTCATGTAAAGCTTTTTCCAATTCTGAAAACCCATGACGTTGGGACCTGTGAACCTCTAGGTCTGTAATGCTGATCTGTGTGATACTTGGGGTCTACTGGACTATGAGCCCTCAGACTGGTGACATTCTGTCATTCCATACCTTCCTTTAGTCTTCTTTGTCCCAGGTAGAAGCAAGAAGAAACTTGCTTGTCCAAGTTAAGTAGAATAGAAATACACGGAAATGCAACAAGATGTGCTATTGACATATTTATTCTGTTACTTAAGCATTTTAGTCCAGCTTCATGGGGAGGTGGGAGTCCAGCTTCATGGGGAGTCACACCAGGGTTAAAGCCTCCCCCCATTTTTTTTATGTGTTTAGATAGAAATAAGATCTTTTTAGGGTGTCCTTAAACATTAAGAAGAATACGTTGAAATTTCTCAACAAGTAGTTAACACATTTAAAGATGTTATTAGGTCGTTAAATATTAAATGTCCGATTTCAAGTCAAGTTAATTTATTATATCTCAAACAAGAAGCAATACAATTAATACAGCTAGTTCCTTTTACCCTTTCTTATGTGTCATAGTTTCCAGATCAACTCATTCTCCTTGTCCTCTTTCTAGGACAATTCCTAGTTTGTCATCAGTCAGTCCCCTGAAACAAGCACACGTGAAACACAATATTGTAACTGTCGTCCAGGCAGTTTAGAGCATAGATTGCTACTTCCCGAGACCTAACCTTCCATTATTGTAGCTGACTGCGGTGTTCTTAAAAAAGAGTGTTGTCTTTGTATAAAAAAGGGACCCAGGAACCCCCAGGGGAGAGGCCACATCATATTGTAGTTTTTCATAGTGACCTGAGGGTCACATGAGAACTGCTGCCGCTCCAGGAATCCCCCAGCTCCAATGTGAGCAGTTGGCTATTTGGCCCTAAATATAAAGAACTTAACTCTGGTGCCGAGTCCTCTTCTCCTGCAACCGAATCAGTATCTCGCTGAGGAATGTGCGCAGAAGCGGGCTGGAGGCTGGCGGTGGCAGAGGGAGAGTTGCAGGGAGAGTAACCGTTTCTGG
Organism: Lemur catta; assembly: GCF_020740605.2. Lineage (NCBI taxonomy): Eukaryota > Metazoa > Chordata > Mammalia > Primates > Lemuridae > Lemur > Lemur catta. Next base: position 11,365,698 of record NC_059150.1, read on the forward strand.
CAATTGAAGTGGACTAGGATGCAAACGAAGTGGACAGGGCACGGCTTCCAGGGCCTGTGAGGAGGACTGAATGACACTTCCTTTGATTGCAGGACATTCCATCAGCAGCCACGGTGAGTTCTACCTGAAGGTCCAAGTGTCCCCCACCTGGGATGGTTTACCTGCTCTTAGATCCTCCTGTTTGTGGCTGAGGACCGCTCCCCTGCGGGTTCCTGGGTCTGAAGTTAGCACTTGACCAGGTCAAAGCCAGGGTTTTAGGTATAGTTTAAGAATAAAGCAAGAGTCAGTTGGAGGAGAATAAAGATTGGGACAGGATGAGCAGAGAGAGTGACCAGCCCAGAAAAAAACAGCTGGGCATACTAGGAACTGGTCCTTTTGTTTCTTGACTGGCTAGAGCTGGACTCTCCTAAGAGCAGAAAACCAGGATGGATGCAGCAGGAAACAGCAATTAGTGTCTTGCAGACCCCACCTTTTTTGTGCCGTGTTCTCACGTTGATTCTAAATTAAGAAATAATTCACATTTAGAGGCATGAGCTTTGCCTGAGTGAAGAAGTGTGAGTACTTGGGACTTGACACTTGGCTGCAGTCAAGGTCCCGCCCCTGCTGCTTGCTGGCTCCCCTGTCCTGGATTCAGAACCATCCACCCATATGTCCATCCTGTGGAGCCCAGGACCTCGCTGTCAGCCACCATCAACAGATCCCTGGCTGCCCCTGGCTCGTGGGTGCTGTCCCATGCCTCTCCTCTCAGAAGAGAAGGTTCTTCTGCCTGGCACCTGCACAGTGCATTCAGAATAGGGATGGCAAAAGGCTTTGCTTTCTCCTTGTTCTTGTTAAAGATTCCTAGTCCCTGCCGCTCTTGCTGCCTCCCTGGCTCCTTCTGTGGCCCCTTCCGTGGTGATGCCAGTGACACAGTTGTGTCCATCCACATCATGTCCCTTGCATTCTTCTGACAGGTCAACTGTGTTTGACAAAAAGGAAGTGGAAGAGGCCGGGTGCAGTGGCTCATGCCTGTACCCACTCTGGGAGGCTGAGGTGGGAGGATTGCTTGAGATCAGGAGTTCGAGACCAGCCTGGGCAATAGTGAGATGCCTGTCTCTATTAAAAATAGAAAAAATTAGCCAGTTGTGGTGTCGCGCGCCTGTAATCCCAGCTACTCAGAAGGCTGAGCAGGAGAATCGCTTGAGCCCAGGAGTTTGAGGTTGCTGTGAGCTAGGCTGACGCCACGGCACTCACTCTAGCCTGGGCAACAGAGTGAGACTCTGTCTCAAAAAAAAAAAAAAAAATGAAGTGGAAGAGAGGCCATCCACAGGAGTCTTGCCTGTAGACTGTTTCGTTATTCTTCCTCTTGAGCAACCATCTTCTCGTCCCCTCCACTCCGTCCTACCCCACCCCCGGCTCCCAGGGTGCCCACCCCAGACCGTAGGCACAGTGTCTGTGTGGAGAGGTTGGGTCTGATCTGTTCTGTCTGGATTCTGCCTTCAGCAGCTTGGCTGCGGCTTGTGGGGCTGGATGCAGGACGCAGGGTGTGAGAACCTCGAAGGGAAGGGCTATGGAAAATCACAGGTGGAGTTTCAGGAATTGATGAAATCTAGCAGGAAAATAGCATGAGGAGTGACTTTCAGGACCCCCGCTGGGAACAAGAAAAAAGGGGTGTGCCCCGGGCTGTTGCATCAATTTATTATGTTGGCATCAGTGCTGGATGAGAACTTCCTGGCCAGCACTGGGTATCTGCGTTTCAGTATCTCTTTGCTAAGTGTAGAGGTGAAAAAAAAGGCATTTTGAAGTGGGTTTAATTTGCAGTTCTTAAATTATTAGTGAGCTTGAACATTTTCAAATATTTATTTACTATTTTCATTTTTTTTTGTGAATTGTCTTTTCATAACCTTTTGTTGTGGCAAAATATACATAACATATGATTTACTATTCTAACCATTTTTTAAGTATGCAGTTGTGTGGCATTAAGTACATTCACATTGTTTTGCTGCTATCACCACCGTCTGTCTCTAGCTGAAACTTTGTACCGATTAAACACTAACTCCTCACTTCCCTCCTCCCCAGCCCCTGGCAACCACCATTCTATGTTTCTTTTTACTTTGAGACAGGGTCTCACTCTGTGGCCCAGGCTAGGATGCAATGGCGTCAGCCTAGCTCACAGCAACCTCAGACACCTGGGCTCAAGCAATCCTCCTGCCTCAGCCTCCCGAGTAGCTGGGATCACAGGTGTGTGCCACCATGCACAGCGAATTTTTCTATTTTCAGTAGAAATGGGGTCTCCCTGTTGCTCAGGCTGGTGTCAAACTCCTGACCTCAAGCAATCCTCCTGCCTCAGCCCCCCAAAGTACTAGGATTACAGGCATAAGCCACTGCACCCGGCCCACCATTCTACTTTCTGTCTCCATGACTTTTGACTACTCTAGGAACCTCATGTAAGAGGAATTATACAATATTTGTCCTTTTGTGATTGGCTTATTTCACTTAGGAAGATGCCCTCAAGGTTCATTCAGGTTGTAGCTTGTGTCAAAATGTCCTTCCTTTTAAAGGCTGAATAATATTCCATCATATACCATTGCATATTCTATTGTAGACCACATTTTGTTTATTCATTCATCCATCAGTGGACACTTGAGTGGCTTCCACCTTTTGGGGCCATTTTTATTTTCTTGAGGCCTAGAAAGTTTTCTTATCACTTTGTGTCAACTCTTCACAAATTAAGGATGTTAACTTGTGTTCCCAGGGGAGGTGGGCGTCTTTAGCCTCTTCCATTAGGGTGAGAAGGCTCTTCGTGATGTGAAGCTCCCAAGTTGAGTGTCTGGGGACTCGGCCACTGCTGATCCTGCTTTCCCGTCTAGACCCCTGAGAACACAGTGGTGGTGGATAATAGCACGGCTTACATTTAGTGAGCACCGTGTGCCCAGCCCCCAGCTACCTCCTTTTACCTTAGGTCGTGCAATCCATACAACCAGCCCGGAAGGTTTGAAGTCGGTGACATTTAATACTATTCCTATAGTATTAAACGGAGGCTTAGTGAGGTCATGCAGTTTGACCAGGGTCCTCAGCTAGTGGGTGACAGAGCAGGAATTTGCACCTAGTTGTGTGTGTCTCCTAATTATACCCCAAGAAGGCCTGCTGGTTTCCAGTCCGTGTTGGGTGGGAACACTGGCAGCCTAAGCACTGGCTGGAAGCTGACCGCAGCTGGCTCTCCCAGACACCAGGGCAAGCTGCAGCCTGTGCCATTATCCCCTCTGCAGTCTCGGCTCCTTTGCCCACCGCAGCCCTGTCCCCCAGCCAGGACTTGGGGAATGTGTACATTTGTCCTCCCCCTGGGGAAGGAAGTGTGTCCACAGCGCCTGTGCTCTGCTCACAGCCCCAACCCTGCAGCTGTTTTCAAAAGCCCTTGGGCGCCATTCGGCTGCTATTCTGAGGACCAACTGCTGCCTGGCTCCATCCCTACTCTCCAACCCTTGTGGGCTCTGCTGGGCTTAGGGAGCGTTGAAATAATTTAGTGTTCAGCCCCATAGCAGAAGCTGAGCCAAGTCACTGGCTACGGCAAGGCTCAGGCCAAGGGACACCCCTTTGGGGCTCTCTTAGTTGGCTGGTGCGTCTTCCTGGCATTCTCCCACGCTCACCAGCGTTTGTGTGAGGGAGGTGCCCATTTCTCTGGTCGATGCTTCTGTCTTGATAAACTGTTAATTTCCGGCCTCCCTTCCTTAGCCCCTTCTAAACCTGACCTAGAGCTTGGGACACAGCGGGTGCTGGGGACACTGTCCCCATCTCCTCGTCTCTCCTCACTCTGTGAAATCTCTGTCGCATTTGTACACAGAGTTCTAGGCATGGGTAGATCAGTGGATGTTACTGCCAAAAACTAAGGGTAAGCTTGACACTTCCTCGTGTGTGTTAGGCAGAAAGAAACACGAGGTCCCACTTCGTATTTTGACTTGCTCTGTGTGTGTGTGTGAGAGAGACAGAGAGAGTCGCAGGAGCAGATATTCAAAGTGGAACATGTTGCTCCCTGCAATGACTCTCCCGACGGGAATGTGATTTCTATGGTATGTTGATGTGTCGTGAGCAAAATGGAGCTGGCAGAGGAGTTGTGCCTGTGTGCACCCGCTCACACGCACACGCAGCGCCTTGGCTGCGGGAGGAGGGAGGAAGTGCGACTGGCTTCCTCTCAGCTGAGGGGGCAGTTGCTGTGAAGGGGGACGTTTCAAAGCCGAGAGGGAGAACAGAGGCACCCAGAGGAAAAGAACGTCAAGGAGCGTTTGCAGGAAGCGCAGCCACAGGGGTGCACGTGTGGAAAGAGCCTGATGCCCCCGCCCGGGGCAGCGTGTCCTCGGCTTGGCCAGGCTGCCCAGGGCTGTCCCCGGGCTGCTCACCAGCAGCTTTGCCTCTGTCTAGCCGAGCACTAAGTCCCCAGGGCCACGCCCGCCCTATTTTCTCCGAGGATGGGACTAATCCATCCTTCGGCCCTTTCTGCTTCACCCTAAGCAGCTTAGGCCCAGAGGAGCCTCACCTCACCTGCCACCAGCAGCTCCTCTCCCAGCACCCTGGACACATGGGCTGAGCTTCTGTGTCACCAGCCACCAGAGAGACAGAGGTCAGGAGAGTGAGAAACATATAGGGGAAATAGAGCAGACAACACAACACAAGACAACAACCAACCAACCAAACAGAAAAACCCCGGCTGGCATCCCTTCCTTCCCAGGAGTGGCCTGACTGGACGTCCCTCTTTGCCCTTGGCCCCCTCAGCAGGGCTGCCCAGAGCTGAGTGGGCGTCTTAGCTCTAAATTCCTGGGAAGGGGCACCTGCCTTCCCCTTTCCAGTCCTTGCCTGCCTTTGGTCCTTTCTGTCCCCAGCAGGGATCAGAACTTCATCCACTCAGCTGTAGACACTTGGCGAATGCTGCCCGAGAGGCAGACTAGGGATGAAGGCCCTGGTGCTGCCGCTGCGAGGGGCAGGGGAGCGATGGCTCAGGAGTCCGAGGGGCTGCACTGTCTGGGGGGAGTCAGGGCAGGAGGAGGGGTCTTTTCTCATCCACCAGGGGCGGGACTCGGGAGGGGACGCAGTGGGCATGGCAGGGGCTGTGGTATTGACACAGCGCAATGGTGCCATGTTGCTGTCCTTCGGGGCACCATTCACCTTATACTCTGTGTAAGTGGTGCCCTGGAGTAGAGCACACAAAATGGGTCACCATTAGCCACACAGCCAAAGGTGTCATGCAGTAATTAATGGAGCACCTCTGTGTCCATCCTAGGCCAGGCTTGGTGGCCTTGGACGCTATAGGACGTGGTCGTTGGCCTCAAGGAGGCGCTTGGGCACTCAGGAGGAGGCAGGCTGTGTTCACACTCACAACGCCCAGAGGGTCACAGAGAACCCTGTGACCTAGAGCAGAGGGTGCGTAGAGGGAACTCGGGGAGGGAGAAGTCACTGAAGGACCCACGGTCTGGGGGGACCTCGTGGAGGAGGCACCACTTGAACAGGCGCCAGGCCCAGGTGGCCTCTCATGAGCAGCTCTGTCTCTGGGGGTTTCAGCCCTGCGCCTGCCCCCAGGAGCTGGGCCCCAGAGCACCTCCTTGCTAAAAAGATCCCCCTCTTTGTTTCTCTGCAGCCTTCAGTACCCCAGGTCCCAAACTACAGGCTGTCGATGACAATTCCAGACTGGCTCCAGGCGATCCAGAATTACATGAAGACACTACAGTATCCTTCCAACCAAGGTCTGAGCAGACCCTGCCAGGGGGCAGGCATGATGATCCCAAGCCTGGTGGCATATCTGTCCCCAGCTGGTCATCAGAAGCTCTGTAAGGTTGGTGAGGCCAGGCATGGAGGGGTGCCCGAGGCAAGAGGCTAGAAAGAGTGCAAACAGGATGTCACTGCAGTGACCCAGCCCTTCTCCCTTCGAGGTGTATGTGGACAGGCCTGGCCAGGGGCCAGTGAGGCGGGGCTGGTCCACCTCCAGCCCCTCTGGCTGCTCTTTTCCCCTCTTCATCCCTGTCCTCTTCTCTTTCCCCTCTGGGCTCTCCCCTTTTTCCTTCTCCTCTTTTTCCACCTCTTCCTTCTCAGTCATCTTTGTTCCCTTTCTCCTGTCTTCCTCTCCTGTCTTTTGCCTTCTTCCCTGCTGTTCTTCTGTTCCTTTCCTTTCCTCTCTCACGTTTTTGCCTTCATCCCTGCCCACTCGTGATCTGTAAGAGGCCCACCTGGCGCTGCCTTTGGCTCCCTGGGTGACCCCGGCTGGTGACTTTGCTTGGTTTTGCCTGAGTGGATGGGGCTGTGGGATGGGAGCGCTCTCCGCCCGCCCGAGCTTGAAGAGGCGCTAAGAAACCCTGTGTGTCCAGGCTGCATTCAGACCAGCCAGACTTTTGATCCGTTTCTCCTCCCCTGTCCTCGGGTGGTTTGCAGCCAGGGGTAGCTCGGTTCTGAGGGCCCCCCCAAGCAGCACTGTAGGAACAACAGGGCAGAAGCAAATGGTCCACCTGCCACTTCTGGTATTTGGTAAGGACAGGAGTCAGATGGGAGCTGGCCCTCAGCACATTCTCCAGAAGGTCAAGCTTATGCCAACCTCTGTTCTTCCTCCATAAAGATATAAAACTCAGCATGTCTTCCAAGGCCCCGGGCACACTGGTTTGCTTTCTGTTTGTTCACACCGAGCCTTGAGGCAGAAAGGACTTCAGGAACACTGCACGCATGTCCCACATGTCCCAAAGAACCCCTCCTCTCTGGGTTATACGTTAGGATCTTTCTGGTGGATTTTTGTGTCTTCCCCGAAGGCACCAAACACCAGCACCTGCCTCCTAGGGCTGGATATTACCTGGTGGGAATAATGCCCATTTCTGCTCATTTGGGTGGGGAGATCCTTTGAGGAGCCTCTCCGTTTCTACTCCATGGATCCTCCCAGCGGAATCCTAAAGCGATGTTAGAAGGAGAAAGTAGCGCCAGCCTCCAGGAGCGAGACCGACAGCCCTGGCCCTCAGAGCTCTTCCTAGCCCTTGGAAGGCTGTCTGGCGTTGGTGCTCATGCCCGGTTCCATGTGGTCTGGAGGCACGAACTCCTGCCAGGGTACACCTGGACCCCAAGAGCTAACCCTTTCTGGATGTGATGACACCTCACAGAACATTCTAGAAGGTGACAGAAATTAGAATGGCTCCCCATTTCCATCTAGGACTTGATCTTCCCAAGGATCATCTGGCCAGAGATGAGCCTGGCTGGGAATGCACTGATGGGGCAGATTTGCATGTGCTTTACATGTGTGCTCATGCTCATTCTCAGCCAGTTCTCATTGTGCCCTTGAGGATTGGTGCTTTTATTTTTCTCTTCTCTGACCCTTTATGACTGCAAAGGTCAATGTCCTCCTTCATCTGCAGAGAGGCACCACGGGGCTCCAGGAGCGTGCTCCCAGTCACCTGCTCTGGGAGCCACCGCACGAGGAAGGCACAGTGTGGACTCTTGTCTTGGACCTTCTGCCCTGACTTTTATTTAGTTCCTTGGGACTCCCGACTGCTTTATCCTGGATGCAGTGACAGGTGCCAGGGTATGGAAGGACAAATCCTGCCCGACCCTTGGACAGCCTGAGGGCAGCCAGCAACAGGAGTGCTGATTTTGCATTGGTTCTGGAAAGAGAAGGGCCACATAAGCCCTGTGGAATGGGGAGAAATCTTCTGGGGCAAACTCAGGCTCAGAGAATATTTTACCCTGAGGGAATGTTTAGAGGAGACTTTTCTCCCTAGCCCACTTCAGGGCCTCAGTTTACTAACAGTGAACTGAGAGGATGGTCAGGTAATTTTTTATTATTTTATTATAGGTGTGTCTCACTGTACTCACTAAATGTATAAATCAGATAGATCAACAGGGGAAAGTTGGGCGTAGAACTGAACTTTTGCCAATCCAATTCTACTTTGTGGATCGAGAACCTCACTGCTTGAATCAAATCTTTGGTAAAGTAAAATCCATTCACAATGAGAATACTTAGCCCTTCATTTTTTCTCTTTCACCTCTAGGGTTTTGTATGTTGTATTTTTAAAAAGCTGGACAAGGCCATATTGCTAATTGTCACTCTTATGGCCTAGGTCAGTGACTCTCAAACCTGTGTACTTGTTAAAATCACCCTCTGGCCCTCGCCCTGAAGCTTCTAATTCAGTAGTGTGAGGTGAGGTCACTCTGAATGGCACCCGGGGTTAGGAACCGTGGCCTGAGATCTGAATCTCCAGGGATGGAGCCCACAATCTGCTTATGAGGAGCTCTCCAGCTGGTTATGTGTGCCCACGTCTGACAGGCCAGCCACTGGCTGAGTGGCCAGGACAGGAATCCCAGTCCCTCTTAGGAGGGTGCAAAGTGCTTCCAGCTACCTCTGTCATCCATCCACCCATCTTTCCATTCTTCCATCCATCCATCCACCCATCTATCCATCCACCCATCCATCCATCCATCCTTCCATCTTCCCATTCTTCCATCCATCCATCCACCCATCTATCTATCCACCTATCTATCCATCCATCCATCCTTCCATCTTCCCATTCTTCCATCCATCCATTCACCCATCTATCCATCTACCTATCTATCCATCCATCCATCCTTCCATCTTTCCATTCTTCCATCCATCCACCCACCCACCCATTTATCCATCCATATACCCACCCATCCATTCACTTATTTCTCATTCATTTAATAATATTTGCTAACTTGCATATTTTGGGCTTCTGCTGGGTTTTATGGGTGATCTAAAGATGATAAAAGAATAGTCCCAGCTCTCCAAGAGCTTGTAGTCTAGTAGGTGAACTAAGACATACATTCAACTAATCAGAATACAGAGCAGAATGAAAGGAGCTATTATAAAAGTTCAAGGTGCTGTGAAGCTTAAGTTAGAAATTAGATCCTCACTAGGATGGTGAGGAGTTAGAAGCTATTGGCTACCTCTGCCTACTGGCCACCTCTGAAGAGCCTCCACATCCTCATCTCATGGAGAAATCCGAGTGCATAGCTTCCTCCGACAGATTGCTGGGGCCTTTGGAGTTTTCTGTCACTTTCCCTTTATATGCTTTGCACAGATACAATCATACAGGGACCCAGTTCTTTGAAATTAGGAAAATGCGACCGCTGAGTGGGTAAGTGGTGCATGATCCATGGGCCATGTGACCTCTCTCCTAGCCTGAGCTGCCACCTCCCTCTCCTGACCCCATCCCTGTATCCCAGTGCTCAGATATCCTAGTGTATTTGGGGTGAAGGTGGGAGGTGCCAGGGCCAGATTGGAGGTGGGCTGCTCTGGCAGCCAAGTTCAGAGGTGAATACTAATTCTCAGGCTGGGGGAGGCTCCTAAAATTTGCTTTGTGAGGGCTCCTTTACTTGCTCCAGCATGGGAGGTTGCTATGGACTGCAGGGACTAATTCTTGGAAAGGGGAGTGGAGAATGTAGGATTTTAGTTTTGCCAAGTGCAGACGTGCTTTGGTGCTATCCTTTGTGGAGAGTCCCCTTTCCCTCTATGTTCCTGCATGGTGCCTAGTGCGGGGACAGGCATGCTGATGGACTGACAGACAGACTGACTGACTGCATAATTAAATAAATCCTGAGATTCTCTGCTGTGCTCTATCCTGCAGGTTAATGGAAACAGCAAAAGAAATGACCCGAGAGTCCTTGCCTATCAAATGCCTTGAAGCTGTCATCCTGGGCATGTATCCTTTAAATTTGCAGTCCCCAACCTCCTGGCCGTGGACTGGTCCGTGGTCTGCTAGGAACCAGGCTGCACAGCAAGAGGTGAGCAGTGGGTGAGCAAGCGAAGCTTCGTCTATATTTACTCACCATTGCTCACCATCCCCACCCCCCTATCTCCTACCCCCTGGGCTGTGGAAAAATTGTCTTCCATGAAATCGGTCCCTGGAGCTAAAAAGGTTGGGACCACTGCTTAAGTTATGTGTGCTTATGTTTACCTCATAGATGGTGGCCTCACTCTGGGGCTGGTTGTGCCTTTAACATCCTACATTTGCAGAGATGATGCCTGTTGTCTCCTTGGGGACAGTGTCAAAGTCCCTGGTGCTTCTCTTTAACTTTCACCATCTGGAGTTGAACCAAATCAATGCTGGGCTCCATGGACCAGCATTAGTCTAACCTGTTAGCTACAGCCTCCATGAGGGCCCGATCTCAGGCCAGTGACCTTGCAGATTCACTGGTCACAAGGAGGATTCCAACCTAGAGGGACTAGAGAGCATGTGGAGGGGCTGTTTTTGCATTAGTCTGACATTGCAACAGGAAAGACACTCAGGGGGAAATAAATCAGGGCCGAGAGTGCTAGTGTCCAAACCCTTCTCCCAGAAAATTCCAGGAGTGGAGTGTGGAAGAGACCAGGCTTGACAGAACATGGCTGAAACAAGGGTCTGGTCTCTCCCACACTCTCTGTCCCATTTTCCACCAGACTCCTGCCTCCTCAGCCTGAAAGGTCCAGAAAAACCGATGGCACTAACTTATTAGTGGTGATGACAATTGAACATGACCAGATAGAAAAGCAAAGAAACTCCCAAGCCCTGTGGGGTAGATGGCTAGAAGGGACAGTGGCAAAGGAAACATGGCAAGACATAAGCTTGAGAGGTGGTCCCAGGTAAGACCTGGGGTCTTAGGTCCCTGAGTGCTGTGCTGAGAAGTGACCTTTTCCCAAAGGCAATGGGAAGCCCAGATGAGAGCTCTGAAGCGGAGGTGTGACATGGTCAGGTGTACATGTTAGAGAGGTAGCTCTAAAGAACAGACTGAAGGAGGCCAGACTGGAGAAGGCTGGGGCAGGATCTGCAAAGCCCACTGGGAGCTGTTACAGGAGGCAATGGTGATGCTTGAACCATGGCCTTGGCAATGGGAATGGGTTTGAGGGATGGTTTCCAGAGCTATCCAGGAGATGGAATGTACAGGACTTGGGGGCCAACTGGCTGCAGGAGTTGTGAGTGGAATGAACAAACACAGGTTTCTGGATTGAGCGACAGTCGTGGAGGATGGGCTGGGGGAATGGGAGTGGCAGGGAGGTGAGATGGTGGCAGTGAAGGTGGAGGGAAGATGGGGGAATTAATTATCACCACCACCCCTGGGGACTGATTAGATAGGGAGAGTTAGAGGTCAGGGACAATGGTTCCCCATTTCTGGCTTGCATAGTAGCCACAGTCAAGGGAAGGACTTCAAGGGGAGGATCAGGTTTAGGGGGAGATGAGCTCAGACTTGGAGATGTTGAATTTGCAGTGCCACGGGATGGCGGGATGGGGTGTTTTAGAGTGTGGCGCTCACACGGGGAATCTGCACTGAAAATGCAGATTTCAGAGCTCTGAGTGCTTAGGGGATTGTGTGGCTGTTCAAGAGGTGAAAGGAGAAAAAGATCAAGGACGAAATCCCAACATTTTTTGGTTTAGTTGGGTACAAAGAGCCCATGAAAGAGACTGAAAAAGGAAAGTCAGAGAGGCAGAAGGAAAACCAGGCGAGAAAGAACACACAGAGTCAGCGGAAGAACACGTAGTTCAGAGTTAGACCGGGGACGGTAGGATTGATCTGGTCCGTTTCTTTGGCCTCCTGGACATTCTTATGGGAAGGGGAATTTCTGCGGCGCTCTGCAGTCTGTGGAGCACTCGCAGGCCTGATCTGAAACACGATTGTCCACAGGTGCCTTGGCTGACATTTGAAAAATGGAAACTTGAGCCTTACCGAGGCCCCTCCCTGGCCCTCCTGTCACACTTCCCCCTGCTCCCCACAAAGGAGGTGGAATGTGAGCCTGGGGAGCCCGGCAGGAGGGGCTTGGGGCAGCAGATGGCTCAGGGCCCCAACTCTTTGGTGGCAGGAGTCGGCCACAGCTGTTCAGCGGAGCCTCCTGCAAGTTTAATGGGGGTGAACAATTGGCTGGGCTTCCTGGTGGAGACCAGTGGAGGAGAACAGAGGCCCAGGCCCTTTGTGGGGTGGACAGGCTGACTTCAGACTCTCTGCTGACGGGTGTCTGAGAGCACCTGGATTTAGGTCCTGTTGCTCACACGACAGTCTCGTCCCTGCACAATTTTAGACATCTGAGCATCATGTCACTGGAATCACCTGCAACCTTTTGAGACTGGACCAGCCTTGGGCTCGTCCAAATCACAGATATTGTGCTCTAGTTTTCCTTTGTTCTTATTCGTGTGACATTTCAGAAAGGTACAGGGAAGGTGTGGCGGGGTGCAGAGATTCAGCTCATACTGCCGAGCTCAGGGAGATTTGACTCTTGCACATGGACAAGAAACACAGACCTGAATTCTAAAAGTTACAGCATCTTCGTCTTTTCTCTGTACTCTGTGTCAGCACCCCTGGGTCCTGATTTCCATTTGGGGGTGGTGCAGGGTATGACTTGGGTCATCTGTCTGTGTCTCCTGCAGGTCCCAGGAAACAGACGGTGCCTTGCCAACTTTGATGCTGGTTGGCTTGGCTGCCTGGCTGCCTGTGTCCATTGGCTTGTCCTTCCTGTTTTCCGTTTTTTGACTTTGGCCCCGAGTTCAGGATTTATTGCTGAAGAACCACTTCCTTTTGTCTTGCTTTAGTGCACGTGTACACTTTTACATGCATGCTGGGTAGGTGGATCTTTGGTTCCAAATTATCTTCTGCATTATGGCAGGTATTTGGGGGAACCTTGCTGACAGTGCTGGGACTTGCTCGTGATACTAAAGCACTAAGGTTCATTAAAGTAACGGGTTCACTGTGAGAGGCAGGTCAGGCGCACCCCCCGGAGGCTGGATGCTGGGCAGGTTATCCCGGGGCTGGGACGCTGCTGCTCCCCCTTTTCCTCCTGGAAAAGCTCAGGCCACTCCCCCTGCTTTCATCCATATTTCCTCGCCCCTTCTCTCTCCGTTCCCAGTTGCTCCAGGTCCCAAGGCTTTACCGATTGACATAAAGATGGAAAAAATCCTAGAGATCTGTGACTGGTGACGTGAGGGACTGGCACTCTCTCCTGACCCCTTTCCACTCCCACTTCTAAACCTGGCTGACTCCACTTGTCCTCAAAGACAAATCCCAGTGTCACTGCACCGAGGCCCCTCCTCTACCACCCAGAGATTGCTGGCCTTGCCTCTCTGACGGCACACATTGCATTGGGTTTTGGTCTTGTTTTTTATTGTGGTAAAATATTTACAATGTATACTTTACCATTTTAAGCATTTTTAAGTGCACAGTTCGGTGGCATTAATTACATTCATGCTGTGCCACATGCCACCATCCATCCCAGAACTCGTGCATCTTCCCTGACTAAAGCTCTGCACCCATTACACCATATTCCCCATTTCCTCCTCCCAGCCCCTGGCAACCACCATTCTACATTCTGTCTCTGCATTTGACTGCTCTTGGAACCTCAGATAAGTGGAACCACACATTTGTCCTTTTGTGTCTGGCTTATTTCACTTAGCATAATGTCTTCAAGTTTCATCCAGATTGTAGAGTATTGCAGGATTTCCTTCCCTTTTAAGGCTGGATAATATTCCATTGTGTGTATATACTACCTTTTGTTCATCCATTTATCCACTGATGGACATTTAAGTTGTTTCCACCTTTGGCTGTGGCGAATAATGCTGCTTAACACCATGGGTGTACAAATATCTGTTGAGAGTCCCTGCTTTCAGTTCATTGGGAATCTACCCAGAAGCGGAACGGCTGGATCATGTAGTAATTCTGTTTAATTATTTGAGGACCCGCAATGCTGATTACATTGTGTCCATTTAGAGTTTGTCTCCCACCAGACTTCCAGAGAAGGGCTTTGGCCCACAGCCCTGCCTAGCAGCCCGTCTGGCTCAGTAGGTGCTCAGGAGTGTTCGTTACCCTGCCCTAAACAACTAAGGGATGCCCTTATTCCAGTCCTAGAAAGCAGGTAAGAAGTTGTGTAAGAGGACTCAGAGGGTGTGATTTCATTCCCTAACTGCCAATTCATCTCACATGATGAAGTGAAGAGAAAGCAGGTAAACTGAGAGAGAGAAGCCATCTGTGATTAAACCCAGGACAGAGGACAAGGCTGTCATCAGGGCTGTGGGCTGGGTTCTATCAGCATCCTGCTTGTCAGGGAACCTGGATTTAGCCCCTCGCCGAGTGCTGTCCTTTCCAGTGTCAGGAAGTGGATCCTCACAATCTAAGGTTCGTTCTTTCTGCGAGCCCTTCTGTGTCCCCGGCGTGTGCTGTGCCCAAGGGATCCCAGGGTACGAGATACAACCTCTGCCTCCCGAGGACGGGTAAGCACCAAGTGCGATGGGAGTCCTTGCGTGTGCGTGTTTGTGTGTGTGTGTGTGTGTGCGTGTTTGTGTGTGTGCATGTGGCGGGGCTGGGCAAGGGTACCTGAGCAAGGCTCAGGAAGGTCAGGGGGCAGCAGATAGTGGCGAGGCCGTTCCAGGCCGCGGTGCAGCCTCGTGAACGTCAGGAGCAGACAGGGCAAGCCCGTGGCATCCTTACTGCCCACGGTGACTCTGAGACCCACAGGTCTCTGCCAGGTCTCAGCTCCCCGCGCTGTAGGGCTGATGTGTGAGTGAAGCCACAGGAGAAGTTATTACTACAGTGGGATGGAACGTGGTATAGACTTTGTTTAATAGCATAATATTTTTAAAAGCTTCATAATCTCTTTGGTCATATAGCTTTGTAATGGAAAGGTCACTCAAAACGTTCACTTCTATTTGACTTCACATTATGGGAAAATACATGTGCGCAGGGCAGCGGGCACCAGTCTGTGCCTTTGTTCTGGCCTCAAGGTGTGTTCTTCAAAAATGTCAAGGGCCTGCGGCAGGTGGGTGGGCTGGCCCCGCCTGGGGGGACATGGGACTGCACAGAGGCTTGATGCGAGGATCCAAATAGTGGCAGGACTTTGCTCAGGGCTTTGGACTAAAGCCTGAAGATGATGATAGACGATGAAAACTCGTCGGCAGAAGAGTGACATATACCAAATTTTAGCTTAAGAAGGTCATTCTGGCTGGGCACAGTGGTTCACGCCTGTAATCCTAGCACTTTGGGAGGCCGAGGCAGGAGGATCTCTTGAGGCCAGGAGTTTGAGACAGAGTCTCACTGTCTTGCCTGGGCTAGAGTGCTGTGGCGTCAGCCTAGCTCACAGCAACCTCAAACTCCTGGGCTCAAGCGATCCTCCTGCCTCAGCCTCCCAAGTAGCTGGGACTACAGGCACATGCCACCATACTTAGCTAACTTCTTCTATTTTTAGTTGTTTGGCTAATTTCTTTCTATTTTTAGTAGAGACGGGGTGTCGTTCTTGCTCAGGCTGGTCTTGAACTCCTGAGCTCAAGCAATCCTCCCGCCTCGGCCTCCCAGAGTGCTAGGAATATAGGCATGAGCTACTGCGCCCGGCCAAAAAAATTCTTTAATAGCGCCTCATTCCCTGTAGGAAACTGAGTGAGGAAAAAGTGCCTTGTTATTGTTTTGTTTTGCATTCATGAAATTACTGAAGAAAATGACAAGTTTTGCTCTTTGTCCCACATTAATTTGGCTTTGGTAAGCACCACTGTATAGTAGGTAATCAAAGATTTCAAGTGAATCCTTTATAAAAGGATGAGTCTGGAGAAGTTCCATGTGGGCCAGCTCAGAGGCAGGGGGATGGACTCCCTGACCCCTGTGAGGTACCTTCCTTTCCTGGGAGTCTGAGCTCTGTGAATTTTCAAGGCCTCCCTTTCTCTTCCTTGACTCGGATTGTCTAAGATACTTAACCAACGGACAGCCTTCCATCGAGCGCTTCCCCATCAGCTTTAAAACCTACTTCTCAGGAAACTACTTTCACCATGTTGTGCTGGGGATTTATTGCAATGGCCGCTACGGCTCGCTGGGCATGAGCCGAAGGGCCGAGCTGATGGACAAGCCGTTGACCTTTCGGACTCTGAGTGACCTCATCTTTGACTTCGAAGACTCCTATAAGAAATACCTGCACACGGTCAAGAAGGTCAAGATTGGGCTGTATGTGCCCCACGAGCCTCACAGCTTCCAGCCCATTGAGTGGAAGCAGCTGGTTCTCAACGTCTCAAAGATGTTGAGGGCCGACATAAGGAAGGAGCTGGAGAAATACGCCAGGGACATGAGAATGAAGGTAGGCGCTGGGAAGATAAGTGAGGAACACAAGAGAGCTCTTTTTCCATTCCACGCCCCCTACACCCCACTCTTGCTCCAGGACCCATGTTTCTAGGATGTTCAAAAATTTCTTGAGGTTACTGTCTCTCTTTGCACATACTACTTCAAAAAACAGCTAAAATCAATTTAAATGTTACAGTTAAAGCATTGTCTTGGCCTGCAATTCTTTCTGTGAAATCAGATCTAAAATGTTAGTCATTTTATATTGAAGCTCTGGTTTTGTTCCGTTTTGTCTTTATACTAGGGTGAACAATCGTTGTAGTTTACCTGGAACCTAAGGGCTTTCCCAGGGCAAGAGACTTTCAGTACTTAAAACTAGGAAAGGCCCAGGAAAATCAGGATGAGTTGGTCACCCTGCTTTATAATCTATTTTAGTCATATCTCTGTTTTGCCTTATACATTGCAAAGCCCTTTGGTATAAAATTCTAACCTGGTGTCGAGAGAGCACACAAGGAAACATTCTCTGTGCTGGGCTTATACAGACTGTGCTCACCCTCCTTCCCTCTACCAGTGTAACCTCCAAAGTGAACGATGTCCTTGTCCCTCCAGGGCTCGTGGAGTCACTGAGAGAGAGCCCGTGCGTACACTGGAGACCGCAGGGGACAGGGCTTGTGCTGACTTCAGGCTTGGTTATGTTTAGCATTTGCACTTGTCATCTTCACTTTGCGGGACCTGGAGTGGAGATTCTTGATAGATTGAAGCCACCCTGTCATATGTGTGGGATGGCAGAGTCAGAGGAAGAACAAGCTGGTTTCTGGGACAGTGTAGATGGGACTTTTCCTTCACGAGGAGAGGAGCTTGCCAGGCAACCAAACACAGCCCCAGGGGGCCGAGGCCTGGGGCTCTGCTCCCCTCTCTGCCCTGGCAAAGGGGGCACAGTGCGATCATCCAGATGGCCCTTGATTCTTGCCAGTGCAGAATGAGAGAGGAACGGAGTGTCTCCGACCTCCTGCTTTAGCAGCCTTCCTGCTCAGGGCCTGCCGAACCATGGCATCACGGGTGGGCTGGGGGCCGGGATGCCGTGCTGCGGGAAGACGGGAGGGTGAGGGTCCTTTAGCAACCAGTGTGGTTAACTCCTTGCATCCCCTTCAGATCCTGAAACCTGCAAGTGCCCACTCTCCGACCCAGGTGAGAAGCCGGGGAAAATCCCTGTCCCCCCGAAGGAGGCAAGCAAGTCCCCCAAGAAGGCTTGGCAGGCGAGACAAGTCGTGAGTAATATTTCCACTTCCCCAACACACATATCCACGGGGTTGTCCTGGCCCCTGGGGACACAGCTGTGTCTTGAGCCTTGTGTTTGAACCAGGTAGTGACCTTCAAGAGGATTGCCCCTCTCAGGCAGGGGACATTTCTGGAAAAGGACCCACTATGCATATTGCCCCCACTGCTACTGTTTTACTGACTGTCAGTTGTACACACAAATGGGGGAACAAGCCCCAGACAGAATGAGATGAAAAGTAGCCCGAAATCCAGGCGGCATGGAAGGAGCACTGGACTTAGAATTAGGAAACCTGGGGCTGGAATAGCTCAGTTACTCACTGCGTGCCCTTGGGCCTGTCTTTGTATTCTTCCTGGGTGTAAGTTTTCTCATAGATCGTTAGAATCTATGAGCTTTCCTAAAACTGTACCCAGAAGAAAGTGTGATCACCAGCAGCAGATAGTGGTGTCAGAAATATCCACAGGATCATCCTCTTCCCTGGCTAACTGCACCCTCTCCTGTTTTGGCTCCCAGGCTAGTGATTCTACACCTACTTCTTAGGTCAAAATGACCCACTTAAGAAATGACAGATTGGAGGTGCTTAGGATGCCCAAAGTAACCAGTGCTAATCCACTGGCAAGTATTTGAGCCATAGTCATCCTGGGAAAAGATAATAGCAGCATGCCGTGTCACATGAGCCTCTTGCCACACTGGGACTACGTGGTGCAGTGCACAGCGGCCATGGTTGAATCCCAGCCCTGCCATCTGCTAGCCTTGTAGCCGGGCAAATCCTGCATCCTTAGGGAGCCTCAGTTTCCCCACCCCTGAGAGAGTAGAAAAGGCTTGTCTACCTGGCAAGGTTGTGGCAAAGATCCAGGCAGGCAGTGTAATCAGAGTGACTTGTTAATAGCGAACTGCTTTTGCACAATCACATTGTTATCATCACCTCAGTCCTATAGTCGGCAGGGAATGCTATACAGTTTTCATTTTCAGATGAAGAAATCAGAACGCAAAAAGGGTTGGTTGTTTTGTGCTAAGTCCGGTAGCTGGTCAGTGTGGGAACTGGCACAAGAACCCAGGGCCCCTGACTTGGGGGAGGTGTTTGGCAGGGGAAGGGCAAATTTCTGGTTTTGGAAGAATAGAGGATGAAATATTTTCAGTTCCAAGGAAGGTTCCTAACTCACCCCCGTGCCGAGTCCCATTGCCAGTCCCAGGGTTCTGCATTTGCAGCCACGAGGGCCTCAGCTGAAGTGGTGGCGTGCAGGGTGGAGAAGGGGAGCAGGGAGGAAGTGGGAGGCTGGGCGCTGCTGCAGCAAGAGAGGCTGGAGGTCAGAATGGTTCCAGCCTGGGTTCGGCCTTGTAGGGGGGCAGGATGGCCTCAGACTTTTCATAGTGGCCTTCTAGCCCCAAGCCTGTTCCTTTTGCTGACTGCTGCCGTTGACCCTTCACCCTGACCCTAACCCTAACTCTATCTCTTTCTCTCTCTCTCTGATTCAAACACCCACTAATTGCTGTCACTGCACAAAGTAGCAGTTGTCTCAGAGGACTATAAACCCTTCCTGGAGGGTTATTTAGGATAGAGTGAGTGACCCAGCAGTAGGAAGTTGCTCACAGAGCAGGGGAGGGCCTCCTTGTATCTGATTTATCAGCCTTCCTGCCCAGGCAGCACTGAGTCATTCCCTTAGGAGCTGCCGGTCTTCGGGTGTTGAGCCGTCTATAAAGGGCTGCTGTCCCTCGAGACTCTGGAGTCCAGAGCACAGGAAACCCCGGGTGTTCTCCCTGCTGTGGGTCAGGCACAGAATGGCAGCTGTGGGTTTGGAAGACGATTCCTGGTGGATCCGTTCTACTTGGATCCACAGGGATCTTGCAGCCAGGGGCATGTTCCGTTTTAACCAGGAAAAGTTACTGTGCTTGCCCTGGGGTGGGAAAAGTCTTAGAAACTGTCTGGAGACAGGATGATGTCAAATATCAGAAGGTGGTGGTAGGAGTTTGGGAAACGTGGAGGAAGAAGGAAAATTGGAGTTTGGATGGTGGAATTCGAGGTACAACTGAGGCACGAGGGAGCTGCTGAAAAGGCATATCTGGAGTTTGAGGAAGTTGGGGACACAGGTCATATTGGAGCCATCTCCTTAGAAGTGACAGTTGAAACAGTAGCTGGGTAGGTCTGCCAGGAAAGAAAAAAGAGAGAGGAGAAAAGGAAGTGACAACAAGGCCCTGAGGAGGCTCAGGGAAGAGGAGCCAGAACAGGAGATGGGGAAGGAGCAGGCAGAGAGAGAGAATGGATCAGGAGTGTGACGTGGCACCTGTGCCTGCAGGGGACAGCTGTTAACTGCCACAGTCGTGAGGGCAAAGCTACCTTCTGGTGTCGGGGCCCCACTTCCCCTCTCCCCTCCTGCCACCTGGGCACATCAGAGGGGGCGTGGGAACGGAGAGAAAGACCAGGCGGAGGCAGTGGTCCCCTGAGGTCGGGAAAGAAACCTGCAGGAGCAGGTCCGTCCTCCATCTCCCTTCTCCCGCCAGGGCCCCAAGTGGGTCCCAGCCCCAGCGGGAGGCCCCGGAGAATAGAGGGATCATAAATAGAGGGATCATAAACGTCACAAAAAGGTGGAGAGTGGCCGCAACAGAGGTGAGGAGGGGTGGGTTCCCAGCAGCGCAGAGAGTCAGAGGTGCCAGATCCTGAAATAGTGGAGGAGACACGATGAATGGGAGCAACTTTAAGGATGCCATGTTGGGAGGGTTCAGGGGTAGAGCCAGCCTGCGGAGGGGAATGTGGGGAGGTGGCGGCACCGGTGATCAAGAATGAGCACTGAGGGCCAGGCGCGGTGGCTGCAGAACTTGAAGCACCTGGCCCTGCCTCCCGCCATTGTGACACGCCAGAACGCGGGAGCCCTGGGTGCCCAGAGCTATGTTTGGAGAAACGCAGCTTCTCAGCTTCTACCCATGGCGCTCACCAAGCGGGCTTTTCGCCAGGGAGCCTTGCTTTTGGCAAGGGAACAAGCAAGTGACGGATGTGGTTATGACCCAGTAACTCCCGAAACCCAGGAACCTCCTGTAAGATAGGCGGGACTAGGAAGGGTTTGGTGACTCCATCCCTGTGCTATTATTTCAGCATTACATAAGGCCAGCAAGTCATTTCTAAATGTGTTTGGCGTCATGAGGAAGCTTGGGAATAGCCCAAGGGGTGGAAAATTACCATAACAGGCGAGAGGCCATCAGCTGTGGGGTCCCAGCCCCTGTCTGCGCGTGGATAATTTTAGTGGCTTTATACCCCCATCCACCTCCTCCCTCCAGCTGGAGCTACTTCCAGCCTTGAATTCCTCTCCATTTTTGCACTTGTCTAAATAATCCCTTTAGAAAGGAGGATCAGTGTCACTGGGTTGACGAGAGTCAGCCGAGTGGGAGGGCAAGTGGGGATGACTGCACTAGCGTCAGCTGAGACCAGGTTTCAGGAGGGAAACGGGCCCCCCACGCTCCCACCCACGGGTGCTTTCTCCTGCTCCGCTCCCCTAAGGGTGTTTAAAGCACCCACTACATGGCACAGTTGAGTTTTTTTTTTTTCCCCTGTTGCTCTTAAAGAGAAAGGGAGGTAGAGGTTGAGATGCATGTTTTAAAGGCTGTCCGTGAACTTAAACCAACCCTCTCGCAGCCCTGCACCGAGCAGTGCTCCCGGGGCTTCTCAGCCAGCATCCGCGAGGGGAGAGCAGGGTTAGCAACGCAGTGGGAGGGGGAAGGTTTTGCTTCTTCCTTCCCCATAAGCGAGGAGGCTCCCTGCTAGGGCCCCAGGGGCCAGGAATGGCAAATGTCCTGCAAAGCCCAGGATCACCTGCCCAGCAAAGAACCGCTCCTCGTCGCCTGGCGCTGAGAAGCACGAATGTCTCTGCAGGCCTTTCTGTTTCCGACAGGTCACGGCCAGCGGCTGTGACCTGGGCCTGGGAGAGTCAGAGTGGGCACACGGTGGTTCTCTGGCTTCGCTGCAGGTGTTAGCATGAAAGCAGCTCATGCCCCCTGCAGTGAGCACGTGGAACATTTTTTTAAACCGGGGTCGGCATCTCCCAGGGCCCGTGAGAACTGTCTGTCTTCTCTCCCCCATATGGCTCCTTTCCCATCTGTCTCTCCTCTTTCCCTGGCTGTTCGTTTCTTTTCCTCCCTTTTTCTTCCACTTTGACTTTCCTTCTCCGTCATCCATCTCTGCGGCAGCTCGTGGCTCTAGTGGGCTCTGGTTGCCCTGCTAGACCCTCAGGGCCCCAGAGGTTAAGCAGCCGGGCCTTAGGGGAAGGTCTTTCTGGCAGGGCCGCAGGCTGGACGTTGGAATTGCTGCTGCTTTCTGTCAGGAAGGATCATGTATGTCCAGGCGTCTGGTTGAGGGCAGAGGTTATTTAATGAAGTCATGGAGAATAAATTTGATTCCATGGTCTGATCACAGTGAATATATTTTGAAAGGGGCCAAAGAACTCATTCTCCTTGGATCCCTGGTGAGAAAACATCCCCAGGGTGAAAAGGGGAGAATCCCCTTAGCATGGAAGGTAGAGGGGAAAGAAAACAAGGCAGGCTACGGAGGGAAAAGCTAAACCCCCAAGATGATGCGAAGATGCAGTTTCTGCTCCGACGACTGCCCTGATTCCCGCCCCCACCCCCTGCGATGGGATTTCATAGGGCCCCGGGGTCCTAGGGCTGCTTGGAGAAACCCAGATGGAAGGATGGGGCTGAGCAGAGAAGACCCCCTCAGGCAGTGTGACCCCAAACCTCCATGAGCTCCCCAGGGTCAGATGGAGTGAGGGTTCCTAGAGCTGAGGGGTTCTCTGTCCCCGAAAGAAGAGGTGAGGTCAGAGGCTAGAAGCTGTGCCCTGGCATCTCTGACGGTGGCCTACAGCTCTTGGGCTGCGACCAGAGCCTCCCGCCGGGGCAGGATTTGGAGGGGTGAGCGCGGGGCTGGCGAATCTCTTCAGAGCCGAATGTGTCTTGGCTGAGGCCTCCGTGTTTACATAGCAACTTCAGCTGTCGGCCCTGGTGGCTGCCAGCAGCAGGGCCTGCAGTCCTGGGAAGTAAGGAATGTGAGGGAGGAGCAGGACCAGCCTGGAACGAGGGTGACAGGTGTGAACGAGCCACTCTCCCTCCCTGTGTTCCTCCGGCTGAGGCCACGCTTGCCTCCGTGGCCGACCTGGGTAGGCCCATCAGTCCTGCATCTGGGCCTGGCTTGTCCTCAGATCCCTGTTCAAACTTGCAAATGCTGGGCCAAAGCACCCCTGATTGAATCTGTTCCATGCCCTTAACATTGAGGACTAGGAGGTGAGCGTTAGAGTTGCACTTTACTGTACATCCCTTCCTAGACTCGAGTGCACAGACCACATGGCTAACTGGCCATCGCGGGTGTTCGTGTGTGAGGGTGAGTGTGGGCTGGCACGTGGGCCTACACACAGCCCTTGGGCAGAGGTGCAAAAGAAAGACCCAGTGGCTTAGGGGAACCTGGTACGCTTGACTTCCACTTACTGCTTCTTTTCTTAAACCTCGTCTCACCCAGACAGTCCTGCTTGTACGTGCAGCCTTAGGATGTGGTGATGTCCCCACGCACCGCCATCGCGTTCTGGTTCTAAGGCTTCTTGTGGCTTCTAGGATGGCAGCATCCAGTAGGGCCCGGCTCTTCCCTGGCACCAGGGCTGCCTCAGAGTGCGTGGATTCCCTGCGCAACTGTCAAAGTTTAGGTCACAGCGCCGACTCCTAGCAGCATTTTTCACAGAAAAACTTCTCTAGGGAACCACTACCGTCTCCTCCCCAGCCACCTCCCCCTCTGAACAGCCTCTGCCCGGCCGCCTCCTGGAGTGCAGACCTGTAGTTGGGGTTAGGGGTAGACTTGGGACCAGGCCATCAAGCTTTCACCCTAGTGCGCCCCGGACACATTTATGTGACAACAGATGAGGCTGGGATTATGTGTGTGCGAGGAGAGAGAAGGGCCCCTTGGTGCTTCTACAAAGTGAGTCAAAGGAAACTGTAAACCCCCTATGCCTTTCCCCCTAAACAGAGTGCCTCCGCTGGAGAGTTTTGCAAAAGGGGAAATCCTTTGATTTGTTCACCTTATCTGGATGAAAGTGGGGGAAGAGGGGGATGTTGGAGAAATATATCGTTCAGTCTAAAATAATAACCCTGGATCTGATTAGAGGTTCTGGGCAAGTGCAGACCCGGCTGAATCATCATCCTGGTGCTCATGTTTCTTAAAAATAAATCCCCTTGCAATATTCTAATTATAGCTGGGGGAGCACTCGGAAGAGGCCTCTCCACACACAATAGCTCGCCCAGCTCTGGCCCTGGATGAACTGGCAAGGACTGAAGTGTATTTCTGGCTGGGCCCCGCCGGCGGGTGGCATGCCGTGATAACCTACTTCCGTCCTTTGCCAGGCAAGGAAATTGCAGCCACCGTTGCTGTGAAAAAAAAAAAAAGGGTTTCATCTTCCAGGCAGTTCACCAGGAATCTCAGTTTAGCTTGTTTTCTGCCAGTATTAGCCTTGTTCTCCCCCTCGGTTCTGGGTACCTGGGGGGAGGTGGCAGGAGAGTGGACACAGAGGAAGGACACAACCTAGTCCCTTTCCTTTGGAAGCACTCAAGCTGTTGAGGTGGAACCACATTCAGCTTATTAACGAGGCAGGTTCTCCCCATGGCTTTCAGGGGTAAAGTACAACCTCTCCTAAACAGGAAATAAACGTTCTTCCTACTTGTTGATTCTTAAAAGGTTGTCATGGTAACTTGAATTCCTGGCTTAGGACTTTGTTAAAATAAAATATCCCATGATAAAAGTAACATATGAAACCCTATCAGGCATTCACACATTAGTGAGAACTTGACCAAAGTTTATTGAGAGGTACAAGTTCCACAGTGGGGAGTCATAGGTGAATTTCCTTGGTACCTGTTCCCAAATTATTCAGTTTCTGAGCAGGCATAAGGATTATGACTGGGCAGGATTCTTTAACAGATGTCTTTGTCTTGCGCTGCTGTAACAGAATATTTGAGACTGGGTAGTTTATAATGAATAGACATTTATTGGCTCATGGCTATAAAGGCTGGGAAGTCCAAGATTGAGGGGCCAGCATCTGGCAAGGGCGGAAGGGTGAGAGCAAGAGCACAAGAGGGGACCAAACTTGTCCTTTTATAAGGAAACCACTCTCGAGACAATGGCATTAATGCAATCATGAGGACAGTTCCCCCATGACCCAAACATTTCCCATTAGGCCCCACCTCCCAACACTGCTGCATCAGGGATCAAGTTTCTAACACATGAGCTTTGGGGGATATATTCAAACCATAGCGTACGTACGAAAGGCAATGCCATAGGATACAGGGCAAGTAGTGGATTGTGAGGTGAGGGAGTCCGCAAATACTTCATGGGATAAGTGGCGTTTGGACTGGACCCCAAATGATGAAAGTTCATGGTGGAGGGCATTCCGGACACAGGACAGCATAAGCCAGGGTGCAGAGGCAGGAGTGGCCCTGGTGTCTTTCTCAGATGCTTGGGAAGATGCTTTAACTGGGGCAGGGGAGGACGGGGGCAGTCTGTGTTGTGGTTAAGGGAATGGGCTCAAGGTTCTGGGGACCAACTCTGGCTCCGTTGCTTGCTGACCGTGTGACTTGGCTTTGCGAAAGTTCCCTAACTTTCAGTGCCTCTGTTTTCTCTTCCGTATAACAGACAGTACCAGCATCAACCCCACAAGGTTATGGTGAGGATTAATTAATACATGTAAACCTCTTAGAACAATGCCTGGCACATTGTTAAGTGACTAATAAATAAATGCTGTTTATAATGGTGATATCTTGGCTGGCACGGGAAAATTGGTGGAAATGCTAAGGAAAGGTCTAAAAAAGGTAGGCTTAAAGACTCCCAAATTAAATTTCTATTTAATTTATTTATCTATTTTCAAATATGCCAATAGCAGAACACAGGTAATGGTGAAGAGTGAAGTTTTATAAACACATAACCTATGAAAAATATGAAAATTCTGTTCCTTGAGGCTGAGAGACTTTAAAGTTAGGAAGTCAGGCAAGTGGCCCCAAAGAAAGTGGCTTCACTGTGGCTGGTTAGCTACAGAGGTCCCCGAGAGCCCACAGTGCAGAGGGGGGCGGGTCGGCTTTGTTCTCGCCTTGTCCTCCCCGTAGCCTGCCCTGGCCGCTGACCTTCCAGGAGGTGCTGTGGGCACAGGACTGAGGGCAGGAAAATAGGTCAGTGCCGACCTATTCCAACACCTCAAGAACAGCATTAAGGTAGTGTCTTACTGGCATTATTTCCACACATGAAGGGCAGCACAGAGTTTTTAGAAGGAGCAGAGTTGTGACCTGGTGTTGAGGAAGATCCCAGGCCAGGAAGAAAGCACGTGCAAGAAAGGTTCAGAAACTGGGGGGAGGTCAGGCACAGTGGCTCACACCTGTGATCCCAGCACTCCGGGAGGCTGAGGCAGGAGGATCGCTTGAGCCCAGGAGTTTGAGGCTGCCGTGAGCTAGGCTGACGCCACGGCACTCTGAGCATGACTCCTGGCTTCATTTAGAGTGTGGTATTTCTCCTGAGTGGAATTAGAACTTGCTGGAAGGATGTTCCCCTTATCCCACATACTGACCTTCCTCTACTAGCATTATGTCTGAATTAGCATTGTATTCCTGAGTTCATAGAGGGAAATGGTATCAGGATCAGGTTTAGCTGTGGGCACGGTCAGGTTTAAGCTGTGGTTTAAACATGACTTAGTTATGTATAAGAAGCTCAGCAGAGATGGTAACAAGCTTCTTACTGCTCTGCCATCGTTAGTGACTGTCTTGAGGTCCCCACCCCGGCCACCACTTCCACAGTCCCCTCCGCGGGAAGAGCAAGGGAAGGAAAAAGATGAAGGACACATACCAGTTGTCTTTTGAAGAGGTGTCCTGGTAACTGACTGCCACACATTTCCACTGAAATCTCACTGGCTGCAACTTGGTCTGAGCCCACGCCTGGCTACGGGGAGGCTGGGCAGTGTAGTTTGTGTTCTAGGCGGCTGTGTGCTCAGGTAGAAATCGGGGGAGGGGGTGCTCACGAAAGCAGGGGAGAGTGGATGTTGAGGGGCAACTACCAGACTGCCACACACAGATCACTAAAAATGTCAGCTAAAAAAATCATTTAATATAAATGTAGCTTATATTTGGACAAAAAGTATGTGCTTACATAGCTATAATACCAGGAAAGGTAGTGGTGTGAAAATTGTATTTTAATTTCTCTAGGAAATGACTGGCATTTAGTCCTTTTTTTTTTTTTTTTGATACAGAGTCTCGCTCTGTTGCCCGGGCTAGAGTGAGTGCCGTGGTGTCAGCCTAGCTCACAGCAACCTCAAACTCCTGGGCTCAGGTAATCCTTCTGCCTCAGCCTCCCGAGTAGCTGGGACTACAGGCATGCGCCACCATGCCCGGCTAATTTTTTCTATATATTTTTAGTTGTCCAGCTAATTTCTTTCTATTTTTAGTAGAAACGGGGTCTTGCTCTTGCTTAGGCTGGACTTGAACTCCTGAGCTCAAACGATCCTCACCCACCTCAGCCTCCCAAAGCGCTAGGATTATAGGCGTGAGCCACCGTGCCCAGCCTCATTTAATCCTCTTCTAAAGCAAGGAATGCATATGGGTACTTCAGGCTTATTCTTGGCGAGTGAATTTTTGATTACTGAATTTTCTAAAAGTAGGGCACACTGGGAGGAGAGAACTGATTTACCTTTCTAACGACATTTCCTGCAGGCTGATGCTAATGTATGGGCAGTCTATTTGAGAAAGCCTCAAACTAGCTATTTGTAAAGATGGCACCACCTCAGGCAAGGAGACAAAACAGAGACTTCATTTCAGGCTTTATGACAAAACGAGGACTTGTTAAACCTGACTTGTCTGTAGGAACTGTAGTTCACTCCACAGTAGTGGGCTGTGGGCTAGGATAGAAATGCAAGTTTAAGTTTGAATCCTGAAGTGAAAGTGTGTTCCCTTTACTATCAGGGCAAGAATGGTCCTCACAGTGTCCCCTGGGAGCCACTCCTCCAGGCCCGTAGGCAGTGGCTCTGTTTGAAGAGATGGCTAATCTCTAGGGCATGCACGGACCAGAGGACACCATTCCCCTGAAATCCAGAGGCCTTGAGCTCTGATACAAGGAGCAGGAGTCTTATACATGAGAAGTGCTGGAATTTCTACCAGCAGTCAGTTACATTTATTAGCTTCATGTGTGTGTCCCAGGCACCATGACAAGACACACAAAGAAGAGGCATGATTTCTGACCGATAATGCAGGGCACACGATCAAGCTAAGAAATAAGCCCCATGCAATAGAGAGAAGTAAGGTTAGAAGTTTTTTTGTAGGGCTGAGAAGCAAGTCAGGGAAGGTTTCTTGGGGACCACGTTGAGTAGTCAGGTTTCAGAGGGGATGATCATAGACTGCTGATGACTGTTTTCCCCATTTCAGAGAAAGAGGGGAGAGAGAAAGGGTAGTGGAATTGTTAATAGAGACTAATGTCATTCATTGAGTTGGGCCCTAAATAGAAGCTAGCTGTTGATTTTTGGTTCTATCAACATTGAATGAGTTGGACCACTTTCATGCCAGGGGAAAACCGTTTGCTGTCAGGAAATCTTTCAAAGGTATTACTATAAGCTAAGAAAGTTTTTAAACAATTACATTTTCATTTTGGTCTCTTTTTTTTTAACACCTAAGAACAAGGTTCATGTGTAACCTAAAAATGTCTTTGATTTTCTTATAAAAATGGTTAAACAGGAAAACTTTTGAATTAGAACTTACTAGACATATAGAACATTCTAAACTTGATTCACAATCTTGATTATCTATCAAAGAAGGTGAGAAGAGGCTCATTAAGAAACGGAAAAACTGTAAGATAAACTGTGAGAATGCTTAGGCATAGTTTTATATTGTAAAGTCATTTGGGGGCAGGTGCAGTGGCTCACGCTTGTAATCTCAGCACTTTGGGAGGCCAAGGCAGGAGGATTGCTTGAGCTCAGGAATTAGAGACCATCCTGGTCAACACAGCAGGACACTGTCTCTACAAAAAGATAAAAATAATTAGCCAGGCATGGTGGCACACATCTATAGTCCTAGCTACTTGGGTGGCTGAGGCAAGAGGATTGCTTGAGCCCAGGAGTTGGAGGCTGCAGTGAGCTATGATCATGGCACTGCACTCCAGCCTGGGCAACAGAGCAAGACTCTGTCTCTAAACAAAAAACAACAAAAAGAAGTCATTTAGGAAATGTCTTTAATGAAGACAGATGATGTGCTACTGAATGATATTTTTCCCAGCTTGAAGTACTTTCTTATGATTTCATATAAATGCTTAGGTATAGTTATATATTGAAAATTACTTTAGAGAATGTTTTTAGGGAAGAGACGATTTGCAACTGAATGATTTTCCACATTGACATGGTTTTTCAATGAATTCTAAAAGATTTACCTTGGTTTTTATATATTCAAGCCTGGACTATTACCCCTCTACCAGAGATAACTGGGAATCTCTCCCTGCGAACCAATTCCTGGGCTTCCCCCACAGGCACAAACACCAGGAAGCCAATGTTTCAAGGAGAGTTTGACTCAGATTTTTAGTTCTATTGTAGTATACATGACTTTTCAGACCCTTGCAAGGTTCAGAGACAGGGTTTCAAAAGTTACAGTGTGACCAAATTCATGCTTAAAGCTGAAAAAGCTCATTCGACACCCTGAAAAATTTTTTGAACTCTACATGAAAGCCTATTAAAATGTTCCTTAAAACCTATAAAGGTGGACTTAAGAACAAGTAGCACCGGAAGCTAAGGCTACCAGGGTGGGGGGATAGGAGGAGTGAGACAAACATCAGAAGAATTAGGAAAATTGAGCAGACGCCCTTGAAAATGCTCAGTTGTCTTTCTCTGTCCCATCCCCTCTGCCCCATCATATTTCTGCCTTTTATTCTTAGGCCTGCACTGCCTGAAAAGAAGGTGGCTGATCTTAGCACTCTGAACGAAGTGGGCTATCAGATCCGAATTTAGCCAAGCCATACCGGCCAGCAAGAGGGTTTCTGTGGTGCTTCTCTCTGCACTTTAGCCAGCATCTTCAGGAGGAACTGCAACTATTTATTACGAACCTGTGAGTTTTATTTTTAAGGATTCACCTGGAAATAGAATCTGAGTGGGTGGTAACAATTAGCTTTAAAAATTTCACTAAGAGGCAACTGTGAAAAGGCTAAAGTAAGTAATAAACCCCATTGGGGTTGGACTGTCTCCCTCACTCAAGATCTTGAGGACAACATCTCTAACTATAGTTTTATTTTTCCATTTACCTACTTTCTCTTACTTGCTTTGAACATTATGCCTCACCAATAGTAAATGTTCATGAAATCCTTCTTCGAACTTTTGGTATAGTAAGGTAACTCAATCAGTATTACTGTCTTTTTCAGCAATAACAGAAGCAAAGATGGGTGGGTTTTTTTTAAGCAGTTAATATTACCTCAGCATTCTGACATCAGATATGCAAACTTAATGGTGTTTTGTTTTTTTATATTCTATTTGTATTCTTTCCCCATTATTTCCCATGGGGATCTCCACAAGTTTGGAGTTTTTTCCTGGTGCACACATGAGATGTGATTTAAGGTATTATATGCAAGTGTTTCACTAAAAAGCACTGAAATTCTTCTGGCAATACAAGAAACCATTTTCAGGATCTTGGAGTTACTTCCTTCTTAATCTTTCTTAAAGCATTCACTGACAGTTTTTGTTATTTCAAAACAAAACGAAAAAAGCACGTTCAGAAGTTAGTCTATGTTCTGTCACTAACATTTAAACTTTGCAGACTCCGGCAAAAAGTACAAGAGGTCATGTGCTCTTACACAAATTTAGCAGTATTGCAATTACCTTGAACAGGGACACACTTAGGCAAAGAGACCAGGAATGAATCAGCAGGTCTTGAGAACCAGATAACCTTTCTGTTCACGTTTCATCTGATTTTTAACCTCTGCATGAGGCTTTGATTCTGAAGGACTCAAACAATCAAACTAAGGAAGGACTCACTGTTGTAGAAGATGTGTTCTGATGTCTTACATTAAGACCGAATGTGACACAATATGATTATTTTCCAGTACCTTGCTTTTTAGGTACCACTTCATGACATTTAGGAACTAGTATTGGAAAATACAATGAGAATCAGAACTTTTTTTAAGAAAAATGGAAAAGTCTTCCGGAACAGTGTTACACCTTATAGTGTGATTTAGTCCATGAAACAGAATGAATATCTGGCCTGCCTACGGTAGTTACAGTGTAACTTCTGGCTGCAGACCACACAGGCTAATGTAGTCTATATAGTATACGTGTCAAGAGCACAGCTTCTATTTCATTTATCTTAGCAATCATGCCAACTCATGAGACCAAAAGGCCTATTTAAGTGAAGTCTCTTAGTCAACAAATACGTTATTTCAGTCTTAGTGCTTCTCCTCTGGCTTTCTGTGACTGATGGTGGCGATAGGAAGTTAAAAAAGAGTCAGCTCATTGGGTTTCTTTACCAATAAAACCTCTGAGGGTGCCATGGAAAGCAAAAGGGCTTCCTCCTTTAGCTATGTGCCCCAGAACTCACTGCACCCCGAAAATCAGTATTAATGAAAAGTACTGTTTTCTTGAAAAAGGAAGTTTAATGTCCTTAGATGAACAGGACCAAATAAGTATACATCTCAATTAGATTAAAATGCAACATAAGTTAAAAATTCTAAGCTTAAGTTTTTTCTTCAAGAATAGTATTATCAGAGTTTAAAATGAGTTATCTTTGTATAACTTTACAGCCTCACAGCCACATGAATTTAGATGTTTGGAGTAGATAGTAAATCATTTCATTCTCATTCTAAGACATTACTGACTTAACCATGTATCTTCTGTTTATCAGTCTGAAACTTGATTATATGTAGTAAGTAGACTACTCACAACACTGCAACCATTGTAAGACTTGGAATAGGATTTGCCAAGTATTACTTAAGTACTGTCTCATCTAAAATAGAGAATGTTACAGAGTTGCATAGTCTGTTTCCCACAAAAAAAAAAAAAGGAAAAGAATAGGAATACAAACTATTTCTAATATGCTGATATAGAAGCCTTAAAACTGCCAACTAGCTTGATGATTAAACTTAGTAACCTAATTTTTTCCATACTTGCTCCTTGATTTTTAG
Organism: Lemur catta; assembly: GCF_020740605.2. Classification (NCBI taxonomy): domain Eukaryota; kingdom Metazoa; phylum Chordata; class Mammalia; order Primates; family Lemuridae; genus Lemur; species Lemur catta. Next base: position 11,397,122 of record NC_059150.1, read on the forward strand.
ATTCATTTTCCCAAAGCAAGGTTTAGTCATACAAACATGAAAATACACTTAAAATGTTCTTAGTTGTCATTCTATTTTTATTGCCTATAGAATGTTAATTTCTAAAAGATAAAGGAAAGGCACCAAACTCCTGAATTCTAATATAATAATTTAATTAAATTAAAGCAAGAAAAAAACTCTTGATGTGTTTTACCCCTTAATTTAAGACTGGCTATAATTCAAAAGAAAAAATAAAATTATGAAATGATTTGAAATCTAGATTTTAAAAAAGGTATTAAAGAGAAATTTTATGCTTAAGCCATCATGGCAATATATGCAAAGTTTAAATGAATGATGACAGAAATCTTGATTTTAGACTATATTGTGCTGTTTCGAGTACACTTTATTTCAGAAAGTGATATTTAGTATTTTCTATACACTCTGAAATCATGAACATTTCACTTTTTCTAAGTCAATTATTTCATAAGGATTTTATTAATAGATATTGGTAAATAGAACTTTGGAAATCTTAATTCAGAATTCTTACTATACCTGAGGCTTTTGTAAGCTATAGTTTTATGTACAACCTTGTACAGTTTTTTTGACATACAGTTCAGAATCTTGTTTATTCTCTTGGACTTTGTTCTGGCCAATACATTTTTTTTAAATCTTTAAGAAAAACTGTGATTGTTTTAGTGGGTATTTTTCTAAGTAAATGAAAACTTGTATAATGGTATTTTAGAGAATGCCAGATAAGTGCATGTTTCAAGTTAACGTTTTTTCTCATCACTTGTATGTTTATACACAGCATGGAACTTTAATAAAACCATCCTGGAAACTTAAGGATTGTTTTTCTTTTAAAAATGTAAGATGGTATAATTTATTTTCTTGTCTTCTTATTTTGCATGTTCTAGTAAACTAATTTATCATCCTCTTACCCTTTTTCTTTCACAATCTTCAGGCTCTATATTAGACATTACTCCATCTGGGCACATCTCAATTCACCCCAAGTAAAAATGGCTGAAAAGGGTAGTGAAATCGTTTAAAAGAGGCAATAGGACAGCTTAGTACGCCTACCATAAAACTTTGCACAGATGTACAGGTATAATAATTTATTACATACTTTACAGGTACAAAGTGCAAATTACTTGACACCTTTGTTTCCTCCAATGCCTTGAACTCTTGTCTCTAACTTTTTTTTTTAAGGAAAATAAAGGGTTAAAAGCAGAAAGTTGCTGAATTCCAAAAAAAGATAAGATTTCAAACATGCATATTAACTTGATATCAAGGTATAGTAAAACCAAAATTTTATTATTCCATAATTCCCTTTTCCATTTAAAACTTGGATAGGGTAGCACTTGAGATTGTGAGATTTGGTTTTAGCAATTAACCAGATTTAATTGTGTTTGACAGGTAAATACAAGACTCCAACAGAGTTATTAACTCTTCTGGTCAAAAAAAGCAAAGACAAGTAGATAATTATTTTTAGTGGAGCTTTAAAAACCTCTGAGAAGCTAGCATTGACCTTTTGGCCTATGGTCCACAAAATAATACTTCATTTGATAAGCAAAAGTAGAAAGCAATTTTGTGGATTAGCTCTGTCAAAGTGAAGCACATGAAATGAGCCTAAAATCACAATATATTAATCAGAATATGAAAAATTAAATTTTCACAAGTTTTCAGGGATGTTTGTTGACAATGACCTATATATAATAAAGTTATTTGTTAATAAATTCACACAGTACAAAGCAGTAATTAGCCAATGAATTTTCATTTTTCTTCAATACTAAAAAGGGATAATCACACTATCATAATTTGATGAGGACTGTATCTGCTAATTAGGACAACATTCTGCAAACTACTAAAAATGTGGTAAATCCTGGAACTATAGTTAATACTGCAATTTTAAAACCCCCAAAAGTGAAAAAGTAAGTACTTAAAAATACTCAATTACAATTTTTACCAGGCAAATCTTTATAACCCACATGCCTTCTCTAAGGCTTTCATCTGGTTTATTTTTTAAAAATAATTGTAGTAAACGCTTTAGTATAAAAACTGTCCAAGTCCAAGATTATTACTGTTTTCCAGTTTAAGATGAAGCATTCTATTAATAAGACTCACTGTACAAATGTTTATAATTCAGTGTAAAATTCCTATATAGTAAAAATGTATATAATTCTTTGCGCCTATCTAAAAAAGGAAATTTCTACTTTTTATGTTTTTCGATTTTTGATTCCAACATTTGTATAGAGGATTTATTATACCTACTCATAACCACTTCATAAAAAGTGTCAGCACCATCTCACTGGTGCATCACTATAAAAGAAAACAAAACATTTTATAAACAAACCCACTAAGACCAACAGTTAAAGTGACTACTTAGGGGTGGTGCACAGTGGCTCATGCCTGTAATCCCAGCACTTTGGGAGGCCAAGGCAGGAAGACTGCTTGAGGCCAGGAATTTGAGAACAGCCTGAGTAACATAGCGAGACCCCATCTCTACAAAAAAATAGAAAAATCAACTAGGTGTGGTAGCATGTGCCTATAGTCCCAGCTACTCAGGAGGCAAAGACGAGGAGTTTGAGGTTTCAGTGAGCTGTGATACCACTATACTCTAGCCTAAGCCAAAGAGCAAGACTGTATCTCCAAAAAAAAGACTAAAAGAGTAGTAGGTCTCCAAGTTAATTTCCCCACCAGAGTTTTACTGGCTTCCTCACATTTCGGAGGCATAACAAAAATAATCATATAGCTGCCACTTTGTTCCAAAGACAATTTTCCTAATAAAATAAATTTCTACAGAATTGGTTCAGTAAAATAAAATCTCTCCCCCAACCCAGGGATCTTTTCTTGAAACTGAATAGAAAAAAAGAAAAGCAATGCTAAGGAAACAAAGGCATAATCCCAGAGTCTCTGCCTCTCTTAGGCCACCTCTATTATAGGGTGGAAAGAGTGGACTTACTTGTAAAAGACTTTTTCCTCTTACTACTTATGGTGACCTATATTTCCAAAAACTTCCCAAACAATGCGTAGGCATGATACATGGTTCAAGACACTAATAAAGATGGATTAAGCATTCTGTACAATTTAAAAAGTATTGTCAAACCCCTTCAAGAACAAATTAAAATGGTAGGTTGGACACCTGTGAATGACCCAATGATTTCTGAGATGAACTAATTAGGACTCAACAAACATAGCGTTCTCCTAATGAAACCAAGTCTTACGGAAAGGAAACAAGTTGTGGTTTGCAAGAACTCAAAGATACTTTGGATCTACTGTAAAGCTTACCAAAAACATGAAGAAATTCTTTACTAAGCAGACTGAAGAAGATGCATTATATTTAAAAATCACCGTCAATTTCACTAGGACTTAGAATACAAAATCTTTACACCTCTTTTATAATAAAGAGTATTTAGATCTCACTTGTCAGGAAAATATCTTTCAGTATTAAGAAAGAAAATTCTTATAAACTCGTTTCTTCTGATGTTTCAAAGCATCTAACATAACCTCTTCAGAAATTCCACAGCGCCAAAATAAACGACATGCAAACACTTAAGAACTTTACAGTCTTTGAAAAACAATACAAATTAGAAAATTTTGTATGCAATGAAAGAAGAGTCAGAGCTCAAGTCTGAACTTAGCCAATAAAGGCAGATGATCTGAAGAGTTATTTTCATTTGGAAGTCCATTAACAGTCCATAAATCTTGTTCTGTAAGAAGTGACAGTCTAGCTAGAAGTTTCAAGCCACCAACCAAAGCAACTTCAGCTCCTACATTAAAGAAGCACATATATATTTAATCAACTATGTCAACAGATTATTGTAAATTAATCATACAAGTCTTTTCCAAACAACTATGATATAGAAATTGAGACCCCTCCCGAAGACAAATCTGAAACGGTTCTTAGAATATGATTAAAGTTTTATTGAATTATAACCTAATTATAATTCTCAAACATATAGCAGTTTCAGATGTTTTTTCTATTTCAGGTATTTTTTTTCTAGTTCTGCAAGTAATTTTTAAAAAGAAAATACCAACATAATACATAAGAATGTTAAGAGGAATTTGAGTTTGACAACTACATAAGAAATTCATCCACCAACCATTCTGTAATTGCATAAAACCAGACAGACCAAGCCACAGGCCTGTAGGAAGTTTATAAATTAGTATAATTTAGTCTCAGAGTCAGCACCCACAGTGGAATAAAAGATGACATGCTCTTAATTGCTAAGAAATTTGAGATGCTGATTCATGGCACTCTCCTGCCACCTAGTGAATTTCTGTCAGCATGACAACTACCAGAACCTTATTACAAATTCAAAGCAGCAGGTATATTTTGTAGAGTTGATCTAGTAGGAGTAAACCACATCTAAGTGTTACTATTTAACAATAAGGTTATTCCCAGAAGAAAGGGGGAAAAAAACAAACAGGAAAATGGAAAAGGAAAAGTAACACCAAAAATCGGAAGAGAAAAAAAGGGAAAATGAGAAAAGAAAAAACAGCTGCCCACATTTTGGACTTCAAAGTTTTCCTTTTTTGCTTCTTATCAAAGTTTTCTTAATATTTTTATACTTTCAAGAGTTTTATTAAACTGCATTTTCTTCTCCAATTTAAATCCTTTGGTTATTGTTTGAAACCTGATTTTCATTGAATCATACAAGGAAAAGTGTTTCATAACTTTTGCTTTTTGAAAACACATATTACAGACTTTTCTATAAAAGATCCAATATTCCAGGATCAACACGACAAAATTGTCTATTGTTGGCAGCGTAAGCATGGTCCTACAAAGAAGGCAGCATGCCTTAGGAAAATTTAAGCACAAAACTACATGACCATTAACAACATATTCAGTTTTTGTCACAGAAAAAACAGTAAATTTATGGCAAGTAAAAACACAGGGCAGTATGAAAGACCTACAAATCAGAAGCTGACTGGAACTGGACGGTAGGACTGCGGACATATTTCTTAGGTAATAACTTGCTTTGGGGTGTTTTACTGACTCCATTGTATGCAAGTAATCAACTGATTTATTCAATTATATTACAAATCTATCTATTTCAAAATATTTTAACTTTTAAATCTAGAACTTCATCCAGATGTTTAGCTAACTTTCTCAACCTTAAGGTTTTAGCTACCGTGCTCTCTAGCAGAATTTAAGATTACATGTATTCTTTACCTGGGTGCCCAGCAATATCTTCCTTTTCTGCAGAGTAGAAAATATAATCCACAGTTATGGCACTCCGGGAATGACAAGTGGTCACTTCTGGAATTCCAGTGTCAGGAAAATAATGTGAATAAACAGATGACAAGCTGAAATGGTGCTGTAAATTTGAAGATAATCTAAATTGAAAAGAAAAAGTGTTTAGCATCTATCCAGTTTTTCATGACTTCTAAAATTCCTCATGTTTAAAGTACTTTTTCATTTGATTTTTATACTAAGACCAGACATTAGGACAAACTTTAAATAGACCGTATCATAATTTAGCCTTTATTTATACAGTGATACCCAAAGCCCATTAACAAGGCTACAATACATGTGGGGTTAAAAAAAGCTCAATATGATTTTTTAATATTTATAACATGTTTGAGAGCCTCCACTCACTAATGAACATATATTTTAAAACAACTTACGAGTTTTGTTGTTGCATTTTTAAGAAAGAAAAAGTGGACTTCAGGAATGCTATTTGGGGCCGGGCGTGGAGGCTCACGCTTGTAATCCTAGCACTCTAGGAGGCCGAGGCGGGAGGATTGCTGGAGCTCAGGAGTTTGTGACTAGCCTGAGCAAGAGTGAGACCCCGTCTCTACTAAAAAATAGAAAAGAAATTAACTGGACAACTAAAAATATATAGAAAAAATTAGCTGGCCATGGTGGCCCATGCCTGTAGTCCCAGCTACTTGGGAGGCTGAGGCAGTAGGCTGACGCCATGACACTCTAGCTTGGGCAACAAGAGAGAAACTGTCTCCAAAAAAAAAAAAAAAAAAAAAAAAAAAGAAATGCTATTTGGAAACCTCCATCAAAAGATGTCAGAAGGGCCATATTTTCCTCTGCTTACCTGTTGCTATGACATGAGATAATTTTGTACTGAATCTTAAAACAGCTTCTATAATGGTTTTTACATTTACCTCATACAAAAAATACATGTGATGTTATGGGTTAAGTATTTAAAAGATCATTTTCTAGTGACATATCATGAATTTTATGGATCTTTTATGCCTTGAAAGAAAATAAAAATTTTAAAAATTTATCCAACAGACATCGCCAAACATCAACTAAGTTCAAGACACTATCTTAGGTGCTGAGGACACAAAGATAAAGATGTTTCCCCTGCTATTTATTTATTTATTATTTTGAGACAGAGTCTCGCTCTGTTGCCTGGGCTAGAGTGAGTGCCGTGGCGTCAGCCTAACTCACAGCAACCTCAAACTCCTGGGCTTAAGCGATCCTCCTGCCTCAGCCTCCCGAGTAGCTGGGACTACAGGCATGCACCACCATGCCCGGCTAATTTTTTTCTATATATATTTATAGTTGTCCAGATAATTTCTTTCTATTTTTAGAAGAGATGGGGTCTCACTCTTGCTCAGGCTGGTCTCGAACTCCTGACCTTGAGCGATCCACCTGCCTCAGCTTCCCAGAGTGCTAGCATTACAGGCATGAGCTACCGCGCCCGGCCTCCCCTGCTTTTTAAAGTGTTCATATGTCAATGCACAAAGGTAATTCCTTAAAAGTGCTCTCCAAGTTTTAGCAACTTTTTATGTGTAAGGACTTATACTTACAATATTACTAAATGCTTACATGGGTTTCCTGCAAACTATTACCTTGCTATCAGTTTTTCAGTTTGAAGATATAAGCTATGCATACAAACACATGGTATTTATATACCGATACTCCACAGTATCTTTTCTTAAACCCCATTTTGTTATAAAAATGATTTAAGAATTACTCAAAACTAAGTATTTGTCAGTCAGATTAGCCTTCTTTATTAATCTTACTCAGAGAAGTTTTTACTATATTTGAAAGGTTTACTCATGAATTTTTAAATATTTTTAAAAATTAAAAAAACTGTTTTTACTAGGTTCTTACTTATGAGATAATATTTTCTCAAAACAAGGTATATAAAATAAAGATCGCAAATAAAGCAGATAAGATGAAAGATGCTTCTAATTTGGTTCTTAAATTTAAATGTTAAAACACAAAACTATAGCAGAGCCACAATATAAAACAATCATGGTATTTCAAGAATCTCCCAAAGAGAGAAGATTTAAGTATCAGTCCTGCTGTATTAACATATTGTTTTATCATTTTCTCAACCATAGTCCCAAGTATTTGGGTTTCTTTAATATGGAATCCTGGCATTTTCACCCCCTTCCTCTAACCACCTTTTCCTACAGTTCAAGAGATAAATAAAAATTATCATCTTTTCAACTGGCATATTCATTTCTGGATCAATTCTCCTATAGATTGTTTTGAGATCAGGTAAATCAAAGATGATGAAGGATCCTCTTGATATCTGAAGGATATTTTTCTGTGATTTAACTTTCGTTTAAATATGTAATGGCAATAAATTTGAAAGAGTACTTGAGCTGGTCCAGGGACGTGAACACAGACAAGCTGTTTCCTTTCTAACACTGCCCAGGCACTTACTGTTCATCAAACATTGTGGTTTACACGCTTTGTCTTATCTAATCCTCACAACCCAAATAAGGAAACAATCTCAGAGATGTTAAGATTCTTGCCAAAAAAATCATGTAGCTAAAAAGTAGCAGAGTCAGAATTGGAACTCAGGTCTACTTGATTTAAGAACCAGCACTCTTCACTAGCACAGAATATCATCATCTGCATTTTTCATCCAAGTGATTTCTGAGAAATGATTTCTTTAATTCAACTACAGTCAGCAAATGTCTACTGTTGCTTTCCAGAACTCACTTTTCAGCTGTCACTAGGACCTCTGTTTTCTTCAGCTCTGTTTGTGTCAGATCACTGTCTATAAGAACAGAGAGGAATATATCAATACTATTTATAGTTTTGTTCTAATTTGCCTTAGTATAGTTGTCTTACTCTAGAAACAGTATTTAAGACATATGTAGGTTAAGTAGATGCCTAGTTAAATGTTTCATCCTGGAATCTACATGTTTCTATGGTCTCCAGAATTAGAAAAAAATAAAATACAAACAATTGCAAAGCAACATGCAAATAAATCATGCATAGATAATTCTGGAACTTTAAAAAGGTAAATTTTTATCTTCTTTCTGGTTGTTGGTGGCAGAAAATAAAGGAAAAAGAAATTAAAAAAAGAAAAAAAAGGTAAATTTAGAGCTCTTAAAAAAAGGAATGAATAAATAACTATATATTTATAGGAATATTCATCCCTAAGATGTTATCCTTTTAAAAATTTAGTTTTAGGTCTTCAAAGGGAATACTATTACCCAGCAGACTGCCAAAATGTATTGCGAACACTTACCTGTCTTTTCTACTTTTGGTACCTGCTGTACCTCATACACACAGTTCTGTGAGATACCTAGGTTTGGGGGCCAAATTGGAATAGATAAAATTCTTTGTCCCCGTGAAGACTGTTCCTGGCCAGATACCTAAACAAAATTTCAACAGGTATCTTAAGTGAATCGATTTTAAATAGTTTATTTATTGAAAAGTTTATGTCTTAAATAAAAGGTAATCCAAAAATGGTAAATATTACCCTTTATTCATTATATTGTGATTATCTGTGTTTATAAAATCTTGTTCAAATACAGTTCGGAAAGCGCTTATCATTTATATGAAAATGACAATCTTTTCCTACATATTTTTCTCTAATTTGGGCATCCAAATGACCTGTATCTTCACGCTAATATGGCCCATCCTTTTTCGCTACCCTGCAATACAGTTCCTATCAAATACAGGCATACCTCAAAGATGTTGAGGGTTTGGTTCCAAACCACCACAATAAAGCAAATACTGCAATAAAGTGAGTCACAAAAATTTTTCAGTTTCCCACTGAAAAGTTATGTTTACACTATATTGTCATCTACTTAGCATGTAACAGCATTATGTCTAAAAAAAGTACATATCCTAATTTTAAAAAACCATTATTGCCCCAAAGTGCTAACAATCATGTGAGCCTTCAGCAAGTCATCATCTTTTTGCTGGTGGAAGGTCTGGTCTCAATGTCGATGGCTGCTGACTGATCAAGGTAGAGGTTGCTGAAGGCTGCATTGGCTGCTGTAATTTCTTAAAATGAAACAATGAAGTTTGCCGGACTGACGAACTCTTCCTTTCACAAACGATTTCTCTGTAGCATGTGATGCTATTTGACAGCATTTTACTCACAGAACATCTTGCAAAATTAGAGTCAATCCCCTCAAACTCTGCCACTGCTTTATCAACTAAGTTTATATAACATTCTAAATCCTCATTTCAACAATGTTCACAGCATCTTTACCAGGAGCAGATTCCATCTCAAGAAACCACTTTCTGAATGTCGGAGTTAAAATAGCAGGGGGAGGGGACAAAAAGAAAAAAACCCCACTTTGCTCATCCCTACGAAGCAACTCCTCATCTGTTCAAATTGATCATGAGATTATAGCAACTCAGTCATCTCTTCAGGCTCCACTTTCAATTACCTTTAATTCTAGTTCTTTTGCTGTTTCCACCACACCTGTAATTACTTCCTCCACCGAAGTCTCGAACCCCTCAGTCATCCATGAGAATTTGAATCAATTTTTTCCAAACTCTTATTGATGTTAATATTTTGACCTCCTCTCATGAATCATGAATATTCTGAATGGCATCTAGGATGGTGAGTCCTTTCCAGGTTTTCAACTGACTTTTCCCAGATCCATCAGAGGAATCATTATCTATGACAGCTATAGCCTTATAAAATTTCTTAATGAGTAAGACTTGAAAGTGAACATCATTCCTTGATCCATGGGGCTGCAGAATGGATGCTGTGTTAGCAGGCATGAAAATAACATTCACCTCCTTGTACATTTCCATCAGAGCTCTTGGATGACCAGGTGTATTGTCAATGATCAGCCATATTTCGAAAGGAATCTGTTTTTCTGAGCAGTAGATCTTAACAGTGGGCTTAAAATAGTAAACCATGTTGTAGACAGATGTGCTGTCATGCAGGGTTTGTTCTTCCATTGACAGAGCACAGGCAGAGTAAATTTAGCATAATTCTTAAGGTGCCGGCCATTTCCAGAATGATCAATGAGTATTGGCTCCAGCTTAAAATCACCAGCTGCATTAGCCCCTAATAAGAAAGGTAGCCCGTCTTTCGAAGACAGGCATTGACTTCTATTGACTTCTTCCTAGCTACGAAAGTGCTAGATGGCATCTGCTTCCAATAGAAGGTTTTGTTTACCTTGAAAATCTGTTGTTTAGTGTAGCCATCTTCATCGATGATCTTAGCTGGATCTTCTGGATAACTTGCTGCAGTTTCTATGTCAGCATTTCCTGCTTCACTTTGCACTTTTATATCACGGAGATAAGTCTCAAGAACCTACCTCTGGGCTGGGTGCAATGGTTCGAGCCTTTACTCTTAGCACTCTGGGAGGCCAAGGTGGAAGGATGGCTTGAGGTCAGGAGTTCGAGACTAGCCTGAGCAAAAGTGAGACCCCTGTCTCTACTAAAAATAGAAAAAAATTAGCTGGGAAACTAATAATAGTAATGAAAAATTAGCCGGGTGCTGTGGTGCACACCTGCAGCCCCAGCTACTTGGGAGGCTGAGGCAGGAGGATCACCTGAGCCCAGGAGTCTGAGGTTGCTATGAGCTAGGCTGACGCTATGGCACTCTAACCCAGGAAACAGAGACTCTGTCTCAGGGAAAAAAAAAAAAAAAACAAAACCTCTCCTAGCTTCAGACTTTTCTTTTATAGCTTCCTCACCTCTCTCAACCTTCACAAAATTGAAGAGAGTTAGGGCCTTGCTTTGGATTAGGCTTTGGCTCAACAAAATGCTGTGGCAGGTCCGATAGTCCATCCAGATCACTCGAACTTTCTCCATATCAGCAACAAGGTTGTTTTACTTTCTTATCATTCCTGTGTTCACTGGAGGAGCACTTTTCACTTCCTTTAACTTTTCCTTTGCATTCACAACTTGGCTAACTGTTTGGCACAAGAGGCATAGCTTGGTCTATCTTGGCTTTCCACACACCTTCTTTGCTAAGCTTAATCATTTTTAGCTTTTGATTTAATGTGAGAGATATGTGACTCTTCCTTTCACTTGAGCACTTAGAGGCCACTGTAGGGTTATTAACTTCCCTAATTTAAATATGGCTGTGTCTCAGGGAATAGGGAGGCCCGAGGAGAGCAAAAGAGACAATTCGTAGGGCAGTCAGACAACAACTGTAGGGTTATTAACTTCCCTAATTTAAATATGGTTGTGTCTCAGGGAATAGGGAGGCCCGAGGAGAGCAAAAGAGACAATTTGTAGGGCAGTCAGACAACACCTGACATTTACCAATTCAGTTCGTCATCTTATAAGGGCATGGTTCATAGTATTCCAAAACAATTACAATAGTCACATCAAAGATCAATGATCACAACCAACATAATAGATAAAATAATTAAAAAGTTTGATATTATGAGAGTTACCGAAATGTGACACAGAAAGTTAGCAGATGCTGTTGGAGAAATGGTGCCAATAGAGTTGCTGAGGCAGAGTTGCCACAAACCTTTAATTTGTAAAAGAACACAATATCTGCAAAGTGTAATAAAGCAAAGCACAGTAAAACGAGGTATGCCTGTACCTAAGAGAGATAAACTTATAAAACTTTAAACTATCACTCAAAACTCCAGTGGTGGAGGGCTTACTTTGGTTAAATATACTGAAGATCAAATTATCCTAAAGTAAACAGTGGGAAACACAACAAAAACTGTAACATGGGATAAATTATTCTAAAGAATTAAAATACTTATCATTATGTAAAGGAAAACTTACATAATAAAATATTAAATGACTGTTTTGCCAACTGTATTGCCCACATCCTGCATTCAAAATTCTATGCTGCCACCTTGTAAGTAGTTCCTTATTTGTGAAGTATCCGTGTCTGTCAATGCTTTTATTTTTCTTCCCCCCCATTTTGGTTTTATTTTGCTGCTTGCTAATTCCTCCACAGATAGATAGAAAAGATGAAATTCAACTACATGAACATATTATAATTACTTACTAGTAGTTGTGGAAAATCATGATAGCTTGGTGAAGTGAGGTTATTGGATCATCCAGGGTTTTCAAATAGCCATGTAGTGACTATCCTCACATTATGATGAAAAGAGCAACTAAGTCCACCCCCCTAATAATGATGAAGTGAGCACTTACCTTTCCTATGGCAAGTCCTTCATAATTCAATTTTCCTTCCTTTATGAAACTATAGAGTGGAGAACCAGGAACAGAATTAAAGTCACCACACATAACAATAGGACAGAAGCTGCCATCTTTCTGATGGGCAACACTGGAAATCTCTGCCAGAAGCATTGCCAATTGGGTTAACTTAATATCACCTCGCCTTGGATTATACAACAAATGTGTATTAGCCACACAGATCGCAGGAGAGGCGGCACATGGGATTTTGGGCTGTAAGAGTAAAACTAATCCAATGTTGTCTCTGTCCAACAGAGGAATATCACGGCGGTAGAATTCCACTGGGTTCACTGATAAGAGTGAAAATTTGGAATGTTTGAAGCAAATAGCACAGCCATCAGGTTTCTTTCCTGTTCGCATCTTATATTCACAGTGATAACCTATAAGAAAGAAATGAATTTAAAACAAGAGACTGTTTCTATATGCATGTGTCAAAACACAGGTAACCTAATATTTTTGAATATTTACTGAAATATATTCTGTAAACATTAGTAATGATCTTTATACACGCTGGAATCAAAAATGTGTGAGACGGGGTCTAACAATCCTCTTTACTAAAAGACTAAATCCTTAATACACTAATGTGTATTATCTCTCCCATTTTCATCCTAGTAAAATTCGGAATCATGATGAGAGTAAGGTCTTATAAGAATCTATCCCTGGCCGGGCGTGGTGGCTCATGCCTGTAATCCTAGCACTCTGGGAGGCCAAGGTGGGAAGGATCGCTCAAGGTCAGGAGTTCAAGACCAGCCTGAGCAAGAGTGAGACCCTGTCTCCACTAAAAATAGAAAGAAATTATCTGGACAACTAAAAATATACATATAGAAAAAATTAGCCGGGCATGGTGGCGCATGCCTGTAGTCCCAGCTACTCAGGAAGCTGAGGCAAAAGGATTCCTTAAGCCCAGGAGTTTGAGGTTGCTGTGAGCTAGGCTGATGCCATGGCACTCTAGCCCGGGAAACAGAGCAAGATTCTGTCTCAAAAAATAAATAAATAAATAAAAATAATCTATCCCTTCACGCCCCACTGATCTTTTTGCCTATAACTCTTTCCCCCTCACTCCATTCCAACCACATCGGCCGCCTCACTTGCCTTAACACACTCCAACCTCAGGGCCTTTTTCCCTTGCTATTTCTGCTGCCTGGAATGCTCTAATCATGGCGTTACTTCACCTCCTTCAATTCTGTGTTCAAGTGTCACCTCTTCTGATCATTTTGTTTAAAACTAAAATCTTCCTGATTCTATTTTGCTTCTGTTCTCCAGGAAACGATTAATAGCATTATTAAATATGTTATTTACTTATTTGGTTTATTATCAGCATTTCTCCACTAGAATGTATACTCCACAAGGGAGGAAATGTTTATCTATTTGCCCAATGGTATAATCCCACTGCCTAGAACAGTACAAGGTATATAGTAGGCACTCAATCTGCTATGATGAATGCAAAATAGACATATTTCTCAAATTTATATGACCACAGATGACCTACTTCTAGAAGTATTTAATCAAATGACTTTTCAGCTTCGATCCATTAGGCACCGGTAGACACTGGTATTATAATGAACTAGACAGAATGGTTCCTGATATCATGGAGCTCAGAATCTTAACAGTTTAGTGCTCAGCAGAGTAACTCCTAGGAAAGAGAGTTACTAAGAGATTCTTATGCACCTTTCTGTTTTAAATTAGAGTTATATATCAACACAACAGTTTCCACTTGAAATACCTCAATCTTTTCCTGACCTTTTAAAATTGTTTTCAAAATTAAGATTTTTAGTCCAAATATACCATATGTCTTTGTTAGCAAGTTATGTTTTAATAACACACAAATCTTCAAAAGTAAATTTGGCTACGATAAAAGTTATATTGTACCCAGTGATTCCAAACTTGGCCTGATCTCTGTTCCATAATGATCTTCTTGAACTTCTTGCAAACAAAGTACCTTGGAAGAAAAAAATGGTTTGAATTAAAACAGAGATGCACATATAGATGTTCTGGTGTTTCACCTTTAAAAACAGGCTTCGAAAATTCCAAACCTTATGACAGTTGAAATAAAAGACTTATAATACTTTTGTATTATTTCTAGATCTACCAAATTTGATCAACGTCAACACTCTGGCCTTATAGGCAAATGTCTAACCTCTCTAAAAAATTAAAATAAACTGTGGCTTTTATTCATATGGAGCTCTCTTTCCAGCCAAAATTATTTCCCAAATGAAATATTTTAAATTTACATGTCAGGATATTTTTCCTGAATTTACATGTTCATTAGTACTAATCTTTCAGGTCCTTTCTTAAGAGGTTGATTTTTTTGACTGCCATCATGTTGATGAAATTGTTTGCATGAATTATTGAAATTTCAAATAAAAGGAAATGTTTACTGAATAATATGTTGCCAATCCCTGTCTCAAAACTAATACTTAAAACTTTTTGGATCCTTTTTGAAAAGTTAGATGAATATTTATACCAATAATCATTAAGAAATGACACTCTGAAAGTCGCAGTATCTTGTTAATGTTCCATCATTATTCTTAAACATCTTCCCTTAAGAACCCCACAAACAAAATGGAGAAAATCATTTACTTCACAAAGGCACAAAAGAAACATTTAACTCAACTTTTTCTCGTGTGAAGAATTTTGATAATATGTTGCACTTACATCTGCATCAAAGTGTTCAATTTCTTTCAGAATATTGGGAAACCTAAAACTCCAGTGTAATACTGGCCGCCGGCAATGTCTATAGAGGTGCGAGTTATCTTCCAATAAATCTTGTGAAAGTATATTATAGGACATCACTGAAAAGTCAAACTTGTTCTCACTGTCTTCACATTTGGGATCAACATTTTTGTCTCCCAGGATCTTCGTTTTTTCCTTATTATGGTTACATATATATTCCCAATTCCGTTTTATCGTGCCTGTTAAAAATATATTGGACAAAATATAAAGAATTAATCAAAACGAGACCATATAGTTTCCTGTATATAAACATTTTCCAGCCTTTTAAAAATTCCCACATGCAATGAATAGAATGTTTTTCCCTAGGAAATGGCAATATAGCACTGAATAACTAGAAGTTGTCATCAAATTGATTACAAAGGCAGTATCATGATATATTGGTGGCCAGGAGGTATAAAGCAGGTTTAAAAGGATCTGGCAAGTCACTGTGGAGGCTGTGAGTATACGCTAATAAAGCTAAGACTATACAGGGGTTGTAATTTTTCACTTCTCTATGATTAAGAAGCGGTTCTGCCACAGATGTGCTTAGCAACTTTAGAACCATAATAATATATTTAATATTTGTATGTCACCGTTGGCTTTTCAATAAGATGATTTCACACTGTATTTTATTCCCTATTAGTAGGATAAGATCATCAAATGATTAACTAAGTTCCAGAAACTATTCTTAGTTCAGAATTCTGGTTTATAAATGAATGAAGGGTATATAATGGCAATAAACAGAAGTAGTATTTAGTGTTTCAAACACTAAAGTGGAACAATGCAAACAAATGAACAAAAATATATTCAATATACACCAAAGCAAAAGTTAAATGTGACATAGCTAGAGAATGCTTGTACATGATGGCTGGTTGATGAACCTAGCATGTAACAACTAGGAATATGTTTTTATTCTGCAAAGACATCATATATTCTCCAAACATGATGAATAGAGGCTGGGCGTGGTGGCTCAAGCCTATAATCCTAGCACTTTGGGAGGCCCAGGCAGGAGGATTACTTGAGGCCAGGAGTTCAAGACCAACCTGAACAACATAGTAAGACCCTATTTCTACAAAAATAAAAATAAAAAATTAGCTAGGCACGGTGGCATGTCAGTTACTTGGGAGGCTGAGGCAGAAGGATCTCTTGAGCCTAAGAGTTTTAGGTTGCAGTGAGCTTTGATGGTGTCACTGCACTCTAGCCCAGGAAACAGAGTGAGACCCTGTCTTAAAAAAGAAAAAAAAAAATGTAAAGAGAATAGAAAAGCATGAGGCTTTTTAATTGTAGACAGTCCTCAACTTAGAAATGACTACCATATGTGTGTGCATATGTGTGTGTTCACTTTTGATCTTATCTGCCTCATCTTACCATTAAAAACGATGCTCCATGAAGAAAAACATGGAACTTTTAGAGAGTCTATGAGCTCAAAAGAAAGAAAACAAGAAATAGGAAGAACATGGGAAAACAGATCAGTAGATAGACTTCCAAATCTGATTAAATTATATGAAAAAAATCTCAGCCCTAGAATATCTCCCTCTATCCTACAAAAAGGTTTTCACTTCACTGAATTCAAATACCTAAAATTCTACCAACTAAAAATTAAATTCAGATTAAAATATTCTATACATTTATGCACAGAGTGAAAAAAGACTAAAAGGAAATACACCAATATTTTTAAGAGTAGTTATTAATACCTTTAAGTGGTAAGATGGAAGATTTTTCTAAATCTTCTACAATAACAATATATTTTTAATCAAAATATCAATATATTATCAAAAGATGCCATTGAAATAATTTTAAAACACCCTTTGATAAATTAGTTTAATCAGATTGCTTTCTTCAAAATCTAAGTAGCTGATACATATTTCAGTATGGGAATAGAAATTTTGACCAGCAGACAGAAGAAGAAGATAATTTTTATGACTAGTGAGGTCTCGGTAGAACAAGGGAGTTGGAGATTTATGGATACCATGAAGGCACTAGAAGAGTAAATAAAAAAAGGTGGAAGGAAACAAAACCAAACTAAACTCTTGAACCATTACAGAATTCTGCCTAGAGCTTGTCTGAGTTCCAGGAAAGGAAAGGAAACGATCCCCTTCCCTACCCTTCACTGAACACGGGGAATCCTACCTGCTATGGCTCAGAACTAAGGCCCACTGCACTAGTTCCACAGAGCTACTTTGAGATTTGTAACACAGTTTCTATGGGGAAAACAGGACTGATCAAGTTTTTAGAACACAATTCATTCATAAATTGGGGATTGTCTATGCTGGTTTTAGCCACAAATCAAAGTCATCTTATGTATACGAGATGGAAAGGGTTCTAGTCATGCAAACAAAATGTAAGCTATTAGCATAAATAGTTAGAACACTATTCTGGTGTTACTGTCATATTAAAATATGAAAGATGAAGGTCTAAAAAACTTACTCATATTTGCTTATAAAATATACACATGTAATAGCATATAAATACATCAAGATTTTTATAGTTCTGGTAATTAAAGGGTTTGTAAACCAATCTTTTTGCAATTCCACTTTCTAAATAACCAAGACCACTGGATTATCTAATTAATACAGTGGCTTTCAAACTTCTATAACTTGTAGAACCCTTTAGCATCACTTTTCATGTCATGGAACACCAATCCATGGCATGTTGGGACTGGGCCTGGGATGATGCCAGGAACGCACATTTTATCCTGACTACATTTGCTTTTAATAAACTTACAGAAATGTGTTCCAATGCTAGGGTTCCATGGAAGACAATTTGAAAACCACTGATAAACTGGATAGTCTTTGGCCTTCACATACTTCACAACATAAATTCACACTAGAAAAACTTATATACCTTCCATATCAGGAGGAACAAGGTGATCACAGCAGAGAAGACAGGTGAATCAAAGAAAGTAAGCAATAGGCCTGATCAAGTTTTTAGGGTGCCTAATTAAAAAGTCATAATTGAGTCACACATATCCTTCAAATACCACTTTAAAGTGACAGGCAAGTTAGCAATGCTGTTCTCTTGACTGAAAAGTATTAGTGAAATATCGGAAGTCACAAATATGGCTTAACGAAGAGCATTTTCCTTATTCACAACACCTAGGAAGAATGGACATATAAAGAGTCAGGTTGCAATCAAGGCGTATCAGTATGTAAATGTAATTCCGCATTCATTGAAGGGAAAACACCACCACAATTTTCTGAGTACCCACTATGAAGCCAACAGTGTGTTAGGCACTTTCACATATAGTATCTCACTTCATCCTCAACAGACTTTCAAAGTAGGCATTATTTTACACTAAAAATCCAAGGAGCAAAGAGGTTAAGTATTCTGTCCAAGTTCACATAGTTAGTGGTGGATCAGAAATGAGAGCAGCTGCTTTTTTGCTGGCATTGAAAAAGAAAGAAAACAAAAAGATGAGAGCAGAGTTGTTCCTAAGATCATGCTTATGTTAGTATGCCACAGCTCCATCTAAGAGCATATCAAATTTAAACGAGGCTAAACAAAAGAGGATTGTGCTGCCCTCATTAACATGAATGAAAAGCAATCTGATATCATATAAGTCATGGATTGTTCTTAGAAACCTAATTTTAATGCCTCTTAATACACCTTCATTCAAACAAATTTCTTGTTTATCTCCATATGCTGTGCTTAAGTACTACACAGATTTTCACTTTTGGGTGCTTAGAATTTCTACTTATACCTATTTGTTTTTGCTAACTAGGTTCTTTATAACTGTGTAACAGTAAGTTACACATTTATTTGTTCTTTTTCTTTTTTTTCCTGAGACAGAGTCTTGCTCTGTTGCCAGAGCTAGAGTGCCGTGGCGTCAGCCTAGCTCACAGCAACCTCAATCTCCTGGGCTCAAGCAATCTTCCTGCCTCAGCCTCCCGGGTAGCTGGGACTACAGGCATGTGCCACCATGCCTGGCTAATTATATATATATGTATATATATATTTTTTAGTTGTCCAGATAATTTCTTTCTATTTTTGTAGTAGAAACGGGGTCTCGCTCTTGCTCAGGCTGGTCTCGAACTCCTGAGCTTAAACGATCCGCCCGCCTCGGCCTCCCAGGATTACAGGCGTGAGCCACTGTGCCTGGCCAGTTACACATTTATTTGAAGATTAGTTTAACAACCCTAACTGAGCTCAGTTGAAGTCTATCACATTTATTTGAATACTAGTTTAACCACCCTAACTGGGCCCAGGTGAAGCCTATCACATTTATTTGAGTATTAGTTTAAACCGCCCCCCCCCCCCCCCCCCCCCCCCGCAACTGGGCCCAGTTGAAGCCTATCACATTTATTTGACTATTAGTTTAACCACTTTAACTGGGCCCAGTTGAAGCCTATCACATTTATTTGAATTAGTTTAACAACTCTAACTGGGCCCAGTTGAAGCCTACCACATTTATTTGAATATTAGTTTAACAACTCTAACTGGGCCCAGGTGAAGCCTACCACATTTATTTGAATATTAGTTTAACAACCCTAACTGGGCCCAGTTGAAGCCTACTACATTTATTTGACTATTAGTTTAACCACCTTAAGTGGGCCCAGGTGAAGCCTATCACATTTATTTGAATATTAGTTTAACAACCCTAACTGGGCCCAGTTGAAGCCTACTACATTTATTTGACTATTAGTTTAACCACCTTAAGTGGGCCCAGTTGAAGCCTATCACATTTATTTGACTTAGTTTAACCACTTTAACTGGGCCCAGTTGAAGCCTATCACATTTATTTGACTTAGTTAAACCACTTTAACTGGGCCCAGTTGAAGCCTATCACATTTGAATTAGTTTAACAACTCTAACTGGGCCCAGTTGAAGCCTACCACATTTATTTGAATATTAGTTTAACAACCCTAACTGGGCCCAGTTGAAGCCTACTACATTTATTTGACTATTAGTTTAACCACCTTAAGTGGGCCCAGGTGAAGCCTATCACATTTATTTGAATATTAGTTTAACCATCTTAACTGGGCCCAGGTGAAGCCTATCACATTTATCTGACTATTAGTTTAACAACCCTAACTGGGCCCAGCTGAAGCCTATAGACCTGCAATTCCCCAACCCCCGAGCCAAGGCCCAGAACCATCTGTGGCCTATTAGGAACCCAGCTGTGCATCACTGCCTGAGCTCCAGCCCCCTACCCCCTAATCTGTGGAAAAACTGTCTTCCATGAAACAAGTCCCTGGTGCCTAAAAGACTGGGGACCACGGCTATAGACTACTTTCTGATAACAAAGGCAGAGAGAAACAGAAGAGCACTAATTTTTCTACTCTAATTTCCAGGTGACACTCACTGAGTATCTTCCTTTGACAAACTCACTCACATGTTAGCTTCCTGCACATTAACAACCACACAGGCTACTTTTAAATATCTTCAGAGAAATGACCTTCACTGAAAATTATAGTTCAATAAAAAAGACAATTCCAAATTCTACTTGGAAACGTCATTTCTACTTTCAGGAGATGGCGGAGGACGAGAGGCTGGGGCAGGACTGGTGGCCAGACCGAGTCTAGTGAATTTACAGTAAAAAGAATACGAGAAAAATAGAAGTAATCAACATTTTTTTAAAAACTGTTTCTCAAAGTTGAATAAGATGTGGTTCCCTTTCTTAAAGATACTTCTGACAGATTTTCAAGATTATATCTATAGACCTCAATTTGAGACATAGATTTAATAAACTAAAATCTTATTCTGTAAGAAAATGTCTTTCATTTATGACTGTTTCTATTAAAGAGTCCTTTTGTCTTATTTACCCTCATCTTTTATGAGAAGGTGACATTCATCAATTTCTAAGAAGTCTAAGGACCTTTATTTCAATAACATTGGATTTGAAAATTATTCTTAAATTAAACTTACTAGACATCATTTAAAAAAGAATTCATTTTTTCCTAACAGAAAACTACTGGCTAAAAATAAAGACCAAACACCTCTAAAACCTGTAGGAGGTTTTAAGGATTAGATATGAAAGCTGCAACTTAGTCTATCACTTATGTCTATTTCTGCACCAAGATAAATGTCACTTTTACCTTGGTGTTTTCTTCGTTTTGATGAAGGCTCATCTCCCTCAGAGTTCATGACGTAACTAGAGAGATGAATCAAAGATGTCTGGCTCAAGCTGTCAGGTCTCCAGTTATAGTACTGAAACTGAGTTTTAGACTCAAACAAACAAGGTGGTCTCCAATTTAGTGAAAAATGCCTACTACTGAAGTATGGATAAGGAGTACGAGAATAATGTCCAGGCCACCTCATACAACTAGAAATATGTCTGTTCCAGCAACACCTCTGCAGATTCTCCCACGGTGTAGTCCAGTCTCTGCCCAGACTCTTCGAGTGATGGGGAAACACGGGGTATCTAAAAGAAATAAATACACTCCTTGAGGCACCACATTTTGTTTGGCTATAGTACACAAAATCTAAATCTATTTCCTCAAGGGAAGATAATGTCTAAGATTAAAAATCTGACTTCTAATCTGTGAAGGGTAAGGGGAAAAGCACTCATGATTTCAATATTCCAATATTCTCTCCCTAAACAACCATGAGTGGTATTCTAAATACATAACACAGAATGCCACCCAGGCTCCCAAAATACCACATACCCCTCAAAAAGTCCACAGTTCAGCTGAGATGAATCAACCACCAAACTGGTATTCAGAGTAGCTTTCTACAACCTAATAAAACTCAGTGGGGAAAGAAAATCCACAGCAAACATAATACTTAAAACAAATATGGAACACACACTGGGCTACAATTAAGCGAAGATTTCCTCCCACTTGGGTTTGAAGTAAAAAACATGTTTCTGACCAGTTTTTTATACCAAGTTTAGATTTTTCCAAATACTGGTATAGCTAAGAAACAAAATCCTATCACAAGTAAACAAAACTTCTTCCTTTGCTAATCAGTGGATGGATATTTCTCCCTTTCTTTTTTAAAGCATACTTCTCCTTGGGGGAAATTAAAGAGGATAGAGATTAATTACTAGGAATGTACCAACACTCCAAACCTAACAGCTTTAATTTAATGTATCATCCAAAATATCTCCAAAATAGTGCTAACATTATTTTTAATAGATATGTTGCTCTCAGGCTCTCAAGAAACACTGCAACTTAAGCATCATCTTGTCTTTACTAAACTATGTTGGCAAAATGTCAGAGGACTTCTTTCCTCCAGAATTCATTCCAAGATAATATCAATAATGTTCACTTCCATCACTAAGAGAATTTTGCTTATATTGCATTTAGCGTTATTTGACTTTTACATGTTATGTTTTTTTCATTTTAACAGCATTTTTATTACGTACTTTTGCAGTTTATGTATTGTCAAATTGTTCCATGAAATCATCAATTGTAAATATTTACAGGCATATGAGGCCTCAATCCTGCTTTATGACAACTCTGAAAGCCATAGGAATTTGGGCACTTGGACCACGCATTTTCTATCTTAATAAGGTACCGTATAGAAATATAAGACTTGTACCACAAAACTCATTCTCTATATTTGTAGTTGTTTGTACAGATATTTTTCCTCTTAAGACGTTAAGCAACTTCAGGGCCAGAGCCTTCTTATGCATTTTAATGCCAGTTTCTTCTCAAGTGCCTAGCACAATGCCTGGGCAAACAGCTGGTACTCAGGAAACATTGCTGAACTATTATCCTCCTCAAGTCCCAGTCCTGTGGGAGCGAAAACCAGATCCCCACCACTTACATAATAATTAATACAGTGCTGTGCTTCCCACGAGTGGTGTGTGACACACCAGTTGGTTTCACAGGGTACAAAATTAAATTATTTGATTGATAATATCCAGGTACTTAAAGTTTCTTAGAAAAAAACATAATCGGCACATTCAACCGAAGATTTTGCAGACACTGCGGAGGGCGACGCCAATGCAGGCAGCACCTACGGAAGTGCTTGTTTAGAAAAGTCAGCTTAAAGAAATGTTACCCAGTAAATGATACAGCTGGAACGAGAAGCTGGCCATAATAGCAAGGGTTGGCATGCGAGTGCCTGAAGTTCGAGAGGCGCTAACACACCACCAACACACAAACCGCTCCCGGCGTGTCTGCCACAACCGCGCCTCCCTCGGGGTCCGGCCGCCGGGACCTGCTGCGGACTGGCCGCCTCCCCGCGCACGGCCGGCCCCGAGCACGGCGGCGCGAAGCCGGGGAGCAGGCCGCGGCTGCCGGGGAGGCCGGGCCGGGGGAGGTGGGCCGGGGCTCCGAGACCACCGGTGCGGGCCGGGAAAGCCCAAGCCCGGCCGGCGGCTGGAGGGCTCCGTGCCAGGGCCCCAGACCTCGCCGGCCGAGCATCCCGCCGGCCAATCGCCGGGTTTACCTATCCCTCAGGGCCTCCGGAGGCTCGTCCCGGATGCACCATCGCTCAGACCCTCTTCCTCCTCCTTCCTCCCCAGCCCGCCCCGCCCCGGGTTAATCTCGGCCGCCCGCCCCTCTCTCCTCCCTCCAGGCACCCAGCCCTACTGACCGGCCTCTTCCCACCACACAGTGGCCGTAGCCCCTCCTCACACAGCGCCAGGCTTCCATCTTTCCTGTCCGCGAACGTCCAATTCCCAGGCTCCGGCCTCCACCTCAAGCTCTACAACTGCCGCGGAGGCCTAAATCACTGAGGAGACCCCATCACTCTTAAGTATTGACTCCTGGCCTGGCTGCAATGCATGCTGGGAGGTGCAGTCTCGCCGCAGGCAGAGTCTCCATCTTGAGCAGTAAACGTTCCTGAATTGCCTTAACCGCGAATTGTTCCCAAGGAGCATGCGCAGGGCATGTGACGCACGAGCAGCCATTTTGGAGTAGGGCAAAACACCCGACCTCTGTCTTAAAGAAACAGAAAGAAATAAATTTACTGGCCAGAGCTGGACTGCTTTATTAAGGCCTATGGGCGAGTGCACTGCGTTAAATGTATGAGAGCTAAGAAGAAATAAATATTAGTTTAGAGTATTTTTATAATGTACATGGGGAGATTCAAAAGGTGGATGCCACTTGAAGTGAAAAAAAAATATATATAGTACTCTTACAGAAACTAACTCAGAAATATCTTAAGAATTCAACCTTACATAATTAAGGTTAATCTGTAGTGAACAGGTGATTTCTGTTTTGAAATAGTTTAATGTTTCTAAGAAATGGGTAGGAAGTGACACTGATTGATACGGTGGCACCATGTCACCATAATTACATACATAGCCAGGAATTGGGACAGTGAGGAAGGTGGTCAATAAAACCTCAGAGACCAAGGTCTCTACTTAAGGAAAACCAATTATTTTGGACAAGTATATAGAGATTCATCTGTTTCCCAGGGGATTGCTTAAGAATCCAGGAGCTGGAATCAACTGGGTTGGGGTGTGAGTAGCCACTATGACAATAGTGTGAGTTCAACCTCACCCAGCAGGACTGATGTTTGAAAGAAAATAGAAGTACTTCAGAGCCCACGTTTCTATGAAATGGAGAGGGCTTGGAAACTCTCTGGAAGTTGTTCTCCCTGCCAAAAACTAAAGTAGGTAAGACTGCCCTCTCTTCTATGGGTACTGCCAAGGCTGACTGCAGAGCAGAGAGGAAGATGAGAGGTACAGTGGAATGAAGGCAGGATATGTCCCCTTCTGAGAAATAAGTCATTAGTGGAGGCACTTTTCAGAGGGAGACAGAGTTACAGAGAACCTCATTAATGGCTATACAACTAGAAACAGAGATGGCTAGAGCTATCAAAATGTCACACTAGATAAATTAATACTCAAAATATGAATTCTGAGCCATAGCAGAGAGACTTAGAATTGTCTGAAAATTGTTTTTCAACTCCCTGAGCAGGAGAGTGGCCATTTCAGTTGTCTGGTCTGCGATGGCCAGACCGGATGAGGAAACAAGTTAGAGCCAGGATTATGACAGAAGAAAAATCCAGAACAGACTGGAACAGAAACATCCTACTTCCACACAGCTAGATAAGGCCTTCATTAGTTTCTAGAGGGCAGGAATCAGAAGTTAATCCCATAACAAGAGCATAGCACTTGGGCTTTGTTAAATTTCAATTTAAAAAATCTTTCCAGGCCAGACACAGGGGTTCACACCTGTAATCCTAGCACTTTGGGAGGCTGAGGCAGGAAGATCACCTGAGGTCAGGAGTTTGAGACCAGCCTGAGCAACATAGCGAGATCTCATTTCTACAAAAAAAAATAGAAACAATTAGCCAAGTGTGGTGGTGAACACCTGTAGTCCCAGTTACGCAGGAGGTTGAGGCAAGAAGATGGCTTGAGCCGAGGAATTTGAGGCTGCAGTGAGCTATGATAATGCTACTGCACTCCAGCTGGGGCAACAGAGCAAGGCCCTCTCTCCAGAAAAAAAAATAAAATAAATAAATAAACAAAAAATAAAAAAAATGGAACTAATCCAGTCTCACCTGAGGAAGATCTCGCCACCGGGAAGTCACCACACCAACGCATTCATGAGAGATCTGCCCCCATCATCCAAACACCTCTCATTAGGCCCCACCTCCCTACTACCACATTGGAGGTCAGATTTCAACATGAGCTTTGGTGTGGACAAACTCAAACCATAGCAGTCCTTATAAAAACAGGATTTGGCAAAATATAGATTGCAAGGCTGAAAAATAAGGTTGGAAATCCAATCTGAAGTATCTTTCAACTCCCACACATGTTCTTATACTTCACTCTCAACCACCAAATTCTGGAGAGTGTTTCCATACAACCTACCAACTCTCTCAATAAAAATATCCCAGGTTGTCATGGTGACATAATGTTTTTTTTCCCCTGCAGAACTTCGTAGTCTGGTGCAGTAGTTTCCTAATTCTTTATGGTTGTGGAAACTTTCCTTTCTTTTTTGGGACTCATTTTTGGTTTCTCACTTTTCCAGCGTAATCTTATATTTGGAATTGATAAAGTGGTAGCACATTATAGATTTAATTTGGAGCAGGGAGGATTTAATTAACAGTTTTAACAATCATCCATACATCAGCCTATAAAGCTGATGAAGTCCTGCATGAGTATATGTTCCGCAGGGGTCCTTGATTAAAACATCATAGCACTCAGCCCTTGCTAGATTTCTAATTTCTTCCTCTAACGTGTGTAGACTAAATTAAAAACTCCTGATGCCCAGGCTTTTTAAAAAGTAGTAGGGCCTGGGCGTGGAGTCTTCCCACCTCCCTGGGATGCGGGACGGCATGACCCGGAAGCTTCTCTGCCGACCCGGAAGCAGAGCTGAGCGGCGGAGGCGCCGCCGTGGAGCCGCCGCCCCCTCGCCGCTTAGCAGCTGCGTGGGGAACCTGGACCGCGGCGGCGCGGAGTTGCCCCGATGATCCCCGGCGGGCTGCTGCGGCAGAGGCGACGGGAGAATGACCTCTTCCCGGGAGCGGGGTGCCGACCTGGCCCGATTCTATACTGTCACCGAGCCCCAGCGACACCCGAGGGGCTACACAGTGTATAAAGTCACCGCCAGGGTGAGTGCCGGTGTCGGGCGTGGGTAGGAGTCTGTTTGGGGACCTGAAGGTCTGGGGTGGAGACTCTGGTGTGGCAGTCCCTGACCCTGGGTCGGAGCCGAGAGTAGAACCGGGTGCACCTAGTGTCTGGACACGCGTCTGGGGTAGGGACTTCAGGAAGGCTGGGGTAGTGGCTGTGTGTGGAGTGCCCAGGGCTCCACTGGAGTAGGTCGCGGTAGAGTCCCCATTCTGGGGTGGGGCAGTGGTTGATGGTTTAAAATTGATGAGTCAGTCCCCAACCCATTTGGACTTTCTCTTCTGAGTTCCAAATTTGCAGAAGTGGTATTGCTTGCGCCAGAGGGTAATGCAGACTTAAAAATGTTAATTTATGTATTATTTGGCTTATGTAATAGAAGATATTTCTTCTCTTGACCTTTTATTCAGCATTAGGTTTGCTCTAGGAGGAAGGTAGATCTTTGGGAAAGATGCCATTATTAGGCCACCAACCTAGAAGCTCTGAATCTGGGCTGTGTCTTTGCCTCTTGAGTTTTTTATGGTTTTCATTAGGAGACATGAGAAAAA
This sequence comes from Lemur catta, assembly GCF_020740605.2. NCBI lineage: Eukaryota > Metazoa > Chordata > Mammalia > Primates > Lemuridae > Lemur > Lemur catta. The sequence goes on from NC_059150.1 coordinate 11,424,183, forward strand.
TCTGCCGAAGATGTCTTGTGTGAATTGCCTTGAGGGCACATTTAAAAGTTGGGAGACTCCTTTACATCAACTAACTGACCCAATTTTTAGTACCCACCTTGTTTATGTTTCATTGCTGTTGGCTTGAGTCTTAAAGAGTCTGCATCTCCCTTCTGGGAAATTAAGAATAATAAAAATCAAATAAGTCTATATGTAATGGATGTGTGTATGCTAGGCATTTTGTACACATTACCCAATTTAATTCTCATTTTAATGATGAGAAAACACATTCAAGAAAGTTTAGTAACTTGCCCAACTTAACATTGCAAGGTGGTAACAGATCTGGCATATGAAACCAGTTCTGCCTAACTCCAGGTTATATAAAATGTTAAGAATTAGCCTTTATTTTAAAAGAAGAGAGGTATAGATTAAGTCGTAATAGTATAGTATACGTTTGGAGGATGTAGTAATCACATGTGATTGAGAGCTCAGGAAGTGGACCTTGAGAAGACCTTAAAGGTAAAGTAGATTTAGATCAGTGTTTGGCGCATGAGAGTGGCACGTGGTGAATGGAAATGGCGCACAGCTGAGACAAATGTAAGAAGGTAGGATGGATGAGCAAGTTTGTTTAAAAGTACGAGAAGAACAGGCCTGGTTATTGCAGATTGCTGTATTGAGAATAGGGGGAGGTTTGCTGCTGCCTGTTTGCAAGTAAGGTTGTTAAATAGGTGGAGTGTTAGTTTCAGGTTGTGTAAGAAATTTTGTGATATTAAGGGGCCCTTATTATGCCACTCTTGAAACCTTTCTATTCATTGGACCCTTCAAATATCAAGGCTTAGTTTCCTAACAAATTAGTTTATGGAATCAAACAATTTTCCGCATATGTAATATTCTCCTCACAGCACCCTATTTATCCCTTACTTTAACACAAAAATGATATCATATTAATCTGCTTACTTGTGTATGTCTCTTAGTAGGTATAGAGCAGGTCTCCATCATTGGTATTTGTTTGCTCTTACGCCAACTGATAAGGCAGTAGGTGGCCCGCAGTGCCTAAAAAACATCGTTGAATGCTTTCTTCTCGATTGTAGGCAGCACACCCAATAAATGTTTAGTTCCAGACACTAAATACTATGAGGGATAAAAGGCTGAATAAAGGATGGACCTTCTTTTCAAGGATTCTCATAGTAGAAGAGAGTTTACTGTCCTTAAAGAAGTGTAGTGTAAGACAGAAAATGTTAAGTGCCCTAAGACCATAACTACAGAAAAGAGCTGTAGGAATTCAGAAGACATCACTTCTAGCTGAAGGGATCAGGGAATACGTACTAATTGAGATAGTTGGTGAAAGAGGGGAAGAATCCAGAAGAGGAGAGGACGTCAAAGGTAGTATGTGTGCTACATATTGCTGTGGTTATTTGAACTTGAATATTGCTTACACTGCCTTTTTTCTCCCTATGAATAATGTTTCTGTCTTCATTTATTGCTTATGTTACAGATTTTTGTCTTAAACATTTAAGGTTTGAGGGTCAACATGGAGATTTACTTTTAAAATAACTATCCTTATAAAACAAGTAAAGTAGTTATTTTTTGAGAGTTATGGAGAAAAATATCTTTTCTCAGGAGAATTAACCAGGTAAGTAGTACTCCCCTGAGAGAACATAATGAGATAAAAGTTAGGAATGTCTTCTGTATGTTTCCTACTACTGATTTAACTCTAGCTTCAAGAAACAATTTCTATATTTTTGATTCTTGGAGGGTTATTTCCGTAGGAGTAAAATTAGAATTATTGAAAGTACTAACGTTAAATTTTGGATAGCAAAAGAGCTTTTTCATCTTCTTAAATCTCCTTTGTGCTTTTTTTTTTTTTTTTTTTTGCAGTTCTCTGGAACCTGGCTGGCAAGCTTAGATAATTTTGTGGCCAGTTACACAGTTACAAGTGTGCTAACAGATTCCTTAGTCAAATTCTGTGTTGCTTCTTAAGATTGCTTTTTTAGAAATGGGGTCTCCCTGTGTTGCCCAGGCTGGATTTATACTTCTGGGCTCAAGGGATCCTGCCACCTCAGCCTCCTGAGTAGTTGAGACTGCAGGTGCACATCATGCCCTGCTGCTGCTTCGTTTTTATCTAGAATAAGTACCTATATTCAGAATTGGAAATTTTTTGTAAATGTCCTTTGATTCTTTAGTTGAAGGAGACATAGGTATAAAAGAACCATCAGCAGTGTTTTTGGTTGTTTCGCCATGCTTAGTTTACAAAATTCTCATATTGTAATGTAGATTTCTCAGCAACATAAAACGAATGGTAATTCTTGCCAGTATTCTTTCCTTGAGTATGAAATGCAGAAAGGTATGCTTTTATTCTTAAAAGATAGTGGTGCCTTATGACTTTATTTTGTTTACATTGAGGCATAATTTACATACAGTAAAATTCACCAGGCTAGTCGCAGTGGCTCCTGCCTGTAATCCTAGTACCCTGGGAGGTCCAGGTGGAAGGATTGTTTGAGGTCAGGAGTTCGAGACCAGCCTGAGCAACAGTGAGACCCCATCTCTACTAAGAATAGAAAAAAAAAAAATTAGCTGGGCATGGTGGTGTGCACTTGTAGTCCCAGCTATTTGGGGAGGCTGAGGCAGGAGGACTGCATGAGCCCAGGAGTTCAGGAGTTTGAGGTTGCTGTGAGCTAGGGTGACACCACTCTATTCTAGCCTGGGCAGCAGAGCAGGACTCTGTCTCAAAAAAAAAACTCTGCTAGCTTCAGACTAGATAGATGACTTTGGGAAATACTATATATCTTCCTTTCAGAGATTTACTAGATATATTAACGTATTAAAGGCTTAGGAATTCTGCCATAAATAACATTTCTTTCTTTAACAAAGGTAAACTGAGCTGATCATTAAGCCCTTCCTTTGAGAGCACTGATTTTAAAGAATACTATTAATACCACATGGTTTGTGAAGCACTGCTTTAGGGTAATAATTTTCAATATGACATGGCGATAAAATTCTCGATAGCTGGAGGCTTTTCAGGGTACACATATCCTTAAGCTGGGTACCATGGTGTATGACTACAGTTCCAGCTACTGGAGAGGCTGAGGTGGGGTGATCGCTTGAACTCAGAAGTTTGAGTCCAGCCTCGGCAACATAGATATACCTTGTCTCTATGGAATAATAAAATAAATAAATGTTAAAGATATTTACTGAGGCAGTGGTAATGCTTCTAGTGGAAGTTATGAACTTTAAATCAAAGGAATCATTGCTTTAGATTCCAACTTTTGTGGAATTTATTGGTTGAATTTTATGATAAACTATTGATATTGACCTAGAAAAAAATCCCTAAGCGCTAGCAATCTGTATCAGAGTGAATTTACAGTATTTTTGTTTTAGAGCTGTTATTTGTTGAGATAATTGTAACATACTTTTAAAAGTTATAAAAAAAATCTGGATCTGAGGGCTCAATTTTATTAATTTTCAGTATGATCATCTTCCCTCAGATTTCTGATTGATATTCTTATTTGTCATCAACTTTTCAGTCACTCTCAAGAGAATTACACATAAAAAGTTGTTAATGGATGTTTGGACTAAACTCACATTATCCTTATTTTGTATTTTTAGTTTCTATTTCAGAAGGTACAATCTTAAAATATTTAAATGAGATTATACATATAGGAATACTGAATCCCTTATAGTGTGGTGCCATGTGGTTGAACTTGGTAATATATTTGGGAAGTGATTGTATGTTTATAACATAGTGGCATAGGAATCAGACCCAATGTATTCTCCATTGTACTCCAGTACTTGGCAGCAGAGTAGGCACTAGTATTTGTTGAGTGAATACATGAAACAAATAAAAACCTAATGATGACTGGGTTTTATGGAAATAAGTAAACTTAATTATTGCTGAAAATACAACACAGAAATAGAGGGAAGCAGTATAATGCAGTGGAAAGAGCACTAGACCAAGAGTCAGAAAATCCAGGTTCTAATTCTAAATCTGAAGGTGAATAAGTAGTGTGACTTTAGATAAAGTCTTTGGATCACCTTGTTTTCTTGTCTGTAAAGGGGGAAGTCATAATAACCATTCCTGCCTAACTCGCAGTTTGTTGTGGGAATAAAATGAATCATTAATATAAAATGCTTTGCAAATGTAAATGTACAAAATCAATTTTTTTCCTCCATGCCTTGTAGAGTGCCTTGAACAGTATTAGACAGCACAGGTATAGATTCTCTCTTAATGATAAAATGCAGGCTAAAAAATAGAGTCTAAGACTGATTCTTGGAGTGTTCACAGAGGGTTGAGGGGTAAAAGGAAGAGAGGCAAAAGCACAAAAGAGGAAAAAGGAGAATCAGGAAAATGTATCCCTTTGCTTTCCAGACATGATTTTCCAATATTGTTGGAAGTAATTAAACAAATGTGAAATCTTAAATTTTGATAATGATTAGAGATTTCTGTGTATGTTTTGTTTTAGGTTGTTTCACGAAGAAATCCAGAGGATGTCCAGGAGGTAACATGTTTATATGAAAATTTTATTTTGTATATCTGATAAGCATTTAGTTAAATGCTTTATTGAGGAAACTGCCTGAATTATTTATTTGCATGTCTTTGTATTTGTATGTTTACGTGGAAATTGCTTTCAGCTCACAGAACAGCAGCTGGAGTGCCTTTTTCAGATCTACTAAAATAGGTATTATAGTGGGTGTTAAGTTATATAAACAAGAATTTGAGGAATTATAGTATTGTTTAGTAAGTGATAATTGTTCTAGTAACTAGTACTCATAAGACTTAAATATTAGTTAAGGGCCTCTATTTACCTACTTAAAAATCACGATGCCTGTGTAATAAAAAGTATTTGTAAATAGTATTAAAGATTATAATAATAAATTATGGGTCTTTACCTACTTTCACTTTTATGTGAATTGACATGTTGACATCTTGGAAAACTGATTTAGGTATAGATGTTCTTTTTAACTTTTTAGTTCAGTAGTTCTTTTGCAGACTCTTCTTGGCATTTTTTTCCTTTTTTTTTCTTTCCTTCTTTGAAAAATACCAGCCTGTTAACGTTTTTGTTTAAAATTGCGGAATTATCTGTTTTTATTTTCTCTGTGCTTGTTGTGTATCTTTAGGAATCCTTACTGAGGAGCTTACTTCTTTTAATATTTCTTGATTCAGTTTCATTTTGTACCCCGCTCATTTTCAGTAAGATCAGGAGGACATATATTGGGGATTTTTTTCCTCACTAAAGTATTTAAAACAGATGCTGTAAATTCACAGTCCTGATTCTGAAAGTATTCCCCCACCCCAGTTGAATATGAATGTCATTGGGTGTGGGGTATGTACTTTCTATTTAGCCACAGGTCCCACTGCTGATCATACCTGGCTTGATTCATACATTTAAGCTGATTGTTTGGTACTGATTGATTTGAGTGTGTGACCTCAGGTTTAGATAATACTTAAATTTTATACATTATCATTTCTTGCTGTGTCTGATCTGGTATTTGTTTTTATCTTATGAGTATTAATAAAAAGTTCAGTAAAAGACATACTTTAAAATGATTTTATACTCGATGGGTTTTTAAGACCTCTCTCCCACCACCCCCCGACCCCAGTAGTCAGGAAGAATATTGTAATATTGTTATTTTGGAAGGAAAGATTATATATGCTGCCAAAAGTAATTTGCATTATTGATCAATTAAATTACTGTACTTTCTCTACTTAAGTGTCAATTGATTAGTATGAGCTATTCTTTAGAATTCTACTAATTGTGTTGAATTAATAGTCAATACCAGGCTATTTTGCTTTTGAAAGTTACAAATCTGTTAAAAGTTGAAAATGGGTTGCGTTTCCTTTGAATGTGTTGTCTGATTGCTGTGCTGTAGTTTGTAGCTTGATGTTCCCATTTTCCAGGGAGAATCCTGAACCAACCTATCCATGAACATACTTTCTGCCATTTCCTTAATCCTTTTTTGGGGAAAACTCTTTTATAATAACAACTGTTGGTGAACCATTCATCAGAAAACTCTTGTAAGTGTCTTTTAGTTAGACAATTGCATGGTCCTTTGTTAGAAATGGTATAATTAAAAAAATCATCTATCTAGTTGGCATCTTAAAATAATAGAATAACCTTGAAATTATAGCAGTACTTTTTTTAGTTTGCCACTTACTTCATTTCAACATTGGAATTCTTGTTTAGGAGAGGAATTTGCCACTTAGTTTTCCTTTCCTTTCTTTTCACTTTCTCTCCCTATTAACTTATTCTTGTAGTTAACTGGTTTAGAGTATAGTCAGGCTTCACAAGGGCTATTGAGGACTAGATGTGCTGTTAGTTGAACCAAATATAGGGCTAATAATATGCTGTCCTAATAAAACTGGGAAAATTTTGTTTGATTTTTCATATATATGAAAAAAACATATGAAATATGAAAAAATATATATATTGGCACATGCCACCAGATGTCAGTGTTTTCTTCCTAAAAATGCTAAAAAGAATACTCACCTGGAGTAAGTTATTTAAAATTATCTAGAGTAGCTTTTTTTTTTTAATATTTAAAAAATTTCCTCTGAATTTTTATTAAGAAGAGCATGGATGAATCTGCAGGGGACAGCAACAGTTAATCTGTGGCCTCTCATTTAGTAGATTCTGTAGAACATGAGCACCCTGCAGAAGAGTGAAGAAAGACATGGTATTGCCGCCCCTCCCGCCTTTAAAAAAAAGTGACCTAAAGCTGTTCCTCTATAGATAGGATATTTCACTGGTGAAATTTGTGAAGTAGAAGAACTGAAATAGTATGATAGTGATGTTGGTTGTAAGAAAAGATAATCCAGCAATTATATTTTACTCTCTCCATATAGAGAGTAAAAAAGGACAAAGTTAATTCAGTTGTGTGATTTTGTAAAATATAGGTATCTAAAACTTTTTGGTATTAAGTGTAATTATCTACAAAGGAAACATTTTTTATATGTAAAAAATATTTAATGGTATATTTTTTAATGAAAATTAAGCTTTTATTACATTTGTAGTCTCTATGTGATTGTCACTGGATTAATATTTTATTGAGAAATTTTCTTTGGAGTGACTTTAATGAATAAAAAATTTATGCAGGTTTGGCTTAATAAAGAAATAGGTGTTAACTATTTTTTCCAATATGAAGTATTGAACACTTACTATAGAAAGTAATTTTTGCTTGTGTCTTTGAGGACTTTGTGTAGCCCAAATACAAACATGAGTATTTGCTGTTATAGTTGAAGTGTACTTTTGTTCACTTTTGCATTTTGAAGATTTCTGGAAACTTCAAAGCTTAAAAGGAGTAAGAATAAAAGGAAGCAGTGGATGTACATTTTGTGGTACTCTTAGGTATTTTGATTCTGTAGCTCTAATGTTGAGAATAGGGAATATATGAGTGAATAAGTTAGGGAATGGGGAAGAAACAGATTCTTACCTTGGGATTCTAAGCAGAGTACTGCTTTATATACCATGATATTTTAATCATAATTGTTAAATTTTGCCTCTTACGTTACTCTTGAATTATTTAAAAATGAGGCTGGGCATGGTGGGTCACTTGGGAGGCTGAGGCAGGAGGATCACTTGAGCCCAGGAATTTGAGGCTACAGTGAGCTATGATTGGTCCACTGCACTCCAGCCTGGGCAACAGAGCGACATCTTATCTCTAATAAATAAAACAAAAATGACCTAAATGAGTTTAAAAATTTTATCTGCAAATTTATTTCCTTGAGCTATGATCTTTTGAATAGCTCTCATGGTTTTAACCTTATGTAATGTCCAGTTCATAATGGCATTTATCTTATAAAAGATATTACTTTAAGCTCACCACGCATTTCCCTCTTAATCCTTTGGCAATGTAGGACCACCATAATTTGATATATTCTTAAAATATAAAAATGACATTTTTTTCTCATGACAGAATTATGTTCATGTATCAAAATTAGAAACTACAGAGAAGCAAAAAATATAAAAATTAAAATCACCTGTAACCTCACTATCCTGAGACCGTTTACATTTCAGGTTTTGGCCTGACTGCATCAGTGAGTTCCTCTTGTTCTTTTATTGGAACTATTGTTTCTATGCTATTAGGTTGTGTCTCATTCACGTCTATTTTAAAATAAAATCTCTTCTTCCATCTCAGTGACCCATCTCGCTGCATAAACTTCTCAAACACTCTGTACTTAGTTTTCTCTTCCTTACTTCTCCCTGGTCCTTCAGGTGTTAAGGTTTCCCATTCTGTTGTTAGGTTCCTCATCTCCTTAGAAATGCTGAAAAACCTTTTCTGAGTGATTACCACCTATCTGCCGATGACTCTCAAATTAATAAATCTTGCTTAGTTCTTGCTATTAAACTTCAAACCTCTCTATGTTATTGAACACTTCTAATTAGATGGCTCATAAGCACCAGAATATGCCAAAAATTGAACTTCTGTCTTACCTCAAAACCGCTGCTGCTTCCTCAGTCCTCACTGCAGGGAATAGCCCACAATTTAGCCAGTTGCAAAAGCCAAAATTCTAATTTTTCCAGTGGGAAAGTATTGAATATTTATTATAGAAAATAACTTTTGCTGAAGTGACATCTCACAATATGGGAGAAAATATTTACAAACTGCCCATCTGAAAAGGTATTAATAACTAGGATATATATGGAGCTCCAACAACTCAATAGGAAAAAATTAAATCAATTAAAAAATGGGAAAAGGATCTGAATAGACATTTTTTTAAAAGAAGACATACAAATGGCAATGGGTATATGAAAAATGCTCAACATCATTAATCATCAGAGAAATGCAAATCAAAACTATAATGAGATATCATCTCACCTCAGTTAAAATGACTTTTAACATAAAGACAGGCAATAATAAATGCTGGCGAGAATGTGGAAAAAGGGGAATCCTCCTACATTGCTGGTGGAAGTGTAAATTAGTGCCACCACTATGGAGGACAGTATGGAGGTTCCTCAAAAAACTAACAGTGGAACTACCATAAGACTCAGCAATTCCATTGCTGGATATATATACAAAGGAAGCACGTTCAGTATATTGAAAAGATATCTGCACTCCCATGTTTATTGCAGCGCTATTCACATTAGCCAAGATTTGGAGTTAACCTAAGTGTCCATCAATAGATGAATGGATAAAGAAATTGTCATGCCAATACACAATGGAGTATTATTCAGCCACAAAAAAGAATGAAGTCCTGCAGCAACATGGATGGAACTGGAGAACATCCTGTTAAGTGAAATAGGCCAAGTACAGAAAGACAAATCTTGTGTGTTCTCATTCATATGTGGGAGCTAAATATTAAAAACAATTGATCTTATGGAGGCAGAGAGTGGAATGATGGTTACCAGAGGCTGGGAAGGGTAGTGGGGGATAGAGGGCATAAAGTGGGGATGGTTAATATGTGTAAAAAAAATAGATAATTAGATAGAATGAACAATGTTTGATAGCACAACAAAGGACTGTAGTCAACAGTGAGTTAGGGTATACTTTAAAATACCTCAAGGAGTGGAATTGGAATGTTACTAATACAAAGAAATGCTAAATGCGTGAGGTGATGGATACCGCAGTTACCCTGATTTAATTCACGTGGTATGCCTGTATCAAACTATCATGTGTACCCTATAAAGATATACAACCATTATGTACCCATAATAAGTTAAAAAAAAAAAGAAAAAAGAAAAATACTTTTGCATTTGGCATCTCTCTCTCCTTTTAGAAACTTCACCCCCAGCAACCCCTGTTTACTTTTTGTTTGATCATTCTAATGACTACCTCCCTTCAGGACTCTTACCCAAGATGATACTTTCTGTCAGGCCTTCTCAGATATCTGAGGCGATTTAGGGCGCTCCTTTCATAACACTCTTGGATTGTCCCTCTCAACATTTATCAAGCTGTCTTACGATGTATTTGTGTTGGCTTATTCTTCCTAGACTGTGAACTTTTTGAAGGCAGGGACTGTTTCTCATTTCTTCATCCTTTGTGACCGTACGATACCCAGCACCAAACAGGGGCATGAAAATATTTGTTTTGGTGACTATTTTTGTTTTGGAGTAAATGAATAAAAGGGAAGCATCAGGAAGAAGCAGTTTTTAAAAATTAATTGATGTTATAGTCTGCTTAGTTTCTTAGGATTATAATTATATGAAAAACAAAAAGCTTACTAATCAAAGTAGAATTTTTTTCGTAGTGTGACAGAGTTTGGCAAAGAATTTCATTTTGCAAGTCTCTTAAATCATACTTGGTTACCTGCCAGGTAATGAGCTAATATTTTTTAGCATCATAGTCTGTTGTACATGAAAAAAACTTCAGAGTTTGTTAGAGTTGAGGTGATTAGGATTTTCACAAGTAAAGATCCCAGTGTGCCAAGTAATAGAATTGAAAACTCAGTTTTATTCTATCTTGTGGAGACTGAGGGGCTGAAACAGTGATATCAAGGCCACATGTCACATCTTTTTTCTATACAAAGTGGTTTTTCCTAACTTAATCTGAGTAAGATTAAACAATAATTTAGACTAATGAAGGTAAACTCACTTTACATGTTGTCTAATCTAGATGATTGTTATTTTGGTTTTTGAAGTATACTAGGTTTAATGATACTCTGATCAGGATTCACCTTGTCCCGAGAAATCTTATTACTAGTTTAAATTGAGATTTATGAAAAAAGATTTATGAAATATAAAAGTTCATGTTAATTTCTTGCTACCCAGCCATTTTTTCAGTGTAACTCAGTTTATTTTTTAGGCAAATACTGAGTGTGTCCTTTTGTTTAAAAATTGCCCAAATTAATTATTTTATGTTTATAAACATATTTTCTTTTGGAGACAGAATATATGTTTTGACATCTAGCTAATTTCTAGGCCAATAGTAATTGGTTTTAGAAGAGATTAAGTGACATTTTATATAATATAGATCTTTTTTGTGCCAGGTTGACTATTTTTCTGGTGTAAATAAAACCATACTTACTTAAAATGAAATTTAAAAGCCAAAACAGAGCAGTTTGAGGAAGAATTGCTGCTTTATGTTTTTAAAGCAAATGTTATTTGTTAATTTTAGACAGTTAACCATATTGGTTAGGACATCGTTTGCCTTTGCATGACAATTTTGAACACTTTAATAAAAATATTATTTGTTGTTCAGATATCTGAACCTAAATGGTTTTGCTGTGAGATACACATTTAATATTTTTCTCTCTTTAGATAATTGTATGGAAGAGATACAGTGATTTTAAGAAACTGCACAAAGAACTATGGCAAATTCACAAAAACTTATTCCGACATTCAGAATTATTTCCTCCCTTTGCTAAAGGAATAGTGTTTGGTAAGTGATTATTTTAAAATTGGAATTTAAAAAAAGTGATGATTAGCTAATTATGTGTATATGCTGAACCCTGACATTATTTCACTATTAAGTCAGAAGGTCTTTTTCTTATTAAGATAATTCATGTCAGTCAGCAAGCACTCAAAATTGTTTTTTCATGTTCTTGGTATAATTTCGTTTATTCAGAATACATTTTACTCTTCCTTTCCATGAAACAACAACAGCTTCCATTACAACCAAACAAAAAAACCTGTAGAAACACAGGAAAAGACAATGTTTAATTCTAGTTCTGAAATTCTTTTTTTTTTTTTTTTAAATAAGTCTCTATTTTGTGTCTTTTTATGACACCTTTCTCAGAATATGCATTGTTGTGGTTTGAGGCACCTTGTCCTAATATGGATGTTTTGGAATGGTACTCTGGGTATATTATTGATTGAGTTACAACCGTTAGATTTCTAATGTTTCTGAGACCAGTCAAGTGAAAAAATACGTTTGATGGAATTTTTTTTACTTTTTATTTTTGCTTTTGATAGGATTTTATATATTTGATCTAGAAAAGGTGGGAAATATGGAAAAACAAGCAAAAAATAATGACAGTGACAACAACAATAACCAAAAAACACTCAGGGGATAAACACGGTTACATGATTGATACTAAGGTGGTCCTACCAGTCGTTTTTTTTTTTCAGTGTGGTTTGTGTATATATACTCATTAACTATAATTTAAAAAATGTTATATTACATGTATTGTTTTGTAAGTTGCCTTTTTAAACAGCAGTTTATTGGGAATACTTTGCTATGTGAATAAATATTCTTCTAGAATTGTGCTGCAGTTACTGGTGCCAAAAAGGTTGGGATAGCGAACACATTTATATGTTCCTCTATTCATTTACAAACCTGCATGTATACATGTATATGTGCACATATATTTGTATATAAACATAACATATACATATTTTAGAATTCATGATATCTTTTGTGAAACAAATTTTCATATATTCAGTTTTTATGTGTTCAATTGTATGTTTAGTTCTCTCTTTACCATTCTTTCCCCCCAATTTTGGGTTTCTGATCTTGATTAGAAATGTTTACCCAAATCCTACATTTTCTTACAAGAAGATTATTATAGTTTTAAAAAAAATTTAAAATAATTGATGAGGAATTTATATTTGAATGGGGTGTCAGATGATGCTTTATTTTACTTTTTTTTTTTTTTAGGTAGATAGACTTCTAAGATCTCTTATTAGGTAATCTTATCTTTTCCCCAGTGAAGTTGAGTTACTGTCTTTGTTATGTATTAACTTTTCATTTGAGTTGCCATTAATTAAGGATTTTCTCTCCTGTGACATTTATTTGTCTGTTCTTTTTTTTTTTTTTTTTTTGAGACAGAGTCTCACTCTGTTTCCTGGGCTAGAGTGAGTGCTGTGGTGTCAGCCTAGCTCACAGCAACCTCAAACTCCTGGGCTCGAGCGATCCTACTGCCTCAGCCTCCCGAGTAGCTGGGACTACAGGCATGTGCCACTATGCCAGGCTAATTTTTTCTATGTATGTTTTTTAGCTGTCCATATAATTTCTTTTTATTTTTAGTAGAGACGGGGGTCTTCCTCTTGCTCAGGCTGGTCTTGAACTCCTGAGCTCAAACAATCCCCCTGCCTCGGCCTCCCAGAGTGCTAGGATTACAGGCATGAGCCACCGCGCCCGGCCTCTCAGCTGTGTTTTAAAGAGATTTCTTGGAAGCTACAATATAACTTTTATTTATATTTTGTTTGTTAGAACTTAGTCCATGTCCACATCTAACTGTAAGGCAAGCTGGCAGTTGTACTCTTTTTTTCTGGGCTGTCATGTACCCAGTTAAAAATCAGGGCAGAAAACAAGAATAAATATTTGGATAGCAACTGGTAACATATTCCCGAGTAAATAAAGCAGTGTATACTGGATGTTAGGAGTCCTCTAATTCTATCGTCTCCAACCCCTGGGCCAGGGACCAGTACCTGTCCATGGCCTATTAGGAACTGAGCCACACAGGAGGTGAGTGGTGGGCAACTGAGTGAAGCTTCATCTGTATTTATAGCCACTCCCCATCACTCGCATCACTGCCTGAGCTCCTCTTCCTGTCAGATCAGCAGTAGCATTAGAGTCTCATAGGAGCGCGAACCTTATTGTAAATCCTGCCTGTGAGGTATCTAGGTTGAGCGCTGCTTATGAGAATGTAATGCCTGATGATCCGAGGCGGAGCTGAGGTGGTGATGCGAGCTCTGGGGAGCAGCTGCAAATACAGATTATCTTTAGTAGAGAGGTTTGACTGCACAGAGACCATAGGAAATCAGTTGCTTGCAGACTCATATCAAAACCCTATCAGTGAGTGACAAGTAACAATTAAGCTGCATCAGGTGGCAGGCTTTATAGTGACAAGTGAATTGACGTACATCAATTGTACAGCTGCATCTGGTGGCAGGCTGTAAGTCAGAATCCGACACTTATTTTAGTCCATGCTTGGCCTGTCTATGATTTTATTTACCACTTCTGTCTGTGCCTCTTTCTTATACTGGGCACTTGGCTTAGTCACAGTTTTGGTAAACCCAGAAGCTAACTGTAGCAAAAATAAGTAAAAAGCAAACGTTGCCAGAGAGCTTCTTTGAAGAGGGGAAAGGACCCAATGATGAGGCAGCAGAAGACTCTAAGACTGCCAACAAAATGAAAGCTGCATTTAAAAGAAAATACTGAGAGTCTTACTTAAATTATGGGTTCATTGAAATAGGTGATTCACGTTCTCCAAGCCTGCTTTGTATAATATATGGCTACCCAGTGAAGCCACGAAACCTTCAAAACTGCTTTGCCACATGGAGACTAAGCACCCTGCATTAAAAGACAAGCCTTTGGAGTTTTTTAAAAGAAAAAAAAATGTGAATACGAAGAACAGAAGGCAATTATTGAAGGCCACCATGTCATCAAATGCTCTCTGCACTGAGAGCATCATTCTTAGTGGCTAACTGCATTGCTAAAGCTAAGAAACCCTTTACTATTGGTGAAGAGTTGTTCCTGCCTGCTGCTAAGGACATACGCCATGAACTTTAGGAGAGACTGCAAAAGGTGGCACGTGTTCCTCTTTCTGCTAGTACCATAACTAGATGAATTGATGAACTAGCAGAGGATATCGATGCACAATTGGTAGAAAGGATTAGTAAGTCACTATAGTACACAATCCAGGTTGACGAGTCTACCAATGTTGACAGCAAGGCAACAGTGCTTGTTTTTGTGTGATATATTTTTCAGGAGGATGTGCATGAGGATATGTTATCTGCACTTTTGTTGCCAACCAATACCACAGCTGCAGAACTATTCAAGTCTCTGAATGATTGCATGTCAGGAAAACTGAATTGGTCATTTTGTGTCATTATATGCATGGACACAGTGGCTGCCATGACTGAGCAGCTTTCTGGTTTGACTACTTGGGTCAAGGATGTTGCTTCTGAATGTGAGTCTGTGCACTGTGTCATCCATAGAGAAATGCTGGCTAGCTGAAAAATGTCACCTGAACTAAACAATGTTTTGCAGGATGTGATTAAAATTATCAACCACATTAAAGTACGTGCTCTTAACTCACGTTTGTTTGCATGGCTCTGTGAGGAGAAGGACTCAGAGCACATGCATCTTCTCTTATAGACAGAAGTGAGATGGTTTTCTAAAGGTAGATCACTGGCCAGAGTTTTTGAGTTATGAGAGCTGCTCCAGAGATTTCTTTTAGAAAAACAGTCACTCACCACTGTCAGCACATTTCAGTGACACAGAATGGGTCCCAAAACTTGCTTGTGTGACATGTTCAACCTGCTCAACGAACTCAATCTGTTACTTCAGTGGAGAGCGACAGCTGTTGTTCAAGTCAGCAGGTAAAGTGGCTGCATTCAAAGCCAAACTGGAATTATGGGGGAAATGAATGAACATTGGTATTTTTGACATGTGTTGAACATTAGCAGAGATTGTGACAGAGACTGAGCCAGGGCCTTCTTTCTCCCAGCTGGTGCAAGATCACCTATCTCAGCTTTCAAAAGAGTTTGAGCATTACTTCCCAACCACAAAAGACCCAGAAACTGGGAAGGAATGGATTCATGACCCATTTGTGAATAAGCCAGGTGAATCGACTTTGTGCTAGAAGAGGATCAACTGTTTGAGATCGCAAATGACAGTGGCCTTAAAAGTATGTATGAGACAACTTCAAATCTCCATACGTTCTAGATTAAAGTCAAGGCATAATATCCTGAGATTCTCACAAAAGCACCGAAAGGCCTGTTTCCATTTCCAACACCATATCTTTGTGAAGCAGGGTTTTCTGCAGTGACAGCAACCAAAATGAGATAACGGACTAGGCTGGACATAAGCAGCACACTTTGGGTGTCACTGTATCTCATCACCCCCAGATGGGCCCATTTAGTTGCAGGATAACAAGCTCAGGGCTCCCACTGATTCTGCATTACAGAGAGTTGTATAATTATTTCATTATATATTACAATGTAATAGTAATAGAAATAAAGTGCACAGTAAATGTAATGTGCTTGAATCATCCTGACACCATCTCCCCTTTTCTGTGGAAATATTGTCATGAAACCAGTCCCTAGTGCCAGAAAGGTTGGGGAGTGCTGCTCTAATTGACTGACAGTTGCCAGCTAACTTTACTTAGTCCTGGGCTCCTTGATGATGCTGATAAAAGTCATAAACCCTTTCCCTAGGAAAATGTGTGTGTATACATATGCACAGAATTCTGTAGGATTGTTGTTTCCGGAACCCATCCTAGGGGTCTGTCTATGTGTGAACCCACTGTTAAGATTTCCTGTTAGAGTGTTCCATTGTAAGACAGTTCTTTTTGGAAAGTTTTTCTAAGTTTTCATTATTCATTCATACAGTCAACAAAAATTTGCTAGCATGCTTTGTATGCTAGTCACCACGATAGCACTTGAAGATTCAAGGACACCATGGTAAGTGCTTATTAAGTGCTTATTCTGTCCCTTGCATGGAACTGTGGGAGTCTCAAGTACATTATTCATTTTCTCCATTTTATAAATGAGGAAATAATCTGCCTAAGGCTTTACAGCTAGTGAATGGTAGAGCTAGTGTTTGAACCCGGGTCTAATGCCAAACCTTTTGTTTATCATGAAATACACCCTTTGCTATAACCACAAGACACATTGAATGGAGGGTATTTTAGTGGTTCAGTTTCAAATTCTTGCTTTGGGTTTTATAACTAGGGCTCTTTTGTGCCTCAGTTTTCTGCTAACACTCTGCAAACACTTAAAAAGTTTAAGTATGTGATGATGCTACTCTTTTGATTTTGTATTTTTTTGAATCTGTATTGCAATCTGTATGATACGTGACATGTGACAAATGCCAACTGGTAGTCTAATCTAAGAGTAGTACAAAATGATCATATTTGAAAATGTCTTATCAGCATTCAAATTGTATATATCATTTAAAAAATTCTATGAAAACCACCTTTGGATCACCTTGTAAAGCAGAACTCTATCTGGTGCTCTGTGTGTTTTCTTTTTTCTTACAAGCTTGCTGTCATGTACGCTGACAGCATCACACATGGAGTTTAGCATAAAAGCTTTTTGCTTCAAGCTGAGGTTTTTGACCCCACTGATAATACAGATGTTCTCATAATTTCCTCTCTTCCGCGCCTTTATAAATCAAAAAGAGTAGAAAAGGGAAAATTATGTGAGTAATTACAGTATTAAATTACTATAGAAAACCATTTGAGTTCTTTAAAATTCTCTTTTCAACTTTAGTTTCAAATTACCAGCTTCTTAAATGGTAAGTTTCTTACATTGACAGGCCTTCGATTATGAATGCACCATTTATTTATCAGTTGACACCTCTGCCTCTTATTTTATCAGAAACATTATTTTCTTTTCTAGTGAGCACACTGCTGATTCTAATTGCAGAGACTAGATTTGACTTCAGAAGTTTGCATTAAAGTACAGCAAATAGGCAGTGGTGAGCCTACTGCTGTTTTCTAATCTTTGGATATAAACTATCATAAACCAGTGTTTGATCATTCTTTCCTCAAGTGTTGATTCTTATTTAATTCTAGGGCGATTTGATGAAGCTGTCATTGAAGAGAGAAGACAGTGTGCTGAAGACCTGCTACAGTTCTCTGCCAATATTCCTGCTCTTTACAACAGTAAACAGCTTGAAGATTTTTTCAAGGTTTGGTAGTCTTTCTGGAATTATGTATATGTTATTAAATACTTTTATTTTCTAATTTGTAGTAAAGTGAAATAGAAAATGCTGTTCACTTTTGAATTTCATCATTTACTAAAAACATAGAAATTAATAGCTAAATAACAATTTCTGTGGAATATCTTCTATTTTTAGTGTATATAAATATATTTTTTTAAAAGACGGGGCTCACTGTATTGCTCAGGCTAGAGTGCAGTGGGTGTTCGCAGGTGCGGTCATTGCACGCTACAGCCTGGAACTGGTGGGCTGAAGTGATCCTTCTGCCTTAGCCTCCAGAGTATTTTTGATTCACAGAGTTAAAAAATTGATATAAAGAGCTTAGAGATCTAATTCACTCTATCATAATTTCAATACATTTAAAAAAATTAGGTATCATGAAACTCCAGCAGTTATCTTCATTCTTTGAGGTGTCTTTCAGTGACAGATTTCTCTTTGGAATATAAACCAGTACAAGTCCATATTAAACTTGTTATAATTATATTGATTCATTTAAAGATATAACAAAAATGGTCACTACACGGTTTTAGAGAGTAGGCCAGTGGAGGTTATATTACCTAAGATCATTGGATATTAGTGTTTTTAGTTTCTTGAAATGTAATGCTTTCATTGTAATTTCTTTACCATTTTTAATAATCATTTTTTAGCTTGTTTTGCACGGAACCTGTGTAAGTTGTCTATTGGTGTCATTGTCTTTACCACATTTTTCTTGTTGTATTTAATTGGCCTTCTAGAAAAAAGCTAATAATTTTGCCATAATTTTTTTCCCTCTTTAACTAGAATCTACCCATTTGTGTAAATTAAATTTCTTAGAATATATAACTAGCAATATATGTGAGTAGTGGGATATTTAATTTTTCTGATCCTAGTGAGTCTACATAAGGAATTTTTTTTTTTTTTTTTTTTTTGAGACAGAGTCTTGTTTTTGTTGCCCGGGCTAGAGTGAGTGCCATGGCGTCAGCCTAGCTCACAGCAACCTCAAACTCCTGGGCTCAAGCAATCCTACTGCCTCAGCCTCCCAATTAGCTGGGACTACAGGCATGCGCTACCATGCCCGGCTAATTTTTTTTTTTTATATATAGTTTTAGTTGGCCAGATAATTTCTTTCTATTCTTAGTAGAGACAGGGTCTCGCTCTTGCTCAGGTTGGTCTTGAACTCCTGACCTCTAGCGATCCACCCGCCTCGGCCTCCCAGAGTGCTAGGATTACAGGCGTGAGCCACCGCGTCCGGCCAGGAATTTATTTTTTATGACCTGTTGTAGTTTACTGAAGAAAGTTGATTTTTTGAAAGACATTGCAGACTTAATGACTTATAGTAACAGAAATAAAAATAGTAATAGAAAAGCTCATAATAATAGCAAGATTCCTGATGATTGACCTTGTTGCTTAATTTTTCATTGTTGTGCAGACTAGATTGAAATCATATATTTGGCTTCTGCTTATAACCCAATGCAGATCTTTAGGATAAAGGCCAAATCAAATTGACAAAGTATTTAGCTCTTTGCTGTTCTTTGTTATAGTTGTTTCTATGTGGCAGGAAGTCTATACTTATAGAAAAAGGCATTATTACTAAGGAAGAAGGATATTACTTTATAGAAATAGTGAAAAGTAGTATGTACATTAACATGTGACACAGGGCTAAAAAATTTAGTCTAGGGATTATGGAAGTCAGATTGTACTTTAAATAATTTAAATAAAAGTTACCTGTTCATTCCAGTTCTTTTAGATCTGGGAATTCCTGACTGTAACTGATGCTGGAAGTCACTTGTTTTTAGACTTTGTGAAGCGAGACAATCATTTTTAGGGTTTGTGAAAGATTGGACAGTTGAAGAGGAGTCGAGCTAATCTTGGAAAATACCTTGGAACTGTCTTAAGTAGTGTGCTGGGCAGGAGCAGGATACTGATTTGGGAATGTCACAACAGTGATATTCAGTCTTAAATAGAGATAAGAAAATATGGTCTTTGAAGGTTATTTAGCTTCAAGCAAAACAAAAAAAGAAAAAAGAGAAAACAAAGCTCACCATGTTAACTTAAACAAAAAAGAGATTTGTCTTATACAACAAGAAGTCTGAATGAGGAGTGTAGTCCAGGGCTGGTACAGAGCTCAATAATGTTATCAAGGATCTAGGTGTCTGGGTTTGGGTGTGAAAAGCAAAGGACAGAAAGAAGCATGCCAGTTTTTAAAAGCTTTTCCAGAAACACTGTCTAGAGATAATCCTTCTTATATTTCATTGGCCAGAACCAGGTCACATGACTATCTTTACTTTGGAGGACTCTGGGAAGATGACTCTTAGCTTTCTAGTTCTGATCATGGATGAAGGTGGGGAGGGAAGGTTTTGGGGTAGCCAGTCCACAGGTTGTGCTACAATATCATAGTTTTTTTTTCTCTGTAGAAACACTGATGATACCACATGCAAATGACCATATAGCCACTTGCTTAGATTGAACCTTTAAAAAAAAGCACATACGTAAGACAGGAATAGTATGATGAACCTCTGTTACCCGTCACTCAGCTTCAAAAATTAGCAGTATATTGCCAGACTTGTTTCATCTATACTTTCCCACTCCATACTCTTTACTGGTTATTCATTTTTAAATTTTTTACAGTTTTATTGACATACCTTCAAACTTACCAGTAAGCATAATTCACTGACTTTCAGTAAATTTAAAGAGTTGTGCATCTTTCACCACCATCCAATTTCAGATGATTTCTATTACCTCAAACACATTCTCCGCCCACTTACTAGTGATCTTCTTTCCCATCCCGAGCTCTGGGTGGTCACCTGTTTCTGTCTATAGATTTGCCTTTTCTTGACATTTCAGATAGATGGAATTATACAATATGTGGCCTTTTGTTTTTCACCTCCTAGCATAATGTTTTTGAGCTTCATCCAAGTTATGTATCAATATTTCATTCCTTTATATTGCTGAATAGTATATTATATAGATGACAACACTTTTTATTTACCCATTGACAAATTGCTGGGCATTTGGATTGTTTCTAATTTTTGACTTTTATCATAAATGTTGCTGTGAATATTTGTGTAGAAATCTTTATGTGGATATGTGTTTCCATTTCTCTTGGGTATATCCTGAGGAATGGAATTGCTGGATCCTGTTCTAAGTTTATGTTTTTAAGAAAGGCCAAACTGTTTTCCAAAATAACCATATCCTTATATTAGCCAGCTGCGTATGAACATACCAGTTCTTCCACAACCTCACCAACACTTGGTATTGTCTGATTTTTAAAATTATAGCCACACTAGCAAGTGTGTAGCATATTAATTTCAATTTCCTATTGATGTTGAGCTTATTTTCCTGTGCTAATTCATGTATCTTCTTTGGTGAAATATCTATTAAGATCTATTTTTTGATTGGGTTGTTTGTCTTATTGAATTATAAGAGTTGTGAATATATTCTGGATAAAAGTCCTTTATCAGATGCATGATTTGTAAGTATTTTCTCTCAGTCTTTAACTTGTGTTTTCCTTTTCTTAATGGTGTCATCTGACGTACAAAAGCTTTTAGTTTTGATAAAATATAATTTATTACTTTTTTCTTTTTTGGGTCATGCTATTGTTATATCCAAGAACTTTTTGATTAACCCAAGATCATAAAGATTTTTCTCCTATTTTTTTCTAGAAGTTTTAATCTTACATTTAGGTCTGTGATCTGTGCTTAGTTAATTTTTGTATGTGGTGTGAAGTAACAGTCTAAAATCATCTTCCGCATGTGAATATCTAATAGTCTCAGCACCATTGAAAAGACTACCCTTTTCCCATTGAATTGCTTTGGCACTGTTGCTGAAAATAAATTCTAAAGGTGATGGCTTATTTCTGGACTATTGGTGTGTTCTCTTAATATATGTGCCTGTTCTTATGCCAGTACCATACCCTGGTCATTGTTGCTGTTTAAACACTTGTGCCAGTATATACTTCCCACTTAATGCTAATGATTCTTTGTGTTTTAAAGTCTAAGCAGTTTTTAAGTTTGCCCTGGCTGTTACTTTGAGGTCTCTTGTATTTCCTCTATGCCTGCATACCACCATCTCATGGTTTTCCAGATATTTGTGGATAGCTTGGTCCCTCTCTGGTCTCTCTCTTACTGTATGGGTAGCCAGCTTATTAAGATGCCCATGTAGCTGTGTTATATTCTGGATCTCCCTGCTATATGACTGGTCTTTTGCTGACTACAACTTCAGGCTTGCTGAACCCATTGGTCCTTGCCATTCATTTGGCCCTGAGATTGCTGCTATGACTGATAACGTTTGTGTAGGGTGTGTTTTTTCCTGCGCTTCAATCCAAGTCATGTCAGCCTCTTCTGGAAGTGAATCTGCTCATTTTCAAGGCTTGCCTTCATACATTTGCTGTGGCAACCCTGCTGAGATGGGGAATGGTAGCACCCCCAGGCGAGTACATCACAGGCATGCATAGTTCTTACCTGTGGTTCTGTGGTTTTTCATGAGTAACACTATTTCATTTGTTTTATACTTTGGTCTATTTCCAGAGCCCTCGGTGGTTGTTTTGGCAAATTTCTCCAGTTTTATTATTGCCTTTTAGGGAAAGCATTTGCTGATATACTCACTTCCACCTAGATGGACTTTTCATTAACAAAAAAGTATGAGATGCTTTGTAATGTGAAATTTTTTTACTGCATTCTAAGGAATAACCAAAAGGTTATTATTTTTGAACTAGAGATTTAAAATAGAATTGTGGTGTTATTTTCCTGCTGTATCCCTCTAGTTCCTATAGAACAGTTTTTATGATTATTTTGTTTCATTAAAGATTTGTTCTTTATTTATTTTGTATAATATTATTTATTAAACTAGATAAATATCTTTAGGATTATGAGCTAAAACATTTTATATTTTTATTTTATTTTGTAAGATCTTATAAATTTTAAATAGTAGACTATTTTTAGAGCAGTTTAGTGTTGCAGAAAAATTGTCCAGAAAGTATAGTTTTCCCGTCTTCCTTACCTCTGCTCCCCAGTTTTCTCTGTTATTATTAAATAACCTTAATAACCATACTTAATAACCTAACTAATAATATCTTGGTATGGTATATTTGTTACAGTTAATGAACCAATATATTGACATACCTATTGATTTTTTTGAAAGCAATTGTAATCTGGTTTAATAGGTTAATATAGTAGTTTCTGTAAATCTACATATATACTCAGAGATAACTTGTTTATTGATTTTTTTTTTTTTTTTTTTTTTTTTTTTTACTGTTAATGACAGTGAAGCATAATTGTTCTGATCTTTTTAGGGTGGAGTAATTAATGATGGTTCTGAATTAATTGGTCCTCCTGAAGCTTACTCAGATCCCCTCATTGATACTTTTCCTGAGTGTAGTACAGAAGGTAAGAGATTTTATTTTTTGTATTTCAAAGGTTTTGATTGCATAAGGGTATAAATCGTATCTGCGTTGCAAAAAACCGATGTATATAGGAATTTGAGGATATTTCACTAATTCTAAGATTTTTTTCTTTTACATTAACATCACTGATATCTCACATTTAATTGGCAGCTTTTTTATTTCTTAGTGGTATATAAAATAGTGGTTAATCCTGCAATTAATGGCATCTTAGATTTGATGAAATATGTCATAATGAGTAGTTTGGATTTATATTGTTTAGTATAAAGATGCCTTACTGAAGTTTATGTAGCAACATCTGACTTTTAGGCAATTAATTTCAAGACTGGCTTTAAAAATTTAGTCATTTACCCAGAAAGAATAAACATAAGGTAGTTTTAGTGTTTTTGTTTTCTAATAACATGAGTCTAAATCAAAGCACTTTTTGTACTTTTAATCATTTTAATTCAAGAATGCTTTATCTCTTGTTTTATTCCTCTGTCAAGCCATACTTGGAATTTATAGGACACTTTAAATACATACATTTTAGCTTTTGGATTTCCATAACTAGTTTTCTTTTAGGGAAGATCATGGAATTAAAAAAAAAATCTGAAGATGTATGGTAGGGGTCCTTAAAAAGAAAATAGATAATTAGATTTGTTTCAGGTGGCTTAGGTTTGGTTTACGAAAAATAAAATAATAGACAAAATAATATTTGTTGATCTCTTTGATGAGTAAGAGTCAATGGTAGAGGAGAACGCTTTGTGACCCCTACGTGGGAGGCAGCCACATCTCACTGTAGTGCTGGTTTTGTGAGGGTTGGTACTGCTGTCGTACGTACATCAGCAGCCACATTGGCATAGATCTGTTGCAGCAAATTCCCATCTTGATTTGATTTGGTAAGAGCAACAAGTTGCTGTCCATTCTGTGGCCTGATGCACTTAAATTTTTTTCTTTTGGTGCTACCACATTAGAGAAATAGTTAGCTTTTATTCTTTCTCATTGTGCCTTCCTTTGACTTAAAAGCTAAGTTCGTTAATTTAACCTAGTGTTCTGTGTAATTCATGGGGGCCACCTGGCCAGGTGTCTCCTTTGGGCCCTCAATACCTTTGACTCCATCCTAATTCTGCCAGCGTCTTAGAAAAATTTTGTTGACAGTAATTTCACTTTATGATCTGTCATGTTTTTTGGGGAAAAATTCTTCCCCAAATTCTTCATGACCTGACTTAATCAGAGATCCTTGCTAGGGTTGGAAAATCTAGCCCCACCTTGGGACCCCAATGTAATTCTAAAGCTAGAACTAGTTTCCCTGGAAACTGACTTTTCTGGGTTAACTTGATCTGACTGTTGCCTCAGTTTCCCTACTGCTGAGAAAGAGGAGTGTACATTTTCCACTTGTAAAACCATACTGATTATGTGTAATATCCAATAGAGAACAAGTAGGATAGTTTATTCAATGAGGAGTACAGTTCTTAGAGATGCAGAATGTTTCTTTTCTTTTTCTTTTTTGGTACAGGAATCGAAGATTGTGTGATGTGGAAGTGGCTATATTCTTTTAATATCCATAACAAGCCTTTATTATTATGTGTGAGTCATGGTGAGAGAAGGGTATTTCAGGAGACTATTTTGGTATAACATGTAAATACTAAAATGGGAGAGGTACAGAGATCTTTTAATCCTTTGCTGTAGTCTAGGAGAGAAGGGGAGGAACATTATTATTAGGAATGAATTTTCTTGGGATAGAGTTCTAAAATATTGAAGGCTGTTCAAGGTCATCAGGTGGCTGTATTAATGTTGAAGGAGATACACTCTAAAGCTAGGGTGAGCATATAATTTATTGTCCCAACTGGGACACTTCTGAGAATTAGACAGTGCTATTAATAAGTATACCAAGACCACAAGCATGATACAGGACTGTCTTAGGCAAACAGACTGTCTTAGGGTAAGGGTGACCCTACCTAAAGCAGAGTTTACCTCTGAAGTTTCAAAAAGATGTGTTTCTGTGGAAGGATTTATCTTTTAGTAGTGTGCTTTTATGAGAGAAATTGGGGCCAAGATTTCTGTTAAAAACACAGAAAAAAGAGTCAGGACACCTAAAAGGAATATTGACATTTTATCCTGTCAGTGCAGTTGAATTTTTCAACCATATTACTATCTCTCAAACACACTGTGATCCATGGAGAATGAAAATCATGGAGCTGGAAATGCTGTTAATGCTTATGTTTTTTTCTCCCCTCCCTTTCAAAGCTGTTATGCTTGGCTAATTAATCCTGCTGAAAGATACCAGGTTGACAAATATGGATAGATCAAAGTGTCAAATTCACTGCAAATTCATTGTTATTTGAGAGAGAAAATGGCTTTTAAATATCATGAGATTGCCCGGCATGGTGGGAAAGTGGAAGATTTACTTTACATCACAAGGTCTGCAAACTCCAGAGACAACCAGGGGAGAGGGCACCTAGTAGCAAAAGAGCAGGAAAGCTGGCAGCCAGCCGGGGCCCACAGGTACGCAGCGAGATGGAAGGTGGCAGAGGGATTGCGGTGGCAAATGCTCGTGGTTTGGATTGAGAGCCAAAATGTGAGGAGGTGATTCACTCCATAACAGCTCCTCTGAGTGTACTATTTTAAATGGTGTTTTGAAGGTGGATTGTCATTTTTCATACTGTGATTTAGTTTGGCGGTGGAGTGAGCCAGAGGGGCAAATCTTAATTAGTCTGCTGTTTCAAGGTCCTTCAGTTACAGTTAGAATGACATGACAAGTTTATCACTTCTCTGAGAACAGATGTAGAGGCTAAGTGATCATTATTTTTGTTAGTACCTTAAAAATGTGAGCAGCAGATCCCAATTTACTTTGAAATGAAAGTTTTCCAAGGAAAACACGAAGCCTGGATTTCTGTTTTTTTAAATTACAGTTCATTTATAGTAGAGTGGGATAGAGAAACCCCTTTAAGTTTTCATAAAATCAAGAATTTGGTGATAAACTGGTAAATATATTTTATTTAATGTGAAACTGAAATTTTTTTTTCCTCTCTCTTTTTTTTTTTTTTTGCTTAGGAATTCTCAGAGACCATGAAACTGAAAATTAATGAAATTATTTAGTAGGTTTTTAGACAAAAAGTTAATATTGTTTTACGTTAATTAAATGAAATGCTGGTTAGTCTTTATCTCCTTTGTTCCAAGAAATTAAACTGTATTTTCTCAAAGATGAAAGAAGATCTTATTGGTTGCTAACATCTTATTTCCATTTTAAACTTCTATCTTTTTGTTGAATTAAATTTAGCTATGAAGTTATTCTGACATTTGTGGAAACCTGCCCAATTTGGTGCATGGGAATGGAGCTTCTTGACATGTTTCTCTCATCTGTTGGCCTGTTTGAAGGATGTAGGTTGCTTTATTGCCATGCTGGCCTTGATATCAGAGCCTTTGATGTTGGTATGGTCTCATCTGGTAACCTGTGTCATTTCCTCTTCCTAATACATTACATGATTTCCTTTTCAGTTTTGGGAGGGACGTTTTCCAGGTTCATGCTGCAAATAAAAGAAAATAATTTGGTGATCATAACTACAAACAAATTGAGAGATCAAGTTTTTATATGTAGCAGATCTTAAGAGTGAATATTCTTAAATGTCTCATGGAATAGCAAAATCTACCCTGTATTTTGGCTGTAAATTATGGAATAAGAACTCCCCAATTGCTCATTATGACAATTGTAGAGACAAGAAAGGATCTACTAAGCTGTCCTGGGTTAGCCATTTTAGAGAAATTGAAATATACATTTTGAGGATAGCATCTATTGCTGGTCTTTGTAAGGGATCCCTTAAAATGACATTAAAC
Organism: Lemur catta; assembly: GCF_020740605.2. Classification (NCBI taxonomy): domain Eukaryota; kingdom Metazoa; phylum Chordata; class Mammalia; order Primates; family Lemuridae; genus Lemur; species Lemur catta. Next base: position 11,450,896 of record NC_059150.1, read on the forward strand.
CCAAGATTTATATGTTTATTTGATGGCAGGGTAATAATTCTTTTCTGTATATAAACAAACATGAAGATTATGGTTAAACTGTGTTAAATTGAATGTCGTTAATTATATTTAAAACAGGGACTAATTGGAAAGATGTATAGTTATTTAAGCACGGAAAAAATTCTGTTTCAAAATGCCATTTTCTCTTTTTATTTGTGTTATTTTCATTTACTGGATTTAAAGGTGATGCTTGGAGGCAGTATCATTTTAAACAGGAATATTCTTCAGTTGATTGGCTACTTTAAACTAAATCTGTTTTTAAGATAAACTTAAAGTCTATGCACTACACTGCACAGTTTTGTGTAAAATAACAAAATATAGAAAATCTAATTAAGTAATTTAAATTTAAAGTAGAATTTAGTGCAAATGTCCACTAGGTGGCACCATGAGAACTCTAAATCTTGTTACTGGGATTCTTCTAGGTCCTCTTGTATTAGGTATGTTAGAGTATCTGTTGCTTACTCAGTTTGAAGAAACTGTTTTTTCTCTTGAGGGCTTATTTACTCTATTTTATTTACTGTACCTTATTAATTGAATTTGCTTTGGTGGAGGTACTGAAATAGGAAAAAAGAACAAGTCATTTTACTCAAGATAAATACAAATGAGAATGTGTCAGTGTTTGTAAGTACGTATGCAAATTAAACAAATGATACAAATTATAAATATTGACTCTTAACCCTTGAGATATTGAGAATAAATATTGGACATTGAGAGTTTACAGGTTGGGTGGGGCAAACAACAAAAAATTCATGGTATGTCTGGGAATCCAGGTTTTAGAGTAGAAGGAAATATTAGAAATAATACAGTTAAATTTCTTATTTTACAGCTAAAAAATTAGAACTTCAGGGAAGTTAGGCCTTATTTATGCCTAAGGTACTCCAGGTATGTGATAGTCCTTACAGAACTATATTTTGAAATGAAAAGAGTTAATTTTATGAAGGGGATGCAGGGAGAATATGTATTTGGTATAGAAAGCTCAGCGTGAGCTACTTGGCTATGGGGGACAGGCTGGATATCCTGGAGTCTAGAGAAGGTATGGAGAGTAGCAGAATAAAAAGTTCATTGCATTTAAAGGGAAGCCAAGTGATACTTCTTTATTGTTCATGATCAGATAACAGTATTAGGGTTGTAATTATGACTGCTGTGTTGTTTTCTGAGGTTATTCTGTTTGCATCAAATATACGATAGCTGTTTTGATGTTCTTTTTATAAAATTTGAAGAGTGAGGCATAGACATGTCCCAAGGATGTTATAAAAATGTGAAACATCAAAGGAATGGTTCTTTTTAGTAACAATAGCTGTTACTAAATGATGAGTAGGGAATCAGGTACAGGAATCTTAACTAGCATTAAGCTTTAGATTTGGATGTCTATTTAATATCATATTTATAAAGGCTGTTTCTTAATGGTAATGGATATGTATGTCTTCTACCTCAGGGTAACCTTTGTTCTGTTGGCTAGATATCTTGCTTTGTGCATGAAGCATGAGTCATTGCTACTAGGAAAAATAGAAATTCCCTTTTGTTGACTATGGCAATATTTGAACCTCAGGGCTCAGTGAAAGCTATCAGCTAATAATAATGAGGCCAGGTATTTTATATATAGTCACCCATGAGAGACCACCTGTTGTTCTAAAGGAAACTGATCTCTTTTTACAGATGGTCTTCAAATACAGATTTTTGATAGTTTATAGTATAAAGATTTATTCTATGGCAACTCAACCTTTTCCCCTGGGGCCTGTCTTTCAGAGATGGTGTCCTAGACAGATTTCACTATACTGCCCTACTCTGAGCAGTTCAAAGCACAGAGGTAAGGGTAGGTAGGTGAACTGGGATGCTAAATAAACCCCTCATGTCTGTAGCTGCTTTTTAACAAGTCACCTGGGGCCCTCTAATAGCCCTGAGACTTGAATCTCTGTGATATGAACCTGGAGGGAGAACGCTTTCATAGAACCTTTGACTTTTTCCCCTTGTATCACTTCCAAAAAAAGCTTAGGTTTTTACCTTGATGGTGTTGGTGAAGGATGCACCTTTTACTCTCATGATGGCCCAGAGGGCCCCTTTAAGTATGGATCGACTTCAGCTTGGTTTAACTTTTGACAAACAGTCTCTATATTGTATCAGATGTCAGTGGTTACCCTGCCTTATCCACAATGTCCTTCCTACTTACCTAAAGAGAACCTGTCACTTGCTTGTTGCTTCCTATATCTTACTTATTAACTTTCTTTCTGGGTTTTAGGGAGCTAGTCTCCACTTTATGTAATGCTGATACATAGTTTTATATAAAACAAGTTGAATTATAGGACTTTGATTTTTGGAAGCTGAATAAGCATTGTATTAAGCAGATGTATTAAAGGTATAAGACAAACTAGGCACTCAGTATTTATATGTAATATACATATATAAATGAGATTCATTGCTATGGTGGTAAAGGAAGCTTTAAAACGTTATCTTTCTTTCCTTGAGCTGGTTGGAGAATACTTCATTGAGAAAAAGGGAATTTAGAAATTGCTTAGCTGTGGAAGAGAAAAATATCAGTGCGTACTAGAAGCTGATTAGTTGTAGTGAGTGTATGGTCTATACGGTTGGGCTTTTCAGGCATGGTAGGGTGCAACTTAAGAGGAGAATTAAAGGAATAAGTAAGGTGGGCAAGGAAGAGGTGACAGGGGTTAGCCTGCTTTAAACAGATCAGTCTTTATAATCATGTCTGACTGCTTAAGTGATGAATTTCTTGGCACTGGCTGTGGGGTGATCCATATAGGTTTATATTTCATAAATGATGCCTGTATAAATTTCTTTATGTTCAAAGAAATTCTCAATTTTAGCCCTTGCTGCATATCTTTTGACATCTTTCAGTTACTGAACTTTAGAGCTTACCACACACAAAAAATATTATTAAATCCTATTACAGAACCACCTGTAATCCCACCATACCTAGAAAATCACTATTAATATTTAGTATATCTTTCTATCCTTTTTTTCTGGGTTTGTTTTAAAATTAGAGTTCTAGTATATGTACTCTTTTGTAGTTTGTCATTTTTGCATAATATGGCAAATACTTTAGCATTAAACATTCTTCTATAATATTATAGCTATATGACATTTTATCATAGGGCAGTATCATAATTTCCTATTGTTAGGAATTTGTGTTATCTCCAAATTTTTATTAATTTTTGTGATGGACATTCTTGTATATAGGTCTTTTTGTATGTCTTTCTTGTTGGTATAAATTACTGAATTTCTGGGTGTGAAAGATAAAGCAGTTTTTGTGCTTTTGATTTGAATCACCAAATTGTCTTCTAAAAAGTGTTAAACCAGAATTCTTTTTGCTTCCCTTTGGTTCTCCTGATTTGACTAAAAAATTTCTCATCCTAACTAACCTGCTGGTTTTTTGTTTGTTTGCTTGCTTTTAAAGATTATTCATTTAGAAATTAGTTAGAGTTTGAAAAGGGAACACTGTATAGAATATTCACTTAATTTTACTATCTGACTTTCTCCCCAGGTGCTCTGATGATCTTACTTTTTTGATTTAATTTCATTTAATTATGATTCTCATTGTTAATAAAATAAGGTTGGAAAGGTAAGAGGAAGTATGACTATGTTACTAGATTTTTGTGGTCAAAAGCCAAGAAACAGTATACATAACTTTATCCTCTTTCCCTTTGGTATTATTGTTCTTGTTAGAGAGGAAAATCAGGCAAAGCATGAAACAGGACAATGTGATAGATGGTGTGAAGGTTATAGTGACAAGACACCAGAGAACAGACAAAAGGTCTATAATACAGCATTTCCTTTCTTTTGTGATTAGCTGTATAAGCCAGAACTTTTTTTTTCCAACTTTGTTTATTAATTTCAGTGGACTAGGTTATATAATGGCACCATTTAAGGAAACAAATTTGCCTTGAAATACATCAAATATTTTTAAATTATTTAAGAAAAAATCTCTCATAAAGTTCACATGTATTTCTCAGAATAGTAGATAAGTAACTTTATAGATTGGTGTAAAAGATTTTGATTATGAAGCACTGTTTGTATGGCTGAAATGTCAGAAAACTGAAAAGATTTCCACTAGGTTCAAGGAACCTCATTTGAGATTGTGGGTTTAATGAAATCTGTTTCTTTTTGTTACTGGATTTAGTTCTTTTTGGGCATTCTAAGGATTTGGAAAAAAGTTGAAAATGAGGATATATTGGCAGGATGCCACAGTAGTGTCTAAAGCTGATTTAAAATTTGAGCTTAGCTGCAGGAACATGTTTTTACTCAGACTTACTTTATTTGATATGAAGTAAGTGATTTGAGTCTAAAATTGGGGTTGGCAAACTATGGCCCATGGGCCAAATCTGGCCTGCTACCTGGTTTTGTATGGCTTACAAACTAAGAATGGTTTTTATATTTTTAAATGGTTGAAAAAAACTAAAAGAATGTGATTTTGTGATGTGAAAACTACACGGAATTCAAATTTGAATGTGCATAAGCAAAGTTTTATGGGAGCACAGCCATGCTTATTCATTTATGTCTTGTCTATGGCTGCTTTTGTGCTACAGTAGCAAAGTTGAGTAGTTGTGACAGAGACCCTAAGTAGCCTGCAAAGCCTATAATATTTACTTTCTGGCCCTTTATGGAAAAAGCTAGCCAATCTCCAATTTAGAATTGTATAGTTTAATCCACCTTTAATTTTGATTTAGTATATAATCCTAAGGAAATTATTTTCTTTCTAATGTATTTTCTGAGAAACTTGGCAGTTACTATTCAGTGGTGATGCAGATCTCATATTCGTTCCCTAACTATTTTTTTATATAACCCCATTGTCAATCTTATTTAATGATATAGATCAGTTGCTCTCACACTGTGACCTTCAGATCCGTGGGTGTTCCTCAGATCTTTTCAGGGGGTCCACAAGGCAAAACTTATCTTGATAATAATGCCAGGATATTCTTTGCCTTTTCACCGTGTTGACATTTGCACTGATGAAGCAAAAGCCATGGTGGCTGAAACTGCTGTGCCTGGGCCTGAATCAAGACAGGGGCACCAAACTGTAACAGTATTCATTGTACGTACTTGTTAAACCAATACGAATTTCTCCTATGAATGTCCTAGATAATGCAGTAAAAACTGTTAATTTTATTAGATCTCCACCCTTAGTACACGTGTTTTTAATATTCTGTGTGAAAAATGAGAAGTATATGTAAATCACTCTGCATACTGAACTCCCATGGTTGTCTTGAGGAAAAGCCTTTGTGTAGTTGTTTGAGCCATTTGCTGAACTAACTGCTTTTTTCATGAGACGCTATTTTGCTTGAAAGAACAATTGACAAACTGTCATTATTCAGACTTGGGTATTTGGCCAATTTTTTCCTGAAAGTGAATGAAGCAAGCTGACACTTCAAGGAAAACAACTGATAGTATTTGTTGTCAATGATAAAATTCAGATTTTCCACCTAAAATTAGGATTTTTAGATAATTTCTTACTGCCATTTTGGGTTTGGCAGTTTCTCAATACTTAAAAATTTTCTTATGAGATCAGTGGTGATATTAACAATTTTTTTGTGATATTGTAATAATATGGTTTCAACATTTGGAAGATCTGTGTAACTCAGGGAACCAGTGTTTTCAAAATGACTGGTGTGTGATGTTACAAACTCACGTGCAGGTAAAAGATCCATTCAGCGTGCGAGATAGACCTATGGATTTGAAAGTAACAGAAATGGAAATCTCGTTGATAGGATTTTATATTCCACATTGCAACTAAGCTTTAAGAAACTACCACTTCTAGAATTTTGGTGTAGTATCAAAGAACAATATCCACAATTTTCTGAAAAGGCTACTAAAATACTTGTTTCTTTTTAAGTTACATATCTATGTGGCATTTTCTTCATATTTTCCAAGTAAAACAACATATGACAATAGATTGCGAGTGGAATCAGATATGAGAATCTAGCCATCTTCTGTCAAGCCAGACATTAATAAGATTTGCAAAAAATGCAAAACAGTGTCACTTCTTGCACTAAATTTTTTTTGTTTTGGAAAATACAGTTATTTTTCATAAAAATTATGTTAACATGTAATGGGCTATAATGTTTCTTTTAAAAATTTTTCTCAGACTTATTTTCTAAATATAAATATTGGTAAATATTTACAGATACAATCCACATAAGCAAAAGATTTTTGGAGTCCACAATCCACATTTTTAAAAGTGTAAAGGGAGGTCCTGAGACCAGAAGGTTTGATAGGTGTTATAGATTATGATCTGACTGTGAAGTTAGTTATGTGAACTGGGACAAGGAATTTTCACTATTAAATAATCAGTTGCACCTATTACTCATTTTTTGTCTGAAAACTAAGATGCAAATATAGACCGAAGTTCTTTCCAAATGCTTGTGGAAGAGGCTGAGACAAAAATTTTTAAAAATTCAGTCTTTAAAAAAACCCAGATAGCTTACATTTTCCAGATATGGATGACTACCTAAAAGGACACCTCTGAGGATGCATTGTATAATTGTATATAATTACAGTTTGAATGTCCCTAATCTTAAAATCTGAAATCTGAAATACTTCTGGTCCTAAGCAGTCTATTATGCTTTATATGCATTAACTCTATTCCTCATTTAAAACCTTGCATAATAAGTAATATTATTAAGTAACTTGCTATTGGTCTTTAAGAGCTCGGATTCAAGTACTTTATTTTTTGCCTTACTCCAAAGCTCTTACGCTTTTCCCTTCATCATAATGCTATTGTCTATAGCAGCTGTGTATGCAAGCAACAGTTTTCTGTAAACTGTTTACAAGGTCTTGTGGTCAAGACTCTTTTTGGCAACAAGGCCAGATAAAGACTTATTTTCAATTTTAGGTTGATGATTAGGGCAAGGAGATTGTCTTCCAGAGTTATAGAGAGAAAGTGCAAAAGTGAATGGAGTAAGCTGAAACAAATTGTTAGACACTGGTTTCCATCAGTAAATTACAACCTTCCTAATAGATTTGGATAATATGAAAAAATGAATAATTAGCAAGATTTGTATTCTTTTGGCTGATCTCAATTTAATATCTGTTTACTATTGTGATCATATTTCTAGGCTTCTCCAGTGACAGTGATCTGATATCTCTTACTGTTGATGTGGATTCTCTTGCTGAGTTAGATGATGGAATGGCTTCCAATCAAAATTCTCCCATTAGAACTTTTGGTCTCACTCTTTCTTCGGATTCTTCAGCACTAGGGGCTGTTGCTTCTGACAGTGAACAGAACAAAACAGAAGAAGAACGGGAAAGTCGTAGCCTCTTTCCTGGCAGCTTAAGATCCAAGCTTGGCAAGAGAGATTATTTGGAGAAAGCAGGAGAATTAATAAAGTTGGCTTTAAAAAAGGAAGAAGAAGATGACTATGAAGCTGCTTCTGATTTTTACAGGAAAGGAGTTGATTTACTCCTAGAAGGTGTTCAAGGTATAATTTTATCTATATTAATATATTTTGTTATGTTCTTATGTTGGTATCTGGAAAAAAGTATATACATGTATCTTCTGTATAATCCCATATAAAAACAAAACTGAAAATGAGGAAATACTGAAGCTTAAATGACCTATGTATGGAGATGTACTTTTAGTTACATGAGATATTAGACGTTATCAGAGGTACTTAACTCTCCACTTTGATCAATTAATTTACAAAAGCAGGATTAAAAAAATCAAGTATCTAAGTCTTTTATACGAACAGTAATGTTTTTTCTGACTTGATTACATTGTTTACCCTCTTTCACCTCCTTCAAGAGTAATCCACATAGATTCTGTAATGTACTTACTTTTTAAAAAAAATTTTTAAATTTTTAATTATTATGGGTATATAATAGTTGTATATCTTTATAGGGTACATGTGATGTTCTGATACAGGCATACAATGTGAATTAATCAGATCAGGGCAATTGTAGTATCCATGACCTCAGGTATTTATCATTTCTTTGTGTTAGCAACATTCCAATTCCACTGTTTTAGTTATTTTAAAGTATACCCTAACTCTGCGGTTACCAACTCCCAGGCTGTGGCCTGATACGGGACCGCCCATTACCACCTGAGCTTCATACTGCTCTCCTCCAACCCACAACACCCTACCCTACCCAACCCCGGTCTGTGGAAAAATTGTCTTTCATGAAACTGTTCCCTGGTGCCAAAAGGTTGGGGACTGCTGCCCTAACTCATTGTTGATTATAGTCACTTTGTTATGCTATCAAATATGGTTCATTCTATCTAACTATATTTTTGCACCTATTAACCATCCTCACTTTATCCCCTCCTCCCTGCTACCCTTCTCAGCCTCTGGTAACCATCATTCTACTCTCTGTCTCCATGAGATCAATTGTTATTAAAATTTGCTCCCACATATGAATGAGAGCATGTGAGATTTGTCTTTCTGTGTTTGGTTTATTTCACTTAACATGATGTTCTCCAGTTCCATCCATGTTGTTGCAGGATTTCATCCTTTTTTGTGGCTGTATAGTATTCCATTGTGTATATGTACCACAATTTCTTTATCCATTCATCTGTTGATGGACCCTTAGATTGATTCCAAATCTTGGCTATTTGTGAGTAGTGCTGCAATAAATATGGGAGTGCAGATATCTTTTCAATATACTGATTTCCTTTCTTTTGGATCTATATAACTAGTAGTGGGATTGCTGGGTCATATGATTGTTCTATTTTTAGTTTTTTGAGGAACCTCCATACTGTTCTCCATAGTGGTTATAGTGCATTTACTCTTGATGACCTGAAGAGACAAACTGAATGAGCTTTTAAATTAAGAACTTAAAAGATTCTTGGATTTGCCTACTATTCTGTTCTTTGTTGTAGTAAATTCTCAGCTAATTAATGGAGGTGATATGGGACAGGTAGATGTAGCTCCTAAGTTAGTAACCTCTCATCCATCTACTTTCTAGCTTCTGAAATTTTTATGCTGTTGTATTCTCTCTTAGTCTTTGTCCTTGTGGGCTTTTACCTTAAAAAAATTGTTTTACTGCCATGTTAATAGACTTTCAGGAAGGAGCATAGCTAAATAAATGTGTTCAAGTTGCCATCTTTAACTGGAAATTGAGCTTTTGCAATCAATACCTATTTTGGTGGGCTTGGGGAAACAAACAGCTTTTAATGTTTTGTGTGCGTAGCAATAAGAGGAGTTGGAATCTTGTAGGGGGTTTTTTTTGGTGTTTGTTTTTTGGTTTTTGGGTTTTTTTTTTTGTTATTGTCATATTGAAGTTGCTGATATAACCATTTGGAATCTGTTGACGCAGTTTCAAATAATTGATTCTAATATTCATTTCCCATTAATTTTTTTTGTCTTGGTATGGTTATATAATTTTAACTATCACTTTTAAGGTTTCTAGTTGAGAAACTACTTTTGAATTCTCTTGTTTTCATGGTTTGATTGATAGGTCATTTCGATCCAAATTTTGTTTATCAAATGCTTTCAAAGTCTGTTGGGTTTTTGTTTGTTTGTTTGTTGGCTAGTGGACCATTCTGGTCTTAAAGCTCTACTCATTTTTGTTCTTTGCCTCAACTGTCATTTGAGTTGGGAGTATAAATGGGAATGAGTTGCAAAATATCTTCTCTGATATTGCCCTTTTCTTTTCAGATAATTATGTGCTAAAATATCACTGGTGTTCAATTGGCATAGAGAAAACACATCAGTGTAACATTTTTCTGTCTAAAAGTTATTTGCATTTAATCTTAGAACATTTCAAAATGTTACCACTTGATGGCACCAGAAAAATAAAAATCTTTGCTTCAAAATGAGAATTATAGGTGCATATCAGCAAATAGCAAAGAATATGTATCATTTGGTTAGTTACTTTGCTTATTATGGTGGTGGATTATTTTTCCACTAGAACTTGATACCAAACCTACTAGACCTCTGTCTTAAACAATGTAACCACTTTAATATATTTCACCTATTTAATGTACATCTTTTAAAACCACAATATCCATTCCTACTCTGGAATTGGTTTTTGTTGCTAATGTGCCATCAAATCCAAAAAGTTAATAATTGACTAAATTGCTTTTAGTCTTTTATTCTTTATTCATAATGTGATCAATTTTTATTTAGACAAACCATAGGAATCACAATCATAGAATTCTAATTTTTAACCAATGTCTAAAAGAGCCTCTGTTTAGTCCTCACCGGTGTACATTTTATATAAGGTCAGCACAGTGCTTCCAGTCCATGGATTCTATTTAAAAGCATACTAGTCACCACCTAACAAACATGTAGACATTATCCTTTAATTTGTGGGGTAATTGGGAGCTCTAGCTTATGAACTTGATTTGACATTTATGCTCAGAAGAGAGGCTTCCTTGGGAAAAGTTTGTTCTATTGTGACAAAATTGTTATTGAAACATCACTATAACCAGTAATACCTATGAATCATTTAAATTTAACTCTTTTATAACAGTTGTTCCTGTGACCCTGGGTTGGATTGGCATGCCTTATAATAAAATAATTGTTTCTGGATATCTGATAATCCAGAGAAAATAATCTTTCAGAACTAAGTAGGAGTGCTTTATACAGGGTTGACAAATTTTGTTATTTCATTACTAAACTATTTCATCCTAAAGGAGATTATCTGGGTTGTTAGTAGGTCTGATAAAGATGACTTGATTTTTTTCTTACTTAACTGGCGTTTCCAACATCTGAGACCAGATGCAAAACACAATAGCAGCAGTTCTGTTTGCCCATGCAGCAGAGAACAAGCATACCCTGATAGTGGGAACTTTGAATTCTCTTTTTACATCTGACATTTCATTTATTCCCTTCTAGAAATGGCTCTTGAAGTGAAGGTTCTGTCTGTTCTTCTAACTTCTCAGGTTTTTAAACATTTAAGCAAGAAAATCCAAAGTCAAGGTCAAAGGAATCAATTGAATTTTTGAAAAGAATGTTGTGGTTACACATCATCCTTTCATGTCCTTATTTCTGTATTAACGGACGTGGTTGATATGATTAATCTCTACTTTCAGTTTGGGCTTATTGGAAGAGTTGTGACAATATAGAGTAGCAAATGGATTACATAAGGGTATTAATGAAATGTTTACATATCAACAATTTATTACATGCCTATCATTGTGCAAGGTGTTTTTCTGATGTTATTTTTAATCTGTAGAACTACCTCATAAGTTGAACTGTGGCTGATCATACTGGGCTTTGTCTAAGGACACCAAAATTTAGAGGGTGCAAACATTTAATATAATGATTCTAAAAGCTTGGCACCTAGTTAGCAAGAATAATTATTTAAAACAGGAAGCTACCAGATGGCGAGCATTGTTAGTAACACCCATCTGTGGGCTACATTATGAATTACAGAGTTGATTCGAGAGCTGGTTTTGTGTAGTTTATTCCAGGTGCCAAAAGTGCTGGTTTGCGGTCTTAGTAAGGTAGATATTGTGATCCCCATTTTACAGGTGGAGGAAACGAAGACTTGTATAAATTAAGCAATTTGCTCAAGGACACATGCCGGTAGGAGTTAAGCCAGAATTTTAATCTAGGTGTTTCTGAGTCTAAATCTTGTCTTCTTCCCACTATGCTATGCTACTTCTCACACTTTCCCCCCAATTAGATTAACTTTAAAATGGAGAGGCGACGAATCGCCATTATCAAATAGTTGAGAAATTTCTTCATTTTGCATATTCATTATTTTTCCTTCTACCCATTTTGTCTGTTTGCTCATTCAACCATCTATCCATCCAGTTGATTGTTCAACAAGCGTTTATTACTTGTATGTACCAGGTACTGTGATAGGGAATATAAAATATTTTTCTTCTAAAAATATAAAATAAAAGTGAGTGATGGCCCTTCAAAATGAGATGTTTCTGTCAACTCTATAGCATGTTAATAAGGCCCATGATTATGTAGTATATATCTTGTTGAAAATATGATAGATTTGTTGCCTCAGCCATACCTGTTGTTTTTCACTTAACTTGGTGCTGATACCACACTGTTCTGATCCTGCACTCTTCTCTCCTGCCTTCCTCATTCTTACTCTTTCCTCCCTTCCCCTCCTGTCTCCTTTCACCTTCTCTCTTCCCTTCCCTCCTATTCTCTTCCCTCTCATCTCCTGCATATATTATGAATTAGTTCCTGGATGTTGCTGATATCTAATTTTTCTTTGAAAATTTTGTTGATGTTTTTGACCAGTGTGACTGTTTCTAGTGTTAATACTCACCCAAGAGATGTAGACAATTTTCCACCATTGCCATTCTTGTATGTGATATAATAAGCAACACCAAGCCATTTTTCATAGTTTACTCTCTCCCTGGGCAGATGTGTGTTAGGCTCTCAGGGTTATCCAGACATATTTCAAAAACTATGACCTTGTGTGCAACTTGGAGCGTTGATTTATTCTATGAATAAGAGTTGCCCAAATATTAGGAAACCCAGAGGATAAACTTGTTTGCTTTGGAAATAGATGAATATGTGAGAAAGGTAGTAAGTCTAGTTTTGATAAAGGAAGCAAGTTACATTATTATTTCTACTTGCTGAATTTTAGAAGTGAAAATATGTAACTCCAAAAATAAAATTTATTGACTTATTTATAGTATTTATTAATTCAGAAGGTGATATGAAAGTATTTTTTAGTTCACTTTTTTATTAAGTGATTGCCCAGTTTGGTACAAAGTACATTATAGTATAAGGCTAGCAAAACCAAAAGCTACATTTTTAATGGGCAATGGTGGTATGATCCTTTTGCCTTCTAACACATTGCCTTCTAGTTTTTTTTTTTTTTGGTTAATGAACCACTTTGAGAACGTTGTTCTTCTTTTTCAATGTTGTTTGGACGATTTAGGGTGCTTTGCAAATTTGTATAAATTTGGGAATCAGCTTTTCCATTTCTATAAAAAAGGCAGTTGGAATTTTGATTGGGATTGCATTACCTCTATAAATTTGAGGAGTATTGCTGTCTTGACAATATTAAGTCTTCCAACCTATGAATGCAGGATGTCTTTCCATTTATTTAGATCTTCTGTAATTTCTTTTAGCAATGATTTGTAGTTTTCAGTGTGTGAGTCTTTTACCTCTGGTTAAATTTATTCCTAGGTATTTTATTTTGTTGAATGCTATTGTAAATGGAATTGTTTTCTTAATTTTATTTTTGACTTGTTCATTCTGGTATACAACTGATTTTTGTGTGTTGATCTTGTACCTAGTAACTGTAAGGTTGGTGGCAGGCACCTTTCCCTTCCCTAATAAAAAAAGAGGAGGCTCCTCCTGTCCCTCAGTGCCCGCCCCAAAACTGAAACAAAGAAATTCCTTACTCCTGGCGCCTACATCTGGCTGAAGAAGCTCCCATTCCCCACCCCTAAGGACGTATATAAACCCACTCAGACTTCTGTGTGGCCCGACTTCCCGGGTCTCTCTTTCACGGGGCCGTGAACTTTGCCTGGGAACACCCTAATAAAGCCTCGTTACTTTCCCCTTTTCAATTCTGTTCGTCTTTCTTTCTCTGGTGCCGATTACTTCAAAAAAACCTTACAGCAACTTACTGAATTTGTTTACTAGCTCTAGTAGTGTTTTTTTTTTTTTTTTCCTTGTGGATTCTTTGGGGTTTATATATATAGTCAACCCTCTGTATCCATAGATTTCACACCTGCAGATTTAACCAACTGCAGATTCAACCGTGGATCAAATATATTTGGGAAATAAAAACCCAATAAAACATAAAAGAACAACAGTAAAAAACAATATGAATAAAAAAAGTATAACAACTATTTACACAGCATTTACATTATATTAGGTATTATAAGTAATCTAGAGATGATTTAAAGTATACAGGAGGATGTGCATAGGTTATATGCAGATTACTGCACCGTTTTACATAAGGGGCTTGAGTATCCACAGATTTTGGTGCTCAGGGGTCCTGGAACCAGTCCCCTGTGGATGCTGAGGGATGACTGTGTAGGATTATGGTATCTGAGAATAGAGGTGGGTTTACTTCTTCCTTTTCAATTTGGATGCCCTTTATTTCTTTTTCTTGTCTAATGCTCTGGCAAGAACTTCCAGAACTTTCAAGAACACTGGGAAAGCAGGCATCCTTGTCTTGCTCCTGTTCTTAGGGGGAAAGATTTCAGTCTTACCATTAAGCATGATGTTAGCTATTTGTTTTTCATAAATGCCCTTTATCATGTTGAAAAAGTTCCCTTCTGTTCATAGTTTTCTGGATGTTTTTCTCATAAAAGAGTTTTGGGTTCTGGCATGCTTTTTCTGCATCAATTGAAATGATCACATTTTTTTTCTCCTTTGTTCTCTTAATTACATTGATTTTCTTATGTTGAACCACTCTTGCATCCCTTGTATAAATCCCACTTGCCACAAGGGTTTTCATCTTAAGTTTGAACCCAGTTGTGCCTTTTGGACTCTCTTGTTTATTTTGTTTTTCATTGTAATGTAATTGGAAAAGAGAACCTGCTCGATGAAGTATGAGCCTTCTATCCATCTGTCTGGAACCTGAGATCTTACTTGTCAAAGAAAAGCAGTAATAAACACATTCAGGGTATTTCTATTATGAAAATACTCCACAGCCTTTTTTGTTTTAAGATAAAACATGTACTCTTCATTATAATTTAATAAATTGCCTTAGTTGGGAATTTTTCAGATTTTAACTTTTGAAACTGACTAGAAGAAAACATTTGAAAGCAGTAAAATTGAGATTTTTAAAAATAAAAATTTGAAATGATTTAAATGTGCTACTTAGTCTTCTTTCTTTTCTCATCAGCAGTCTGCTTTTTCCATTCTTTGGTTGTTATAGGAAGTGTACGTCAACAAGAGAAAGCTATTATTAATGCAGTGAATTCAGAAGGAACTGTTTCATAGGTTCAGGGAGAAGTCTTTAGATTCTCTATTCTGCGTGTTCACAAACGAAAAGAGTTGCTTTTTGTTTTATTTAAAACAGTTTTTTTCTGCAGCAGCCTGCAGAGAAGGGGCAGGAGAAGAAAAGGTGAGAGTTGCTTTTTTCTTTTCTTTTCTTTCTTTCTTTTTTTTTTTTCTCTGAGACAGAGTCTCACTCTGTTGCCTGAGCTAGAGTGCTGTGGCATCAGCCTAGCTCACAGCAACCTCAAACTCCTGGGCTCAAACAATCCTCCTGCCTCAGCCTCCCGAGTAGCTGGGACTACAGGCATGCGCCACCATGCGCGGCTCATTTTTCTATATGTATTTTTAGCTGTCCATATGATCTCTTTCTATTTTTAGTAGAGACAGGGTCTAGCTCTTGCTCAGGCTGGTCTCGAACTCCTGAGCTCAAACAATCCACCTGCCTCGGCCCCCCAGAGTGTTAGGATTACAGGCGTGAGCCACTACGCCCGGCCAAAAGTTATTTATATTGTCTTATATTTATCCAAGTAATTTTCTTTACTTGCGCTCTTCATTTTTTCAGTTGGATTTGAGTTACTTTCTAATGTCATTTCCTTTTTTAAAAGTATTTCTTGTTTGGCAAGCCTGCTAGCAACAAATACTCTCAATCTTTGCTTATCAGGGAATGTTTTATTTTACTTTCATTTCATATAGTTTTGCTGGATATCAGAATCTTGGCTGACAAGTTTTTTTCTCCCTTTCAGCATTTTAAATATGTCATCCAATTGCCTTTTGGCTTCCATTTTCTGATAATAAGTCAGTTGTTAATCTTTTGAGATTCCAACCTATGTGATAAGTATTGTTTTTCTTTTATTGCTTTTGGCTAGTATGTGTCTAGGTGTGGATTTTGAGTTTACCATTCTTGGCATTAGTTGTATCCTGAGTATTTATTAACCTACTTAGATGTGTAGGTCAGTGTTTATCAAACTTGGGAAGTTTTCACCAGTTACTTCTTTGAATGTAATTTGGTTTATATTTTTCTCTCTCTTGTGTTTCTTGGACTGAATTATGTATAAGTGAGTGTGCTTGATGGTTTTCACAGGTGTTTGTTTAGGCTTTCATTCATTTTTTGTTTCCTAATCTTTTTTTATTATTTATTTTCATTCAGAGTAGATAATGTCTACTCATCTATTACTATCTTCTTGCTGATTCTTTTTCCTGGTAGCTCATTCTGCTATTATGTACTTTTAAACTCCAGAATTTCTATTTTATTTTTATAATAATTTCTATCTCTTTATTAATTTTTATTTTATGATTGTCTTTGTACTTTAATTCCTTAAATATGATTTCTTTTGGTTCTTTTAACATATTTATAATAGGTATTTTGAAGTCTTGTGTACTATGATTTACATCTGAGTCTACTCAGAGACAGCTTTTATTTACTGCTTTTTATCCCCCTTCTGTGTATTGGCCAGTTTTGCTGTTTCTTTGTATGTCTTATTTTTTGTTGTTGTTGAAAACTTTGCATTTTAGATAATGTATTAATAGCAACTCTAGATGCTACCTCCTCCCCATCCCCCAGGGTTAGTGGTGTTTGTTGCTGTTTTTCTGTTTGGTGGTCAGCCAATGATTGTTTGGAGGTTGTGCTTCAACAGGGTGAGCCAGTGAGACTTTCACCATTTGTTGAGAGAATCTTTGTGTGGGTTAGGGCATGTGTTCAAAGATCAGGGGGTTTACAAGTCTGCACTGGCTTTTAGTTTCTGCTCTTGCAAGACCTTCCATTCACCAGGGATGAGTAGATAGCTTGGGCCCTCTACAGTCTCTTCTGTGCATGGGTACCACTTTATGATCGTAGGAATGTGTGGGAACTTAATCAAAGCACCGTGGTTGTCTCATTTCCTAGATTTCCTTGTTAAATTTTGGCTTGTCTGTTGTTTGTCATTGATTGCTGTTGATTTCAACATTTCCCCTGGAGTGCAGCTTTTCAGTGGAGATCCAATTCAGGTGAGTCCCCTCCAGCAATAGGAAGGAGGTCCTCACACCTGCTATCCCACCATGCTGTCGGGGCAGGTAGGAGTAGCTCCTCATTAAAACACCGCAGACCTTTGTTTCTCTTACTGAAGTTCTACACTTTTTCTTATATAAATATTTCTCAAATTTTTGAAATGTTTCTGGTCAATTTTCAGAGTTGTTTTGATAATTATGTTTGGTTTTATCTGGAAAGAGGTTTACTCAACTTCTAATTCTGACAGTCTGAAAGTCCTACCTTCTGACATCTCTTAGAACAAATGAATAATTGGTTTTACTATTTCTGTTTTTTGATTCTAATCCTATTTTTTCCTGCCTGAGTGATTTTTTTTTTAAGAATGGAATCTAACCATGTCACTTCCTTGCATGACAAACTCATTGCTTTTAGGATAACTTCCCGAGTATTGTGGCCTACAAGGCTGTGTGTAGTTTGGCTTCTGTCTCGCTTTCCAGGCTTATCTTGAATCACTTCTCTTCACTTACTCTTCTCTAGCCACAGTGGCCTTCCTTTACCTCATGGAAGGCACCAAGGTCCTTCCTTCCCATGTAGGATCTGTGCTTTGCTTGGAGTGCTTTTTTGTGTTTACTCAACTGATAACTTCTTGTTCATCACACCTGAATTTCAGTGGCATTTCCTTAAGAAAGCCTTTCCTCACTTCTACTGAGATCAGAATGGATATCCTGGCCTTTGTTTTCATTGCACGCTGTTTACACTGAATTAACTTATTTATTTTTGAGACATAGAGTCTCATTCTGTTGCCCTGGGTAGAGTGCAGTGGCGTCATCATAGCTCACTGCAACCTCAGACCTGGGCTCAAGCAATCCTCCTGCCTCAGCCTCCACAGTAGCTGGGACTACAGGCACGTGCCAGCATGCCCCGGCTAATTTTTTTTTTATTTTTGGTAGAGTCAAGGTCTCTCAGGCTGGTCTCGAACTCTTGACTCCAAGCAATCCTCCTGCCTTGGCCTTCCAGAGTGCTAGGATTCCAAATGTGAGCCACCATGCCCAGCCTACAGTGAAACTATTGTTTGTGCAGTTATTTATCGAATGAATATATGTTCATTTACCTGTAACATCTTTGAAGACAACGCATTTTCTTGTTTACCATTGTATCTTCTAGGATAGTGTCAGGTACATAGGAAATTCTCTATTTTTGAATGAGAGAGTGATTCTATGGGTCATATAAATGAGCATCTGCCCAGGGGGAAGGAGAGAGCCCATAGGAAGGCTTCCTGGAGGAGGTGACAAATAAGTTGAATTGTAAAAATTGTGTAATAAACTGCCAATATTCAATCAGGTAGCTTCCAAAAATATCAAGTATGTTTAAAATGCCTCCTGTCTGGTATAGAAACACTCCATAAAGACACTAATATATTTCATGAAAGTTTGACAATGTATAGATTTAAGCCATTTTAAATAGCATTAATGAAATGCATTAATACATTTGTAGCTGTGTAAGAAGGATAACTCAGTATTGAGACCTCTTTATCTGATCCTGTGTTTGATTTTTACCCTTAATGAATAATGAGTAACCTCTGTCTTTTTCCGTTTCCATGTCTTAGTGATGTGTTTCCCAGTCCAGCACCCTTGGAACCAGGGCTCTGTTCTATTTTGATCAGACCCACCCACAAGTTCCCCTGAATAAGCATTTGACCTCAAACCCAGGCTTGGCAGCTGGGAAACTGTCATTTGATTTGTTAATACTTTTCTGATCTTTGTGGAAACAATCGGATAGATAGATACCTATAGCATATCGCAACTAATAACTAATATTCAGGGAAGCAAAGTTAAATCAGTTTTAGTATATTCTACTTGGGAATGGAGTAGGTCAGTTTATAAAGATTTGTATCAAAATAAAGAGTTAAGTAAGCTTGGATCTCTAAGGGCTAATCTCTAAAAAATATGGTTTTGAAAACAAACAAAAACTTGTCCCCTAAGAGTTCTATATTATCAAGGTTTTTCTGGACTACAAATCGTCACCATAGACATTTTAAAAATTGTCTTTCTAAAAAAAGGAGGAGGGGGAAGGAATTCTGGAAAAATAGTATAAGGCTATGGTTCTTCCTTAGTCTTAAATTTTGTTAGCTCAGGAAACAGAACTTTAGAGATTACTTATCTTGGGCCTTCAGGAATGTTAATCTCGTAATGATATTGGTATACCATATTAGTTATTGTTCATTAATAGTAATTATGATTGTGATGATAATCTCATGCAGTCAGAACTCAAGTGGGATAAAGTATATTCTGGGAAGGATTTGGTTCTTCATTTGTTATGTCAAGGGTATATGTTTGGTGGGTCTGGATGGAATGGATATTATGTCATTAAACAATGATGAACCTTTAAACTTCTGTTGATGCTCAGGAGACTTAGCCTAGTAGCCTGTTTGGCATAAGTGCTGAATTTCTCACAGGGTTACAACTGAAGGAAGAAAGTCTGGATCAGTAGTTTGCTGGCATATGCTTCTTGAATTGTTGGCTATTTTGGTCTCAACTTTTGTGTTGAGAGTTTCATGTTTTAATGACAAAAATGTTCACTAGAAATTATAGCTTGGAAAAGAGAGCCACTTTCCTGCTTCAGCAGAAAGCTAGGTAAAGCATTGATGTTGGGTAAAGTAGCTGTAGAGTTTTATATTCAGATTGTATGAACAGTAAACAGAGCATCTAAAATAACCACTTGCACATTGCAACAAACACATCATCATTTGCTTAAAAAAGAGTTATAATTACAGTTGACGAAGCATGGACACCATAAAAAATGCATTAGTTTGGCTTGACACATTAATTACCTGTTTTTGCAGATGTTTTTATGTATTGTTGTGTGAACAGTTTACAAAATAATTACAGGAAAGTCATATGGAAAATAAGCTAAGTGGGTGGTTTCTCATCTAAATATTTTCATTCATGTGAATCTGTGTGAGGCACAGCTGCTCTGCAGCAAAAGCAGAGAGATAGATAGATGAGGATTCTCGAAGGGTTTTTTATCAGATGATCTCTGTCATCAGTATCGGCACATTTTTATATCTTTAGCAACACAGTCTAAAAACATTTAATTGAGAGGGCTGGTTTAATCCCTGTGATTACTGAAAAATCCTTGATTCTGATCAGAAGAAATGTAGATATCTATGATTATTTTTAATGTCAACCAAGTGAAACCAAAAAAAGCCCCAAATGGAAAACTGTTGTTATTTTAATACTAACAGGTTCTTAGGCACCTTAAGAAAGAGTTAATTATTATTTTGTAATTACTTGGAATTATACAGTTTTATATAACTTATAGCTTGTTATATCGTTATCATTAAACTTTAAGACACAAATTTCACAGATGCTCAGCTTATCTGTTCCCTCTTAGGAAATATTGAAACTATAAATCTGCTTTTTCTCAGAAGCTTCCTGTGTTGCCATTAGTGGTCTCAAAGTGGGTTTCATATAAGTAGTAACCAGGTCGTTGTGCATATTGTCCCTTTACAAACTGTTAAGAAACACATCTTTCAAAATTGTAACTGTCAAGCAATAAAAAGATAGTTTGTAGACTTCATTGTGTTTACGCAGTGGTTTATAATTAGAATATCTGTGCTGTATTTCTCTCATTGATACAGTTATGACAATTTTTATAAAATTAAATGAAAGGTAGATTCTCTTTTTTAGTCCACTCATGCTGCTTTTGGACTGTGTCCTTCTGTATTCCTTTTGTGTGTATTTCAGCTACACAGATGATGAAGACAGTAATTATACATACTTTCCCTGACATGCATTTTATGTAATTATTGTTTAAGTTACAGAAAAGCACCAAGTTATAGAAAGAGGTAATTGAGGCATCTGTATGCATTAAGGTATTGTTGTCAGACCTTGTAATAGTAGTGGGAAGTAATTCATTTACTTATCTGTTGCACAAAATTTTATTGAAGGTCTTCTACATGTAATGTTCTATGACAACGGTGAGATGACTATAAACACTGAAATGTCCATGTGCCTGGAACATAATACATAACTCAGTAACTATTAGGCATCTCTCCTGAAGAGGGTAGGAAGGGTAGGAATAAGTGATAGGGAGCCACTCTAGTCGCTTGCTAAAAGAAAGTTGATTGCTGGGGAGGATTTTCTTTGTTATTCTAAAATTGACCTCACATGTGATATGCTCTGAGCGTATTGCTTGATCCATTCTTTGACTTCTTTAAATGTGAAAATATGTATCTTCATGTTAACGCAGTCTGAAGAAAGATGGAATGGAGTCTGTTCTAATTCTGATATACACTAAGTCAATTTAATTTTTAAGGTAGGGATGCATTAAAGGAGTCTATGAAACTTCTAGGATTGAGAAGAATAAACTGCTCATAGTCAGTAATTGTGTTGATCACTTTATGTCATCTCAAAGGGAAAAACATGAATCAGTATCATGGCATCAAGAAAACAATTGTTGGACTATAGTTTCTTCCATAGATTTGCTACTTCTCTCTCTCTCTCTTTTTTTTTTTTTTTTTTTTGAGAAGGAGTCTTGCTGTGTCTCCTAAGCTGGAGTGCAGTGGTGTGATCATAGCTTAGTGCAGCCTCAAACACCTAGGCTCAAGTGATCCTTCTGCCTCAGCCTCTCAAAATGCTGGGATTACAGGCTTGAGCCACCATGTCTGGTTGCTACTTCTCTTTAAGAAGAAGATATCTCTTACAGCTGGTGAAAGAATGAGCAAAAGCCTTTTTGGGGATTGAGGGAATTTCCATATTGACCAGTATGACAGATAAAAAAATTCTTGTGGAATTTCATTTCCAAATTTTCCCTTATTTTTATTCGATCTTATTAAGACAAAATTTTAGCTTCTTAGTTCCAATTCTTTGTTTCTTTTCCTTCAGTATCTCTCAATAACTGTTTTCAATCTTATCTTAATCTTTTAGACACCATTTGCCTTTAGCCCCTAAGGGAAATTTAGGAGACTGCTATTATTATTTGGACATGAGTTTATTATTACTAAAAGATTGGCCAGCTAACGTTATTTTGAAGGGAGTAAATGGTAAGTCTTTTGGATACTCTTTTAAAATTACAAAACAAAGAAAAGTAGATTAGGGAATGGAAAGAAATTGTTGAGTCTAAGAGAAGGCTGTCTCTGGAGGTGTTTAACACTTTATGATCTAAGGATGTACACGTTTTCATTCAGTGATAGTAGAAAAACTGCGAAACAGCATTGAAAGCAATCATAATCGAGGCAATGCCTGTGCATGAATATTGTTATGACTTTTGCTTTTACTATTCTGTGATGACTCCTTGAACTTCTAGGGGTCACATAACCTTTGGTTTTGAGAGAACATTAATAGGAGGTTGGCTAAATGCAAGTGGGAAGCAGATTTCCCTCACTGACCAGTTCACATTATACATGGAAAGGCCTCTGGCTTCAGAGTTGTAGTAGACCTGTGGAACCATGAAGTTACTGTTCTTCTCAAGGTTGCCTTTTGTTGTCAGAACACTGAGCATAGGCAGAAATGCTAGGCTATACCTGAAAAGAACAAAACACCATTAAATATAATAAATCAGCATTTAAAAAAAACTGTAACTACCAAGGCCATCTCAAACAGGAGTATACTTTTATGTGACTAAAGTTGTAAAAATAAAGCAAGCAAGAGCAAACAAAAACTCAGTCCGGCAAACCCAGATTGATTTGGATGTTCTTTCTGATGTGATAAAGCTGAATGAAATCAAGCATGCTTGAAGCACAATGGTAATAGAGCCTATATTAGAGAGTATTTGTGGCACAGATAAACAGAGATAAGAAATAAGATAGGACTAAGTAGAGTCTTATGTGGGGATTCAGTTCTGTGGATATGTCAAAAATCAAATATAATCAAAATACGCTTAAAGATTCCTTAAAATTTCCCATGAAATACAAATATAGATATATTGTTTTGCAAGAAGTCTAAATTGGCTAGTTCTTCCTTCAACATTGCTGTTCTTGAACAGATGCTGAGGGCATTAGCTATATTCTTTTTAGAGACTAAGGGTAGAATAGCAGAATTCGAAGAACTACTTTTTATTCTAGGTTATGAAGTTGATTTGTCTTAGTTCCATGAATAAAAATACCTCTTGATTTTTTTTTTTTCTTTTTTTAAAATGGGTAAATGAGAGAAGGCTTGTTTTCCAAATAAATCCTTGGGTACCAGAGATGCTTGGGATACCAGTTTTTCTCAGAAAGGCCTGTTCTCTTTTACACAGCATGAAATATACCTCTTTGTAGCCCTAATGTTCCTGTGTGTGTGTGTGTGTCATCTTGGGTCTCTTTCCATTCTGGTTCTACTCTACTGTGTTGCCCGACAGGTACCTTTCTCAAAATTCTTACGTTTATTTTTTCTGTATCTTTATTCCCATACTCACCTGTACTTGTCCTGTACTCTGTATTTTTCTTGTTCTACTCAGAAATAGTACCATAATCAAATTCAAATTCAGTTATGGCACTTTTATTTATATTGAAAGGTAGCTTAGTTAGTATAATGGCAAGTACCCTGAAGTATGGTGTAAGACCTGGTTTAGGTTCAGGCTCCTATGTTAAGTAACTGAGAAAAATGTTTCACATCCCTTAGTGTTAATTTTCTTAATTATGAAAAATAAAGAAATATAGATTCTTACAATCCACATAAGACATCTTTTATGATACACTGGAACTCTTTGACATAAAGGTTATTAAACAATGGGAGGAGTATTTCTTTTTTGAATGCCAAAGTTCAGTGGAAGTTCTTGCTGTATTGAATGATGAACAGAAATGTAGAGAAACTCATTGAAGGTATTGGTTTATCTTTAGGTAGAGTGTAAAGTATGTATCCACTCTGAAAAGCATTTTAAGGGTCTACCTGGCTATATTACTGAAGACGTAAGAGCCGCAAGGCCTAATACAGGGTTGAAGGTTGAATTCTAGATGCCTAGTTTTTCTTGAATAATAATCATTGTGGACTGTGTGTGTGTGTGTGTGTGTGTGTGTTTTAAAATGAAGAACAAGATAAGAAACCAAGGAGGCTAGAGTAATTAAACATGTTTTAATCAATTAAAATCTGTTAAAGTCACATTTATCAATAATTTGATCAGTTAGAATTTTCCTGGAAATCTATAGATTTATCTTTTATTTCTGGTACTCACAAACCTCAGTGAGTATCCAGCAGCAGAAATCTGCAAGAGGTGGTTTTCACCCTTGGCTGCTATTGATAAGCAGTGGTTGTGATCTCCTTTGAAGGGGCTGATAAGGAAGGAATCATTGTGTATATATATGGTTACATTTAAAAAGCCTTCCAGTGTTTCCATCACTTCATTGTAGTTTCCATGGAAGCGGAACCACCATCACCAGCAGGAGTCCGTTTCAACTGCTGGCTTCCGGTTCTTGTTTCTCTGTTACTATGGAAACTGCCTAGAAAGCAACAGAAAAACCAAAAGTTTAAAAAACAGGGATTTGATTACAAAATATGGTTTTAACTGTAGCTTTAACTAGATGGTCCATAATCTTGGCATTTTTGAATTTCAAATTATTTTGTCAGGTAAGTAGATTTTTTTGAACAAAATGCATTTTGAAGCTTTGTTGAAGCTTAAATACACTGAATTAAAAAGTAAATTTCTGCAGTTTTTATTAGAGTTGAGCCGAAGGTGAATCAAAAATTTTAAATAGGGATTTAAATTAATGCTTGAAAGGCATAACTTGAAGTAAGAAGAGCTAATGATAATGGGAATAGCAGATTCCAAAAACGGTAAAAAAGTAATGCGTAGAAATAGTGAATAGCTGTTAGTTATTTGGCACACTTTATCTTCAAAGTATGTTATAGTTATTTAGGTGATTTTTACAAATTATACCTGTTTTTCACCTGGGTAGAAAGCCCTCTAAAACCTTGAGTTTAGAAAGTAAGTAAATTTTAAGGACAGAGGTAGAAGCACACTGACATTTTAATTGAGATTTGAGGAGTTGAAGAGTTAATGTATATTGTTCCACAATTAAAAAGCAACACAGATTTTTCTCCCCCCACCAAGACCAGTTATCTTTGTGAGTTCATTATGAAGGAGAGAAGAGATGGACTAGTAATGTGAAAACTGTGAAAGGAAAATTATTTAGCAATTACAATCCCATCTTGGTTGCAGTTTTTCTTCGAGGTTTGTACTCAGTCAGGATTCTTTGGTTTGCATGTGCCAAAATCCAAATTTGAACTACCTTAGGCAAAGGAGGACAGGAATGTAGCTTCAGCTGAAGTTAGGGACCCAAGTAACACCAGGAGAAAGTTGGTTCACATGAAATCAGAGACTAGAGCTTCCTTCCCTTCCTTCCCTTCTTTTCCTTCTTTCCTTCCCTCCTCACTCCCCCCTCCTTCCCTCCCTACCATATCTGCTTCTCTCTGTGTCAAATTCCTTCTTTTTGATTGTTTTTTTTTTTTTTTTTTTTGCATTGGCAGAAACTGGCTGCTGGCATTTCCCACTCCTCTTATTTCAGCTTCAATGACAGAGCAAGTCCAGTTTGTGTTGTGCCTCCCCACTCCCAACTGTGGCCAGGAGGGTAGGATTCCATGGCTAATTAGACCTTGGTGATTAGAGGGACTGACATCTAAAACAAGATAGCAGCTTTCATTGAAACCACCTGGTGATGAGGGGCAGGGGTAGAAGGGTACAAAGGGGAGGAGGAAAGAGGCATTTCCCAGAAGAAGCAGGAGATGATGTTGTTCCAGACAGAAATAAGAAGAGGTTTCCACTAGTAGTCTTTTGGGGGAAAACATCTGCTTTACTATAATTCGGTTCACCTCAGTTCAGCAAACCAGAAAACATTATTTTGTAGAATTTGATTTTGAGAGAAAAACCAAGGTTAAAAAGCTTTACAATGTAGTTCTTCCTATATGACTCACTCTGTTGTGTAGTACCTTTTATGTATATTGTCTCCTTTAATCTTCACAATCATTAGAGGTAGAGGTTCACAGAGGTAAGGTGACTTATCATAGGTCACATGACTAGTGAGAGGTAGAGCTAAAATTCAGATAACCAGTCAGGGTTTCTGGGATATAATCCAGGGCACTTTCTACTATGTGATACTTGCTTTTTGGTTATCTTCATTCAGAAGATGCATAGAATGAATTATAAAAATAGCACTATGCATTAAGAGCTTTGATAAAAATGAATTATGGATGGTATAAAATATTGTAGAATAGTGTTTATGAAAGGAGCCTTAGTGATCCTGTAGTTCACTGGTTTTCAGACTTTTTGATTTTCAGCCATGGAATCCTTTCGTCAGATGAAATGCTATATCTTAGTCAAGTATTTAAAATGGTTAAGAATCATCCCATTATACAGAGGCAAGAACCCAGTACTCCATGGGCTTAATCACCTCTTTTTTTCAGGTCTTGAGTTCTTTGGAGGCCACTTTGAATATCCTTTGTTTAGAGAAACTAGACCCAAATGGAGTAAATGATTGTTTATTTTCACATAATTTTATATTACAGGGATTTCAATATGTTCTTATTTTCACTTGGGTGATAATTTGTTGCTAATGAAAAAACCCATGAAGCTTACAAAAATCAGAGTGAATTCAGGGTTACCCTAACTATTAATAGATAGTTTTATTCTCCAGTTTGGTGGTAGCTTTACACAGTGTACAGCATATCAATGCTAAATTATAGATCATTAAACATCTGTTACATTTGGTCCTATTTGTTCAGTTGGATAGCTGTATACTGTCTGGACTAGGGTTAGTCTTTTGTCTTTAGAGTTTTTACACTACATTTCTTATATATTTGACTCCTTCTAAAATACATCCAGCTCTCAATACATATTTAAATAGGAGAATGTTAGAATCTAAGTAAATGAAATTCTTGGAGGTAATATTTAGACCTCGTTGATATTATTATAATTTTTATGTCTTTTTCAAGTTTGAATATCTCTTCTTTTCAGATAGAAATATGAACAAGCAGTGAATGGGGTAAAAGGGAATGGGGTTTATTTTTCACATGTCCAGAATTTTGTTTCCTTCTTTTAGGAGAGTCAAGCCCTACCCGTCGAGAAGCGGTGAAGAGAAGAACAGCAGAGTATCTCATGCGGGCAGAAAGTATCTCTAGTCTTTATGGGAAACCTCAACTTGATGATGTATCTCAGGTATGTCTTTTGTTTTGTATTTTCTTCGGCCATTTTTCTGCTGTCTTGTGTCAGCTTTAGTTCTAATTTAGAATGTTTGAGAATTTTAATGTTTGGAATTTTCTCAATAATTTCTTTAAAAGTTATTGGTGGAAAGAAAAGCATTATAGGAAACCACCAAAAGTGGAATAAAATGGGACTTGCTTTCTTCTTTTTTTGGCCGTTTGTCGGTCCCTTGCTGTACCCATAATCTCCCCATCTATAGATTGGCAGTAACATGTACTGTTTTGATA